>NC_042618.1:147361154-147991725 GCF_901001135.1 Rhinatrema bivittatum | reverse complement strand
TAAACAGGAGTCTGCTCTTTATTAATTTCACTTGCATGCAAAAATGGTTTTGAATGTTCTTGCATAAAAAATGTTTTCATTCACATGTTTTGTGATAATTGCTGTTAGTAGATGAAGCAATTATTTTAAGGGATGGACTCAGCCAATGTTCCCTTTAAAGACTGGGTTGCTGTGAGTATAAAATTGATAGGCTTTTTGCATCAAAGACATTTTTGCACACAGTAACCCAATCCTTAAAGGGAGCATTGGTAAGGGGCAGGAATTCTCACCTTGAGCCCCTTGAGGAGAGAGAGAATCAGCACAGGACAAAATATATTTTTTAAATCAATTCTGTGAATTTTCATAGTTTTCTACTTGCATGTGTGTGTGTGTGTGTGTGTGTGTGTGTGTGTGTGTGTCTGGGTGTGTGTTATATTATATAATAGAGATTTATCTCATTGGTGAAAAATATGGCAAGCCATTTTATATATCAGACCTTATATTTAGGCTCTTTTTCTCTTTTTTTTTAATGCTTCATTTTCTCTAGTAAAAAATACATTTCATTAGAAAGTTATCTAGTTTTGGTTGCCACATCTCAAATGAGATATATAGCCGTAGTTGAAAAATTACAGATAAGGCAACAAAAATGATAAAGGGGATGGAACAGCTCTTTTATGAAGAAAGACTAAATAGCTTAAGGGTTCTTCAGCTTGAAGAAGAAATGACTGAGTCAGGAATATGGTAGAGGTTTACAAAATCATGAGCGGTGAAGAGTAAGTTAATAGGGAACAATTATTTACTCTATCAAATAATACTAGGATTGGAGGACAAAGTGATTTTCCATTCAACAACAATTAAGCAATGTAATTTGTTACAAAAGAATATGGTTAAGGCTACTAGTATAACTGATTTAAAAAAATATTTGGACAAGTTTCTGGAGGACAGGTCCATAAACATTTATTAGCCAGATAAACTTGGGTTTATCCACTTCATATTTCTGGGAGCAAACAAAAGAGAGTGAACTTTCCTATTGGGATCTGCTGCATTCTTCCAAGTGATTCACTGGCTACTGTTGGAGACAATATTATGGGCTTGATGGACCTATGGTTTGTCTCAGCAAGGCATCTCTTATGGTCTCATCTTGTGTAACTAAGTAGACATGGCCAAATAATTGCTATTAATTATCACAACTGCAAACTCCTCCTCTAGTTCAAATATTCATATGTGGGCTGGGGTCATCAGATCACAACAATATGAACCCAGTAAATTGATGGAGCGAGAGAGACATAATTTGCAATCCTTCTGGCAACTATCAGTTTGGTTCCATTTTCCTGGATTCACATTATTGTGATCAGTTATAGTGATCTAATAAACCCCACCTAGGATTAGAAGTGAAGTTTATCATCATGATCCCCGCTCGTAGATTTCTTTCCTCATGTCTATAGCATAAAATGTTTATTTTCTATAGTTTACAATTATATTTAGACTGTGAAATGATAGTAATGATTTTCAGTCACTGGCCTGAGCCGGATTTGAACAAAAGACCACTCTCTACATAGAACATGAAGACAGAAAAAGACCATATGCCCCATTAAGGAACCTCACAAATTGTTGCGTCCATCGCTGCTCAATGCCCTCACTCCGCCCTCTTTACCTCTGTGGCGACTCCCTCCGGGTCTGATGGACGGTTAGCTGCTGCGGCGTCTTCATGCCGTCTCCCTGTGGCGTCCCCAGACCAGCTCGACGCTGCGGATCCGCCATGTTGCCTGATGACGTAGGGCACGCTTCGATTGATGTACCAGCAAGGGCGCGAACCTCGGGGGCGTCCCCCTGGGATGACATCATCCGCTTCCAATATAAAAGGTCTCAGTATTCGCTAATGGATCGAGTTAGCAAGGGGATTGCTGGGGATTGCTTCGGCTTTTCTCCCAAGCTACCCTGCCTCCTCGGATTTACCAGGGGTACCCGCTCCTCGGGGGCCTTGCTCTCTTTTCTTTATTTCAGATTGCAGAAAGGAACCGGTACTCGCTCCTCGAGGGCCCATGTTCCTGAATACTCTGAAGATTCTCTACTGCCTGGAAGCTATCGCAGATACAGACATTTATGAGTTACCATCGCTCTCTCAGCGCTTTCCCTGGAACCAGGTACTCACTCCTCGAGGGCCTAACCCTTTCCAGCTACTGAGCTTCCTTAAGACCTTATGTGAGTTTTATCATCCAGTTCTGGCTATGAACACAGCATATCCTGTCTACTCACTATTTATAGTTTCTCTACAGCTCAGCAACCCTGGGATCGCTGTTCCAATACCTGAGGGACTTCAGCCCTGCCAGGCATATCAGCTCACTACTGCCACCTCTGGTGGTTCTACTATCCTGTCTAATAAAAGAACTATCTGTGTCTATCTCCATAACCAAGCCTAGCCGGTGGTCCCTCTCAGGATATCCTCCTGGGGGCGCAGTCATCTGCCATCGGCCCAAGGATCCACCTATCTACATTCCTCTACAGCCGAGTGCCCTCTCCAAGCACTCCGCTGGTAACAGATTGCTACTCCTTCTCCATCAGGAGTCTTCAGCAACAGATTCATAACAGATTGCTACTCCACAGTCTATACCCTAACAGATTGTTTACTACTCCCTTTACAGGAGCTGAGCATATCAGATTGCTACTCCTCCTTTCACAGGAGCAGATTCATAACAGATTGCAACTCCGCAGTCTTTATCTTTACGGATTGTTAACTACTCCCTCTACAGGAGCTGAGCATATCAGATTGCTAACTCCTCCTTCCACAGGAGCCAATTCGTAACAGATTGCTAACTCCTCCTTTCACAGGAGATGATTCATAACAGATTGCTAACTCCTCCCTTCTTGAGGAGTGATTCATATAACAAATACACACTTCCTCACCATCAAACAGGTACAGCAAGTATCATCCACACTTTCCAGCTAATGTGCCTTAACCCTGCTCAGGTGAAATCTCCTCTCAGGGTAAGAGAGCAATTCACTCTCCATGCCTATGCATTCTTTGGTCTCTCTGTTGAAACTACTGTAACCCCCTTTTAAATTTGAATTGGTCAAGGGGGCAAATCTAAGAGTGGCTAAGCCATCCTGAAACCCATGGGGTTCCCTGGGATTTATCCAGCAGAGGGGGAAGTCTTGCTTCAGATCTTAGGGCTACAGACACTGTCTTGTGTTCTTGAAGAAATGACACCTCCACACCAGGTAATGTTGTTTCAAAATGAACATAACTTGTTATGTAGTGATGCTGACAAAAGGTACATTTTCTGCTGCTGATATTAATATATCAATATCAAATGTATAGAGTCTCACTTATACAATCTGGAAACATGCAGGGGACTGCCTTGATTGGAAGTACCCATCAGGCTACTCCAGGGAACTATCCTTGGCTCTCTTGGACTCCCCTTTGTACTTGATTTCTCCTTGAGACGCTCCTCCTCTCCTCAGTTATTGAGAATGAACACAGTAGGGCACTCTGGTCAAGATAATTTCTCCTTTGATCTTTGGGTTCTCCCTTTCCCTTCATGATTAGAAACACTGCTGGGGAAGCTCCTGCTACACTTTGGTAGCTGAAGTCTCACAGCTGCCAACACACTAGAACCTACGCTGTCTCTTTTATGTCTCTCCAACTTCTTTAAAAAAAAATACTGGAAAGGATGAACACTAGTAGAATAAGGAGCCTATGCTTCCTGTCCCCAAAACTCTTCTTCAGAATCCTTCCCGAAGCTCCTCCCGGGCTGCTCTGGGAACTCTTCTTGAGACCCATGATCCACCTCACAGAGAGCCCTAGAAATTTCCGAGCTTCTGCTTATATTGGTTCCAACAAAACCTCAGGGTGTGTCCATGTCACACGACAATCCTCCTCTAACCTCTCTCACGCGAGCTTCCTAATGGAGACACGTTTCCCTGATAGGAGACCTCTGGGTACCCTTACAGCACCATCACGGATTAGACCCTGATCATTGTCCCCAGCACTTCCTGAGCCTTCTAAGTCCTTCGCTGACCGAGATCCGACATGGTTTTAAATATCTTACCGGTGTTTGATCTGCCCTACAACTGTTGGATACAGCTTCCTCCGTCATAACCGAGTACACATGAATCAAGCTGAAGAGAGGCTGTGACTGTGCAGCAGAAACTCCCTGTTGCAAATCCTCCTTAATCAGAAATGTCCCAAAAGGAGATATAAAACCATCTGCAGCAGAGCAGAATATTCAATGTTTTTAAATTGGGTTAACTAGCGCGCTATGTGCCAGATACATTGTTGACTGGAATGAATGGAAAAGTGATAGAAATCTGAGGCACTAATTAATTAACAATTACACAGTTCCTAATTACAGTGAAGCAGTAATACCAGCTTCTGACAATATCACTGATGCTATTATTGTCAATTATTGCTGTTATTGTTTGTAAACCTTAATGAAGACTAATGATACCATTAATCCTCTGGTTTTACTTCCTCCTCCTCTTCTTTTAGAGGCTTTATTTATGCTGCCATGGATTTAAAGCCACGGCACAGCTGTGTCATTGGTGCTCCCAATAGCAGCTTGGCCATTTCTTGGCGCTCTCTCTCTCTGTTTCCTTGTCAGTCTTCTGCCTTGGTCCTTTTTTGCAGAAATAATTTTCTTTCTCATTCTTTTTACATATGCAAATGTTATCAAGAGCTCCCTCCCTTCCGCCTATTCCTAAAATTCTGCTCCGGTGAGGTCATGTGATAGCCGTGTACATGAGTTTACATCTTGTCTGTGTCAGGGTATTGCGGGTCAGCTCACTGAGCCCAGAACTTCTTTGTCTTACTAAGATCTTGTGAGTTTTTTTTGGTTGTTTTTGCAATGGAAATAAGAATGAGATACTTTTCTCTGTTTCAATCCCTGTCCATCAATCTACTGCTCATCCCCTCTTTCTGTTAGTAAGATTCCCTTTATCCACAGCCCTGCCCAGCTGCACCTTACGAGCTTGGCCCCCTACCCCCTCCACCCCAGTCCCCCGTCCCCCCCCATCTCCTATTTCCCTTTCCCTCTGAGAACTGGGCTCATACCAAAAATGACAAGGAAATGATGTTTTGAAGAATGATGTGGCCGCAGTTTTTATTTCATTTACATTTCTAATTCTCAGAATAATAAAGTGGGTCCATCTGGACAATTTTTTTTAGAAAAATGGTTCTTAGGCATTCATAACTTTACTGCCATCCTTGTCCGTTGAGGAACTTGGAATGGTCCAAACTCCTCTTGTTCTCATTTGAGTAAGGAGGCCCAATCTGAGCCTTAGAAGCAAGGAATGGCCAGACTTCATCCCATTTACAAACTTTTGCCTGTATGTAAAGAGACTCCCATACAGGTCAGATCTTCCCCCCCCCCCCCCTTTTCAACCTTTTGCCTCTATGTATACTGAGGGTATGTAGGATTCATCCAAGCCAATCAAGAAAGTGATGGCCAAACCTTCCCCCTCCCAATTGTATTTCTTCCTTCTTGCAATGCACAGAGGGCCTGCCCCAGCCATACAAGCACAAGAGCGGACTTCCCCTGATCTATCACCATCATGAGTGAACTTGAACAAACTTTATTGAAAGTATATAAAAAGCCTTTTGTTGGGGTTTTTTTTTGTTTTTTGCTAAACCATATGTTAACTTTAAGATGTGCCCAGATGAACGCCTTGAATGTGCCATTTACATAGCTGCAAGAAGATATCTCACCCTTCATCCTGCTCTACCTGCATTACCCTACCCTGCCACTGTAGCCCTGTACTCAGATCTAATGAACCTGCTAAGGAGCAGACATCCTGTACAAGTGGGAAGGCCAGGAGAGGAAGCAACAGGCAGGGCCGGCAAAAGAGGTTGTGTTGACCCACGCCTGGATGTCCTGTCCCAGCCTCCCTCCCCCAGTGAGGCTATTGGCTGCCACAGTCAGCCTGACCTCGTGACACTGTGTTGAGGACACTGGTCCAGGGCCAGAGATCAGGCAGCCATTTCAAGCTGGGTGTGGATGCCATGCCTAGGACTGGCAGGAGCATTACGCGGTCTAGGTGGCCGCCTAGGGCAACCTATCCCAACATGAGGACGGCAGGTTTCAAATCAAACGCAGGTAGAGAGGTGGGGGTGGGGGCGAGAGTTCAGGTGGGCTGTAAGGGATGTCGGGTCGGGTCGTCCTGCGGTGATTAAGTTGCCCCCCCTAGGGGAGGCTGGACACCCTTCCACCGGCGCTGGCCATGCCACATGGCAACAGGCATATTGTGCCTTTGGCCACACTCAAGTGTGGCAGCTTGGGGTCTTTATAAGATGGATGAATAATGAAATCCTGATTAGTTCACCCCACCCCTCACAATTATTATTGCATGAGTGCCCCCCCCCCCCCATTTCTCATTCAAAATGGGTCACAAGGATCAGAATCCAGACAGGTAACGAATCTGAGGAGTGCTAGAGCCGGCTCAGATTTTCCTTGATCGATTTGCGGCCTTTCCCAAATCAAATTTTTTTTCCCCGAGTCCCTCTCCTTTCCCTCACGCCGACCCCCAGCCCTCCTACAGATCTACATCCAGCCCTAAATCAGTCTGTGAACCTAGCACAGTGGAAGACAAACCAACTGCACGGGAAGATGAGAACAACAGGGAGCAGGAGCAGGGCGATGTCCTTACGTCTGGGAGTCTCCGAGCGAGCGCTGCTTAAGAGATCACAAATCATGCACCAGTGCCCCCGCCCTTACTAAGAAGGAGAGTAACTTGATAAGTAAAGGCTCTGCTGTGAGGGTGCATGTTTGCTGTAGATATCTCCTTCCCGTGTGTCTCCCTTCAAAGGGAGAAGAGAAAAGGACCTAAAGGATGAAGAGAGATGGATTTAAAGAAAAAAGGGATGGGGGAAGGAAGAGAAATTAAAGTTACTGAGGAGGAATAAATGGATGAGTCTAGGAGCTGAAGGAGGGAGGGAGGGAGAAAAAAAAGAATATTTACATTATGCTAAAACTATAGAATAGGAAAAGATCAGCCTGGCAAGCAGCACAACACTGAATGTGGACACACATCGCACCAAATTATTAACCGGCCTCGGTTCCCGTTTCCCTCGGCCTTCCTTATCAAAACGTCTGGAAGGGAAGCGCACTAGCAGTGGGCTGGCACCGCGCACAAACATAGTGCAGCCGTGCCGTGTGCCAAGCAGCTGGCCCCATTTCTGCTGGTATTCAGTGTAATCAAACATTTGTAAGCAGGCTGCCTTTTCAATCTGTGCCGTGGATGCACTTTACCTGATCTTTCATTAACGTAATCAAAACACTTGCTGTGCAGCGCCTAATGAATGTTGCATGTCTGATTAAGTACTTTCATTCATATTGTAGTTCTGATTTCATG
Source organism: Rhinatrema bivittatum (assembly GCF_901001135.1). NCBI lineage: Eukaryota > Metazoa > Chordata > Amphibia > Gymnophiona > Rhinatrematidae > Rhinatrema > Rhinatrema bivittatum. The sequence continues at coordinate 147,984,399 of NC_042618.1, read as the reverse complement.
TAATCTGCCTTTCAGACAGCCATTAGCCCAGCTCCTGCGTGAATTCGATTAATTGGCTGAATTCTTCCAGATGTCCATTAAGTATTACAGGAATTTCTATGTACAAACAGCAGGGACCGTCTAACTGAGGAGCAAACAATGAGATGTTAGATTGCTATCATGACTTACAAAAAGCTGGCTTCATTTCCATTAATAAAACATCTGTACTCCTGCACAGCTATGCATCAAGATGTATTTATTTTATATATTTATTTCTCGGGATTTCTAAATAGAGTTAAACAGAAGGATGTTTGCCGGGTCTGTTTACTGGGGCCTCGCGTCTGACATCACTTGGGCTACTCAGAGCCACAGGGTTTGCAGAACGGTCAAACAGCAAGTGAGCGAGCAAGAAAAGCAAAACTTAGGATAATTAAAATGCTGCAGGGCTGTGAAAGGGTTTTTGCTGTATTCACTGAAACCGAGGAGGCAACAAGATTGGGGAGTTTTACTCAGTGACCAGTAATAGCTCTGCCATGATAGCAAAGCAAGTGACTGGGGGATAAGGTATCAAGGGGTTCTTCTGCTTTTTTTCTTTTGTTTTGGTGGAATGTGACTCCTCAGCTCAGGCACTGGTTGAACCGGGAGGGAAAAAAAACAGAGAGGGAAGGTAGCTCTTTAGAGTTGTTATAGGAAATTTGGGTTGAAATTATTATGACATTTGTGACACTTTATGTAAGGATCCTATTAGTCCCCATTCAGTCAGGATATACCATTAGGAGACATAATAGTAATCTTGTGGGTGTATAGCTCGCCCATGTGGAAACTGGTAAATAGTTAGCTCCTCTGGTACTTAAGAGCATTGCCACCATCTTACTGTGTGGATTCCCTATTTGCTTTTGTGACGACAACATGTCTTAGTTGTCCTCTGGTTTTTGCATTAATTGAGTTGGCGTCTCCATGGATGTGAGTTTCTTTCCACCCTCCCAATCCATAGCGTAATCTCAAATGGATTTATTTAAGTTTGGAGTGCCCACTAACTAGGAAGTCAATTAAGTTATTTTCTGCTCTACCATCAAGTGGGAGAGGTTCCTTTCATGTAAGAGGAAACTGCGATCATCAAGATCCATGGAGAAGGATGACTTACAGCCATCCTGGTGAGAAAAAGGTGGGGAGGGGAGGATAAGAGTTGGTATGGACCCACATAAGGGCCCAGGATCATCTGCCAGAGATTTGGAGAAGAAGCGCAAGAGATATCACCCTGATACTGAAAAGGAAATGAGGAGGAGGGCTTGTGCCATTAAGGTACTGTTGTGCTTCCCATCTGTGCTAGGCCCGCGCCTGGGCCTGCTCACCTTGCTCCTGCACTAGCAGGTCCCGGGCTGCTTCTCCCGCTGCCGCTGCTAGCACCACCCGTCTGCGGCGTCCTGCAGTGGAATCTCCTAGGCCCTCCACATCAGGCCTAGCTCCACACCGGGGTGCGGCGTCCTCTCCAGCACTGGCCCCACCCCTAGGCATGCGCACATGTGTGCACGGACCGCCCGGCCCTTTAAAAGGCCAAGGGCGGGAACAAGCTCTGCGGCGCAGCCCGATGATGTCACTTAACTTCAGTATCTAAGCAAGGCCCTGTCCCCCAGGACCTCACCTTGGTAATCGGGTTGACACCGTGGTGCCTAATCCTTGTTCCAGCGTCTCCTTGTTCCAGCGTCTCCTTCTCAGGTAGCACCTTCTCGGACTGATCTCTGGTACTGACCTCTGCCTGCCTGTGGAATGCCCCAGGGTATTCCACACTTTCCCATCCAAGTGATGTGCACCCCCCGGCGTGACAGGCCCGGATGTGGGCCGTATCTGTACAGCGGTGCCCTCTGTTTGTTTGCACAATGCAGCCCAATGCACGAAGGAGTGCCCCACGATCCACACCTGTACCAGCCTAGGATACGAATCTGCAATTAACAATACTCAAACAAATCGATATGTTGTGCGCCGGCTCGATTCCGCCTGCTATGACATGTTGTCTGCTGCCTGGAACTGACCACTGCCTGCCAACCACTCTCTCGTCTGCTGCCTGGAACCGACTCTCGCTTGCCTTGACTATGCTCGGACTGACCTTGGTATTGACCCCTGCTTTGACTGACCACTTCTGGACTGATACTCTAGCTCTGACCCTTGAGCTTCACTCGGACACTCTCTTCAGGCCTACTGTGACTGCCAGACCAACCTGCTTGGAATTCACCCATGGCCTTCACCTGACTAGATCCGCAGGTGCCGCCTATCTCACCCGGAGAACCTTCCTGAATTGTTACCTCCATGAGGTCTCCGGAGCTTCCAGTTCAGGTCTAGTCCATCCTCTCTGCATCAGCCGCGCACCCTTGCTCGTGGTGGGCACACCCCTCCGCTACCTCTCCGGGAGACCATCTGAGGCCCACCTAAGTCCAGGCAGTCCGGGTATCCAAGGGCTCAACCTGCGGAAACCCCGGACTGTTATTGGCAAAGCTCCAGCTAGCCTCTGTCTCCTCGTGTGCTCCGCCTCCTGGTGGCAGGCGCTCTCTGAGTCCGACCAGAGGGCCGTACCAATCCTGTACCAGGCCAAGGGTCCACCTCCAGTGCAATAGGTATTATGAGGAGATTAAAGAGTATGAGGAGACAGTGTGGAGGAGGTGGAAAAGAAATGACAGTGTAATATGAAATCCATCTTTGATACTTCACCTACTTTGAGAAGGAAGCAATCCGCTTGCCCTATACCCATTTGAGAGAAAAAATAATCAACTTAAAGACTAAGTCAATTGGTTTTGACATCTTGAAATTAAACAAGACTTTAAAGAAGTCACAAATTTATTTAAAAAGCACTTGTACCATCTAAAGTGACCAGGGCCGGTCGCTCTAGTCACGTGGTCTGCCGAGCACGGCTGTGACAGAGCCGCGCTTGGCAGACCACGAGGTATCTCCTGGGCCTGCCGGGGCGGCAAATCCCCAGGCCGGTTGTCAGTGGGAATCTGCCCCTGAAAGTGACTGAATCAGCTGCAAAGAACTTTATTTCATCATTTCCATCATATACAAATCCATCCATCAACTGGCTCCAATTGACCTACATAACCCTCTCCGATTACATAACTCTTCAAGACCGACAAGAGACGCATACAGAGGATCACTACAGGTACCTCCTACTAAAATCACCAGACACATTACCTTAAGAGATCGGGCCTTCTCTACAGCTGGTCCACCTTTATGGAACTCTATCCCCCCCGATCTTAGACTGGAACCAATTTTCAAGAAAAGACTCAAGACTTGGCTGTTCAAACAAGCATTCCCGGACTCCAATTAATTTAACCTCTCACCATCAATACATAAAACTCAGCCATTTCAATGTTAACTATTTGTAATTATCATTAGCCAACGTTAACCTTTCCTTTCCTTCTGTTTCTCTCCTCGCCCAGTTCAACCACCCTTGTTATATGTAACTGCTTTTTTCTGCACCATAGTTCCAGTTTGAAGTTTATTATGCACCCCTGTTTTACTGTGAACCAGCATGATGTGATTGTTGTCATGAATGCCGGTATATAAAAAACCTAAATAAATAAATTAAATTAAATCTTAGAACCTCAGTAAAAATATTGCTGGAAACCATTAATGTCTCCAGAGCATTTCCTTTGTTAATTACTTCAACACTTATTTGTGTTATCATCACTGTATTATACAAGAAATTTAAAATAGAACTTAAGAGTAGCAAAGAGATGGGCCATGAAAGAAACCTTCTCCCCCTTCCTCAGGGAACCCTGAAATAAACATCTTTAAGCATCTGAAAGTGAACTGCTCAGGATCGTTAATTTGAGATTTGACCTTTGGAACTATTATCTGGGTTCAACCATCACAGGGATTACACTTATGAACTCAAGAAACGTTGTTGAATAGTAGGAATGGGGGTTTATGGGTTACCCCTTGCTATTTTTTGGTGTTTGCATTTTAGTGGTAACATGATATTAGCCAATTTTTGGTTTCTGTTTTTGGTGTTTCATAATTGGGATCTCAAAAGGGCAGGCAACAGTGCTTTCCTAGAGTGCAAATTGCTTAATATAGTGCTGTGCATTTTCCAAAGGAGAGAACTTTTCATTGAAAAGTTATTTTCTCTGTCGTTTTGAAATGTTTGTCAAGGTGCTGCATACCCAATTGCTGCCCTCTGACCTCCTGTGGAGTCATTAAAGGAGCTTTTCGCTCTGTGATGATGTAAATGAGAATAGACCAAAGGAATGTACCCCTAACTCTTGTGACCTGCAAATATGTTAGGAAAAGTCTGCTTAGGGCTAGCAAAGGAGACTTGGTTTCCTGGGTGTGGCTGGGGTGGCTTCCAACACAATGCCATGCAATCATGGGAGCACGGTGCGGTTATTGGGGTGAGGAGGTATGGCAAATGTGTACAAAAGTGGCCCAATCTGAGCCTGTGCAAGGAGGCAGCGTAGTTCCCCAGGAATAAGGTCTTTTCTCTGTTGCCAGGCTGATGCCACATGACAACATTACATGTTGAGGAATGCACCAACGTTCATGGCAACCAGAAAGAATCCCTGTTTACCTGAAAGTATAGCCAGAAGGCTATGGTTGAAACGTTTGCTACAGTGAACTAACTAATAAAAGTACATGATAGAAATTTAGCATTTGGTAGAGATTTTTTGCGATCTGGTTTTTTAAGTAGTTTTTATTTATTTTATATTTATTACATTTTAAATGTACAAGAAATACATCTTAGTTACAAGAAATACGTCTTAAGAAAGCAGCATAACCAATTAAATCACAAAGGGAAAAAAAAAAACAACAAACAAAATAGAATATTAAGTGCTGACTTCTGTCCTCAAAAGGGGGAGATGCAATACATAATATCCCCAAGAGACAAAAATACAGGCAAACAAAAAAAGGAAAAGTACAGCACAGGGAGAACAAGACACAGGCATAATTAGCCTTGTAATGCCTTGTAATTAGCCTTGTAATGCCTCACATTATCAGGTAGTCTTAGGGTCAACAGTTAGCAAGTTGTTGCACAAAAAACATACAGGCCGATACAGTACAGTGCACATTGTTAACCGGCATTTGGACGTGCGTTTTCGACGCGCTAGCTTTACCCCTTTTTCAGTAAGGAGTAATAGAGCATCGAAAACGCGCGTCCAACCCCCCCCCCAGAGGCTAAAAGCACCCGCAACATGCAAATGCATGTTGATGGCCCTATTAATCATTCCCGAGCGATACAGTAAGTAAAATGTGCAGCCAAGCCACACATTTTACTTTAAGAAATTAGCGCCTACCCAAAAGGTAGTCGTTAATTTCTGCCGGCGCGGGGGAAATCCTCCGACTTAATATCATAACGATATTAAGTCGGAGGCCCCCAAAGTTAAAAAAAAGTTTAAAAAATTTTTTTTTAATTTAAATGGGCCCGCGGCTCGCGGGTTGAAAACCGGACGCTCAATTTTGCCAGCGTCCGGTTTCCAAACCCATGGCTGTCAGCGGTTTGAGAACCGATGCTGTCAAAATTGAGCGTTGGCTGTCAAACTCGCTGACAGCCGCCGCTTCCATCAAAAAAGAGGTGCTAGGGACGCGCTGGTGTCCCTAGCACCTCTTTTTACCGTGGGCCCTAATTTAAATAAATTAACTTTATGAATCGCGCGCACAGGAGAGTGGCCGCTCTCCCGCGTGGTTTACTGTATCGGCCTGATAGAGAGCTGAGAAGGCTCATAAGAACAAATCTCACACCTTAATGGATAATTATGCATGTACAGGGATATTTCAAAGAAAATGAAACACCAATTGGTAACACTTTGGGTGTCTGCATTCTTCTTTCTAGAGACATTAGGAAATACACTACTTTTAGAATTATAAAACATTGACTCTGGGAGCCGTGACTGCCTCTCTGGCTCCCTTCGGCATCCCACCCCTTTTCCCATCCCCAAATAGACTGTAATCTTGGTATTAAAGGCCGCAGCTTTTATTAACATAATAGTTAATATGAACTCAACATTATAACAACTTCTCCCACCCGGGCCAATCTTTTAGTTTCACCGCTACCAGAACCACGCCCCTTTTCGCCGCCTGCCACAATTCTAGCAAGGCGATATCACTTCCGACCCTCCGCCGCATTTACCAGCAAGGGGGCAGTGCCTCCGGGCGTGGTGCCCACCCCTCCGACAACCTGCCTTTCCTCAGCCCCGCGCTGACCCATGTCCAATAAGTCTCTATTGGCTCGAGTATGCGCTCCCCCCCCCCCAGTGCGTGGCAATGCCTCCGACGTCAAAGGGGCGCGCCGGCATGCCCAAATGACATCGGCACGTGCTGCCATCAGAGCGCCAGAGCGCCCTGATGCCGTCGGCCATCGCCGCCGGGATGCTGGATCGTCGCCGTTCTTTGGCCCACGGCCCCAGTTAAGCCATGGGCCCTTGCATCCGCCTCAGGCCCACCCAATACATCCCTTGTCTAAAAAAAAGTTTGAGGAACAACTCTGTATCTGATTCCAAAGCAAAACCCACAACCAATATTGAATGGAATGCCTCTTATATGTCCATTTTCATTAATACAGAGATTAATTCTGAATCTTCCCTGTTGAAATATAGGAAATTAATAAAAACTTTATTTTTTCAACAAGCCTTTTGCAATCTGTGCTATGATTAGTGTGTATGTGGGCCCTTGGCCCGAGGTGCCAGTTGATACAGCCTGTGGGGAGGAGCCCCACAGGTCCACACCGTCAGGAGGCGAGGTGTTGGAGTTTAGGGAAGCTCTGTGCACAGTCGAGGGGAGAGCCCCAGAGACCAGCAGATGACCTCCATAGGGTAGCAGTCTGTAGATGGCACTTGGAGAGACTGAAGAGAGAGGGCGCCAGGCAGATCACAGGATGATGGGCGCCCAAACAGCCAAGCAGGATCTTCTCTGATGGTGCAGCCCGAGGGGCGGAGCCACAGCACAGTGGGCATAGAGGGATAGTGTAGGCGAACCCCCCGGGGCGGAGAGCCCGAGCCCAAGTCCAGTAGCTCACGTAGACAGGTACCTGGAGATCGGAGGGTAGCTGGCTGAGTAATGGAGAAACAGAGCCGACGAGCGGGACAGCTGTCAATTGTAGAATCACAAGGAGCAAGCCCCGAGGAGCGGGGAAGCTCAGGGTGGTTTTGGAGTAGGTGAGCACGGCCCGAGGAGCAGGTAGGCGCAAACAGTCTTTGAAGGATACGGCGTAACCCCGAGGAGCGGGGAAGGCCGGCTGAGAACTCACAAGTTGCTGCAGTAGTTCCCAAGGAGAGCCGAGGTAGAGCAGGAGGCCAGATGGAACCTAGAGACGTGGGGCCAGCCTGAGGAGCTGGGTAGGCCAGGGAACAGGTCCCCATAGAGCGCACACTGACCCCCGAGGAGCAGGTGCCAGACAGCGTCCACGATTCAAGCAGGAGAGGTGTCTCAGGAACAAGGCAGGCGTAGGACTCGTATGGAACTTGTTGCCAAGTTGGCTTGCTGGGGGCGAAGCAGGAGATTAAATACCGGAGTCTGATGACATCATCAACAGGGGATGCCCCCGAGGTGCGCCTAGGAGGACCCGACATCGGAGCAGGAAGTAATGGCATCCATGCCTTCGCGAGGAGGCCCGCTGAACACGGTGATGCAGAGAGGCCCGTGCAGCAAGGAGACCCGGGGAGGGTAGGAGAGCAGAGCAAACTGTGAGTTCTCGCGGTCGTAACCATCTGCGACCGACAGGCATAACAATCTGATTTAAAATTTTGTTGGAGCAGTGGATTATTCACCTTTCTTTTATTTTAAATTCGATCAAGATGGAAGGTATGGGTTTTAAAAGAGTTTTTTTTTATTTTTAATTGACTAATTGATCAACTTTCACACAAAAATGAAGAGTAAGTATTGGGAGCCATTTTACAGGTTTATCAAGTACTGCATGACAACATTAGAATTATTTATGTGTTGAAGAGGCAAGAATCTTCAAGTGATTTAGGGTATAAAAGCTTAGGGGTGTATAGACAACTTGTAAATGAGACTTTGGAGGTCCATTGTTATTAATATGTATGTGTTAGTTGTTTTAATTTTTTAAATATGTTTTGTTTGTGTTAATATTGTGAATGTTGTAAGCCACCAAGAAATGGTGATTGCCAGCCCAGAAATGTTTAAATACATAAATATCCAAACTATCAGATGAGATTTCAGGGAGGCCAGATTCTTCAACCGGTCGGCCAGTCTTATGAAATGGAGGAAGATAATATATCCAATATATAGCTGGAAGGGATTCCAAAAGAATAAAAAAATATTCATTCATGTAATGACAAAATATCAAAACTGGCAACAGAGAAGGTACTTTAGGAAAATTAATAAATCTCAAAGTCCCCTTTCAAATCATATTTTTCTGATTCTCCAGTTTCCTATGACAAACCATATGTCCTTCACAACAGAATTTCCACATTCCCCATTTTTCCACCTTCTTACAACTTTGTTCAGCTTTGTCACTTCAACTGCTATGTTCTCTAAGATCTTTCTCAAAACCTTCTCCTTTAATCTTAATGTCCTGAAGCTGACCCGCTAGTTCAGAAATTTGGCCAGAAAGCGACTTCCCCAAATGAAAGAGAACCTGCATAGTTCATCCAGAATAATAACTGGAGGCTTTTCTATCACAAAAGTCCCACCATTAGACAAAGCCGAAACCTGAAGCATACCTGGACGAGTACAGAGTCCAAACTCCCCTTAAATTCAGCTCTCAAAGGTAAATTTTAAAAGCCTGACATATGCATTAATTAGGAGATATGTGAACATGTTTGGTTCATTTACGCCAAGCAGATTTTAAAAGCCACCTGGATACACGCTTAAATACCACAGTGTAGACATCTTGGAAGTTTTCAGAAAGGGGCGGGGCATGGGTGAGGTCTGGGCGGGGCATGGGCATTTCAGGCCATGAAGCTGAGAGGTGCGTGTAAATACTTTCGCAATCCGGTGCGCGCCTGGGCTCCCGCTGTGTAACTTTACTTCTGCCATGGATGCCATGTAAGTTATAAAATAAAGATAAATAGGCAGATCGGTGGGACTTTAAGGTTTAGGGATAACTAGGGGGAGTGAAAGCTATAAAATCATAGGGTTGGAGGATGTATCTCAACTGGGTAAACTAGGGATGAACTGGGAAAACTGGAAATAGCGTTGGCACGCACCCCTTTTCCCCCCGATATATGTGGTAGAAGCAGCATTTGCGTGCTCACTTAAAATGTGGCATACATGTGCACACGGCCAGGCTATTTTGTAACACACAATCATATATGCACGCAAATGATAAAATCGCTGCATCCCTGGATGTGTGTTGTTGAACGCGTGGACATGTGCGCCCACGCGCTGGCTTGAAAGTTACCATCTTAATGTTCTGTGCGCCTCCTCCAAACCCAGGCTCCATATCATGAGCCATTGCAAGATGATGCTGCATTGCTGATCACTCAGTACCTCCGGGTCAAAGTCATCAACCTGTGCCCAGAGCCAAGAATCCTTGAATCTCTCAGTGTCAGTTGCACGGGGGAGAACCTGTCAAAGCCTCGAATTCCGCTAAGGAGGCACCTTGCAAGCTTACTGAGAAAGGTACAGCCACCGCCTGGAAGAAGGAATCAGTCAGGCCAGATGACACAGCTGACACTGCAAAACCCATGTCTTCACCACCTTCTTGCACCCCCATAAAATCGAAGAAAGCTCAAAGGAACAGAAAAACCGAGGTAACTGTATGAGCAGGCAGTAGCAGGGTGCTACTGTGCTGCCATCTTGGATCTCCAAGTACTTTTTATTTTTTTTATTGAAACAGCTTCCGAGTTTACTGGAAGCTGTTGTAAGCTGTAATTTGAATAAGAAATAGTTTATAAATTGGTTTCTCTGTTCAAGATAATAATTTGTGAGACGTGGAATCTTTTTCCCCAAACTTGATATGTTCTCTTAAATGAAATATGTGTACTAATTCAGAAATGCACGGATTTTGCATAAAGTGTCACTTTCTAGAAGTCCACATTCCTTTCCATGGGAAGAGATTTTAATTTAACAGGAAGATGTTGTTTTTGGGGGGGGGGGGGGGGGGGTTAGAGTTATTAGGTTAGTTTTTGAAGTTAATATTTTATTGATAAACTTTTTTTTTAATTAATAATAGTTTTGTGAGCTTTAAGTAAATTAAATGTCAAATGTTTCTAAATGTAAGAACCATACATTTCTGGTATTTTTAAAATTTAATTTGCAGTATTAGTAAATGCGGCCACCAGACAAGGCCGGATTTCCTATTAAAACACAATAGGCACATGCCTAAGGGCACCCTGCACCTCACAGGGTTCTGTGGGTTAAAAGTGGAAAGTCAAACTTTATTTAAAAAATTAGCATGATCCCGTCCGCACCGCCCCCAATCCGCAGAAGAATGCAGTCTGAATGCACGGTGCCTCACGGAACCCGCAGGCACCGTGCATTCAGACTGCAGACTGATCCTGCAGCTAGCAGATGCAGGTAAGAAGCAGTGCTCTCCTCCTGCTAGTGGGATGAGGGACATGGAAGAGGATCATAGTAAGGGCACCTAGGGGGCTCATGGGATCTAAATCCAGGTCTTTCAATGCACTCTGTGTTAAAGGAGCTGTGATATTATCCGCCATGTCTTGGTGCCTCTATTCCTCTCCCCTCCAATATATAGAGTATGCTGTATACCTACATTTCTGATAATATGTGACAGTGTAGTGAGGACTAAGTGACAGATACAGAAAGCAGGGACATATCTATAGAACCTGAAACTAGAGCACGCTCAGCAAATGTTATACAGGTAAGACAAGTGCCTTCCCCACGGAGCTTACTACTTCATTCATTGATTCACTCCTGGCCTCTTGATTTTCAAGGAGGGGAATTGTGACCAAATAATGGGCTTTCCCCAGAAATCTAGTGCCGTAAGAGAGGATGTTCCATCATTATTCAGTGTGTTTTCCAACTCAAAAATGTAGTCAGAAAAAGCTGAAAAAAGTATATTTGGGGGAGTGCAGGACTCTACTCTGCTTTCAGTCCTGCCCACAGCTGGGGATTCCCACACTTAGATGTGGGCTTTTCATCTCCCATCACAGACAAGTCCGGGTGACTTCCCTTTTACCTGTGTAGCTCCCATTACTTCAGATGGAAGTAAAAATGTATTTTCCTGCTCTCTTCCTCCCATGGACGCCAGCCCAGGCCATCTCATTCTTTTTCCTATAGTCGATTCCATGGAATAAAAACCACAAAAAATGTCTCAGGAAAAAAAACTGCAGTTTCTCAATGCTCATTTACTCATTTATCTGGCCAGCAGTTTTCTCTTGCTTCTTTGGGAAATAAACTGTTTTGGGCCATGGCACTATATTCACAGGTTTTTCCTCCTGTTTTATATACCCCTCCCAGTCTAGTCATCCCGGTGACGGTCCATGATCAGTGGCTACAAACTGCTTCTGCAGCATCCCCAGCGCTGCTTAGCATGGGATTCAAAGCCAGGTCTTCTGCACTTGAGCCATCAAGCTGGCCTACTTACCACTTTGAAAAGAGTATTTTTCTGTGGAAAAGCAGCTTTGCCAGTTCCTACCTACTGTACAAATATCTCAGCGTATTGTTGGAGACAAAGATGGTAAAGAAAGTCAAAAATGGCAAAAGAATGGAAACGGCATTGTGGTAACCTGCACGGAGTGGCAGTTACTGACCCAAACAGAAGGTAAGGAGGTAAACATACACAGAGAATATAAGAACTGCCATACTGGGTCAGCCCAGTATCCTTTTTCCAACAGTGGCTAATCCAGGTCATAAGTACCTGGCAAGATCCCAAATAGTAGATAGATTCCTTGTGTCTTATGCCCAGGGATAAGCAGTGGCTTTCCTCAAGTCTGTTAGAAATGGGGGGTATTTAGTGTGTCCTTGGGCCTCAGCCCGACCCCAGATGGATCCAGGACCGAACCGAGGGTTGGCGACGTGTCCCAGCATGGCAGAACACGGTCTTACCCTCTGCCAGGCCTGCAAGCTCCCAGAGCCAACAGCAGATGATGTTGGTAGGGGAACGGTCCTCCGACTGTTCCGAGCCCTTTCGGACCTGCCGCTTGAATCGGCATGGAGCAGCAGGCCGGCCCGAGGATGAGGGCAGACGGAGGCCTTGACACGAAGACATGGCACCAAGGTTGTTGCGTCGGCATCACAGACGAGGGTTGAGGCAAAGACATGACACCAGGGCGGATGCAACGGCATCAGAGGTGGGGAACTAGACGAAGTCCAAACGAGACGAGAAGCTGGGAAGGAAGACATTGGCACTGTCTCTCAGGGCGCCCTACACAGCCCACCTTCACGGGTGGACCCAATGGGCTGGTCGCGGACCACCCTGTTCCACTGTGTGCCCTACACAGCCTAAGGAGACTGGTCACGTACCACACGGAGAGAGGGACGAGCGCAGGAAAGGAATCCAGCTGACAGAGGCTCCAGTGACCAGAACAGGAACCAGATGGAATGGATTTACCCTCATGGAGGTCACCTGGAGGACTAGGAGAGCTGGAACATTACAGGAACAGACATCAGGAAGATCAAACACCAGGACACCTGGATGGGGACCTCAGGCAATGAAGACATGGTTCTAGACACAGACGAGACGAGGAGCTCCACGAAGAAAACAAGGGCCTGTCAGAGCACTGGACAGCAGGAGCTTCCAGAGGCGAAGTAACTCCAATGCAAGGCTGACTGAAAGCTGAAGTCCTTTTATAGGGCTGCAGACAGGCGACTCCCTGGGAGGAGTTTGGAAGACCCACACCTAGCTGGCCCTATAACTAAGGAGGAGTGCTGCGGGCCGGCCCCTAGGAGAAGGGCATGGCTCAAACCAGGAAGTCCATGCAGACACAAGCAAGCCTCAGGCAGGCTCCAAGAACACTGAGGCCTCCCAGGCCCTGAAGCAATTCCTGGATAGTTCGTAGGCGAGACCCCAGCTTCAGAGCAGCCTCCAGGAAGAGGTAAGGAGCCTCCCGTAGCACTGCTACAGGAGGGTTCATAACAAAGTCTACCTGGTTAACAACGGTTTATGGACGTTTCCCCCCTCAGGAACTTGTCTAAACCTTTTTAAACCCAGCCACACTAACTGCCTTTACCATATCCTTTGGCAATGAATTCTAGAGCTTAATTGTGCATTGAGTGAAGAAAACAGTATTTTCTCTAATTTGTTTTAAATGTGCTACTTAGTAACTTCATGGAGTGTCCCCTAGTCTTTGTATTATTGGAAAGAGTAAACAACAGAGCAGCAGTTACAATCCTAAACACCTTGCTGGGCAGACTGGATGTGCCACTTTGCTCTTTATCTGCCATCATGTACTATGTTACTTTCCCCACCACCCAGTTTAAGTTCCCTCCCCCATTTATACTTCTTTCTTGAAATCACAATCAAAAGTGTTCACTTTCCAGGACCAACACTTTACACACGCACTCACACTCCTGTACTCACATCCCATATTCATGCACACATACCAGTTGGCCCTGGCAAAGAAAACCAGATGTCAGACAAAATGGATGGATGCATGTTTTTTTAACATACTAGCTATGCCTGGCCCCGCGTTGCAGTGGCAGAGTCAGGTTCTTTTCCCCCCCTCCCCCTTCCCCTTGCTCATATACCTCAGTCACACATCATCCTCCCCCTTGGTCACTCACCCCCCCTTTCCTCCCCTGTCCCCACTCCAGCTCTCTCCCCTCATACTCACCCCTCCCCCTTCGGTCACTAATCCCCCCTTCACTCCCCTGTCCCCACTCCAACTCTCACCCCCCACACTCACCTCTCCCCTCTGTGTCTCTCCACTGACACTCACTGCCCCCTTCATTCACCCTCCCCTCACTGTCACCTCTCCCCGCCTACTCCCTACCCTTTTGTCAGTGACACCGCACCCTCTCTCAATCTCCTTCCCTGATTCTGATCCCCTCCGGCTCGCAATGCCCTCCCAGCTGCCCCCCCCCCCCCCCATCCCTCTCCCTCTTGTGCGGTTCTGCGTGGCCCACTCCCGAAGGCGCGAGGTCAGCGAGGATCCCTCCCTGTCGTGCACGTGAGCCGTACCAGATCGCCGCCGCAGCTCCTCCCAGGTGTCGAATTTTGGCCGGCCGACACCACCACACCCGATATTGCTGTCGGTCCGCCGCTGCTGCTCCTCCCAGCGCCATGTTGGTCCCGCTGTGCCCAACGTGTGCTCCCGCCCGCGCATGCGCAGTACAGCAGCTTCATTTCCCAAGGTAGATAGCGTGTGTTGCATGTCTGTCCAACAGATGTCGCTGTTTTCCCAACACACATGTAAAAACATGTTTTTTTCTGTAACCGTGTGACATCTATGTGATCTAGATAGAGAAGAACCTTGCCGAAAGTGAATGCAAGGTTGTGTCCAAATTTGAAAGCAATTGGTGCAGTAGCTGAGCCTGGTTAAGTTAAAAAAACAGAACAGAGCAGTAAAGGTTACAGTTTGTGTTTTTTGTTTTTTTTTTACCCCAAATGAACAGCACCAGCAAAGAATAGTTTAAATATGCAAGCACGCCTTCCTGGGCCCCCCCCCCAACCCGGCGAAATAGAGCAACCCACGCTACAGCCCCCCTCTTGGGAGATGCGGGGAGGAAAATAAGAACTGTCCCCCACCGTGCTACTCCCCAGCCGGTGGCGAGGGTGTGTGCTAGGGTTTGTTCCGCCGGCTGCCATGTCGCAAAACTTCACCGGTGAAAGTGGTGCATCATGATTCCTGACCTAGTAAGGGCAAATGTCCGCTGAGGATATGGCGCCGACGGGCTGTTGCCCTTACTATGTCACATGGTGTACCGACGTCATTGTTGTCTCCGTATAGCATAGTAAGGGCAAGGTCCGCCGGCGCCATTTTTGTTGCTGGCATCCGACGGTCCTACTGAATGCGATGTGTCCCGGACTGTTCCTGTGGTGCCAGCGGAGAAGCACGGACTTGTATCAGGTGTAGTGTGTGATCGGAGTGCAGTGCGTGGGTGGGTGGAAGAGGGTACTTTAATTTAAATTCGGAGGGTGTGTGAAATGCGTGGCTTCCCAATGTAGCAGCCAGGAATCCATGTTTTGGTGTGTTTTGGGAGGGTGGGTGAAGTAAGTGACATTGGCAGGCATGTGGGTGGGGGTGTGTGGTGTGATGAGTGTGAATTTCTGTCTGTTATGAGGGAGTGTGAATGAAAGACAATAGCCCTGTGTGGGGGTGGGGTGTGGTGTGTGAGTGTGTGTGAAAGGTGTAAGAGGTTGCGCTTGCGCTGACGGCCACCAGATGTCGCTGTTTTGTGTAAGCAATTTTTAAACTTGTATTACCTGTCACAGGTGTGACCTATATGTAATGTAAGTGTATAAGATCCTTCCCGTATGGGAAGTGAATGTTGTGTGCAAATTTGAACGCATTCGGTTAAGCGGTTGGTGAGATTAGCGACGACGTACAAACTAACATTTTTATTTGTATAGACTAATATAATATACTTTAACCAATTATCTTAAATTGGTATAGAGAATTTTCACATTCCCACCCATGCAAACATATTCACATGGAAACCATATTCCTCAGCACTTATTTCCTATGACTTCTGTTGAGTTAAGCAGTTACCTATACATTTCTCCTACACTGAAAAAAAAAACCTGTCTAGCATGCTGTCTCTCCCCTCTAACACAATCATTTATTCGATGCCCATCATCAGGTCATCAAAAAGATCACTGCTTGATATGCAAAGGGATGATTTCTACCCATTTGTTAATATACATGCTGTACATCAGGAAATCCAGGGCAATAAATATTTTAATGTGATTAGGGGCAAAAAACCCACCTTAGGCTTCCCCCCAGCGAAAGTAAGAGGCTCCGTTTCAGATCTTAGTCTTACACTTCTGTAATTTAATCATTATGTGAAACTGATTTTTCTGATGTTTGTACCACAGACAGTCCTTGATAAATCAGACTCTAGGTGTTCAGGAAACAATTAGAGAGGTGGGGTTCCTGTGCTGGAGAATCATCAACGTCAGCTTCTTCAAGCAAGTCGTCTTTTTCCTGATCAGGTTCCGATTGCCTCAGAGGTTGGATGGGGTTCCATTTTGTTTTGTTTTTTTAAAACATTTCTTCTACATAGGTTTTCCAGATTCCTGGATCCTGGATCTCAAAAGCTGGAGCTGTCCATTCTTTGCAGTAATTTTAATGTGATTAGATCAAGCTTAGACTTATACCTATGTGCCCTCCTCTATGCCGTTTGCATCTTGAGCTGGTTGGAGGTGATCTGTAGGCCATTCTGTGGGAGAAAGAACAACATGCCCAGCCTTTACTACAGGGAGATAGGCTGAGCAAGACCTAAGCTGGTCCTGGGCTGAGAGCGCCCAGTAACCAGGGCCTGGCAATAGCAGTTTCTTTCACGACCATCATATTTCATGGCAAAAGTGAATGAGTTCTAACTTCTTGTGACGCCTGGGGGGCTTAAAATGAAAGCAGCAGGCTCCATTATTGATGTTTTTCTAGCAAATGTTTTTGCAATCTCTTCCTCTAATCTGTCCTACAAATAAACAGAAATACGTGACGAACCATCTCAGATGCTAATTCATTTAATAACTGATTCCTAATTCACAGGCACTGGTCCCCACAGTTTTCCATTTGTGTGAAAGTCCTTAATTTGATATTGTCCCTGCACGATTTGATTTGTAATAGAATTCTCCTCTGTACAGGTCTTTGTAGCCTTGGTACATAATCAGGGACTTATATGGTAAGGGGTGGGTCCCATTATGAGCCCTTGGTAAATAAGGTTGCTTTAGTGCTGTTTCTTGAACACTCAATTGATTCATTAAAATCAGTAAAGCAATAAAGAATATTGACATATAACAGCTTCCTATTTATTATTCTAATTGTACTCACTTGATTTATATCTTAGGAGGAAAGGGAGAGAGACTTTTGATTTTCTATTTTTAATGTATCTCAGACAATTAAAGCAGGAGGGAGGAGGGGAGAGAGCGAGCATGATGCAAAACAGTACCCAAGCTATAACAGTTGGTGATGATTGATATAATCCATAGTTACAAAGTAGATGTTGGCAGATAAGTACCATTTAGCTCACCCACTCTGCCTAGCTGCCCTTGTTTACAATTCTCTAGCTCCGGTTATCGTGCTTCCTTGCCCCTTACCATCATCGTCTGCACTGAGGAGATCTCCCAGCTGTCAGTCATTTAATCCTGACTACCTACAAGCAGTCTCTTCTTAAGTTATTTCCTATTAGCCCTGGAGTAGAGCCAAGTTGTTCTGCCACTCATGCTAAGAGTCCTGCCACCTCTCCCAATTGTATCTGACAGTGTACAAATGCCTTACTGAAATTTTATTCGGTTCAACTATGCCACCTCTTCCAAGGAACTTAGGACAATTATATTGATGCTCAGCACTGGGCAATAGAGGTATACCTAGCAGCGCTAGAAGTGTGAAGTAACAATGGTATGGATAAGCTTTATCACCTCACCCTTTGGGCCCTCTACCATTTCAGATCGATGAGCAAATTTGTTTCTAAATCTAAATCAAAACATAGCGGATCCCATTTCATTACCCTGCTTATCCTCTCATCTTAACTTAGCATCCAAGTATAGTTGCATTCTCTTATGGCTCTGGTTACTACTACATCTATTGCTGTTGGGGCTATTCTAGACATCCACCACTATCTCATGAGCTTCCCTCCCTCCAATGTCACATCATTGGCTGCATCTCCTTGATTTTCTTCTTCCATGGAAAATGCTACCTTATAGAAGCCTGCTGTATACTTTAATATTTCTATCATATTCCGCTTCCTTTCTTCCCTCCGGAGATTATGTTTTCAGTTCCTTAAGCTTCTCAGTGAGGAGTTTATATGGCAGGCCCTGTATTGTTTTGCTAGCCCTTCTCTGAAATGCTTGTATCCTCTCCAGATCCAAGCACAAAACTTGAGGTGGAATCTCACTAATGACAATGTCAATATTAGCTCCTTTTTCCTGCTGTGCTACCTCTTCTTTTGCACCTGAGTACATTGTTAGTGTAGATGCACCTTACCAGTTACAGAGGTGGAGGGGTACAAGTCCCTTCTATGGGGTCAAGAAGATGTTGAATTTGACTCTCCCCAAGTAGATGCAAAGCTCTACATCAGACACCAAGCTGAGGTTCCCAATGTCTTGTACTTATTTCAGATAAGTAGGGTAAATATTTACACAAAAAAGAAATTAAGATAGTTATAATCAATTCTCCTGCTTGTGCAGAAACCACTGCTTACTTCCAGGCCCAGCCATGAATAACATCAAACTGCGCGTCTAATAACATGGTAGGGATACCAAATGCCATATGATGTTCACTATTGTTCCCATGCAGTTTGGCAAAACATTGCCAAAAAACATTGCTAGGAAAGTCTTGTTACATAGGGTCACTTCCAGAGAGAGGGACCTATCTACAGGATTAGACATGCATCCTAAATTCCCTCTAGACTCTTCAGGCATCCTATGGCTTACCTATACACGAGTTCCTGTGCTGCCACAAGCTCCAATTAACTAACTCCAGGAATGACTCCACTTTCACTCTCTCCTGGACTGATTAGAATTTTCTCTCAGAAAACTCCTTTCTGGACAGGAATACTGCTATTCTCTCTATAAGAGTGGAAAGGATCAGTCCATTTCCTAGGCTAGGGTAATTGTTTACTTTAAATTAAGGAAAAGGGGGCCTTACATTTGCTTTTTCAGCTGTTTTATAACACTAACTGGCAGCTGTCAGGTAATCTGAGATGATTACTCTGAGGTCCCTGTGTGGTAATTGCTAGTTTTTGCCTTTTTAATTTCATAAGTACAAGGCCAGCATTTCCATTAGGAAATTCCTAGCGCCCCAACCCATAAGGATGGCAAAATCACCAGCACAAGCCTCATAGAGAAAGGCCCAGAGGTGCTGCTGATGGAGCCCACCCTCCAGGAGCTGAATACAAGAAGGAGAGAAGCCAAGCAGAGCTGCAGGAGTAGCCCATCCTGCCCATGACCGAAGATTATAAGGAAAGTGACCCATCAGGGCCATGGATGGAACCCATCCACTTGCAGCCAAAAACAAGGACAGAGGCCTAGAAGGACTGAGGTTGAAGTCCATCCTGGCCTGCAATGGACAAAGACAGGGAGAGGCCTGGAATGAGAAAGCAAAGGAGCCTGTGTGTTTGTATGTGTAACACCGTGCCAACCGTAGACTCCATCCCATGGCTGGTATACTTTACTGGCATCTCCTAGACTCAGTCGTCATTCTACAACTAGGCAGGTATGTGCACACATTCTCCCTGGATATGAGCCCCATAGCAGGAACTTTGACGCTAGCATGTTCCTATGACATCAGTGAGCATGCTAATTGGCTGAGTTTTCCCTCCATGGTGCCTCAGCAACAGGTTCTGTCGAGCACCTGCCACAGTGTGTGTTACTTCTTGTCCTGTCCTTCCTGCCATGCTTCTGCCTTCTTGCCTGTCCAGTCTGGTCCCTGTTTGTGTCTTCCTGGTCCCAGCTTCTCGTTTGGACTCCTGGTTGTGACCTTGGAATGAACCCAGACCATGTCATGCCTTCTGCTTGCCACAGCTTTGGACCAGACAAAGACTACACTATACTAGCTACCTGTCCAGACCCTAGCCTATCTCTGACTCTATGATTCACCTTAGCCTGCCACCCACCATGAAAAGAATAAGATACTTAATCACACTTTCCCCTCTCGTTGGCCTAAGGGTCCACTCCTAATCCATTACAGATTACTGAGGCCATAGACCTGGCTGATATCCATTGAAAGTCCTGCAACAGCATTCCAATCAGGTGCAGATTGTGTGGACCCCGCAGGACATTTCTACTCATCTGGGTTTTCTCCAGACCCGGGTTATGTCCCAACTCTTGCCAGTGCCTCAGAAACCCGTGACTCACATATCCACGGATTTTATCTCTGGCCTACCACCTTCATCAGGTTTGCAAGGATATCTGTGTTGTAGTAGATTGATTCTCTACAATGGTCCATTTCATCCCTCTTAAGGACCTACCTTAGGATAAAATCTTGGCTCAACTCTTCTTTCAACACATTTTTCATCTGCTTGGTCTTCCTGAACACATGCAAGTTGTGGCACGCTCTGTGTAAAAGAAATGGGTATCACTCTTGGATTCTCCTCAGCATATCATCCACAGACTAATGGACAAACCAAATGCACCAACTAGACCCTGGAAGCCTTTCTAAGAGCTTAGCTAATGCCAAACAGAACAATTGGGTCCAACTCCTTACAAGAACCGAATTTTCGTATAATAATCGTGTTCATGAATCAACAGTGTCCTCTCCCTTCTTCCTTGTTTTTGGATGCCACTCCAAACTGCATCTCCCTCTTTCTGTGGATACTTATGTTTCCAGCACCCATGAAGCTTTCTCAAACTTTTCAAGAAATATGGAACAAAACTAGAAATTTCCTCCTTAAAGCCACAACAAGCTACAAAAACTACGTGGACAAAAAAAATGCAGATCTGTCCCTTCCCTTATTTAGCCCGTGGTTGAGCATCAGGAACATGTGTCTCAAGGCACCATCTTCCAAGTTCGCTACCAGATTCATTGGGCCATACCCCATCTTAGCACAAATAAATCCCGTGCTCTATAAGCTGAAGTTACCACCTTCACTATGTATTCCCTATGCTTTCCATATTTCTCTTCTTAAACCTGCAATCTTCAACTGATATAATAAAAAAGGACCAACCACCTATATCTGTCACTGTGACTCTGGATGTTCAAGCGACTGCACGCAGCGCTCTCTTGTGCGAGCGCTGGGTGCAGTCGCTTGCATGAGAGAGCATGAACCCTTGGATCATGGCACAACCTCAGGGCAAGGCTCCAAGGTAGGTATCATGGGAGGTGAGTGTATCCAGGCATTGGTTGGACTTGTAAAATAGCTTGGACTTGGAACATTACTCTCAGACCTCCGCTGAACCTACACACACAAAGTGAAACCCAACAATGCAATGCTGGTCTCTAGGGTAGCCCTCCAGCCACTTGATAGCCCTTTTGGACCTATTGCTTGGGTTGGTGAGTGCTTCAGACAAAGGCTGAGGACAAGACATGGCATGACGTGGAACTTGGATGAAGACATGGCTTGATGTGGAACTTGGATGAAGGCTCTGAAGACGAAGAACATGGACAAAGGCTCTGATTCAGGATAGAGTTCAGCTTCCCAGGGCACTGCACCTCAGTATGCCCTACACAGCCCACCATGGGCTGGTTGCGGACCACGCGGGGAGCAAGACAAGCTCATGACTAAGACTTGGACAAGGATAGGAGCCAAGACATTGCTTGGAACGAGGAACAAGGAGATCTTCTGGCTGGACAAGTTCCATGAGCCCTGGAACTAGGAACATGACTAGGAACTCGAGACTTGACTTGGAACTTGGAATTCTAAAAACAAGAATGGACTCCAAGGACTTGATCCAGAAAAGATGGACTTGGAGACAGGCCTTGTGCCAGGAGGTGCTCTACACAGCCCGCCATGGGCTGGTTGCTGACCACGTCAATGGCACGCATGGAGGAAAGACGAGAGAGGATCTAGAAGGCAGACCTTGGAATGACGACAGGAACTTGATTGAAGATTCAGATGAGGCAAAGATTCAGAAGACTTGGATGAGGCACTGACAAAAGACCAGGAACATGGAACATAGAACATGGAGGAGCTCCGACAAAGAACAAGGTGACCAGGAACATGGAACAGGAACAAGAAGACCAGGAACATCCAATGAAGAACATAACGACCATCAAGACAGTGAGGTGACCAGGAAAGACCTTGCAGGAAGAAGAGCCATGGACAACCAAGAGGATCCATATGAAGGCCTCGAGGAACTGGCAGAGAGCCCTTTTATAGGTATGAAGATGTGACGAGGTGGTGACATCATCAAATGGGGCCACAGGGCTTTTCCTGGTGCGGGCCCTTTAAATTGAATGCAGAGATGCACGTGCGTGCCTAGAGGATGCCAGGGAGAGCTAGAGGAAGCTGGTGGCATCCCAGCTGCACCGAGGGGCCTCCATCAGCGGCAGCTCCCTGGCTGCAAGACAGAAAACAGAGTCAGCGGTACTCCCGCTGCGAAGATGGCAAAGTCAGCAGCACTCCTGCTGAGCAGCAGGATACAGCAGCCCCATACCATCAAGCAGAAGACAGCGTCGGCAGCTTCCCCAGACCACAGAGGTGGAACTGAGCCAGCATACGCCAGCAGGTAAGTGAGGCTGCTTGCGGTTGAGCCCGCGAGCAGCAGAGCACAACAGCACCCCTTCCTCAAAGCTCCCTCCTCAATCCTTTTCGGATACTGAGGACACAAAGGTATATCTTCTATACCAGCTGTGGAAATTGAGGATCCAAACACAAGATCTGAAAATGCTTGGTTTCAAGAAGTGAATCAAGGAACCATTCGGAACATAACTGTAGACTGGACAAAGACATGATTATATAACTTGACAAAGATGTAACCAAGGTTTTAACTGAAGGCACAAATTTAACAGTAGCATCTTGGAATATTGGTCTGATTCTTTAGGCTCTCACTTGATTGTAACAGAAGTGTGGGTCACATTAGAGTTGTTGACCTCTTATTATTCTATCAATAGTGTGGTTAGCTGATTAGAACATCATTATGTGATCCCTTTAAAGCTGGAAGTGTTGTACCAGGATGAATAAGTAGACAAGACTATATAAAATAGGCTGACTCTTGAGCAGCCAATGGTATTGGAAAGAGACTGATCTGAAGAAGTTGGATGAGCAGTTATAGATCTTGACATCTCCGGTAGAGTAGGAATACCAGGAACCACAAAGGTCCTAAAGATTGTGGTCCACATACAATGATACATCTTATCATGAGCAGAAGGTATGAGATCCTGTAGTCAGGCTTGCGGTACAACAGATGGTATTGCAGGCTTCCACTGAAGACAGATAAGATCAGCCACAGGACAGAAACCAGGATTAGGTGACTATAGCTCGAAAAGTATTAAAACTATAATTCACAGGTTGAAGTCAGCTCATAACTGTAGTGAGTTTAATTCTTGTAGTTGAAACATTAGAAACAATTGAAGCTGATTTTACTGCACACATTAGAATTTACCGGAACAGAGGTAGTTATTTTCAGGTTGCTGCAGCATGGTATTGCAACCAGCAATGGACAGTTTAAAAGTCTCTTTAACAGTTTGAACTTCCATTACCCACGGGGTAATGGAAGTTCAAACTGTGTAGGGCGCCTCCTGTCTCCTTGGAGACAGGAGGCGCCCTACACAGCCCCCCATGGGCTGGTTGCAGACCACGTCACTGGCACGTCTGGAGGAGGGATGAGAGAGGTTTTAGAAGGCAGACCTTGGAATGAAGACAGGAACATCAGGAACTTGATTGAAGATTCAGACGAGGTGAAGATTCAGAAGACTTGGACGAGGCACTGATGAAAAACCAGGAAAACAGAATGTAGAACATGGAGGAGCTCCCTGAAGAACAAGGTGACCAGGAACATGGAACAGGAACAAGAAGACCAGGAACATCCAACAAAGAACATCAAGACAGTGAGGTGACCATGGAAAGCCTTGTAGGAATATGAGCCATGGACAACCATGAGGATCCATTCGAAGGCTTCGAGGAACTAGCAGAGAGCCCTTTTATAGGTCTGAGGATGTGACAAGGTGGTGACATCATCAAATGGGTCCACGAGGCTTTTCCTGCTGCGGGCCCTTTAAACTGAATACAGAGTCGCGTGCGGCTAGAGGATTCCAGGGAGAGCTAGAGGACTTCAGCAGCGTCCCATCCGTACCGACTGGGCCTGCATCAGCGGCATCCCAGCCGCAAAGATCATACATAAACATGTTCCCTCTCTCTCACTCACACTTCATCTCTCTCACACACATATATCCTCACTCTCTCATACACACAGGCCAAGAGAAAATAAGAGAAAGTTTGTGTACAACAATCCCCCTATCCCCACCCCATCTGTTAATCCATGACAATCTCAGGGTATCTGGAAATCAAAAGTTTCCATGTATAGAGAGCGGGTGATCTTCTTTATGTTGCACTGGAGGTGGACCCTTAGCCTGGTGCAGGATTGGAATGGCCCTCTGGTCGGACCCAGAGAGCACCTGATACCAGGAGGTGGAGCACACAAGGAGACAGAGGCTAACTGGAGCTTCACCAATAACAGTCCGGGGTTTCTGCAGCTTGAACCCTTGGGTACCCGGATTGCCTGGACTTAGGTGGGCCTCTGGTGGTCTCCCAGAGAGGTAGTGGAGGGGTGTGCCCACCACGAGCAAGGGTGCGTGGCTGATGAAGAGTGGATGGCCTAGACCCAAACTGGAAGCTCCAGAGACCTCAGGGAGGCAACTATTCAGGAAGGATCTCCGGGCGAGACAGGCAGCACCTGTGGGTCTAGCCTAGTGGAATCCGCAGTTGGTTTCCAAGTAGGTTGCTCCAATGGTGACAGTATGCCAGAAGAGAGTGTCCGAGTGAAGTGCAAGGGTCAGAGCCAGAGTATCAGTCCAAGAGAGGTCAGCCAAAGCAGGGGTCCATACCAGAATCAGTCCAGACGTAGTCAAGGCAAACGGGGGTCAGTTCCAGGCAGCAAGCAAGAGAATGGTCAGGCAAGCAGTGGTCAGTTCTAGGTGGCAAGCAAGTGGTTGGTTCCAGGCGGCAGGTGGAAGAATGGTCAGGCAGGCAGAGGTCAGTACCAAAGGTCAGTCCAGAGAGGTACTACCTGAGAAGGAACAGGAACACACGGGGCCACTGGGAATGGAAGACACAGGAACACGGAGACGCTGGAACAGGAGACGCTGGAACAGGAGACACTGGAACAAGAGACACTGGAACAGGAAGGCTAACTAGCACACCAATGGTGTCGACCCGATTGCCAAGGCAAGGTCCTGGGGACAGGGCCTCGCCTTAAGTAGTGACTCTAAGTGACATCATCGGGAGGTGCCCCCACGGGTTTTCCCACCTTGGGCCCTTTAAAGGGCTGCACGTTGGCTGCGCCCATGCCTAGGGGCATGGCCGAGGACGCGGAACCCCGACGGGAGCTCCGCCATGAGGCCTGCGAGGATGGTGAGCGGAGAGCCCGAGGACACCGAGAACTGGCTGCAGCCGCAAGGGAAAGGTGCCCAGAGCTCGTCGAAGGAAGCGCAAGGTGAGCAGGGCCCGACCACGGTGCCAACGCGGCCAGGAAGCGCAACACTTTATCCTTTCTATTGTTTAGAAATATCTTTTTGGTGTTTGGAACATTTTTTAAATTATTATGTGAGGTTTTCATTATTGGATTTTATTTTAGTTGTCAGCTGTTTTGAAATATTATTTTTATTAGTATGATTTTACTATTATTAATGTTTTATATTTTATATTCAAAAGCATTTAGCCAGAGAAATCAGAAATTAGCTGGTAAATGTTAGGATTTATAAGTATGTGGGCCCTGGGCCGAGGTGAGAGATGGTACCGTCCACAGGGAGGAGCCCTATGAGCCTCACCATCGGGAGCCGAGGTCTCAGTCGATGTCAGACACAGCTGTGGAATAGTATTTATTAGCGAAATTGAGAAGCACTGCCCGTGGAGCAGGGAGTGCAAGAGAAAGTTACAGAGTCTGTGAGGTGGAGTATACCCAAGGCGAATATCTCTGTAGTGAAGATACAGCAATGGTCCGCAGATCGGGGTACACCGATGAGGCTCCTCAGTAGAGGTGATATGGTAGTGGTCCGTGAAGCAGGGCACACTAGTGAGAGGTCCTCAGAAGAGATGATACGGTAGTGGTCCGCAGCGCAGGGTACACCGATGAGGGTTCCTCAGTTAGAGATGGTACAGTAGTGGGCCGCAGTGCAGGGTACACCGATGATGGTTCCTCACTAGAGAAGGTATGGTAATGGCCTGCGGCGTGCGGTACACCAAAGAGTGTTACTCACTAGAGATGGTATGGTAGTGGTCTGTAGAGCGGAGGTACTCACAGTAGGCAAAGGTTCCAGGAGAAGCCCCGGGAAATGGGGCAAGTAGTAGTCCAAGGCGATAGGCCCTCTGAGGAATGGATAACCAGAGATGAGAGAAGGGCCCTCGTGGAGCGGGTACCCAAAGCATCTCACACCAACGAAGCAGGAATAGGAACAGGAAGTCCGTAGTGAGCGAAGCAGATTCAGCAATGAGGGAACTCGTTGCCAAGTCGTTGGTAGGCAGGACCAGCCGGCTTAAGTATCGAAGAGGAATGACGTCATCCGGAGGGGACACCCCCGAGGTTCCCTCCATGACGTGCTTAAGACTGGCCCATGTGTACGTGCGCCTAAGGAATTCTGAGGGCAAGATGGCGGTCGGCAGCATCCACGGTGTCCAGGAGGGCCTGGGAGCAGTAGGCAGGCCGGCTATAGCTGGCCGAGGCCACAAGTCTTCCCAACGGAGTCAAAGCTGCAAAGAAGGAGGTGAGCAACAGTGGTCGCAGTCATCTGCGACCGACGGGCGTAACAGTAAATTAATATTTGGGCACTTATCCAGCTAAACTCTAGTTGGCTAATAAGTTCAGAAGCTAGAATTTACTTGGATAAGTTAGAGGTATTCTGGGGGCATATCTGGGAGGAGTTGAGATAGCCAGCTAAGATAACTGGATAACTCCAATAGTCAGAGTTAGCTGGATGATTTAATCGACTAAGGGCCAGATTCATTAAGGCTTTTCTCCCATTTTGTGTCTTTGGGAAAAACCCTTAGTGAATCAGGGAGCGAGGACAGAGGGGAAGAGATGGACTCTTCCAGGGGCCACTTACATCTATTGAAGATTGGGAGGAGTAAGAGGTATCACTTTTGATAGTGCAAGAGGAGGTAGGAGATAAAAGACTGTATAAGTTAAATGCCATCCTTGATACTTCATTTACATTGGAAGGAAAGCATTATGAATTTGCCCTGTATCCAATGGATGAGAAGAAATCAGTAACTAAAAAACTAAATCAATTGGATTTGACATCTAAACTTGTACCATCTTAATATTAAAATACAACAGCTGTAAAGACTTTAAATCATCCCTTTGCAACTTATCAGTAAAAGAGAAACATTGTAAATAACCAAACTGCTTTCAAGTGTTTGATTGAGTAGTGACTTTATTGCTTCTTTTTGCTGTTATCACTGCTGTGTACAATTCATAATATTTGGTCTTAAACTAAGCAATGCAAAGCACCTTGAAAGCAAGCTTTCCCCCTGTGCAGGAAGCCCTGGAAATAACATCTTATGGCAAAACAACAGTGTTCCAATTACAATAGAAATTTGAGTTAGGGCCTCTGGAATCGCTATGCAGGGTTCAACCATCACAGGAGTTACACTGGCCCCATGGCTTTGTTCATGCTCAGTTTTGACAGTTCCACACAAACACTCTTCCATGAATGGTGTGGTGGGTACTCTAGTCCCATTTATACCTTTGCCAACCAGCAGTGGTCCTTCTCCAAGGTCTTCTTCAGTAAGCGCTGAACAGAAGTATTGAGGTAGCAGTTCTACTTTTTTCTTTGTCTCTTTCTACACATTGCGCCTCATCTCCTTTCACTCTTACAGTTCGACCTCTTGCTTTTCCCCTTTCTCTGACATACCTGAAAAATGTTTTGTCACCTTACTTTACCTCTTTAGCAATCTTTTCTTCCACTCTAGCATTTGCCATGCTGATTTCTGTTGCGTCTGTTGGTATCGGACGGCTTCGACCTCTGTGCCTCACCTTTCTTCCTTCTCTCTCCTCAAGCCTTGGGAAGTTGGCTGCCACCGCGTCTTCATGCCGTTCTCCCCGGCGTCCCTGGATCGGCAACGGCGTTCACCATGATTTTCCTGAGGACCTCCTAGGGTGCGCATGCGCATGCCACCCACATCTTTATCTACGTCATGGCGGGAACCTCGGGGGCGTCCCCTCTGAGTGACATCAGCACATCCTGGTATTTAGCCTGCCCTTCATTTGCTAACAAACCGAGTTAGCAAGGATTGGAATTGCTCCAGTCTAAGCTGCTCTGCCACTTCCTAGCTGCTGCAGGAAGCTCTCTTTGCCCTTCGGGGTAATTCTACTAACTTGGGTACCTGCTCCTCGGGGGCCCTTCTACTTTCTTTCAGGTGCCTATCCTGGGATCCCAGGTACTCGCTCCTCGAGGGCCTGCTCTCCCTAACCTGGTGCCTGCCACTCTACAACTTCTGCCTGCCAAGACTCTCAAAGATACAGCTTCTGCTTCAGTGAGTACTAACATACCAGTCTATCTCCTCTACAACTTCAGCGCTCTACATCCGGGACTTGTTCCTGTTCTCCACGCTGTCTCCACCTACTACCGAGTGAGACGGGTCCTCTCAGCCGAGGATCCCTGGACTACCACTGCTGGAGCTATCTACCACTGCTGTCCGCTTCCCGGGCAGTGCCACCCTGCTGTACAATAAAACTATCTTCTCTGTGTTGTGTACAAAGAGTCTAGCTTGGTACTGCAGTTCCTCACGGGGCTCCTCCCTTTGGGAGTGGCCATCAATGCAGTACCCAAGAATCCACTCCAACACCTCACAACCATAACAATTTCTTTCCTTGTTTCTTTCAGCTGTAGCAGATATTCTTCCCTGTGTTCCTCCTTTTGAGCTTCTTTGTACTTTGTATATTAAAAAAAAGACAAAGGAAGACCAAACAACTGCCAGGCAGGTAAATGCTGCTGTGAAAGAGGCTAGCAAGGACAAAAGAGATCCTTCACAAAAATGGAAAGTAAGTCCAAATGAAGAGAACACAAAATTACTCCTTGGCAGGGGTAAACTATGCCATGCACCACAGCGGCGTGGCCAGCTGAAATAGGGTTTGGATTCCTCTCGTGTTAAATGTACTGTCTATGAGATTATTTCAACTGAAGAAGCTTATTTTGACGAAAGACTTTTCCTTGGAACAGCATTGTTGTGTAGAGTGTGGTGACTGGAGAGTGACTTTCTTTGCTCCTCCAGTAGGGGTTTGAAGTCTATCTTCATCCCCTCCCCTCCAGTGACAGGAAATAAGCTCCCTATCCCCTGCCTTCTGATAAAGGACATAGGAAGGAAATTTGCTTCCAGAGTCTTGACCATTTTTCCAGTTTCTCAGGTCCCCCTTCAGTTTTCCATTTCTTCCATGCAGAGGCATGGACAGTGCACTAAGATGAATGCCAGTCTGTTTATACTTATGCAGAAACTTTGACCAGAGCATGTTACAGATATAATTATTTACAAATTACAGTGGGGTCTCATTTAATTGACCTCAAAAGGATACGAGACTAAGAACATAAGAAGTTGCCATGCTGGGTCAGACCAAGGGTCCAACAGAGGCCAAACCAGGCCACAAGAACCTGGCAATTACCCAAATACTAAGAAGATCCCATGCTACTGATGCAATTAATAGCAGTGGCTATTCCCTAAGTAAACTTGATTAATAGCAGTTAATGGACTTCTCCTCCAAGAACTTATTCAAACCTAAGTAAGATATGCCAGGACTTGAACATGTAATACACACATTTGTAAAGATCTTCCAAGTTGACAGCCTAAGCGGAGGAGTTCTCTCTATGGCGTAGAATATCCTACCTGATAAACAGAACACACCCTGCCACTCATCTACTTCCTTCTATAACACAATATAGGGCAGATGTTTAAAGGCCTGCACGCATAAATCCCGGCCTTTACGCGCATGGCCGGGCCTTATGTGTGCCGGGCGAATCTTCCAAGAGTCCCGGCCACTCAAGTGCCGGGCCTCTTGGAAGGGGTGGGCCAGAGGGTGTGTTTTGGGCGGGGAGGGATGGGGATGAGCCGGGACAGTGCCATTGTTTGCTGTCCCGGAGCCCCGCACACAAGTTACTTCAAATTTAAAATGGGTTTTTAGAGGGTGGGGAGGGGAAGGGAGGTTAGGGTAGGGGGCAGGAAAGTTCCCTCCCAGTCCACTCCTAAATTGGAGCGGATTGAGAGGGAACTGGGGGAGGCCCGATGCATCGCCACGCGAATATAGCAAAAATGTACACCCCCCCCCTTGCATGCGCCGCCCCCATTCTGATTAAACCTACTGGTGCCCAAAGACTGAACCATGCGATGGACATAGAAGCAATGTTCTGGTAGTTAATGAAGGAGCTACAGGTAATAATCTCATTGGGTTTTTAGGAGTGCATTATTACATAACACACAAAACCATCACATCCCAGTTACCTCTCCTCTCTCATAATAGCAATCAAACATCATCACTGAAACTAGTAAAGAATATCCTCAGAAAACCTTATTTGTAAAGAGGAAAAGGGATGTAAGTCTTAATTCTTAAAATCTTAAATCAAATCAAAGAAAGTCTTTTTCATTTTCAAAGTCACACTTTTGAGACCAAATCCCCAGTTTTCAAAGAGTAGTGGACATTTTGAAAAATGAATTCATGTGCGCCACATGATAAGGACAGATTTAAGCCGTTCTGGGCACTTCCAAGTGTCTAATTCTCCAATGAGAGTGATTTTTGGAGACAGGAAGATAAAACAATTCTGTAGGTGATAGTCCCCCTAGCAGAGGGCAATATCACCAGATGCGTTCCTGCAGCTGCAGGTACGTATCCCGCATGTAGGGCACCATGGTGTGCTACAATATTTGGATGTTATAGTCTTGGGATCCACCTAGAACAGATTCTGATAATAGGCAGAATACAAATTATTTTAAATAAATAAATAATAGATGGCAAGGACATTGATCACATGGATAACTGCATAAATGTTTGCATCAAAGGATCCTAACTCTAGATAATGGTAAATAAATTCAAATTGGAATTAATGGCTTAGTTCTTAAATGGGGTTCCTCTTTTCTTTCTGACCAATCACAAGTCGGAATAGGTTCATTAGACTCCTCCTGGTTTTCTCTCATGACAGAAGTACCACAAGGTGGGTCTTTATCTGCAGTTTTATTCAACATATACATAACCCTCCTCCCCCCGTGCAAACTCCCCAGCGGCCTTGATCTACAGTATTGTCTATATGCTGACAACATGCAATTGTTCCCTGCTGCAGTTCATCACAACACTAATTCTGGTCTACTCTCAACCTATCTATCCACAATAAAGAGTTGGTTATCGCACAACGGATTGTCTTTGAATCTCTCTAAAATTGAGATCATTTACCTTAGTAAAAAACAGTTAAAACAACTTCTTGCTCCTATTTCTTTACATGGATGTACAATTTTTCTCACAAGGTGCTCGCAATCTAGGAATTATTTTTGATTCACAACTTTCATTTAAATCCCAAGTAAAGCAAATTGTGAAGAACTCTTACTGGAATCTGAGAATCAGGCATAAGCTAAAACATTACTTAGAACCAAATGATTTCAGAACAGTCTTACAGTCCCTTGTAATTACAAAACTAGATTATTCCAATTCACTGTACCTAGGTCTGCCCAAATAAACTTTTTATTTATTTTTTATTTAGATTCTTTTTTATACCGAAGTATAGCAGAGTGCCTTCACCCCGGTTTACAGTGAAAACAACTTCATACATGAAACGTGTTTATAACGCATATACATATAAGTAATAATTAACATCTCGGCAAAAGGCAGAGTATAACAGATTAGAATAGAACAATTTACACATTTATCTAGTTGATTGAAAGCCCTTCAAGCGATCCAAAATTCAGCAGCTAGAATTTTGTCAGATACCTCCAAATAGGATCATATCCCTCCCATCCTAATATCACTGCACTGGCTTTCCATTCAACAGCGAATCAAATGTAAAGTATTCACAATAATACATAAGGCCATGAGTGGTGACACTTCATCAAATATAAACTTTCAACTTAAAATTTAGCAACCCACTAGATCCCTAAGATCGGCAGGTCAGTGCATCTTAGATGTTCCCAGTTTTCGGGTAGTCAAAACTAGTCAAATGCAGGGAAAAATTATTTTCTGTCACAGTTGCATCATGATTCAACCTTTTTCATAAAGAGATCAACATTAAGACCTTTCGAAACAATTTATTTTGTGATGCTTTTAACACCTGGGCATGACATGCACACCATTGACTGATTTTTGTATATTATGTTTTAACTATTGGTTTGTTTGTTTTTTTGTGACTTTGTTTATGAATGTCCTCTTCTGTAAACCGCCTTTGACCCTTGAAGAATGTGGCATATAGATTTAAAAAATAAATAAATAAAGCCATGCTGTGTTATGTTAAAAATCTCTGCTTTAGTAAGATTTATGTCTCAGTAGCAGCAACAGAAGGAGTACGCAACAGAAGAACATAAACACATGGAGTTAAGAGGCAGGGCCTGATTGTCTAAGCATTGTTTCCCTTAAACACAGAATGGGAGGAAAGCTTTAGTGAATCTGGGTGATTAAGATGAGTCCCATCATGTGTACATAACCTTGCTCCAAATAAAAGCTGGGCTTGCCTTATCGACAGCATCAGCTGACAGCATGCACACTGTGTTAGCAAGATATCTCTGCCTCAGGGATTCACTGGTGATTCAGAGGCTGGGATGAGCCCGAAAATGACATTGTGTTATGGTGGGACCATTGTTTATACTGAATAGTAAACAGGATTCAATGCCCTGAAGACCAGGCCCAACACTGGATTCCAGGGACTTTCCTGGGAGGCTGAAAATGAAGATTGTTGAGATGGAAACCATGTTATATTAAGGTGTTATCTGCGGGCTGAGTAATTGGGTTATTACCATACAGCGAGGAGAGGTATCGTGGGAGTTCATCTCTTGCTGCCTTAGTGAGTGTAGTGTGTATCAGTGTTTCTCAGCCGCTGGATATTTGGCACTGGATCTTGGCATTATTCTTACCAACTCATTTCACGTTTCTCTAGATGAGGGAAGTAAATCTATCAAGAAATCACTTGTTGAAGTGTAAAGAGGGTATTTTTAAAAGAGAAATACTAGGATTATCAAACTTTTGTTACTTTTCAGTGTATGGGATGATTTACCCACCATCATGCCGTTCTAAAATATTTGAATTTTGAGAATAATAAAGCTGTGGACCAAACTGGAAAGAAAAAGATCTAATAATATAATAACATAGAAGGCAGAAACAATAAACTGTGATACCTGCCACCAAGCCCATCTGTTAAATTATTTGGAGATCATCTAAAACTGAAATTCCTTAATGTCTTTGTAGAAAGTGTGTTGACATGTACTCTTGTCATAAAGAAATGGAATGTCAGCTCTGTACAGAAATTTTTATCAGATTGCTGCAGAGGTAAAAATTCTCTTCTTTATGAAACATTTGAAAATAATGTCTAAAACATGTTTTATTTTTTAGTGTGTTTACTGCTCATGGAAGATGCTGGACTTTTGAATCAAAGCTCTTCCATTTATTCACAGGACAGATAAAAGCAGGGGCACAGTCAGCACTACCACCTACCTTCACACACACACACACATACATACACACTGCCCCACCACAGAAGAAGGACAGCCTGGGAAGCAGCAGTACACACACACTGTCCCGCCAGTATGGATTGTTCCCACTGGTATTGATTTAAGAAATCCTTGCAGCAATTTTGTATTGTTTTTTGAAGTGAGTAGCTGCTGCGGGAAGTGACCGCAGCTTAGTTGTAAATGTAGAAGCTGCTGATGTGACTAGTTTGGCATCTATATTTTAAAGGTGATCGGGTATTCTTTAATTTGTTTTTCAATTTTATTTGTAGATGAAGTAAAGAATTTTGTATTAACAATGGACGTAAGCATTATTTTCATATGCACTTTGATTTTATGAGGCTTCCAGTTTTTGATGGCAGCCCCGACTTTTAAAGCTTAAAGCTTTCACATATTACGTTCTACAATAATGTTGTGTTTCTAATTAAGGTGGTAGATTGGCTCCAACTTCTATTAAAAACTGAGTCGACACAGATTGCAAACATTAGATGACCACTATTTGCCATCAGGAGTAATAATTTGTAGAATGACAAATCTTTTTTTTTTCCATAGAAATTGTATTAAGTTTTAACAAAAAAATACAAAGAAAAATATATAAGGTCAATTGCAAAGATGACAGCAGAAACACCCACTCCTCCCCTCCCCCCCCCCCCCCCCCCCCATCCTGAATATTAACATTAGAGTTGGACATCTGTGAGTAGGAAAACAAGCACAACATATGCCAACGAAATAATGCACATAAAATCATATGGACATAAGAAGCAATACAAGGGGAAAACAAATCTATAAAGGTTAAAGGCAGCAAGTACCAGAATTTTTCCACAAAAATAAAATAAAAAATATGAAGTCAGGAAGAGAAATCATGATCTGGACTCCATTGATTGAGATTCTGCTGGGTTCCTCTTCTCATATTGGTCTATATTTTGAGTAACAACATTCCTGAAGCCAGTAGGCAAAGTCAAGAGAAAAGGTGACCAAATGGTAAGAAAATGCCTCAAGTAAGAAAAGGGCTTCAATTTAATGGACCGGAATTCCAAACACAACAAGTCAACCAATTTCTTATGCCAAAGGTCTCTCGTAGGAGAAAAGGACTCTAGCCACCGCAGGAGAATGCATTGTTTTCCCACCAAACAACACTTATAAAGGAAAAGGTTGCCCGCTAGTCCCAAAGAGGAATTCGCCGGAGGCATATCCAGTACACAAACCACTGCAGAGCATTCTATAGACGACCAATAAGTTGAAAAATTGCTTCTCAAAACCCTTGAATAAGAGGAGATTCCCGTAAGACATGGCTTAACGTCACATCCAGATGGCCACATTTAAGGCCCTTGCTATGTTTGGTAATTCCAGCCCTAAAGGCCTGGTAGGGGGGATAAATCATCCTGTTCAGAATTTGAAATTGCAATTCTCTAAACAAAACCCCTCAGAAGACTGGTCTAATGCATTTGCACAGACAAACATGTCATCATCATCTTCTATATCAATAAGTAGCTCCAAACCCCAAGCATGGGCCAAAGAGACCAAGAGCCCATAAGTTTGGACAGAACGTACACATTTATATAACCCTGATAGGGTATGTTTTTTACTTTGTTATACAAAATAAAACCGCTGAAATGCTCCAGAAATATAGGGGTAGATTTTAAAAGGTGCGCGCGCGTCCATATGCGCGCGGCTCCTGGCGCGAGCACATGGACGCGTGGATATTCTAACACGCACGCACCGGCGTACATGTTATGAAATTCATGGGCCGTGCACACATGTGCGTGCAGATTTTATAATCCTCACGTGCATGTGCGGGCGGCGCACACAGTGCGGGTGAATTTTAGCAAATTACACGCTGCGATGCCATCGGGCCTCCCCCAGTTCCCTCCCAGTCCGCTCCAATTAAGGAGCGGACTGGGAGGAAACTTCCCTACCCCCCTGCCTAACCTTCCTTCCCTTTCCCCTCTCCACCCTGGCCCCTAACCCCTACCTAAAAGAATTTTTAAAATTATTTTACTTACTGCTCTGTTGGAGTGGAAGCCACTTGCGTGTGCTGGCCAGCTGCCGGCGCGTGCTTCCCCAGAAGAGCGGCTAATGGCCGCTGTCCCAGCCGGCCTCCATCCTGCCCCTCCCCACCCAGATCCTGTCCCCGGACCCGCTCATTTTTCAGGGCCCGGCACTTGTGCGCGTATCGACACTTACGTGCTGCGAGAAGCGCCCGGCCACACACAGCCGTTTTAAAATTCGTCTGATGGTGAACAGTTTGTAGCTGATAATTGGACAAAATATAACTCCTGATTTGTAAGTAGATGAGACAGTGATGAGACTGAAACCACAAATGAGAAACACAGTGAGAAAAAGGGTGAACTCGCTTAGGGGTAGATTTTCATAGGTGCGCGCGCACGCGTGCGTCCATGGGCGTCCATGCGCGCCCGATTTTGTAATCTGTGTGCGCACAGCACGTGCAAGGAGGGGTAAAGTTCTGCAAATTTGTGCGGCGACGCGTCGTGGCCTTCCCCAGTTCCCTCCCAGTATGCACCAATTAAGGAGCGGACTGAGAGGGAAGTTCCCTACCCCTTTACCCTAACGTCCCTTCCCCTTCCCCTCTCCTCTCCTCCCCACCCCCTAAACCCTTTCTCCTACCTTTCTTAAATTTTATTTTGTTGCTAACTGCTCCATTGGAGCAGTAGCAACTTGCGCGTGCCTTCCATCCCTTCCCCGTTACAGCGGCCAATGGCCGCTGAACTGGTCGCCTCCAGCCCCGCCCCTCCCCTCTCCCCGGACCGCCCCTTTTCTTCAGCCCGGGACTTCTGCGCATAACAGGGGTTACGCGCATGGCCGGGCCCCTTTGAAGATGCGCGTGGTGCGCGCAAGGCCCGACCACGTACATAAGTCCCGTTTTCCCTGCACGCACCTTTCTGAAAATCGACCCGTTGGACTGCAAATAAATAAAAGGCAGTATCAATGCTCTTCAAATCCTTTCAAGCTAACAAATCTTTTTTTTTATCTAAAATTGGCTACAATAGCAAGGTAATAAATAGTAAAGGGGTTTTCCCCTCCCCCCTTAAGATAATTGTAAGCATGCGTGCGCTAAATTTTAATATCATAAAACCACCTATTGTTTGTGACATTTATATCTGTGCTTCGTGATTGTATTATTTTATATCAATGTTGAATATTTCCCCTTTCTTTTAAAATGTAATACATATTTTGATATTAAGATTAGAGGATAGTCTACATTTACATTTACTGAAAGAGGATTGATTGTGCAATATCAACGAGCGGACTGAGAGGGAACTTCCCTACCCCCCTACTTCACCTTCCCTATCCTTCCCTCTCCTCCCCACCCCCTAAATGCAAGTTTTGTGGGGGGGTTTTTACCTTTGTTGAGCAACTTACTTCAGCTCCCAAGCTGAAGTAAGTTGCATATGCCGGCAGCCGGCCGATGCGCGAGGATCCAGGACAGCGACCGATGGCGCTATCCCGGCCCGCCTCCCGCCCCACCCAGAACACGCCCCGCCCCTTCCCTTCCCTTCCAAGAGGCCCGGCACTTGAGCGTGTACCGGCCTTTATGCTCGTGGCCGGGCCTCTTGGAAAATTTGCCCGGCACACATAAGGCCCAGCCACGAGCATAGAGGCCGGAATTTGCGCACGCCGGGCATTTAAAATCTGCCCGGCGTGCGCAACTTTGTGCACGCCGGGCACAAAGGGGTAGGAAACTTCCCTCTCAGTCCGCTCCTTAATGTGTTTTGCAGCCCCTGACAGAGCCCTACCCCTAGGCGAAACTCGGCCTAAGTCGGGAATATTTTGTTTTTAATTTGTGAATTCATGGAATTTTCTAAATAAAGATATCGCAGGTGACTGGTCAACTTCTATTTTGTTCGCCTCCTGGCTCTATTTGACCATCTTCTGCATTGCTTTTTTGGACCTGCTAAAAAGAAAGACAGTATGGGAAACACCAGAAAACACACTCACACACACACACACACACACACGCACTGTCCCACTACAGAAGACAGGCAACATGGGAAGCACCAGAAAACACACAAACACACACATACCCCCCCACACACTGCCCCACCACAGAAGAGAGGCAGCATGGGAAGCACCAGAAAACACACAAACACACACATACCCCCCCACACACTGCCCCACCACAGAAGAGAGGCAGCATGGGAAGCACCAGAAAACACACAAACACACACATACCCCCCACACACTGCCCCACCACAGAAGAGAGGCAGCATGGGAAGCACCAGAAAACACACAAACACACACATACCCCCCCACACACTGCCCCACCACAGAAGAGAGGCAGCATGGGAAGCACCAGAAAACACACAAACACACACATACCCCCCCACACACTGCCCCACCACAGAAGAGAGGCAGCATGGGAAGCACCAGAAAACACACACACACACATACACACACTGTCCAACTACAGAAGAGAGGCAACATGTGAAGTACCAGAAAACACACACACACACACACACGCATACCCCCATACACACCACCCCACCACAGAAGAGAGGCAGCATGGGAAGCACAAGAAAACACACACACACTGTCCAATTACAGAAGAGAGGCAACATGGGAAGCACCAGACAACACACACACATACCCTCACACACACACACACACACACACACTGTCCAACTACAGAAGAGAGGCAACATGGGAAGTACCAGAAAACACACACACACACACGCATACCCCCACACACACCGCCCCACCACAGAAGAGAGGCAGCATGGGAAGCACAAGAAAACACACACACACTGTCCAATTACAGAAGAGAGGCAACATGGGAAGCACCAGAAAACACACACACACACACATACCCCCCCACACACTGCCCCACCACAGAAGAAAGGCAGCATGGGAAGCACCAGAAAACACAGACACACACATACCCCCCACACACTGCCCCACCACAGAAGAGAGGCAGCATGGGAAGCACCAGAAAACACACAAACACACACATACCCCCCCACACACTGCCCCACCACAGAAGAGAGGCAGCATGGGAAGCACCAGAAAACACACAAACACACACATACCCCCCACACACTGCCCCACCACAGAAGAGAGGCAGCATGGGAAGCACCAGAAAACACACACACATACCCCCCCACACACTGCCCCACCACAGAAGAGAGGCAGCATGGGAAGCACCAGAAAACACACACACACACATACACACACTGTCCAACTACAGAAGAGAGGCAACATGTGAAGTACCAGAAAACACACACACACACACGCATACCCCCACACACACCACCCCACCACAGAAGAGAGGCAGCATGGGAAGCACAAGAAAACACACACACACTGTCCAATTACAGAAGAGAGGCAACATGGGAAGCACCAGACAACACACACACATACCCTCACACACACACACACACACACTGTCCAACTACAGAAGAGAGGCAACATGGGAAGTACCAGAAAACACACACACACACACACACACGCATACCCCCACACACACCGCCCCACCACAGAAGAGAGGCAGCATGGGAAGCACAAGAAAACACACACACACTGTCCAATTACAGAAGAGAGGCAACATGGGAAGCACCAGAAAACACACACACACACACATACCCCCCCACACACTGCCCCACCACAGAAGAAAGGCAGCATGGGAAGCACCAGAAAACACAGACACACACATACCCACATAGACACACACACACATACTGTCCAACTACAGAAGAGAGGCAACATGGGAAGCACCAGAAAACACACACACACACACACGCATACCCCCCACACATTGCCCCACCACAGAAGAGAGGCAGCATGGGAAGCACCAGAACACACACACACACACACATACACACTGCCCCACCACAGAAGAGAGGCAGCATAGGAAGCACCAGAAAACACACAAACACACACACCCTCACACACACTGCCCCACCACAGAAGACAGGCAGCATGGGAAGCACCAGAAAACACACACACGCATACCCCCACACACACTGCCCCATCACAGAAGAGAGGCAGCATGGGACGCACCAGAAAACACACACACACACACACACATACACACACTGTCCAACTACAGAAGACAGGCAACATGGGAAGCACCAGAAAACACACACACACACACACATGCATACCCCCACACACACCGCCCCACCACAGAAGAGAGGCAGCATGGGAAGCACCAGAAAACACACACACATACCCTCACACACACACACACACACACACACACACACACTGTCCAATTACAGAAGAGAGGCAACATGGGAAGCACCAGAAAACACCCACACACACACACACTGTCCAATTACAGAAGAGAGGCAACATGGGAAGCACCAGAAAACACACACACACACACACACATACCTACACACACACATACCCACACACACACTGCCCCACCACAGAAGAGAGGCAGCATGGGAAGCACCAGAAAACACACAAATACACACACATACGCACTGCCTCATCACAGAAGAAAGACAGCATGGGAAGCACCAGAAAACACACACACATACCCACACACACACATACCCACACACACACACTGCCACACCACAGAAGAGAGGCAGCATGGGAAGCAGCAGTACAGACACAAACACAAACACTGCCCCACTACTGAAGAGGAATTGCATGGGAAGCAACACACACACACACCTACAGGTCCCAACACCGGAATGCTGCCCATAGACTATTGCCGGAAACTTTACTGTACCTCAGACTACAAGTAAAATTTCCAGCATTATGAAAACATGAGTTAAGCTAGTGCAATTCTCTGCATTGGTGGGCAATAGCTAATGCCTTCATTTGCATAGGAGGCTGCTAAGCAGTGCATACTTTTCTACCATGTATTTTTTGTACACAAAACTCCTTGCTACATCAGGAGTAAAGTTTGTGCAGAAAAAAACGTGAGCACAGCTGCAGGTAAAACTGTGCGCTCTGCTGAGCGCATCTTATTACATCAAGCCCTCAGTGAACCTGGGAGATGGGTAGCATCCTTCTCCCCTGTGATATGGTGGGATGGCACACCTCACTCACCCTTCCTCCCTCTGCGGTCAAATTTGTGCTCTGCTCTCATCACCAGGGTAACCGTGGGACCAAGAGAAACAGAAGGGATTATGCTGTGGGGGCGGAGTGTGTGGCAATAACATTTGGAGGAGGCTGTGGGAGAGAGTCTTATCTCTCATAACACACACCCTGGAGGCCATTAAATCATTTCACACGTAGTTTCCAAACTGTGCTCCCGTCTGGGTCACTGAGTGTGCATGAATGGATGAGTGTAGGGCCGGCCTGGAGAGACCTGAGCTGGTTTCTTGGGGCAGCTGGGGCAGCAGTTTTCATAACTCCTGGCAGGAAGGGAATCCCAGCCCCTGGATGCTGGGCAGCACCTGCCAGTGCACTTGGAGTAAAGTAGAAGTAATGTATTGGGCTGAAATAAAGAAAAGAAATTGTGTGGGTGTGTCTGTGCCCGTAAGGGTGTGTATATGATGGTTGAATTTAGACGTCTGTTATGTATAATCTGTGTGTCTGAGAAAGCCTCTGTCGCTGTGAGTGTGGTTCTGTGCTGGGGTAATAAGGGTAGTTATTTCTGTGTGTAATGTGTGAGTGAGGCACTCTGTTTTTGTTCTGCATAAGGTTGTGTTATTAATGTGCATCCTTGTGTATCTTTGACTATTCCTTCATGTTCCAGCTTATGGATAAATTACATGTACACTGTTGGGTTGTACATTACAAACAGATCATCAAGTCTGCATGAATGTAGCAATGTCTAAATAAAAAGGCAAGAAGAGCCATGTTACTGTAAGAATAAAACTCTGATTAACAAAAACAAAAACAAAACACGATCTACTCGGGGTCAACTCCCATTCTACTAAAAGAAAGTTCCAAAAACCTTCTCTCTGTTTCCAGAGCATATATAAAATCCTTTATAAAAATAATTCAGTTAACGCAAACTAAAATATTAAAAAAAAAAAGATCCCCTTTCCCCTCTGACCTATATGAAATTCCCAAGATTTTAAAAGGTGCTTGAATCTCCTGCTAGCCAGTCATTCACACTCATATGGATTTGAGTAAATCAAGGTGCTGCTGTGCTGCTCATCATCTGGACCAAGCCAATGTAAAAATACAACATAGATGATGTGGAGGAACTTTGGCCACAAAGAATGATAAAAACCGGGGAATGTCTGAAGGGCACACGTGTCACTATCTTTATACCCAAACACTAATGAACCTATGTACTAAAGGGTTTTTCTCATTTTGTGTATGTGGGGAAATGCTCAGTATTAGG
Organism: Rhinatrema bivittatum; assembly: GCF_901001135.1. Classification (NCBI taxonomy): domain Eukaryota; kingdom Metazoa; phylum Chordata; class Amphibia; order Gymnophiona; family Rhinatrematidae; genus Rhinatrema; species Rhinatrema bivittatum. The sequence goes on along the minus strand of NC_042618.1, from coordinate 147,942,848 downwards.
CCCAAATCAAAAACATATTTTCTTAATAAAATAAAAATAAACTAAACAGAGAACCATGAATAAGACCAGCTACGCAATGACATAGTGGTTGATTTCAGAAAAAGGCTAATTAATCCATCCAGTTATTCCTACCTGCATTAAAGGATATATCCCAGTTGCCAGCCATAAGATGTGACTACGAAAAGGATATCACTCCTTTTCCAAGAATTTTTTTGTCATCTGCCTCCATTGTACTCCACCCACCTGAGCACGCTCATCCCCAGCACCCCTCGCTTCCAATGTCTAAGCAAACATCCAGTCAGCCACCAACACTGCTGTGGCTGCCACCCAAACATTCAGCCTCCTGGGTGTGTGGCATGAAATAGAGAGGCAAGCCTGAGAAAAGCTGATACAATATTTTATTAGTAATCTCCAGTGGTCCGTGCTTGTACCAGCAGCCAATGGTCTGTATAAAGGAGCAGAAGGCAGCAAACCAAACCATGTTTAGGAGTTCAAAGGCTGTATTTCAACCAATCAAACTGCTTGCAAATCAAAATCAGCTTTCTATTTTGTTTATAAAAGAAAGCACTAATGAGGCCCTAGGATGGAATGCAGATTTCCGGAGGATTCTGGCTGCTCCTGATGGAATCACTTTACTGTGAAGTATGTGAAAAATATGATTAACCAGTAAGCCGCACACATAGCACAGTCCCATGGGGGGGGAGTCATTTATACAAAGTTATTTAATCTCAGGCGTCCCGCTTTAAGGCACAACAACATTATTATTTACGCAGCCTTGTCACGTCCCGCATCAAGAGATGAAACTGAATGATATCTGAAGATGGGCGGGGAAAATGAATAGTACCCCCTGAAGACCCTTAATACTGTTAGATTTCCCTGGGCTGGCTGGGAGAATGCTTAAATTCAGCAGCAGTGGCAGGGGAGGATAACGGACAAGCAGCGTTTGCAGGCAGAGCAGCCATTAGCACAGCTCACATGGGAGATGGCATTTAACATGTAAGATACCATCGGGCCGATGCAATATCAGCCTGCGTTAAAGGGGCGCTAATGATTGAGCGCCCGCTCCGTTAACGCGCGCTCAGTTTTAGAGCGTCCGTCTTCCTAACCTGAACACCGGCACACATTTTTGTTTGGGGGGGGGACACATTTCTAATTTTTTAGTTCCTCTGACTTAACATCACCGCGATTACACAATATTAAGTCGGAGGAAGTACAGAAAAGCAGTATTTTCTGGTTTTCTGTACACTTTTTGGGTTCCTGCAAAATTAATGTCTGCTCCGGAACAGGTGTTAATTTTGGTGAGTAAAAATGTGCGCCTCTGGTGCACATTTTTTTTTTTTTTTGCATGGATGGGGAATCAGTAATAGCCTCATCCACAAACATTTGCATGTGATGAGTGCTATTACCTACGCGCATGACTGGATGCGTGTTTTGGACGCCCTAACCCCCGTTTGCGTCCAAAACACGCATCCAATTGTGGGTTAAACTGTGCGCTGCAGCCAGAAAACGGTATAGCATCGGCCTCCATGAGAGTAACCCATGTCAGGAAATCCCCTTCTAATACGGTATTAACACCCAGGACACAATGAATATAACACATACTTGCTCTGTCTGGACAATGTCACCATTTTATGCATCTATGACCATGGCTTCTCCCTCCCCACAAGAGCTATAGCAGCCCCAGTCACCCTGGGGTGCAGAAGCCCCGAATCAGGGATCACTGAGGCGCGAAACTGGGCAGTTTCTGAGCTTTTTCATTTGCAACTGTATCAATCAGAATTATCCAAAGGAGCCAGAGCACCCAGGTTTGGATGCAGTATGAAGACTATATAGGGGGTTGTCAATTTATCAGGGGAATGAATCTGTCTTTTCTTAATCCTCACTCCACTCCATCAAATCCTCTTCCTCTTGCCCCATGATCCTCTCTCTTTCCCATGCCCCCTCACTCTCCATGATCCTCTCTACCTGCTATTACTCTTTAAAAAAGGCTTAGGGGTAGCCTGCATGGAGCGGCATTTGTTATTATACTGAAAAATTAAAATTACATTAAATTAAAAAAAAAAAACCAAACTTGCTGGGCAGACTAGATGGACTATGCTGGTCTTTATCTGCCTTCATTCACTATCAGGCCAATACAGTACGTAGACTCCCAAGTTCCTCCCCCTCCCAAATTTAAAGCAACCCTGGCTGCTGATTCGGGATATTATTTATTTTTCAAGTATATAGTGACTTTTTGGATGCAAACAGCCTGTTTTCCCTCAATGCTGAAAACTTTACTCTACCACTAATCAGGCGTAAAGTTTCCAGCAATAAGAAAGTGCAGGTTAAGCCAGCGCACCTTCCTGCATCGAAGAGTACTACTAAATGCCCTCATTTGCTCGGAATTTCCATGCGAGGGTGCTAAGCAGTACTCCTGTTTAGAAACGTGCATTTTCTGAGAGCAAAGGTCCCTGCTGCATCGACGAACAGAAAATGTGTGTTGAAGTGCATCGGCCTGACAGTGTTTTGCTGTCTCCAGAAGACAGGAGAGATCTGAGTATTTTGTCACTCTTAATAGGGGCAGAGATAAAAAATATCACTGCAGCTTTTCGTGTGTGTGTGTGTGTGTGTGTGTGTGTGTAATCCACGAAAGGACCTTACCTCCTATCCCATGACTTTTTACTTTTCTTAGAAGCCTCTCTAAGGAAGAAGGAGCTAGAAACTCAGCACCACCTGGGCCATAAGCTTGAGCTTTCCCCCCACTAAAAGGACCTACTCCTTGGGTCAAAGTGTGAGGGGAGAAGCGCTAGCCGGAGAAACCCCAGAAATACAAATTTAGTTTGTGTGCCCTTGGGAATCAGCATCCACTTCAACAAAGTGTTACATAAAGATCCAGAGTGGGAGAGGGATACTGCAGAGGCATAGAGACCCTTTAGAGTTGGATATGACCAGTATTATGCAGAATGGATTCACTATCATAAAGCCATCAGTAGAAGAAAGATACTGGGCCATCTTTCAAACAGTGGTATTCAGCATCATTTGAAGAAAGTACACATGTTAGCATTGGTTTAAGGGAGGCCACCAATACCATCTGGAGACCCCAAATTCCTCTCAGTTCAGCAGCAACAGAAAAGCCAGAGAAAAGGGGAAGTCTGTCTCCCAAACTGAAACCACAGTCCCTTCCCCAATGAAGTGACAAGTAAGCAGCCCACACTCCCAAGTCAGTGGCAAGCCACCATGGAGCAGATGGGTTGTTTTTATCGCATCAATATCCTATAGTAAGAGGCAGACAGAGTCAAAGGTAGTGGATGTCCAATCCCTACAGATCATGAAAATGTGGGATTTAAATGGCTATTGCACCTCTTAGCCCACAGTTACAAAGTGCCCTCTAGGACAACATTCAGTAGGCATCTCTTATCCTTTATACTCAGTGCCATATTTGCATACAGGTGCAGCTGACCAGGGTACAGAGGAATGATATCTGGACCAGTCAGAATGCTGTGCATGCCTACCTCTCCCTGAGGGCACCCAGGTGGCAGCTTGATGAGGCAGGGACAAGCAAAAGTTCTAGCAGGAGTAGACTAACTACTTTTGTACTACTTTGCCTCTCTATTGGTGCCATCAGGTTTTCGTGACACTCTTCTTGCTGCATAACTCTGCACCTTATGGTTTGAGGTTTTAAAACCAGTGCTCATTCTGCTTTTCCCCTCTTTTGGTGCCTTGCAATGTTTTTGCCTCCACTCCTACTGCTTTGCCTTTTACTCAATGCCTTGGATGTCTGGATTGGTTACACATGGCACAGGCGATTCACCATCCTGAATCCTCTGGGTGTACTTCACAGACCATATCCATTTACTACTGGTTTCATGCCCTCTTGGACTTTTTCTTCAAAGTTCTTTTCAAATTGTCTTTTGGTACTTACTATTGGTTTCATCCAGTATTTAGCCTCTGGTTTCATCCAGTATTTTATCACCCAGTTTAGGCTGTACTCCCAAGCAAACCAACTAAAAGAAAGCCTGATCCCTGTAAGCCATGCAGGGCTAGTGCAAGGCTTTTAGGAATCATTATGACACTGAAGGACGTAATAACTCAGACTGACAGACTAAAGAATAACAAATCACCAGGACCAGATGGTATTCACACCAGAGCTCTGAAGGAAGGAACTAAAAAATGAAATTGCAGACCTGTTTCTGGTGATTTGCAACCTAGAATTTAAAACAGCCATGGTATCAGAAGAATGGAGGGTGACCAATATGATGCCAATTTTTAAAAAGGGTTCCAGGGGTGATCCGGAAAACTATAGACTGGTGAGCCTGAATTTGGTTTTAGGCTTGGGCAAATGATCAGCTATTCTTAAAAACTTAGAACTCGATATTCACGGTGGCGCTATTGGGTGCGAAAGCCGGCAGCAAAAACACCGTGGTGGTGCGATGGCCGCCGGCTTTCGCAGGCCCGCCCCGCCCCCCGTTTTTGCTGGATAGAATGGTGAATCCAGGCCTTTCTTTTGGATTTTTTTCCCACTTTTCCTTGCAGACCTCTTCTAGCTCAGAAATATTCTTAGGTCTCCTTGCATGTTTGAGATCTCCCCACACATTTTCAATAATATTCAAGTCCAGGGTGAAGTCCATTCCAAAACCTTCATCCTTCTTTCCTGTAAGTATTTCATGGTTGATTTTGAGGTATGTTTTAGATTGTTGCCTTGCTGAAATATCCAACCTCTTTTCGGCTTCAAATTCTTCAAGGACTGTGGAACATTAGCTTCTAGGACATGTTGATATTTAGTTGAATAAACAACCAAACTCCTCTAACTAGTTGTGATGTGTGTAATGTTTTAGAAATGACTCTTTATAAGTCAATTAGACCTTCATTATAGGCATTCCCGGCCAAGCTCAAAATGCCTTCAATTGCCTCATCTTTAATCATCAGTCTAGTCCACTAGTGTGACTTGGAAAGCACTATTTTTATAATTTTTTGATTATGCAATTAAAATTCAATTCAGCTTATCTTGCTACAGCTGATGTGCTGCCGCATCTCAAACTACTAAAGACATCTAAGAAATGGCTTTTTAGGCCTAACACGCCAGGGTGAGTGGTCTGGATCAACTGGGGGGGGGGGGGGTGCAGGCTGAAGAACCAGAGGGGTCTGGATGACCTCGAGACAGACTGGGCAAACTGGTGGAGTAATTGGTAAAACTGGTGTAACCCCACCACAGTGTGCCCATCCTGCAAGGGTGGGGGCCATAAAAGAATTTGTTTCTCTCCAGGGCTGGAACCGCTCACCAGCTAACTCTCTCACAATTTCTCTTACTTCCAGCGCAGATCCTTTGAAGGTGGGGGTGTGGGGGGCGGAGATTTACGTCCTGTGCCCAATGTGACAGGGGTGACCTTTTTACACATTCCCTTTTCCTTTGCACTCCCTTGGGAGAGGGAACATATCCTCCTGGTGGGGGCAGTGAGTGTGAAAGAAATATTCTGGAGTCACAGTGTTAGTATCCAAAATTAAAGTCTTTACTGTTCAAAAAGCGGTGATGAGTGGCAAAATAGCTCAAACCGCAGCACCTCAGAAGTCTCTTGTTTTCTTCTCTTATACTCTCTTTCCCTCTGTCTGTACAGGACTCACATACCAGGGCCAGGGAAACATCCACTCTCTAGAGCTTGGCTAAGTGGGCCTCCCAGGAGGGCAGGATCTCTTTAGACTGGTCAAAAAAATCCTCTTCCAAATTGATTAAAATCTTAAAGAGTCTATGGCACACAGAGCGAATCTTCTTTCTCTCTCTCCCCAGGTTGGCGAAACACCGGATGGGTGTCCACAGTGATCTTTGGTTTCCCTTATTCACGGTTAGCAGATCTTCTGGATCTCCTTGGTTCTTACATAGTCTCTTTATTTCCTCTTTCTGGATCCTTGATGGAAGGAGTCCCCTTGAAGCAAGCCGCCCTCTTTGCTTCAAACAGGAAGGAAGGACAGCCAAAACTTCCTCCTGGATCTTGAAATCAAAGTCTTTTTTCCCCAACAGAATTTAGCACTGGAGTTACTCCCCACAACAGGTCCCCACCACTTCAGGGGCAGGTCTTCCTTATCCCTGGACGGCCCAGACACAGGGTTCTCCTGCCCTGAGTCCAAGAAAGGCCCAGGTATCCAGTGAGGCTCCTACCACTTAAATTCTTAAAACCCGGTAAATAGACCCAGAGGAAAATCCTAACCAGTCAGTGAGTGGACTAGAAAGGAAACCCCTCCCAACGCTGGTCAGGATCATCAGGCAGGGTTTGCCTGTCTCCTCTGACTGGGCCTGAAAAACAACTTAAGTAAAATCTCCTCTCTACCTCCTGACTTTCAGCAAACCTAAAGGGATTGCCTCCTGAGCTCTTCATAGAGAGCTGCTATATAGACTCTCAGGGGGACGGCCATTCCAGACCCCTCAATGGGAGGGGATGCATTTGAATGGTAACCTCCCCCTCGCACTAACCTGCACTCTCTCTTGCTGAACTAAAGGCTCACCAAGATTTTAATGGTGACATAGGGTCCGTCATACTGGCAATGTCCTTCAGGCGAGCAAGTTTTAAAATACGCTTACCTATGTGCGTTAAAGCCGACAAAGTCCTAAGGAGGATACACGAAGTATGTTTGCTTGTGTAACTGCTTAAAATTAGTAACACACATATACACAGTAGGCATATTTTAAATGATCTGGAGAGGAATACGACGAGTGAGGTAATCAAATTTGCAGATGATACAAAATTATTCAGAGTAGTTAAAATTATTCAGAGTGATAAACTGCAGGAGGATCTTGTGAGACTGGAAAATTGGGCATCCAAATGGCAGATGAAATTTAATGTGGATAAGTGCAAGGTGTTGGATATAGGGAAAAATAACCCATGCTATAGTTACACAATGTTAGGTTCCATATTAGGTGCTACCGCCCAAGAAAGAGATTTAGGCGTCATAGTGGATAACACTTTGAAATCATCGGTTCAGTGTGCTGCGGCAGTCAAAAAAGCAAACCGAATGTTGGGAATTATTAGAAAGGGAATGGTGAATAAAACGGAAAATGTCATAATGCCTCTGTATCACTCCATGGTGAGACCGCACCTTGAATACTGTGTATATTTCTGGTCACTGCGACTCATAAAAGATATACTGGTGATGGGGAAGGTACAGAGAAGGGCGACCAAAATGATGGGGGAATGGAACAGTTCCCCTATGAGGAAAGACTAAAGAGGTTAGGACTGTTCAGCTTGGAGAAGAGACGGCTGAGGGGGGATATGATAGAGGTGTTTAAAATCATGAGAGGTCTAGAACGGGTAAATATAAATCAGTTATTTACTCTTTTGGATAATAGAAGGACTAGGGGGCACTCCATGAAGTTAGCATGTGGCACATTTAAAACTAATTGGAGAAAGTTCTTTTTCACTCAACGCAGAATTAAACTCTGGAATTTGTTACCAGGGATGTGGAAAGTGCAGTTAGGGGTAGATTTTCAAAGGGTTACGCATGTAAGATATGCGAGTAACCCCCGAAAACATACCTCTGCCTCCCCCTGTGCGTGCCGAGCCTATCTTGCATAGGCTCGGCAGCACGCACAAGCCCCAGGACGCGCATAAGTCCCGGGGCTTAAAAACATGCGCGTTCCGGGGGAGGGGCGCCGGCCCGGGGGCATTCCGGGGTGGGACCGAGGCCTCCAGAACAGCCACCAGGCTGGGGGATTGAGAGCCGGCGCGCACAAGTTACGCCTGCCCAGAGGCAGGCGTAACTGCTTCGATAAAGGTCGGGGGGGTTTAGTTAAGGCTGGGGGGCGGGTTAGATAGGGGAGGGAGGGGAAGGTGCAGGGGGCAGAAGGAAAGTTCCCTCCAAGGCCACCGATTTTGGAGCGGCCTTGGAGGAAACAGAGGAAGGCTGCTCAGCTCGGCGCAAGCAAGTTGCACAATTGTGCACCCGCTTGCGCGCGCCGACCCTGGATTTTATAACATGCGCGCAGCTGCACACGCATGTTATAAAATCGGGCGTGGATTTGTTCGCGCCGGGTTGCACGAACAAATCTACACCCGTGTGCACCTTTTAAAATTTGGCCTTTAGTGTAGCTGTGTTTAAAAAAGGATTGGATAAGTTCTTGGAGGAGAAGTTCATTGCCTGCTATTAATTAAGTTGACTTAGAAAATAGCCACTACTATTACTAGCAACAGTAACATGGGATAGACTTAGTTTTTGGGTACTTGCCAGGTTCTTATGGTTTGGACTGGCCACTGTTGGAAACAGGATGCTGGGCTTGATGGAACCTTGGTCTGACCCAGTATGGCATGTTCTTATGTTCTTATGTTGTTTTATAGACAAGCATCAGTCTACATTGTAACAGTTGTTACTATTTGCAGAATAGTTTGCAACATCAGAATGTAATTAGATGTCTTGGGTGCTAGGGCGGTTATAGAGCATTGATAATAAGACCATTGTTGAGTCTGCAAGAATTTCTAAAACTGTTTTGACAATGAGTTGTATTAGTTTATGATGGTTTATATTAAGCAAATTTTAGATAATATATAAATGGTATAATGATAACGTACTTCTAGGGTTTATTTTTCATTTTTGATTTATTTCTTCATTTTTCATTTCTTCATTTTTTACATTTTTTTACATTTTTTGTTTTTTTTTCTTATATTTTTTCAGTTTCTCCTTAATATTATAGGATTATATGCTGTATAAACTTTAAGATATAGTAGTGCAGCCCAGTCTTTATAATGCAATAATTTAATAAACAAAGATTGAGATAGTTTAAATATTGACTGTTCTGTTTTATAATCATTGTTACTGCTGTAAATTTGAACAGTCTTTAGAAGTTGTAGTATATAAAGAAAGTTCTAGAACAAGGGCTCATGATATTTACATGGGCTTTGCTATGGACATAAGAACTTACCCTTTATTGGAGGTGTAGTTGTATGTGCTGCCTTTTTTTCTGCTTTTCTGCTTTGCATCTTTTGCTTTCTATGTTGGCTGTGAGGCAACCTAAATAACTGCCCTTCCTTTCTGAACACACTACCAGAACCCTTATTCATTCTCTCACCTCCCATTTAGACTACTACAACCTGCTCCTCACAGATCCCTCCCAATGAATCATTTCTCTCCACCAAAATCTATCCAAAATTCAACCATGTGACTTATCTTTTGAAAAATTCACTGCATCCATATAATCTCACTTCTCAAATCACTACACTGGCTTCCTATCCATTTCTGCATACAGTTCAAGCTCTTCTTACTCATCTATAAGAGCCTTCACTCTACAGCTCCCCATATCTTGCCTCTGTGATCTTTCTTTACACCCCCCTCTCTGTGAACTCCACTCATTAGACAAATCACTCTTATCAATGCTCTTCTCCTCCATCGCCAACGTATGACTCCATGCTTTTCACCTGGCTGCACCATATACTTGGAATAGTCTTCCTATGTTGGTGCATCATGCTCCCTCTCTGGCCTTATTCAAATCCAGTCTATAAACCCAGCTTTTTGAGCTGCTTTTAAATCTTAACCCAGTGATTATTCCACTCATAGCCTTATTGACTTAACCATTTTCTTAATAAATGAAATTCACAGTCTCTTTTTCCCTGCATGTTTGTCTTGATTAGATTGTAAGCTCTATTGGGCAGGGACTGTGTGTACAGAAATAAGTTGGTTGAGTAGCACTCAACCAACCCAATATTGGGTTGCTTGTCAGGAGGTAAGGGACTATCAAAGTTGTTTTTCAACAGACAAATGCCATGATATGCTTGAGAATAAAACAAAAAGTATAATTTTGCCTCTGTATCAAGCCATGGTGCAACCATACATTCAGTCTGTGTATAGTTCTGGTCACCCCATCTCAAGAAAGATGTAGTAGAACTAGAAAAGGTGCAGAGAAGGGTGACAAAAATGATAAAAGGGGATGGAATATTTCTTCTATGCTAAGAGGCAATGCAGTCTAGGGCTCTTCAGCTTGGAAAATAGACTGAGAGGGAACATGATAGAAGTTTATAAAATCATGAGTGGGAGGACAATTATTTACCCTTTCAAATAATACTAAAACAAGGGGATACTCCATAAAACGAACAACCAGCAGATTCAAAACAAATCATGGAAAGTACTTTCTTACTTAATGCACTATCAAGTTGTGAAATCTGCTGCCAGAGGATATGATCAAGGCGACTAGAATAGCAGGGTTTTAAAAGAGGTTTGAACAAGTTCTTTGAGGAAATGTCCAGAACATATTATTAGCCATTTAGATTAAAAAATCTACTGCTTTCCCTGGGAGTGAGTAACAGAAATTAGATTTATATTATCGGATCTGCCAGGTACATGTGACTTGAATTGGCCATTGATGGAGACAGAATGCTGGGCTCAATAAACCTTGGTTTGACTGTGCATGGCAATTCTTTTGTTCTTATAGTCACTGGGGTAGATCTTAAAAACATATGCGCGCACGTACTTTTGTTCGCGCACCAGGCATGAACAAAAGTATGCTGGATTTTATAAGATACACGTGTAGCCGCGCGTATCTTATAAAATCCAGGGTCGGCGCACTCAAGGGGGTGCACATTTGTGCAACCTGCGCGCCGAGCCCAGCGCGCGCTGCCTGTTCCCTCCGAGGCCGCTCCGATTTCGGAGCGGCCTCAGAGGGAACTTTCCTTCGCCCTCCCCCCACTTTTTCCTCCCTTCCCCTACCTAACCCCCCCCCCCCCCCCGGCCCTATCTAAACCCCCCCTTACCTTTGTTGGCAGATTTACGCCTGCTGAAAGCAGATGTAAATCTGCGCGCGCCAGCGGACTGCTGGCGCGCCATCACCCGACCCAGGGGCTGGTCCGGAGGCCTCAACCATGCCCCCGGGCCGGCACCACGCCCCCCGGGCCCGCCCCCGAAACGCCATGTCATTCCGCAATGCCCCTCGACACGCCCCCGACAAGCCCCTTTTACGAAGCCCCAGGACTTATGCATGTCCCGGGGCGCTGCGCGCACCAGCAGCCTATGCAAAATAGGCGTGCTGGTGTGCAAGGGCCCTGCGCACGTAAATCCGGCCGGATTTACGTGCGCAGGGCATTTAAAATCCGCCCCACTATTTTCATAGTAACATAGTGAATGACAGCAGATAAAGACCAAAATTGTCCATCTAGTCTGCCCAGCAAGCTTTCTTTTAGGATAGTAGCAATTTTCGCTCTTTGCAGGCTACCTGCAAGTCCTGTTTATGTTTATGTTTATTATTTCTTGTTGAATCGCATCCTGTTACATTTGAAAAACAGAACAATGTAAAAATCAAAATGTAGTATATAGCTAACAAAGTAAAACTAGTTAGAAAAAATTAATGCTTTCTACTGTTACCATTTAATAATTTATTGAGTTTTTAGTTAGCTTTAGTTATCTTGCTCTTGATATGTTAATTTGGATTATGTTATGAATATTATGTATTTTATCTATTTTTCCTTTAATTTAAGTTATTGTAAACCGTTGAGATAGAATTTTTTTTCTGTGCAATGGTATAGAAAACTGTATAAATAAATAAATAATATCAATATAAAATAAATCAGCAGGTAAAATAAACAGTAAAGAGAAATAATCATAATAAAACAGTAAAATAATAAAAACAAAACAATAAAAGTAAAATGCTAAAATAGGACATAAAATAGTAAGATACTATCATAAAAAATATAAAATAATGATAAAACAAATAACGTAAAAGTTAGGTGGAATCAAGTTAGGGATAAGCTTGAAGAAAAAGATGAGTCTTCAGAGTTTTCCTAAATTTCAAATAATCCTTTTCTAGGCGGATACTAAGTGCCAGGGAATTCCATGAACAAGGAGATAAAAAATGAAAAACACATTTCCTCGGATCTCTCAAAATGATTTCTCTAATCAAGGATATAAAAGGGAACCCCAGCATAAGGCATTGAGGGTTAAGCAATCAATTTTAAATTGAATGCATAAAGAAATTAGGAACCAATGTAGCTCATCAAGGAGGGGGGTAACATGGTCAAATTTGGACTTAACAATGATAACCTTTGCGGCTGTATTCTGTACAATTTGGTTACATTTGATTTGCACAGAGGGAAAAAACCATGTAATAGAGCATTACTATAGTCTGATCTAGAGAGGATGAGAGAATGGATCTAGTTTTCAAGATCTACACAATCAAGAAAAGGGAGGAGTCTAAGTATAAACCTCAGGAACAAATAAGAGGTCTGCAAAAGCTTGGATATGTAGAAAGAAAAGGTGAGTTCGCTGTCAAAAGTTATGCCTTGCGTGGTTACCAGATTTTTTACTGGTATATCACAACCTGCTATGTTAGGCACAGGAAGAGGATCAGTTGAAGGTTTTCAAGAAAACCCGATTGCTTCTGACTTTTGAGGGTTGGCTTTAAGCTTAAAAGACTAACCCAGGGGTGGGCACTTCCAGTCCTCGAGGGCCACAAACCAGTCTGGTTTTCAGGATATCCCTAATGAATATGCATGAGAGAGATTTGCATGCACTCTGCCTCAGTTGTATGCAAATCTATGTCATCCATATTCATTAGGATATCCTAAAACCTCGACAGGTTTGTGGCCCTCGAGGACTGAAATTGCCCACCCCTGCTCTAACCAGTGTGAAACCTTATTTTAAACAAGTATTGAAATCAGACAAAGGTTGTGTATAAACTAGATTGTAGCTAGCAGCTATTTGTATATCCTCTGCATAAAAGTATCCTGAAAACCTAGACTCTGTATTAAAGTAGTGAGAGAATCAAAATACAGGTTAAAGAGAAAAAATGACAGCATGGATCCTTGAGGGACCCCACTGAGTAAGGTGAAGATGGAGAAAGTTCAGAATTCCAGATGACATTATAGGAGCGCTCTTCAAGAAAAGATTCAAAATAAAGACTTACCACTAATGCCACGGTCAAATAGCCAATTAAGGCCTGGATTCTCTAATACCACCGGGCTCTTTGAATCGTGCGGTACAGGGGGGTGCAAGCTGGGGGCGGGCCTGCGAAAGCCGGCAGCGATCACACCCAATAGTGCCATCATAAAAGGTGGTGCTATTGGGTGCGAAATTGGTAGCGAAAAGGGTTCTTACCTTTTCGCTGTCCGTGATGTCTTCGCGGCGTCCGCCCCGGTGCCATCCCGACTCCTCCTGTTCCGGTCTTGACGCCGCCCTGACTCCGCCCCCATTTAGTGATCGCACATGAAAAGGGACTTTTTGCGTGCGATTGCTTTGGAAAATGACCCCCTAAGGGTAGTAGCGATTGGCAATCTGCACAAACTACCCCTAAGCAGAAATGTAAATTTTAGTATTATAGAAAAGACCCCATTCTTCATTTCCATTCTCAAGCCAGCAGGATCCTCTGTGTTCGTCCCATGCCCTTTTGAATTCCATTCATCAACTTTTCTGAGAGGATATTCCATTCCATCCATCCACCACTCTTTCCATGAAGAAATATTTCCTAACATTGTTCCTGAGTCTTCCCCCTTAGTTTTATAATATGACTTCTAGTTTTACAGCATATTTCCATCTGAAAAGATTGGATTTTTGTGCTTCATTAATTCCATTCAGGTATTTGAAGGTCTATATCATTTCTCCCTTTTCCCTTCTCTCTTCCAGGGTATACATATTAAGGTCCTTCAGTCTCATCTCTTATGGCTTTCCATATAGGCTGCTTCCATTCTGTCCTTATCCTTTTTGAAATGAGGTCTCCAGAACTGAACACAGTATTCCAAATGAAGCCTCACCAACGATCTGTACAATGGCATTATCACCTCCTTTTTCCCACTGCTTATGCCTCTTTCCTTGCTGCCCTGCATCCCTCTGGCCTTATCACATTGCTTTGCCACCTTCAGATCAACAGACACTATCACCCGAGGTCTCTCTCCCAATTCGTTCACATTAATCTTTCAACCCCTAGCATACTCAGCTCTGCATTCTTGACATTGAATCCCAACTGCCGAACCTTGGATCACTTCTCGAGCTTTCCTAGGTCATTTCTCATTCTTTCAGGTATGTCGCAGATCTCAGTATTATCCCCAAAAAAGACACATTTTACCTTCTAATCCCTCCACAATATTGCTCACAAAGATATTGAACAGAAAGGGTTCCAGAATGAATCCTCGAAGAACTCCATTTATCAGACTTTCCTTTCTTCAGAATAGCTTCCATTTACCATTACTCACTGACATCTGTCAGTCAGCCAGTGTGTAATCCATTCACTACCTTGGAACCCACTCCCAGGCCTCTCATTTTATTTATGAGCCTCCTATGCAGGACCTTGTTGAAATCCAAGTAAAAGATCCTAGGTGCAGAAAAGGTGCATGAAAGTGAGTGGGAGATTTACTAAGCTGTAGCCTAGGCCTGGTCCTTGGACTTTGCCCCATCACATGATGGGCAAGGTCAGGTCAATGCCATTTTGAAAAATAGTGTTGATGGGCCCAGAGACAGAGGGTACCCCGGGCCCTCCACTGAACTCCAATGATTTCAATTAGATTTATCGTGGGAGGTCAGGGGGCGAGGTGGGGGTCAGTATAGTTCCCCTAGACCATCAGGGTACTTTATGGGCTTAGGAGCTAGGCCTTAGAGGGGGACACCGGATACCAGGGATATTTTAATTTTTGGAACGAGGGAGTACTTGGAAGGGAGGGGGTTTGATAAGATGGAGAGACACTTTTTTGGATTAAGGGGAGGCGATTAGGAAGGGAGCGGATTGTTGCCGAGTGTTTTGCTTAATTTATTTTTCTTTTGGGGAGGCCAGAGCCACCTCAGAAGGCAGCAAGGTGGGGGCAGATGGGGTCTTCAAAGATCCCTGGGGTGATTTTTGATCTTTGGAAGTTGGGGTGTGAATTGGGTTGCCTGGCCCTTTAACATGATGTCGACCCTGGCTGAGATGGGCAGCTATTGCGCTATTAGGCCCTGTACCGCCACAACATTTTTTTGTCGTGCATTTGTGTCATGATAAAAAAAAATCACACTATAGTACTGCCGTAATGATTTGTCGGGGAGGAGCTCTATATAGTGGGGACACTCCCTGTGATGTTTGTCCCCTCCCACGATAAACTATCATGGCTTAGTAAATCTCCCAATCAGTTTCCTGCTGTTCCTGGACAACGTTTCTGCCCTTTTTTTAAAAAGTGGACTTTTATGTTCAATCAACTTTGTATTTACTGCTCTAGTGGTCTTGCCAACATAACATTTCTTACAGGGACAACAAATGGCATTCATCTCTTGTCTGTCCTCATTCATGGTGTATACCATCTGCTGTTGCTGTAAGAAATGTTTTGTGAGCAAGACCACTAGAGCAGTAAAGGTTCTTTAAAATTACGATGAGTCACAGCACCATTCGTTTCTAATTTTATAGAATTTGGTCATACATTCTCCGACTTCTGGTATTGTGTGTTGGACCAGCTAACCAAGGACTTGCACGGAGGCAATCATGCCTGGAAACTGCTCAAACGTGAACAATGTTGGATAAACAGACATTGTTCTTTAGCCCCATATGGAGAACGCTGAAGTTGTTCTGCCTCTTTCATTATAGGTTTTTTTGTAATGTAGAGATTTTGTTATGATCAAATGTATCTTTATTGGGCTTTTTTTGTGTATCAATAGCACCTTAATAATTTTCGAGCCTGGTTGTTTTTCAGGTGCATTGACGTTCACGTTAGCATGTCCTCGTGTTTCTGCTTTTCAAACTCAGCGGTATAGAAGATGAAGGTCCTGCTGGAGGAGCCCTTTCTTTTTGGAGAATGCTCTGGGGGAAAATGCAGTCTGAGAGAGAACACGGCTTTCAGATAAGTTTTGGATTTAGAATGATCCCCCTGAAGCAGTTACACTACAAAACATCGGCTGATGTTGGAGTTTGTTTGGGGTTTGCTTTAAATCGCAAAGAAACAAAAAAAAAGTTTAACAAGGTGAATGACAGAGACGTCCGTGTGTTTGAGTTTGCTAACCAACACCTCTGTGCTTTCACCTGCAGTAGGGTAAAACCAGAACTAGTTTAATCTCTTCCTTATGGCATGGAAGCAGTTTTTGAGTGCTTCCATATTGCATGACTAGAGGCTGAATATCCCTTTTATGATAATGGATAGTAAGGAAAACTCAAAATATGGTTGCTAATCACCTGGAGGGCTAATTTTTGTAGCTATTATTATTAATTGTTGTAATCCATTGCACTGCAGTATGCACCTAGAGGGAAATATTATGTTACACTTATATTACCTGCAAAGACAAATGTTCTGAATATGTTCTAGGCAGTCCTGCTGCTTTGTGAATGCACATGGAAACCTATGTTTAAAATGTGAAAATACAAAGTATTCTATTGAAAAACAGAACACAAAGGAAGAAACTAGAGAGAAGAGAAAAGCTTATCGATCCGGTCACAGAGAGAGCTGATAGAAATGTTTGATTCCCACACTGGTTAAGCAAGTATGTGGAAATGTGTAAAAGTTGCACTCACTGACTTCTGAGAAAGAATCAATACGCTTCTCTGCAGAGGCTAATTCTTTGCCTTCTCGCTCTGTGGTACATCAGGAGGCAGTAATTAGATTTCTGCCTGAATAGCAGAGGGAGAAATCTGGTTCACTTCAGATGAGATCCCACCACCATAGATGGTGTCCTCTTCTTCCACCACACTGCCCCTCACAGCCTAGCAACAGCTTTGGTGGTCAGGCCTGGTGGCAGTTGCTGCCATGTGTAAGATTTGGGTTAAATTTCAGGGCCAGGCGGCGGCTGCTCCTTGAACTAGATAGGTCTGCAGAGACTGCAGAGGACCTAGTAGTCAGGTTTAGGATCCTTGTTAGCCAGGTTCCAGAAGGAGCTGCAGTGTATGGGCCCCTGGCCCAGCTACTGTTGTTACAATGGCTGGGATTGGTTGGAAGAGAATATAAAAATAGGGGGAAAATCCCCCAGTAGTTGCAAATGAAGGGTCATTACAGAAATAAAATTTCCCATGAAAAAGTCTCCACTAACCAAAATATAGCGCCCTTCAGGATCATAATCTGACACTCTATATGAAAGGGAAGATCCTTGTGAAAAAAAAAAGAGCAACTTCTCCCTGTCTACAAGATAAGGAAGAAAAAAAAACTTGCCCAGTCCAATTTGTTTTCAGCTTTTTATGCTCAGTAGAATTTAGATGTTTTCTGGAAGGAAACAGAACCTAATATCGTGTAACTACAACATGGGTTATTTTTCCCTATATGCATCACCTTGCACTTGTCCACATTAAATTTCATCTGCCATTTGGATGCCCAGTTTTACAGAAGAGTTGTTCCAACTGGTATAGGTGTGGCTGCCAAAAGTTCTTGGATTATCGTTATTGTTGGAACCTATCCTAGTTAAGAGAGCTCATCATATTGGCGTTCTTCGTGAAGGAAAAACGAGGCCGCATCACCTTGCACTTGTCCACAATATATTTCATCTGCCATATAGATGCCCAATTTTCCAGTCTCACAAGATCCTCCTGCAATTTATTCAAAATCATTAGAAAATACGACAGTATAGTTAAGGACTGTTCAGGTCTCTATAAGCAGATCACCAACATCAACCATGATCCAACTCCAAAACAAGACCCAAGAGAACAAAAATCACAATCTAGTTGCCTTGGCAACTATAATATCAGAACATGCCCTTATATGGAAGAAGTAATCATTTATAAAGTATAGTTTTCCCATGGGCAAATACGGGCAAATACGGGCAAACCCCCGTTTCGGGGGTTTCTCGAGCCTGCAGGCCCTCCAGTGCGTCTCTCCCTACTCGGGAGAGACGCCGACGGTCCAGTGCGGCTGGCCCCGCCCCCTGATGCGCGCGCGTGGGGAGGAGCTCCACTTAAAGGGGCCAGCCCGGGAAAAACCTCAGTCCTGCTGTAGGTGACGTCAGACGCCCTCAGGGTATAAGTACCCTGCACCTAGATCACTCCAGTGCCTTGCAACGAGGTTCCTCAGGTTCCCTGATCACTAGTTGCTGTGTTCTCCTGGATTGCGTTCTGTTCTCGACCCAGCTTGACTCCTGACTCGTTCTCCGTCTTCGTCCCTTGGCTCTGGTATCTACTTCTGACCTCTGGTTCCGATCCGGCTCCATCCATGACTCCATCTTCAGTCTCATCCCTGGCTTGGTTTCTCCTCCGACTCCCGGCTTCCTTCCTGGACTCCATCCTTGGGCTTCGCTGCTCCTCTGGTACCTGGTCCTCGCTGGCCCAGAAGATTCGCCTAAGTCCCAGCAGCCGGGCCCCTACAGGCGCCTCCTGGGGGGCTCTGGCTTCCAGGGTGAATCTCCAAAAGTCCCAGCGGCTGGACTCCTATGGGCTCCTCCTGGAGGAGTACTGGCTTCCAGGGTGAAGACTTCAGTCACCAGGGCCCAACGTCGTCCGTCCTCTCAGCCATTGCCGAGTCCTTGGTCGCATAGGACTCCACCTTGTCCCAGTGCCGAAGCCTTCCCTGATGCCTCCGAGCCACCTCCCTGTTGGGACGCTTGCCGTGGTCCTCCACAGTGCACCATCTTCTGTCCCAATCGGCCCAAGGGTCCACAACCATAATACAAAATGTCAGCCCATGGTCTTATGAAGGGAATCTGCTGCTCCTATCTCATCTTGTGCTTGCTCATCCAGATGATCTGCACTCCTTACAATCTCATAGCTGCCTGCTTTTCAGCCCATGTAGCCAAAGAGTGACTCACAATCCACATTATCTTCACCCATTATGTCACATATAGAACCTCTGAGAAAGCAAATACAGAGAGAAGTTAACACCCACCTTAGCTAACCTGACCTTCCTGTACATAGGTTGCATAAATCCGAGCCACTCATTCTCTTGATTGAAGATACTGGCAACCCCACAGCACTTCACTGATGTCTGCCCCTGCTCTGAAGGAATACATACCAAAGGTGTTGCTATCTCCACTGATGGCTGCAAGACATTGCTTAAAAACCAAAATCAATTGAAATCTGGTTAGCAGGACAGATCCAGATGGACCAACCAGCATTTACCTCCCCTTGTGGCCCCAGGACAAAGTACTCCTCTGCCTGTAGAATAAATTGTGCCCCTCTACAAGTCTGGTTCAACTTGGGTCAGCAGGCTAACTTTTCCATTAGACAGATCTAAGCGATTGCCCAGAGTGTAGCAATTTTGGGGATGGCAGCAAAGGCTTAAATATGCACGAGCACACAGGACTCTGTCCCAATGACTCTATTGGCCAGTATCCCCAATCTCAGGCAGCAGAGAACAGCCCTCTGTTTCCTGCTCCAGCTCTTCCCCTTCCAGGTATTACGCAAGGAAGCGAGACTAGAATGGACAGAACAGATCAAAGCAAAGAAGAGTTGCTCTGTTCCCTAATCCAGTCCTTTCCCTTCTGTTGTTTCCCCATTCTTGTTCTGCAGGGTACAAAAGGGGAAGGGATAAATCTGGAATGAACACGAGTTCAGTTTTTGTCTGCATATTTCTCTTTATAATTTGTGGTCACTTATTCTGTTTTTGGTGAGGGTTTTTCTTTGTTCTTTTTGTGTGTGACCAATGAGAGATATTCTGCTAATGTGTAGTTTCTGTATAGTCCAGCTTGTTCTGTTCTCCCAATATGACATGTATTGCTAATAATAAATTTGGATTTGTAGGATTTTTCCAAATAATGCTCAAGGTGATATACATGTCAGCTTTTCAGGAATCCCCCAATGAATATGATGAGATAGATTTGTATACCCTGGGTCTTCAATGTATGCAAATCTATCTAATGCATATTCATTATGTATATCCTGAAAACCTGACTGGTTAGGTGTGCCTCCAGGAGAGGGTTGGGAAACACTGGCTTACAGCATTCTTGGAATTCAGAAACTTTAATGCCCTGTCCCAAAGAGCTTACAAGCTATGTGGATACCTGAGGGAACAGGAGATAAAGCAACTTGCCCATGGTCACAAGGAGTGTCAGTGGGATTTGAATCCTGGTTTCTCTGGTTCTCACTCCATTGCTTTAAATACTAGGCCACTTCTTTTCCCTGCTTTAATGAATAATAATGCTGTCCTAGGGCCCAGTGTAATATTTGCATCGCTGCCTTTTCATGGGTAGGGTTGCTGCTGTGTGAGTTCTGGTAGTTAGTGCTGTTCTGGTATGGCAGGGAGGGCCTGTTCTTGCATTAGAACAGTGCCGGCCTTTGGGTAGGGCATGCTGAGCAGTCATCCCAGGGCTCTGGGAACTCAGGTGCACCTTGGCCATCACCGGCATCACCTATTATGCTGAAAAGCCAGTGGACAGCTCATTTTTGCCTAGGGCGCCATTTGCCCTAGAGCCGGCTGTGCATTAGAAAAATCCTGTAAGAATACTTTCCCTATGAACTGTAAGTACTTTTAGGCTCTTTTAGGGTGGGTAATTTTCAAAAAGTTCTTTTAGCCAGCTAAATTGCTATTCACCCACATGAATAGCTTTTGAAAATTGTCCTTCTTATGACCAATTACGAGTTTTTCTGGGAGCAGAAGAGGTGGCATCATCATAATTGTTAAGTTTAATCAAAATCTCAAGCAAGGCGAGTGGCCTACAGGCCTGAAAGTTAATTTGGCGGGGGGAGTGGGGGCAACGCAAGGCTGAAGGTTCACCAAGGGTACTTAATACCTGTGCACCAGTGAAGTCCAGGTAGCATGGGCAAGTGATCTAAACCTAGTGGTTAGAGCAGTGGACTATGAGCCAGGAGACCAGGGTTCAAGTCCTGCTGTTGCTCCTTGTGACCTTGGGCAAGTCACTTTACCCTCCATTGCCTCAGGTACAAAAACTTAGATTGTAAGCCCTCTGGGGATAGGGAAATACCTACAGTACCTGAATGTAAACCAGTGTGAGATCTCAATTGAAATCAAATGTCAGTATATAAAAATAAACAAACCACAGGTTTGGGGCTGAGGGGGAGGGCATGTGAGAAAGAATAAATAGATCCACAATTAGAGAATTTGGTCTTTTAAACATAATGGCATCTGTATATTAGTTGATCTTGTTGGAATGCCAACAAAAACAGTGCAGACACCGAAGGAGAAGCTGAAGTCTACCAAGGTCAAAATGGAATGGCTTTCTGCTCCAAGACTCTTAATTCCAGCAGAAACCCATTATGCCCAGATAGAAAAAGAATGCCTTGCCAGAGTTTCGGCATGGTCTGTCCAAGGGCTTGTGGTCTGTCAGCAATTTTAAATTGCTGACAGACCACAAGCCCTTGGATCCTTTGATAAACTGTAAGAATCTAGATCATTTTCATTTAAGGTACCAGATATTTTGTTTGAGTTAATGAGGTTTAAGCACTTGCAGAATATGTGCCAGGAAAATCCCTTAATGTTGTGGATACCCTATCCAGACAGCCCCTGTCAAAGGGGCTTGCTGAAGATGATGTGGAAGCACATGGCAAGGCAGTCAAAGCTGGCAAACTTGTTGCAAGCAGCCAACTGGACCAACTACAAGAAGCCATAAGAAAAGACAACATGATGCAAGCAGTCCCAGTTAACATTTCGGATGGTTGACCCAGATACATAAGTCTGCAGTGTTAGAGACTTTTACCTGATGCAGGAACAATCGTCAGAAAGCAATGGCCTACTGATATATAGCCAACACATTTTTGTTCCACATTCTCTGCAGTAGGAAATTCTAAATTGCATATTTGAAGGACATTTGGATCTTACTAAATGCAAAGAGAGAGAGCAAGGTCTGCGTTATGATGGCCAGAGATCAGCCTTGACATAGAAGCAAAGGTTGAATACTGCAAGTTTTTTCAGATCCCCTCATAGGGGAACTGTTCCATCCCTTTATCATTCTGTCGCCCTTCTCCGTACCTTCTTCATCGCAATTATATCTTTTTTGAGATGCGGCAACCAGAATTGTACACATATTCAAGGTGCGGTCTCACCATGGAGCGATACAGAGGCATTATGACATTTTCCATTTTATTCACCATTCCCTTTCTAATAATTCCCAACATTCTGTTTGCTTTCTTGACTGCAGCAGCACTCTGAACTGATTTCAATGTATTATCCACTATGACACCTAGATCTCTTTCCTGGGTGGTAGCTCCTAATATGGAACCTAACATCATGTAACTACAGCATGGGTTATTTTTCCATATATGTATCACCTTGCACTTATCCACATTAAATTTCATCTGCCAGTTGGATGCCCAGTTTTCCAGTCTCACAAATTCCTCCTACAATTTATCACAATCTGCTTGTGATTTAACCATTCTGAATAATTTTGTATCCTCTGCAAATTTGATCCTATTCCTTTCCAGATCATTTATATCTATATTGAAAAGCACAGGTCCTAGTACAGATCCTTGAGACACTCCACTGTTTACACTTTTCCACTGACAAAATTGTCTATTCTCTATTTCCTGTCTTTTTACCAGTTTGTAATCCATGAAAGGACATCGCCACCTATCCCATGACTTTTTACTTTTCTTAGAAGCCTCTCATGAGGAACTTTGTCAAATTCCTTCAGAAAATACAAATACCGGTTCACTACAACTACCGGTTCACCTTTATCCACATGTTTATTAACCCCTTCAAAAAAGTGAAGCAGATTTGTGAGGCAAGACTTGCCTTGGGTAAAGCCATGCTGACTTTGTTTCATTAAACCATGTCTTAGTTTCTATATGTTCTGTGATTTTTGATCTTTAGATCACTTTCCATTATTTTCCCTGGCACTGAAGTCAGGCTAACTGGTCTGTAGTTTCCTGGATCATCCTTGGAGCCCTTTTTAAATATTGGGGTTACATTAGCTATCTTCCAGTCTTCAGGTACAATGGATGATTTTAATGATAGGTTACAAATTTTAACTAACAGATCTTAAATTTTATTTTGAGTTACTTCAGAATGCTGGGGTGTATACTATCTGGTCCAGGTGATTTACTACTCTTCAATTTGTCAATCAGGCCTACCACATCTCCTAGGTTCACCGTGATTTGGTTCAGTTCATCTGAATCATTACCCATGAAAACCTTCTCCAGAACTGGTATCTCCCCAACATTCTCTTCAGTAAACACCGAAGCAAAGAAATCATTTAATCTTTCCACGATGGCCTAAGTGCCCCTTTAACCCCTCAATCATCTAACCAAAGTCCTTATCCTCCTTGACCTATCTGCTACTTTTGACTCTGTTAATCACCACCTATTTCTTGATACTCTGTCCTCATTTGGATTTTAGGACTCTGTCCTGTTTTGCTTCTTTACCTCTACCATTGCACTTATAGTATTTCCTCTGGTGGATCTTCCTCAACTGCCATTCCACTATCAATTGCTGTGCCTCAAGTTTCTGTTCTGGAGTCTCTTCTCTTTTCCCTGAATACTAATTCCCTTGGTGCTATGATTTCCTCTCATGACTTTCAATACCAACTTTATGCTTATGATTAACATATTTATCTCTCTACACCAAAAACGTAATCAAGAATACAGTCCCACATTTCATCCTGCTTGTCTGACAGTGCTGCCTAGATGTCCCACCACCACCTTAAACTCAACATGGCCAAGACAGAACTCCTTATCTTTCCCCCCCCCCCCCCCAATCCCACTTCCCCATTCCTTTTTTCTCTGTTTCTTTGGATAACACTGTAATCCTCCTAGTCCTCTCAGCCTTGGAGTCATCTTCATCTTCTCTCTGTCCTTCTTTATACAGATCCAAAACACTGTGAAAATGTGCCATTTCTTTCTCTATAACATCACTAAAATCTGTCTCTTCCTGTCTCTCATCACCTCCCGCTTAGACTATTGCAACCTGCTCCTCACAGGTCTTCCGGCAAGTTATCTCTCTCTACTGCACTCTATCCTAGATTCAGCTGTGCAACTTATCTTTTGCAAAAGTTGCTACACTCATATAACCCTTCTTCTCAAGTCACTACATTGGATCCCTATCCACTCCCACATACAGTTCAAGATCCTCTTATTCAGCTACAAGTGCCTTCACTCTGCAGCTCCTCACTATTTCTCCTCTCCTGTCTCTCTCTACACCCCAACTCGTGCACTCTGCTCATCAGGTAAGTCATTGCTATCTATTCATCCTCCATTTCCCTTCTCCATGCTTTCCACATGGTTGCACCATGTGCTTGGAATAGACTTCCTGAGTTGCTGCATCATGTTCCCTCTTGTACCTTATTTAAATCCCTCTAAAAATCCGCCTTTTTGAGGTTGCTTTCATTTCATAACCCCTGATTGTTTCGCTTACAGCCTGATTAATTTTAATCATCTTAATAAATTAAATTCCTCAAGTCTCTTTTGCCCTATATGTTTGTCTTGATTGGATTATAAGCTCTACTGAGTAGCTACTGTTTTTTATATGTGTTTTTGTATGGCACTGTGTACATCAAGTAGCACTATATAAGTGTTAGTACTAGTATTTGCAATATTTTGGGGCATTCCCTTCTGCTTCATAGCCCCCTCCTCGCCCTTCTTGCTCCTACCTTCTTTCCACCAGCCTTCCAGCAATGCAAATATATCAATATTTTTATACATGTTAATATTTTTCTCATGAGATAGGGGCTGCTCTCCAATATGTTAGTGAGATTATTCAGGGAAGGCCCCCACCCCCCCTACTCCTCTTTATGAGACTCTGTCTCTAACTCTGAACCGCTGGAATTAGAGGGAGGATTGAATCTGAGGACTCAATGTCCAAGGTTCACACCTTAGATGCATCAGAGTTCTTACACTCCCTCCTACCCTGGGGAATCTTTTCCTCCCATTTATTCCCCTTTGTTCTTTTCTTCCCCACCCCCAACCTACCACCCTGTTTGGTCTTCTTCCCAACTTTCTGCTCCCAAGGATCCTTTCACTTCTGCAGCTGCTCATTAACCACCAGTTTGCAAGGTCTCTCTTCATGTCTGGCCTTTCGACTTTGTGTCTAACTACTGAATGTGATTCCAAGTTACACCTGCTAGGTACTTACATGTCATGCCCTCGTGGACAGGTGACAGACTCCCCTTCCATACATTCAGGAGGCAAGAACGCTTCAATGTCATGCCCCCTCTCCTTCCTGCCAGGTGTTGCCAAGCTTTTTCTCCAGTCCAGGATTCATAGGTGTGGCTCATTTGGAAGGGGCTACTTTTGCTTTTCCCTTCTGTCACCTATGCTGCTTGTGGCCCCGTATATACCTAAAGGAAGATCCATGAATTGCAGAGACCTTTCATATCCCTAGGCTTCTCCTTTGAGCACTGAGTGGTCCATAAAGTAGGGCATAGCCTAAGCTACCAGGTCAGTAGGTTCTGTCATTCATTGCCGGCTATGGGTCCCGTGCTCTCTCCCCACTTCCTATTGCTCTAGGGATTCCAAAATACTCTACCCCAGGCCACCACTTGGTAAAAGAACCCTCCCCGCTTGACCCAATCTACGTACTACTGGCCTTTATGTGCCCTGTTCCCAATGTGTAATAATGGTGCAGTGGTGGATTCAGCCCTTTTCATTGTAAAGGGGTCTATGGCAGGGCTTCCTAAACTGTTGGTCAGGACGCCTAATGGGGTCACAAAACCTTCAGCTGGGGTCACAAGTGCTTCAAACAGCAGTATTCTTCAGGGGCCAGCAGCAACATTCACAGTGGAAGTCAGTGACAAGCCTATAAGCAAGTATGCATTCACAGACCCTTTCCATGAGTTTCTGTGGTCAAGAGGAAGTCCTGAATGAGGGGATTAACTTGAGTGTGAGGATGATGAGAGTGGAATGATTGTTGCAGGGGGGATCACACACACACACTAAGTTGTCCTCTGGGGTCATGTGAATTTTCAAGTGTTAAAATGAGGTGAGTGTCAGGGTGCCCAGAGATAACCATAAGTGTGCTAAGAAGAATGGAGAAAAGGAGAGAGTTGCCCAGTTGATTCTCCAATCCAGTGTTTTGATCAAAGAGTCCAGAGGCAAGAACGAGAGAGGAGTGCAGAAGAATGATTCAAGCATTGGAGAATCAGGTACCAACAAGGGTCCTTGGTAGTCAGGGAGCCCAGCATCTGTCCAGGGAAGCCTTAAACCACAAGAACAGGAATGAGGGGATCCCAGGAGTGTATAACTGCTAAGATTAGCAACCCCCTTGATACATCCCAGTAACTGCTTGTGGATTTTAAATGTTTACAGACTGTACCACATGCAAAATGTTTATTTGCATTATCTCAGTAAAGACTTTTAACTTTGGAACCCCATACCTTGTGTCAAGGGTCTTTTTGGTGCTATACCATAAAAAAACCTTACCGTGCCCTGCCAAGCGCGTAAGTCCCGATACGCACACAAGTGCCTGGCCCTGAAAAAGGGGTGGGTTAGGGGGGGGCGTAGTCTGGGAGGGGAGGCGAAGGACGGAGGCTGGCTGGGACAGCGGCCATTAGCTGCTGTTCCGGGGAAGCGTGTGCCGATTCCAACAGAGCAGTAAGTAAAAAAACAAAAAAATGGGGGTAGTTAAGGTTAGGTTAGGGGTCAGGATGGAGAAGGGAAGAGGTTGTAAGAGTAGGATTAGGGATAGAAAAGTTCCCTCCCAGTCCGTTCCTTAATTGGAGCAGACTGGGAGGGAACTGGGGAAGACCCAATTGCATCGCCATGCCTAATTTACTAAATTTCAACCCCCTGTGCACACCACCCGCACATGTGCACGCAGATTTTAAAATCCAGCATGCATGTGCGCGAGACCAATGGATTTTATAACACGTGCATGCCAGTGCGCGCATATTATAAAATCGGCACGTCCATGTGCGAGCGCCAGGAACTGCATGCACATGGATGCGCCCGCGCTCCTTTTAAAATCTACCCCTGTGGCTGTGAAGGTACTCCTTTCTGCCAACAGAGGATTCACACTAGGGTTTTATAGGACTGGGTGAGAACGAAGCCCTGGTATTGAGTGTGCTCCCAGCTCAAAGTGTACCCAAATGGGTAGGTTGCTAATCCACAAAGGCAACAGATCCACAACAAGTCACCTCCCATATGGTTTAGCCTATGCTATGGCCCGGCCGTGCCTGCAGCAGATTCTCCACTAATCCCTTTCCCATCTCTTGGCCGGCAGCTGAATTGGGCTTGGCTCTTATGATGCATATTGCTACTAAAACTTTGCAGTCCTGCTTTCACTCCTCCCACCTCCACCTCCACCTCCACCTCCAACATCCTGCCTGTCCCTGCTCCCCCCACAGCTCTGCTACTGCTGGACATGCTCCCATTCTCAAATTCCTTTTGTAGCTGCTGCTTTCGGCCTCCTCCCTTAACCCCTGCTGTATGGCAGGGGGGTGATAGATCCAGCTACCCAGGAACCTGTCCGACTGACCTTTCCCCCACTCACCTTCTTTTTGGAGGGAGTGTTTTAACTCCAAGTGTATTAAAACCCAGGCATATTGAAAGCTAGCCCAGGGCTCAGACCCCCATACTAGCTTTCATCAGCTACTGGAGGAGCAAACATCCCACCTGTGAATACTAGCCCCCCCCCCCCCCCAAAAAAAAAACAACCCACATCCTTTTCAAGCTTAGTCACTGATACCCAAGATCCAGCCATCCTTAGCTTTGATACCGGAGGAGGCCATGCTGCTAGCTGCATCAGAAAGCAGTGAATGTTATGACTGCATTGCCCGCGGGTTTCCCCGCAAGCAGGCACACTCACCTCATGCTGCATCTTCAGCCGACGCAGCAGGAAGCCGTCGTCGGCCTTCCCACGCGGCCGGAGCTGTGGTCCGTTGCTGCCCACGCGGCCGGAGGCCGCCCTGGAGTCTCCTCTTCACCGCGGCCAGAACCGCGGACTTTTCTGCCTTCTTCAAGGCTGGACCGCCCCCGACGCTGCTTTCCATCTTTGCGGCACTAAGGCCGCATACCCGGGCTGGCCCGGCAGCTGGAGCCGCCCCCGGGGCTCCTCGCAGCGGCTGGAGCCACTGCCGATGGCAGGGCCTGCTCCTCAGGCTCTGCCAGCTTCTGTACGTGATGACGACGGTGCAGGCTGCTGTCCGCGGTCCCGCACAGCTCCCTGCTGCTCTCCTTAGGCGCCGGCCCGCGCCTCTCTGCTGAATTTAAAGGGCCAGGCACAGGAAGTGTGCTGGCCCCACCTCTGTGACTGTTTCCTGCTTCAGCCCTATAAAGGGCTGCTCCGTCAATCTGTTCGGGGCCTTGCATTGGAGTTACTTCACTCTGGAGGCTCCTGCCTGCCAGAGCTCCGTCAGGTCTTCTAGTGTCTTTGTGGAGCTCCTCATCTCATCTTGTCTTCTTGTCATGCCACGTCATGTCTTCAGAGCCTGAGGTCCTCGTCCAGGTGTCCTGGTGTCTTGATGATCTTCTACGTCCTGGTGTTCTTGCCTTCCTGGATGTTTGTTCCTGTGTCTTTGTCCAACGCTCCTGAGCCTTCTGGTCCTGTGGGCCGGACTCGCTCGGACGACGTCTTTCCCGGGTTGGAGTGGCCTGCAGGTGGACTGGTGTCCTGCGCTCTCGAGCCGTCATGTCCTGGATCTTTCCTGCGCTGTCCCGTTCTCCTCCTGGTCCGTGACCAGCCTGCAAGGGCTGTGTAGGGCGCACAGTGGGACAGGGTGGTCCGCCACTCAGTCTCGCGGGTGGCCTGAGTAGGGCGCCCTGAGAAACAGTGCCAATGTCTGCCTTCCCTACTTCTCATCTTGTCTAGATTCCAAGTTCCTCGTTATGTCTGTACTTCAGCATCATGTCTCTGATGTCGTTGCATCGACCCTGGTCCGGGATGCCATCGCATCGACCACTGGTCCGTGATGTCTTCGCATCAGCCTTGGTGTCAAGTCTTCGTCTGCGATGCCGTTGCATCGATCCTGGTGTCACGTCTTCAATAGTCCTGGTGTCATGTCTTCAACCCAAGTCTTCGTGCCATGTGATGCCGTTGCATCAATCTTCATAGTCTTGTCTTCGTGTCAAGGCCGTCTGCCCTCAACCTCAGGCCAGGCCTGCTGCTCCATGCTGCCTGCAGCAGGTCCAAAAGGGCTCGGAATGGTCGGAGGACCATTCACCTTCCAACATCCTCGGATGTTGGCCTTGGGAGCTTGCCAGCCTGGCAGAGGGTCAGACCGTCAGCCATGCAGAGCCACCGTCAACCCTTGGCTCGGCCCTGAAGGTCTGGGTCGGGATGAGGCCCATGGGCACACGAAAAAACACCCCCGTTACGTAACAGTGAAGGACTATGATCCTGAAACATGCGACAACAGGGTTTCTTGGAATGTGAGTATGATGTCTCCAACTGCACTGCTGCAATCCATAGCAGAGAGAAGGCAAGATGGCAGATTCCTGCCTCTGACTCTTCCCCCTCCCATCCCACAAATTCTCATGTGGCAGAAAGTGGGGACAGAGTTATCGGGGAGGAGGGAAGCCAAAGAACAAGAGGAACCAAAAGAACAGGTGAGGGGCCACTCTCCACTGTGTTATAGGATCTTTATTGGGTGCTTTGGGCTGAGGACTTCACTTAATTTTCTTAAAGTGATATCTGAGATAGTTTACCCAACTCCTATGTTGGTCCCCTGCCAGATGTTCCCTGTGACACCTGTCTGTCTCTGCCAGCTCTTTCTAAAGTACATTAACCAATTTAGTCAATGTGTTAGGCTTGCCACCCATGGGAAGGCCCAGTGAGTGGCCTCATTCCAATGCTGCTTCTGGTTCCTGTGCGGCCCTGAAATGCCGTCAAGCCCCTAACACCACCTGAGCCGAGTTGCCGCTCCCCACGGCAGGAAAGATGCTACTGGTCTTCCATGTGGCCAAACACCACCTCCGTGGTGTTTGCGGCTCTGAAGCACCGCCACTCCAGCTGACGCTGGCCGGTGCTCTACTCCGCTGTCTTCCTAGGCACTCACACATGCCCCTGC
This sequence comes from Rhinatrema bivittatum, assembly GCF_901001135.1. Classification (NCBI taxonomy): domain Eukaryota; kingdom Metazoa; phylum Chordata; class Amphibia; order Gymnophiona; family Rhinatrematidae; genus Rhinatrema; species Rhinatrema bivittatum. The sequence goes on along the minus strand of NC_042618.1, from coordinate 147,913,151 downwards.
CTATGATTTAAAGGGAAAAGCCCTGTGGTCCCTTCTGATCATGTCACTTCCTCGGGCCTTTAAAAGACAACTTCGGTTCCTCAAGGCCTTCACAAGGTCCCTTGGTCTCTTATCCTGGTCTTCTGTGGTCGTCAGTTCCTGATCTCCTGTGGTCTTCTGTGGACTGTGATCTGATCCAAGTCTCCTGTGGTCTTGTCTGTCCTGGGTCCATCTTCGCTGGATTAAGTCTTTGGAGTCCTCTTGGATTTAGAGTCTTGTTCTGAGTTCCAGAATTCCGAGCTCCTTTTTCCTGAGTCCTGTTCCTAGTCTTCAGAGAGTTTGTTCCAGGCTGTGGTCCATCCTGGTCTTCACTGTCTACCTGGTCCTTGTTTTCAGTCTTCACCTGGCTCCTCACCCTTGTCTGGATCCCTGTCTTCAGTCTTTGCCTGGTTTCTCATCCTCACCTGGATCCAGTCATCGTCTGGTTACTCATCATTGACTTTGCCTGGATCTCTGTTTTCAGCCTGCTATGGTCTTCAACCTTGAACCTAGTCCCTCATCTCCAGTTCCATTCCACTTCATTCTTCAATTCCAGCTTGTCGAGGCTGCAGTCTTGGTTCCAGTCTTCACTGGATCTTTGTCATTGACTAGCCTATGCCTGGATACACTTACTAGCCAGCATCATGGACCATGGCCAGCCTTGAGGTTTATTTATTTATTTATTTAGCAGTTTTCTATACCGACCTTCATAGTAGATAACCATATCGGATCGGTTTACATTTTAACAAAGGGTAAAACTGAGGTAACAATTCTGGTAAATAATAGATAACAAAGGAAAAGGAATAAGTCAAAGTTACAATCAACAAGGTATGGAAAACTTGGAGGCTTAAAGACAAGCTGGAAGGAAGATAGAGGCAGGTAGAATAAATATAACATGATACGAATAATTTAACGGGTTAGAGCATATGCTTTAACCAGGAAATGCCAGTGTCCATTGTTCAGGAGGAAGTGTGTCAAGGTCCTTGTAAGAAGTGAGGCTCAAACTAGTGATTATCCGGTGGATCTGGGAAGGCTTGGTGAAAGAGCCACGTCTTTAGTCTTTTTCTGAAGGTTAAGAGGCAGGGTTCCAATCTGAGATTTGCTGGGATATTGTTCCAGATAGCTGGGCCTGCAATTGAAAAAGCTCTGTCTTTGGTCGTTAGAGAGGCGAGTGGCTTAGTAGGGGGAAATTTCAGAGTGCCTTTGTGGATATCTCTCGTTGGTCTGTTAGAGGAGTGGAGTTTGAAAGGGATATCCAGGTCGAGTTGGAGTTGCTGATGGATGGTTTTGTGTATTAGGGTAATAGATTTGTACAGGATTCTGAAATTTACTGGTAACCAATGTAGGTTTCTGAGGACGGGGGAGATGTGTTCACCGCGGCTGGTGTTGGTCAGCAGTCTCGCTGCCGCATTTTGTAACATCTGCAGTGGTTTGGTGGTAGATTTAGGGAGGCCTAGAAAGAGGGCACTGCAGTAATCTATTTTGGCGAACAGAAGAGCCTGGAGGACTGTCCTGAAGTCTTGGAAAAATAAGAGTGGTCTCAGTCGTTTCAAACCTGTAGTCTGAAGAACTGTCTTTGGTAGTTGTGTTGACCATTTTTTTAAGGTTTAGACGATTGTCTATTATTACCCCAAGGTCTCTAACGTGCGTACAGGTGATGTGAGCATTGTGCGGTGAAGGTGGAGGAAGATTGTTTTCATTTGAAGAGATGAAGAGAAGTTCCGTCTTTGAGGCGTTGAGGACCAAGTTTAAGCTGTTGAGTAGATTAGTAATGGATAGAAGACAGTTATTCCAGTAGGTGAGAGCTTTTGAGATGGATTCTGATATTGGGATTAGAATCTGTACATCATCTGCGTACAGATAGTGAATTAGGTTGAGGTCTGTCAGTAGTTGGCAGAGGGGGAGGAGGTATATATATTAAAGAGGGTTGGAGATAAGGAGGATCCTTGTGGTACGCCAAGGGAAGATTTTGTTAGAGGTGACTCCTTGTTATTGATTTTGACTTTAAAAGTCCTATTGCTGAGAAAGGACCTGAACCAGTTGTGGGCTGATCCGGAGATGCCGATATCCTCAAGGCGATCCAGGAGGATGGTGTGGTTGACTGTGTCAAATGCCGCCGAAATGTCTAACAGAACTAATAAGAAGGAATGTCCTTTGTCTAATCCCATTATAATATGGTCTGTAAGCGAAATGAGGAGGGTCTCCGTGTTGCGTGATTTCCGGAAGCCATATTGCGAGGGGTTGTGTCAGTCGCATCATAGCACAGGGGCTCTCGCATACCTGCAATCCGAAAGGGCCTTTGGAGTGGCCGGGGGGGCTATTCCCAAAGACCAGCCCTGGCTGCTGGCTCTCTGACACAGTGATGTGCTACCAATTTCTTATCAAGGAGCTCTCAATATCTCTGCTTCTCTTGGGGAGATAATCTATCAGTTTTCAAAATATAATTTAATCAGAGGCTCTCAGGAACCTCCTCCACCACCTCACTGGATATTGGATGTAAATGAAATTAATCAATAGAAAACCTAACCTTTACCAGGAAGTCCCTCACAGATAATGACCCTTTCAGCCTCAGCTAGATCAGAAACATATGTGTGTATCATAAGAGAACAAACTAGTTATACTGTTATGTCTTTTTTCTTCAGTGTGACATGTGTGGTTTTCTGGTAAAGAATGAACATAAGAACATAAGAACATGCCATACTGAGTCAGACCAAGGTCCATCAAGCCCAGCATCCTGTTTCCAATAGTGGCCAATCCAGGCCATAAGAACCTGGCAAGTACCCAAAAACTAAGTCTATTCCATGTTACCATTGCTAGTAATAGCGGTGGTTATTATCTAATTCAACTTAATTAATAGCAGGTAATGGACTTCTCCTCCAAGAACTTATCCAATCCTTTTTTAAACACAGCTATACTAACTGCACTAACCACATCTTCTGGCACCAAATTCCAGAGTTTAATTGTGCGTTGAGAGAAAAAGAACTTTTTCCGATTAGTTTTAAATGTGCCACATGCTAACTTCATGGAGTGCCCCCTAGTCTTTCTATTATCCGAAAGAGTAAAAAACCGATTCACATCTACCCATTCTAGACCTCTCATGATTTTAAAGACCTCTATCATATCCCCCCTCAGCCGTCTCTTCTCCAAGCTGAAAAGTCCTAACCTCTTTAGTCTTTCCTCATAGGGGAGCTGTTCCATTCCCTTTATCATTTTGGTCGCCCTTCTCTGTACCTTCTCCATCGCTATTATATCTTTTTTTAGATGTAGCGACCAGAATTGTACACAGTATTCAAGGTGCGGTCTCACCATGGAGCGATACAGAGGCATTATGACATTTTCCGTTTTATTCACCATTCCCTTTCTAATAAGTCCCAACATTCTGTTTGCTTTTTTGACTGCCGCAGCACACTGAACCGACAATTTCAATGCGTTATCCATTATGACGCCTAGATCTCTTTCTTGGGTAGTAGCACCTAATATGGAACCTAACATTGTGTAACTATAGCATGGGTTATTTTTCCCTATATGCATCACCTTGCACTTGTCCACATTAAATTTCATCTGCCATTTTGATGCCCAATTTTCCAGCCTCACAAGGTCTTCCTGCAATTTATCACAATCTGCTTGTGATTTAACTACTCTGAACAATTTTGTATCATCTGCAAATTTGATTACCTCACTTGTCATATTTCTTTCCAGATCATTTATAAATATATCCCTGAGGCACTCCACTGCCCACACCCTTCCACTGAGAAAATTTTCCATTTAATCCTACTCTCTGTTTCCTGTCTTTTAGCCAGTTTGCAATCCACGAAAGGACATCGCCACCTATCCCATGACTTTTTATTTTTCCTAGAAGCCTCTCATGAGGAACTTTGTCAAATGCCTTCTGAAAATCCAAGTATACTACATCCACAGGTTCACCTTTATCCACATGTTTATTAACTCCTTCAAAAAAGTGAAGCAGATTTGTGAGGCAAGACTTGCCTTGGGTAAAGCCATGCTGACTTTGTTCCATTAAACCATGTCTTTCTATATGTTCTGTGATTTTGATGTTTAGAATACTTTCCACTATTTTTCCTGGCACTGAATTCAGGGTAACCGGTCTGTAGTTTCCCGGATCACCCCTGGAGCCCTTTTTAAATATGGGGGTTACATTAGCTATCCTCCAGTCTTCAGGTACAATGGAAGATTTTAATGACAGGTTACAAATTTTTACTAATAGGTCTGAAATTTCATTTTTTAGTTCCTTCAGAACTCTGAGGTGTATACCATCCAGTACAGGTGATTTACTACTCTTAAGTTTGTCAATCAGGTCTACCACATCTTCTAGGTTCACCGTGATTTGCTTCAGTCCATCTGAATCATTACCCACGAAAACCTTCTCCAGTACGGGTACCTCCCCAACATCCTCTTCAGTAAACCCCGAAGAAAAGAAATCATTTAATCTTTCCACGATTGCCTTATCTTCTCTAAGTGCCCCTTTAACCCCTTATCATCTAATAGTCCAACTGACTCCCTCACAGGCTTTCTGCTTCGGATATATTTTAAAAAGTTTTTACTGTGAGTTTTTGCCTCTACGGCCAACTTCTTTTCAAATTCTCTCTTAGCCTGTCTTATCAATGTCTTACATTTAACTTGCCAATGTTTATGCATTATCCTATTTTCTTTTGTTGGATCCTTCTTCCAGTTTTTGAATGAAGATCTTTTGGCTAAAATAGCTTCTTTCACCTCCCCTTTTAACCATGCTGGTAATCGTTTTGCCTTCTTTCCACCTTTCTTAATGTGTGGAATACATCTGGTTTGTGCTTCTAGGATGGTATTTTTTAACAATGACCACGCCTCTTGCACACTTTTTACTTTTGTAGCTGCTCCTTTCAGGTTTTTTCTAACTATTTTTCTCATTTTATCAAAGTTTCCCTTTTGAAAGTTTAGCACGAGAGCCGTGGATTTGCCTACTGTCCCCCTTCCAGTCACTAAATCAAATTTGATCATATTATGATCACTATTGCCAAGCAGCCCCACCACCGTTACCTCTCTCACCAAATCCTGTTCTCCACTGAGTATTAGATCTAAAATTGCTCCCTCTCTCGTCAGTTCCTGAACCAATTGCTCCATAAAGCTATCATTTACTCCATCCAGGAACTTTATCTCTCTAGCTTGTCCCGATGATACATTTACCCAGTCAATACTGGGGTAATTGAAGTCTCCCATTATTACCGCACTACCAATTTGGTTAGCTTCCCTAATTTCTCTTAGCATTTCACTGTCAGTCTCACCATCTTGACCAGGTGGACAGTAGTATACTCCTATCACTATAGTCTTCCCTGACACACAAGGGATTTCTACCCATAAAGATTCAATTGTGCATTTAGTCTCGTACAGGATGTTTATCCTGTTGGACTCTATGCCATCCCGGACATAAAGGACCACACTGCCTCCCGGGTGCTCCTCTCTATCATTGCAATATAGTTTGTACCCCGGTATATTACTGTCCCATTGGTTGTCCTCCTTCCACCATGTCTCTGAGATGCCAATTAAATCTATGTCATCATTCACTGCTATACATTCTAATTCTCCCATCTTACTTCTTAGACTTCTGGCATTAGCATACAAACATTTCAAAGTTTGTTTTTTGTTTGTATTTTCATGGTTGGCCTCAAATAAAGTTCTGGCCTCGCCTGCTACTACAGCTTCCTCTACAGCAGCTGTGAGGTTGGGAGGCAAAGATTCTCCTCTCCAGCATGGCAAGCATTCAGCTGGATCAGAGCACTACATCTGGCTCATCAGAGGTTCTGTCACAGCCCAGAATACAGGGCGGCCAAGAGCCACACCTTACAGTTCTGCCAAATGAAGACTTGATTGTTTCTGACAGAGGAAGGACGGGAGAACATTACCCAGGGTTGCTGGCAGGAGATTACTTATTGTCTGCCCATACTATTTCTTCTTCTCTTTCTCGCCTCCTTCCCCAGCTTCCACTCTGTTTTTCTACTCTTTCTTTTTTTCTTTCTGCTCTTTTCTTCTTCCCTCCTCCCTCCTCCCCCCTGTCTTCTGTCTGTTTCATTCCATCTGTTACCCTTCCTGTATTCCCCTCTCCTTTCTTTTGTCTCCTCTCTCCTGTCCCTTCCTCTCTATCACCTTCTCCTTTCTCTGTATCTGTCATCATCTCTCCTTTCCTGTTGCCATGGTCTTTCTCTCTTTCTCTCTCTCTGTCTCTTCCCCTGCATCTCTCCATCCCTCCCTCCTTACTTGCTGGCATAGGAATTACATCCTGACTGGTTGCAGACTGCCTGGGTTTCCATCAGATCTCGCTCTATAGATGCCAATTAGAAGATTAGCACCTTTTCTCTCTCCCCTCCCCACCCCATCCTTTGCTATTAAATAGTCACACAAAAGCTGTGCTGACAAATTGCTCTCTCCACAGTGTTGGAGGAAGACAGACAATAGATCATCATCATTTACTGTACTCAAATCCTATTAATCGCAGATTAATGAGAACATGTCTGGTGGGGGAGAATGAACAGGCTGAGTCCATTGGCCTGTTAACCGTGTAACATCTGCTCTGCCATTTACCTCCAGTGTCATGTCATCTTTTATCACAATGGAATAATGTTTGCTTGAGAGGGTGAAAAGATTAAGAGAATAGAACAGCTCAGTGGAGCCCTCTCCTGAACAATTACCCCCAGGATTAGAGTCTATGCCCAGTTGAGTTAAATGACTGCACTCTTCCCTTTTCCATCATTACCTGGAATTATTTACTTACAGAAAGCAAAGAAAAGAAAACATCTCAGACCCTGATAAGGCTGTGACATCCAGCACCCAAACACAAGGACTGAGTTACTCTCTTTCAACAGATACTCTCTGCAAGTTGTAGACAAGGAATTACAATTATATTCAGTTCCAAATTAAAGGACCCAGTTCAAATATAGCTTGGTGCTTGGCAGGACTTCCCTTGCACAGAAAGATTTCCTGCTTGGGTAATGTAAGATTTTCTTTTATTTTGAGAGACTCAGTTCTTGCTTTTTGTCTTTGCTCTTTATACACTTTGTTCTTTATATACTTTTCTTCCTTTCACGTCTCTGTTCTTATGTCACCTACACATGGCCCTCAACAGGTGCTGGACTGTGTACTCCCTAGCCATGTCCTTGCTATTATGTTAATAGCATGGTCTCTTGCTATGGACCTTGGTTACGACAAATTGCAATCCTGCCTCCCTCCCCCCTCCACAACCACACTCAGATATAGATATATCCATACCCCCCCACACACACTCACATACATACACACATATAAACATACTTACACCTACTCACATATACATATATAACTCCTCACATAAACACACACACATATATACATACTCACACCTACTCACATATACATACATATCTCCTCACATACACACACACATATATACACACATATATACATACTCACATCTACTCACATATACATACATACCTCCTCACATACACACATGCATACATACACACATATATACATACTCACACCTACTCACATATACATACATATCTCCTCACATACACACACACATACATACATACATATCTACATACTCACACCTACTCACATATACATACATACCTTCTCACACACACACACATACATCCATATCCACAAATACACATGTATATACATATCCCCAAACACGCATACTGTACATACCCACATCTACATATATATACATGTCCAAAACACTATTAGCTTGGCACAAAACTGTCTAACTCTAAAAGAAAAAATAGACCTCCCTGTTGTATGTGATGGCTAATAAAGCGCTTTAGAAATAACTATAAATATACAAATATTTTGCCCTTGCCATAAGCTATATATTGGGCACATGAAAAGACATGTAAAGACCCATATGATACAACACAAAAGTTGTATACAGACAAAAAATTATGAAGCCTCAATAGTCCAACATTGGATAGAACAAAATCATACTACTGGTCAGTTATGCTTCTTTATTGTTCAGCAAGTGATCATGAAGAGGGAAGATAACATTTTACTACAGCTACGTCATAAGGAACAAGCTTTTATTTTTATATGACAAACAGTTCATCCAATAGGATTAAATCAGGCTATAGAATGGGAATCCTCCTATTAAAGGAATACTAAATTTGCAGCAGTAGAAAACAGGGAGGGTATAACCAGCAGATTTCCTGTCAGCGCCTCAGTGATAGTCGCCATCATGTAGCTATGAAATAATAAGCAATACCTTTGTTAATAAGGTAAGATAAAAATGGGGATAATAGTTGAGGATTTTAAAATAATCCCATCAAATCTGGTATAGCAATAGATTTGAATAGTTCAACAAGAAATTCTGTATATCTACTGTAAATGTGTTTTTCAGTTTAAATCAATTGTCTATGAATCTTTTATTCATTAAATCTCTACGAATGTTTTGTATAAAGAGATTGTGGGTTTGTGATAACAATTTCACTTGTATTTCTACTGTTGGTAATTTAGAGTTTGAAAATTTAATCTATAGACATTCTTTGAAATGGCTTTTTTCATTCATTTGTAGTGGCAATATGCTATACAATAATTAAACTCTAATCAAGGAATTTTTCTGCAAACGGAAAACACTGCACTGATGTCATGGTTGAATGATATTGGTCTTCATAAAGTAAGTAAGCTCTTACTGAAACTGATGATATAGTTTCATCATCATGACCCCCCTGAAGAAGCTTGTAACAGGGTGAAATGAAGGCCTTTGTAGGGGTTGGTCAAAAGACTCTTGCATCATTGATTAATGAACCATGAAGCTAGTGTTGGCTATCTAAGGGAGGTATTCTCCCATGGATATACAGAGGTTTGTTAAATTATTTTGCATCATTGATTGATGAACAAAGAAATCATCATTATTGATTTGCTTTCTCGTGGTTATACAAGTTTCAAGAATCAAGAACTCTTACTTCACATTAACCTTATTGATGGACTGCCAAACTTTTAATTTGAAAACTTTAAGATAGAAGTCTGATCAATTATTCCTCATGTATAGTTATTAAGGTACAAATGATAAGTTAATTTTGATTGAGTTTTGCTCTGGTATGAATGGTGGTATGATTATGATTTTTTGGTTCATTTTATGTTTTTATAAATGGAATATTTACAGAATAAAACATTTTTTACATAATTAGACACGATAAGAGATGGTCTTTAATAACATGAAAGCAATTAAAAATAAAATAAAGTGTTTTGTACTTTGATAAAAGACATTTTTGTAAATTTATAGTTATTTCTATAGAACAGGGGAGTTCTCTTTATTCTTTAAGAATATATATATATATATATATAATACCCATAACCATTTCTTTTACAGTCACATATGTAGCACTTTCCACAGACTGAAAAGCTCAAGGACAAAGAGCTGCCATGTTTATTTATTTATTTCTGTGTGTTTATGTACCACCGCTACTGAAGCCCAGGATGGTATACAATATAACTCTGTGAATTATAAGGGAATTCTGACCTTTCTGATAAAGAGAGAGACTAAAATGTTTGTATAACAAGCAACCAGTATGCCTTCTCTCTTTATTTATTAGATACCCTATCAGAGTATACAGTGCTGTACAAGAAACTCACATGCTCCTGCACCAAAGAGCTTACAATCCATGGTTGAACTCAAGGGAGTTGAATGACTTCTCCCAAGTTGTTGCAGAGTGAACCAAAACTGGGATTGAAAATCTGACTTTCCAGATGTTTCAGTATTCCTTGTGCCAATCACTAAGCTATACTACTTTGGCATCCATTTATGAGGGTGCCGCTATTTTATAGAATATATGATAGTTTGGAAAACTGTGGTTTTAATAACTGACTAGATTAACTTTCTTTTGTGTTTTACCTTTTGGTGCATTGGCTTGGGAAAATGGAGACTTTTACAATAAGACCAGAATCTTCAATTTTACACATAGTGCACAGAAAGCAATTATATCTAGCATTATTCCATAAATTACAATAAATTGTACATTTTGTGTGTGATGAGAAGCTTAAAAAATTAATTGCTCTTGTCTTTTGACAATGTAGTTGCTTTCTCTGTCACTGCTGGAGGACAGGTTTGGGTAGGGAAGGAGATTGGTGTGTTGGATTAGCCCTGATCACAGGCTATGATTAAACTATGATTCAGCACCGCTGAGCCAGGGACAGCTCTGGCATCTTTTTCTGCAGAACGGGATAGGGAGGCTTTACTGAGAGCTTCTTAATTAAATTTTAACTATTATTAATTAAAGCTAATGTTTTTCTGTAGCCCAACTTAAAAAATGATAATAGGTATGCCTGCTGTCATAGTATCCTGTTAATTTGCTTTCTGTCAAGAAAGGCAATCATAGACTTAGATAAGGCTCAAAGGATTGGCTTGTCTTTCCCCCGCCTCCATGTGAAGATGAAACATAATTGTAGTCCCAGATCAGGACTTTTGTCCATTTTTTAAACTCTAGCCACTCGCCCAGACCTCTGTTTTCACTTTTCCAATCCAGTTCTTTTTTTTTTTTTTTTTTTTTAATCAAAGAGAAGTAATTGAGAAGTAATTGTTTCCCCAGCTTCCTCTTATTGTTTCTTGATATATCCAAGTCAAATCCTACATCTCAAAAAGCCATGAGTAAATTGAATTACAATTACAATATAGTAAACCTCCCATACCAAAACAGCTAAATGCCAGCCTTCAGACAGTAACAACCCTACCTATGAAAGCAGAACAAGCCAAGCTTCTGTAGATCCCTACAAGGAAACTGCATGCCAGCAGAATACCTCATCTTGGTCACACATGCAGAACACAGACAGACTGACACCAAATATAGAATAATGGACTAGTGGCATACAGCAAGTACAGAGTACCTGTTTATATTTCCACCTGCTCTGGAGCAAGTAAAAATGTGCATGCAAAAAGCACATATGGGGTTTTCCCTCCTCCAGCATAACCAGGCCCTTTAATAAAACGACTGAAAATACCCATGTGGTGAACAGCGCAGACACTTTAACCTGCAGTGAAGGCAGGCAGTTTCCACCATGGCTTTTTTATAGGGACGTGTATTTGTTGTTCCATTCGTTTCATTCATTTCGGCAGTACACATGTAACTGGGAGTCTGAGTGGTGTTTTTGGTGCCTGGACTGGATTATTGCTAAGCGGAAGAGCTCCAGACAGGAAAAGTCTGACGGACCTTGGATGAGAGATTTTAACCAGGCTCGCGGAAGCGGTCTTTCCTCACATCACCATTCCATCCCCGGTAAATTGAATTTTAAAAAGGCCTCCTCCTCCCCCACCCAGTACCTGACAGAACACAGCAGGTCCCCTGTTTGCAATGGCAGGATTGCAGTATGCTGCTATCCCATCCTCTTCCAGCATTGCTGTGGCAGCAGCTTTGGAAACATAAGCTATCGGAGTTACTGTTCAGCGGCTGGGCAGGTCTAAAGTTATCTGACAAACTTAGCCAATTATAGTTTAAAACTGGCTAAGTTAGCCAGATAACGTTACTTGCCCAGGAATGCCTCTTTTTAATCCGGCCAAATTTTAGCCAGTTAATGACCTATCTTATTAAAATCTAGCCAGAGAAGTGGCTCAATATTCATATACTTGCCATTTAGCCAGAAAACTTATGAGTTATCCAGCTGAATGGCTTTGTATATGGACCTCAAAATATACTTACCAACATCCATCAGTTAAATCTAACCAAACAAGAGCAATACACTGCCATACAATACACAGCAATACACTGCCATACAATACACAGCATCCAAACCCTCCCTTCCGAGTAAGGCTAGGAATCAGCAGGGTCAAAGGTATAACCACCAGTCTTCTATGGCATTTCAGGGTAGGTTCTGCAGCAAGGGTTAGAAAATTCTGCAGCAAATTTTGTGAAATACTTTGGCAATTCAGAGACATATTAGCAAAATGTTGTACTTTTTTTTTCTGCGTTACCTATTCATTTTGTTTGTCATTTTGGGAGTACCTTTCAAACTCTCCATGAAGTAACACTAATCATGAACCCTGCCATCTCCGGTATATGATTATAGCTGTTCCTCCAGCGTTGAAAGTTGCTTTCCAGGTCTGTGGCTCTATCATATTTAACCAGGGAAGCAGGGTAGGGCCACAGTGCTCTGGCCCTCCCTCCTTGCTAGAGCTCTGGCCCAGGTCCTTCAGTTCTGAGGTTTGTCTTTTCCTTATCCTCCCCTGTTTGTGTTTTCCTTATCCTCCCCTGACGTCTTCCCTGGCGCTGAGTCTCTGATCTGAGACAGCCGTCACTGCCTCTCGACTTCTTACTTCCATTGCTCCTGTGTGAGCCGTAGAGTCCTTCTCACCCTTGTTATAACGTATCTCTTCCCATGATAATGACCTTTCATTATACCACATCTCTCTACACTTCATAATATCAAAACCATCATTATCACATACCTCTACTCCTATTATAACATATATGTTTTGTATTATTACTGGACTAGCTGAAACCCACAAAATATTTGCAGTCATATGAGTATTTCTACTGAAACAGCTCAATCCCTTCACCCCTCCTATACCTTCTTCACTCCCTTACTTAGTTCGCCCCTCCTGCCTCTTATTCCTCTTCCCTTTACCACTCTTCCCTCTCTCTCTTACCACCTCTGCCCTCTCAACTCTCCTTCCCTCTCTGCCTCCCCCTGTCCCATCCTCTTTCCTTCCCTCACTTCTCTTACATTTAGCCCTCACTATTATCACTAAAAACAACCATTATCCTCTTTCTCCTCGGCCTTGGGTTGTCTGCCCGTGCTGCATTTGTGGCCTTCTCCCTTGTCACCATGCTCACTGTGGGCCGAATTTTAAAAACATTGCTCGGGCTAAAAGGTGCATATCCGCGGGTATGTGGGCCATATATGATTGATGTGGAGTTTAAAAGCTGCTAATTACACATGTATATGTGTGTGGACAGCTAAAAAAAAAGGGGGCGCAGAAAAGGGGCGCGGGGAGTGGACATTTCAGGACAGGGCCAACAGTTATGCACGTAAATCTGATTTTAAAACCAGAGGCTGCAGTGTGCAGCGGCTCGTTAGCTGCTTATCTTTACTGCCGCTCCTGATGAGCTGAAAGTCTGAAGAAATTACTTTTCAGGCCTACCATGAGAGGATGAGGGGTCCGGGTCAACTGGGGGGGGGGGGGGAGTGCAGGCTTAAGAACAAGAGGGGTCTGGATGACCTTGAGATAGACTGGGCAAACTGGTGGACTGCTTGATAAAACTGGGAATGCCCTTTGTGCAAGTGTGTTTTAAAATCCACTTACTGTGCGTGTTAAAGGCGACAAAGTCTTAAGGGAGATACGAAAAGTATGTTTGCTCGAGTAATGGCTTAAAATTAGGATCACACTTATGCGTGGTAGGCGTATTTTAAATCAGCTGCGCACATGATTTAATATGCCAGTGTATGTCTGCTTGCGCACCCATACACGCATGTATGGACAGCCATGTGCTTGTTTTAAAGTTACCATCCCTGAGTATAGCCTATGCCGCTGATGGAGCCTGCTGATATGGTGCACAAGAGCCGCACACAACTCTGGCCCTGTGGCTTCCACCGCTGGCTAATACCATTTTCATGCTTTTAAATCATTGCCTGTGGCTCTGATGCAGCTGAACTGCTGCTGGCACATGTGTAGTCTGCCTTCAATAAAAAAAATATTTGTCCAGTATTGCCAGCAAACATATTCAGGACAAATCTATTGTGGTGATATTCTTGTGTCTTGCCAGGAAATTTGAGAGGCTGCCATACGCCCCTGGAGATACCTCCTTGGCAGTGCACTATCCTCTTGCACTAAGGATGTGTCTCCAGGTTAGGGTGGCTGTAGCAATTGGGGATTTAATCATTAGGAATGTGGATAGCTGGGTGGCTGGTGGAGATGAGAAGCTCCTGGTAACATGGCCCTGCCTGGTGCAAAGGCAGCAGACCTCATGTACCCCCTAGATAAGGTTTTAGACAGTTCTGGGGAGGAACCAGCTGCCATGGTACATGGGGGGGATCAGCTATAAAAGAAGGTGTAGGAAGGAGGCTGGAAAAGCCATGCTTATGCTATTAGGTAAGAAACTGTAATCCAGAACCTCTAGGGCTGCATTGTCAGAAATGATCCCTGTTCCATGCTCCCCGTTTCCATGCACCGGACAATTTTTCAGCTCATTCTGTTTTTATTTGTTTTGTTTGTCTATTTGATTTTGTATCGTCCAAAATGAAATATAACAAAAGCAAAACAAAATTGTGTCCCCTCCTCTGCCCTTCAAGGCCCATCAGACTTGCTCCTGCCCCGCATCCAACCCCTCCTTACTGCATTGGGCAGCCTTCAACAGGCAGGCGGGATCCCCAATCACGCCTGCCCTGCAGCTCCGGGATTTCAGATTGGCCACTGGTCAAGCTGAGGCCAGCGGCCTTATGTTGTCTGGCAGATTCTGACCTGACTTGGCCATTGTCAAAGACCGGATTCTGGGCTCAATGACAGGCGCGGTGCTAGGGGTTTTTGCTGCCCTGTGCGAACAATTACTGTGCTCCCCCCCCCCCCCCCCCCCACCCCCCCCCCCCCCCCCCCCCGTTCATTCATTCTGTGCCCTGGGCCCACCAAAAAAAGACCAGCTCCCTTCAGTGATACAGGCTTTAAAAACTGACCACCATCACCCCCCCACCCCCACCCCAAACCCATGGCTGGTGCCCCAGGTGAACCTTATAGCCTTTCACGATGCGCCCCTCCCCCCAACCTATTTCACATACACAGTTAAGAGTTATGCATTTATATTTTACGTGGCAAATATCAAAGTACAGTATTCCGAGGTGAAAATATCACTTACATTATATTTACATGCACTACTATGAGGCCAACCGGAAATCCCTGCAAAAAAGACATTTGGAATCCAAATGGTATCAGGCCTATTGTGATGTGTGTCGGGTGTGGGCTTGACCTTCTGAAAGCCCAAATAAACTAATTAGGAGTATGCCTCACCTCGGTCACACATGCAGAACATAAACAGAGCAACCATAAAGAAGAAATACAAATGCACATACAAAAACTGAACTGGAAACCACAAGAAGCCAGTGCAACAATGAAAAAACAGAACCATCACCATTCCTCAAACATCAAACAATAAAATCAAGAAATAAAATAAATACATAATACTAAAAACATACTAATAATATTATTTTTTAAAAAGCTGATAAATAAAAGATCAAATAATTAAAAACGCATATACAAACTTTTTTAAATGTCCCAAATATCAATAAGATATTTCAAAACAGCAGACACAGCAAATAACACCTGAAAAAAAAAAACTAAAAAGGATTTTAAAAATTCACACTCTCCATTCCTGGGAACTTTTGATTTCCACTCACCCTGAGATTGATGTGAAGTAGTTGGAGTGGGTTGCACAAACTTTCTCCTCTCTTTCTTATACACACACAACACACACCCAAGCTCGTACACACATCTTAGACAAACCCGCAGGCGTCTCCAGCTCTTCTTTGGTTGGGATCTACCAGCAGCCCCATGCCCTCATCTTCATTTTAGCTACTAGCAGGTAGGAATCCACCTACAGCCCCCATGTTCTCTCTCTCTCTCTCTCTCTCTCTCTCTCTCTCTCTCTCTCTCTCGCACGCACGCACACACACACACACACAAAACCCAGGCAGATCCCATTCTCTCTCTCTCTCTGTCTCTGTCTCACACACTCACACACACACACATATCTCAGACAAGCTCCCATTTACACCCACACACCCCAGGCAGGATCCCATTCACATTCACCCAAATCCCAGGCAGCCTCCCATTCACACACACACACACACACAGATCCATCACAGGCAGTCTCCCAGTCATACACCCACTCATTCCAGGCAACCTCCCATACACACACACACACACACAATCACAGGCAGGCTCTCATTCACTCACACACACATGTCGACCAGGCAGTCATGGTCCAGGTGTCATTCCACCTCCACTGCTGCTGCCAGCCTGTTCCTTCTTTGTGCAGAAAAGCCATTCTGCAGCTCCTCTTCATGTGCTGGCCTAGAGATAATTCAACCCTCACGGTGCAAGCACTTCCTATAATCTCATCTCATCTTGTGAGAATATAGGAAGTTCCAGCACCGCCAGTGCTGAATACCATGGGGTCAGCACCTGAGCAGGAGTTGCCAGATGGGCTTCTTCTTCTGCTGTGGCCTCCTGCTTCTGCCGCTGGTGGGATCAGGTCCACCAGCGGCAACACAGACCTCTGTTTCTTTGGCTGCTGGTGGGATCAGATCCACCGGCAGCAGCACAGGCCTCCACTTCTTCCGCCATCGGTGGAATCTAGTGCACTGGCAGCAGCTCTGGCCTCTCCCTGCTCCCAACACGGCCCTCCAGGTATTCCACCCTGTGCAAGGGCATGGTTTGCATACCCAGTGGCGCCAGGCCTGCTTCATGGACACTTGAACTGACACAGCGTGGCATTTCTTATGCTTTTATGTACAGTAGTTGCCACTAGGTATCATGATCCTGTAGTATAATAATAGGGTGCTGCCTCCTTCTGGCCACTACTGGCATGTACCTCCACAGAAAGAAAGAGTCTATAAGCACATTATGATAGGCTTTTGGCCTGGATGTGTTTTTGCTTGTTTGGGCTTCCAATTCATTCAGACCTGAGGCTGGGATCCAGCAACCTGAGCTTTAATTCACCACCATACAAGGTATTTCCCCTATTTTTATAACCTTCACTAACCTAGTCACTGCAGTGACAGCCCTTGACTTGGGAACCACAGACTGCACTTCCCTTCAAAACTGTATGCATATACCCTAATCCCAGCCAGGGTGTCACACCACTGAGCAAATACTGGGACTCACTCCTCCACCATGGGCTGCGACTGCTGCCTCTGCAACATCCTCAGCTCTGGCCAGTCTGGGGATAAAAACGTGAACCCAGGTCTTCCACATGGCAAAGCACAGCCACTGAGTTACCTTGTTGACGCCACCTCTTATAATATTTAATAGCATACTTAACGATGGCAGAAAAAGACACATCTCTCCTTCCATGTGTAAACCTCCTCACCGCCTTCACAAGGAGCCACACGTCAGAGACTGCTGAGAACTATCAATTCATTGCAGCACCTAAAAAACAACAACACAGCTTTGTGTTATGGGGAACAGAATAACCTCTAAGGCCTAAGGGATCACACACAGTCACTTCAAAGAAAACAGCCCTCACACCAAGTGCTGTGTTCCAAAACAAAAAGAAAACTTTACTAAAAAATAAGGTAGTCCAATACTACAAAAAACACCACAGAGATTTCATTGAAAAGCAGGGACACAAAAAGGGCAGACAACTGTTCTTTATCAGCTCACTATCTCAAATGGGAGCAGCTTAACCATTAGGCAAATTAGGTAATTGCAGGGTGGCAGCTTCTGAGGAGGCACCAAAGAGCACCAAAGAGCTAAGAGAAACAGATAAGTATGAGAAAAAAATATGAAGCTTGCTGGGCAGACTGGATGGGCCGTTTGGTCTTCTTCTGCCGTCATTTCTATGTTTCTATGTTTCTATGTTTCAGTCACAGCAAAATAATAGTGCTGTTTTGGTATAGTGGGTTTGCTATATAGCTTCTGAGTGCCTTTTTTGCTTTCACTTCAAAAAGCTTCTAGTGAAGGAGGGAAGTTTGTGTCGCTGTTACTGAGGTGAAACCAGAATTTTGACATTTTTATTTTGTATAGTTACTAGTAAAGGGAAATATCCTAGTTCAGTCCAGCCTTGCTGTGAGCCACAGGATGAGTTCCTCTCTGGCTCAGCACCATCTGCACCAACCTCCAATGAAAATTGTACCCCTGAAAGGTCAAAAGAGAGAAGGCATGTACAGGTTGAAATGCAGTCTGACCATCATGGGCCTGAGGTCTGTTGATGAAGCCACAGTACAGAGGCACTGTATCAGAGAGCGCTGCAGATGCCCTCAGCGCCATAGATGCCCCTCAGTCTGAATGTGATGTTAATGTAATGTGCTGAATCCTGAGGCTTGTGCTCTGTTGGTGACTCCAATGGAGGGCCCCATTGTACCTGAGAGCCCTTGAGATGTCCTTCATAGAGAAGCTTGTGGAACATACAGAAACCTGTTTAGCACCAAATGGGGTTATTTTCATGGATACTACCTTGCTCACCGCTTATCAAAATGGCTTCTTGTGCCAACAGTGAGGATGCTATCCACTTGTCCATTTGCAAACAGAATCCATGCTGCTGGAGGTTGATTGGCCTATTTGGGTTTTGGGCATGCCCCTGTGGGTCAGTCACCCCATCACATGGTTGGTGTTGATCACAGTGGCTCCAAACCTGTGGAGCCACTGTGACCAGCACCAGATCCTATCTCATTCAGTGACAGCTTTCCTTCAGGATTTCGACTTTGTCCTTCCTCATTTTCTCCACGGTGAAGGAAGTGGCAGGAGCGGTGTGACTCCCTGGGCCTTCTCCATTAGACCCTCCCCCCCACTCATCACCATGACAGCAGGAAACTCCCGCCACTTCCTGTCACACCAGCATGGCCTCTGAATGCTCTTCCCTCTGCCGCTGGCTCCCTTTATGCTTGGGCCGTGGCATAAAAATAGTAATTAAAAAAAAAAAAAAACCAGATTTCTTCATGGTTACTTCTGGCATTGAGGGAGCCCTTCTCCTTCTGCAGTGCATTGTGAGCGGGATCTGAGCATCCGTTTTTTCTGCACCGGCATGCAACCATCTAGTGCCTCTTGTCAATCAATCCGAACCCTCCCGTGCTCACTCGTTATGGCCTGCCAAACCCCACAGCCAAAAGCACCAGGCTTTTATAAGAGCCAATAATTGAATATGAGGAAGCACTTTGGGACTAACTGCAGCACAAAGAAAATGTGTGGAAGAACTGGGGATGCGTCCAGAACCAGGCCGTTTTAAAATGAGACTTTCAGCAGGAGACACATTCAACATAATTAGATACTTTCTGTATAAGAAATTTCTTATGCTCTGTTGGAAACATCCAAGAACTAGTTTTTGTGGTCTTGGGGGGAAATCACTTTTTCCATCAGGGAATTGCATGCAAGGTTATTTTTTATTTTTGTACATTTGGAACAATTAAAAGAAATGCCCTTTAAACATCCCTGCCCCTCCTCAAAAAAACCCAAAACCCAGCATCAGGGACCTTCCAGTCTGCCCCTTCCTATTCTTCTGGGACCCAGCCTGGCAGCCTGGATCGTCCCAGATCACCAATGTAAATAATAACATCATTTTTATGTATTCCTAGGTAGAGGGGGATAAAAATAAGCATGCATGTGAGCCAGTGAGTACATGTATGATGAGCGTGAGAGAGCATGTGAGTCAGGGAGCATGGGTGTGTCAGTGAGCAAGTCAGAGTGTGACAGGGAGAGTGTGAGAGAGCATTTGTGTGTGTATGTGTTTGAGAATGAACAATGTGTGTGAGCATGTGAGTAAGTCAGTGTGCGACAGGGAGAGTGTCAGAGAGCATTTATGTGTGTATGTGTTTGAGAATGAACAATGTGTGTGAGCATGTGAGTAAGTCAGTGTGTGACAGGGAGAGTGTGAGAGAGCATTTGTGTGTATATGTGTTTGAGAATGAACAATGTGTGTGAGCATGTGAGTAAGTCAGTGTGTGACAGGGAGAGTGTCAGAGAGCATTTGTGTGTGTATGTGTTTGAGAATGAACATGTGTGTCTATATATGAGAGAGAGAGAAGAAAGTTTGTGCATACCCCCAACTCCTGATTAATCCATAACAATCTCACAGTAACTTGAAATAAAAGTTCCCAAGAATGGAGAGAGGGAGATTTTTTAAAAATCTTTATTAGTTCTAATTGTTTGCTGTTATTTGATGTGTCTACTGTTTTGAAATATTTTGTTGTGTTTTGGAAAATTTTTAAACAATTTTATAGGCGCTTTTAATTATTGGATGTTCTATTCATCAGCTGTTTTGAAATCGTTATTCTCTTTCGGGGAATTTTTAAATGCCGGTGCACAGAAATCCCTGCAGATACGCGTGTGATGAGGCCAAGCGCGTGCCGAGCGCATTTTCAGAGTGGCCCAGCTACGCGCGTATCTCCCAGTAGGTGCGGAAGTGCCGTGCCTTTAAAAAGGGGCA
This sequence comes from Rhinatrema bivittatum, assembly GCF_901001135.1. Classification (NCBI taxonomy): domain Eukaryota; kingdom Metazoa; phylum Chordata; class Amphibia; order Gymnophiona; family Rhinatrematidae; genus Rhinatrema; species Rhinatrema bivittatum. The sequence continues at coordinate 147,893,040 of NC_042618.1, read as the reverse complement.
CAGCGGGAGCAGGGTCTAGGCGGGATTGGGGAGGGGGGGTCGGCTGGGACAGTGCCATTAGGCAAGCAGGTAAGTTCAAAAACAAAAAAATTTAGCAGAGTTAGGATAGGTTTAGGGGTCACAGAGGAGAAGAGTAAAGGGAGGAAGGATAGGTAGGATGCTAGGGAAGTTCCCTCCCAGTCCGCTCCTTTATTGGAGCATGCCGGAAACTGCGCGCACATGGATGTACAAGCACGCGGCTTTAAAAATGTACCCCTTTATTAATAGGGTTTTACTGTCATGACTGATGTTTTATATTTTTTTTATTTGATTTGATATTTTATGAGGAATGGTGGAGATTCTGTTTTTCCATTGCTGCACTACATATAAAATCTGGCTTGTTACAGTTTCCAGTTCAGTTTTTGTCTATTTTCCTAAATTACTAAGAAGTAGAGCATACCTAGACCAAGGGTAAGTAAACAGAGTTGCAGTCCATGCTATTGGTTTGGCCTCCCCCACATTTTTGGTTACATCTCTCATATTCCTGATCCGGTGTTAAAGTCCCTTGCCAACCAATCAGCTCTTGAATATGTTGCCAACAATAAGACAATCTCGCTGCCAGTCAGTTGCTCAGCTATACACACTCTCTCAGACACACACTCTCTCAGACACACACTCTCTCAGACACACACTGTGTCAGATGCACACTCTCTCAGACACAGACACAGACCCTCGATCACACAGATTTTCAGATTGAGGAATTTTTATTGGAGCACACTCACACTCTCTCAGACACACAGGCACAAACACAAAGGCACATTTGCTCACATACCACTCTTTCCATGAAGAAATATTTCCTGAAATTGTTCCTCAGTCTTCCCCCTTGGAGTTTCATATGGTGACCCCTAGTTTTATGGCTTCCTTTCCATTGGAAAAGATTTGATTGTTATGCATCTTTAATTCCTTTCATGTATTTGAAGATCTGTATCATTTCTTCCCTGTCTCTTCTCTCTTCTAAGGTATATATATTAAAGTCCTTCAGTCTCAACTCATATGGCTTTCTATGCAGACCCCACACCATTTTGGTTGCCTTTCTTTGGACCACTTTCACTCTGTCCTTATTCTTTTTTAGATGAAATCTCCAGAACTGAATACTGTATTCCAGATGAGGCCTCACCAAGGACCTGTTTAGTGGCATTATCACCTCCTTTTTTCCTGATGTTTATGCCTCTTTCAATGAAGCCCAGCATTCCTCTGGCCTTAGCCACCGCCTTGTCACTTTGTTCACTGCCTTCAAATCATCAGACACTATCATCCCAAGGTCTCTCTCCCAGTTCTTGCCCCACAACACATACACCTCCTTTGGATCGCCTTACCCCAAATGCATGAGTCTGCATTTCTTGGCATTAAATTCCAACTATTGAATACTGAAAACTGCTCTAGACTGTTCCAAATTACAATACTATCATCAGACGAAACAATGGAACAGTCAAATATCAAATAATTTTAACTATTTTTTATTTCATTTAATTAATTAAAGCTGACCATTAAATACTTTAAATGTTTCCCTAATCTTATCTCGCCCTATCCTACACACTAAAACATAAAAAAAACTTAGGGAAAAAACACAAGAAAAAGAGAAAAAGAAAAAAAAAAAAACCCAACATTAAAATTATCAACACTGCAGTGCCCACTAAGAGCAAACACTCATAACAGAGATCACTGTATTTTGATCAAAAATGTCCTAATGCTGAAAATTTCTAGAGAAAGCCAATCACAAAAACAAGTTTGGCAGACCGAAGTCAAAACAATCCCATCCTCATAATTTCAATAGGGAGATTATCCTCCAGAAATTCCATTCATGTGATTGCTCACATTCGGTCAGGCTTGTGAACACAAGGCTTCAACACAAGTAGATGCAGTAGCATAAAATCACTATGGATAGATTAAATCAATGATGTTATTCAAAGGGACAATTAGAATGATTCTAGTCTGTCGAGGTTGGAGCAATGGCGACTGTTACTTTAAACTTGTGCTCGGGTTCGCTAAAACTATTTGGACAACAGTTGAAACACTGTAGTATTTTAATCTTAAATAGCTCAAATAAGATATCAGTCAGGCCATATTGCATAATCCATCATTTCCCACTGAAAAATTTAAACTTAGACATGCTGTAACCTTTAAACAAACAAACTCAACTCCAATGAGATGTTAGTCGGTCAGCATGATGGTGTTTATTTGTTCCTGCAGAGGAAGTTATGCTTGATCCCGTTGACTCCAACGAGAGCTAGGTCAGACGGCATAGCGGCGTCTATTTGTTCTCACTAAGTAAACTTAAGCATAGTAAACTGAAGATTAGGGAAACATTTAAAGTATTTAATGGTCAGCTTTAATTAATTAAATGAAATAAAAAATAAAGTTATGTGATATTTGACTGATCTATTGTTTCATCTGATGACGGTATTGAATTCCAACTGCCAAATCTTCAACCACATGTCGCGCTTTCCTAGGTTGTTTATCATTCTTTCTACTTCTTCAAGCATATCCATTCTGTTGCAGATCTTAGTGTCATCCTCAAAAAGACAAATTTTACCTTCTAATCCCTCCGCAACATCACTCACAAAGATATTGAACAGAACAAGTCCCAGAACCGATCTGTGAGGCACTCCACTTATCACTCTTCTTTCTTCAGAAAAGGTTGCATTTACCACTACTCAATGATGTCTGTCAATCAGCCAATTTATGATCCATTCCACTACCATGGTATCCACTCCCAGGCTTTTCAGTTTATTTATGAGTCTCCTATGCAGGACGGTATCAAAAGCATTGCTGAAATCCAAGTAAACCACATCTAGCACTCTTCCTTGATCCAATTGTCTAGTCACCCAATCAAAAAAAAAAAAAAATCAGTCATTTGAGAGGACCTTCCTCTGGTAAAACCATAGGAGTAGATTTCATAAACTTGCGTGAACAAGATTTCATAAACTTGCGTGAACAAGAGTACGCGGGATTTCAATAGATATGTGCGTAGCCGCGCGTATCCATTAAAATCCGGGGTCGGCACGCGCAAGGCTGCCCAAAATCGGCAGCCTACACGCGCCGAGCCATGCAGCCTGCCTCCGTTCCCTCCGAGGCTACGCTGAAATCGGAGCAGCCTCGGAGGGAACTTTCCTTCGCCCTCCCCCCACCTTCCCCCCCCTTCCCCTCCCTAACCCCCCCCCCCCCCCCCCGGCCCTATCTAAACACCCCCTACCTCTGTCGCGAAAGTTACGCCCCCGGGCCGAAACCACTCCCATGGCGCCGCCACCGGATGACCCGCCGGCCACATCAAACCCCCCGACATGCCCCCGATGACGCGCGGATCGCGACACGCCCCCCCCAACAAGCCACCCCCAGAAAAGCTCCGGGACTTACGCGCGTCCCGGGGCTTTGCACACGCCAGAATCCTATGCAACATAGGTTCGGCGCGCGCAGGGGGTATTTGGGCCAGGTTTTCGGGGAGTACATGCGTATCTTACGCACGTACCCCTTTGAAAATCTGACCCATATTGTCTCAGATCCTTTAAGCCATTGGATTGCAGATAGGCCATTATTCTTTCCTTCAGCAGTCTCTCCATTAATTTTCCCACCAGCAAGGAAAGGCTAACTAGCCTATAGTTTCCACAATCACTCTTTTTTCAAAAGAATATCGCACAGTTGGAAGGAGGTTGCTGGTTAATAATTGGAGATGCACAATGATACTGATTATCGGGAGGTAACAGTGTTAAACTAATATAAAACCATTAACCTTATCCATAAATAATTTTCAAAATTTTCGTTTAAAAAATTGTTTAACTTTTGTCCATTTCAGGAATTATTTAAGAGGGTGTGATTTTTTTGTATTGATATTTTGGAGCAACATCTTTTCATGGTTAGTTTTTCATCTTGGTGTACGAACAGATGTAGGCAATCTTTACAATATAGCCTTTTACTGTTCCATTACTGACCCCCTCCTCTAATATATCCAGTTCTCTCTTCCTTATAACAGGTTTTGAGCCATTTATTGAAGTTGTCTATAAGGCGGAGCCCTTCTTCCCCTTTCCATGAACAGGTAACACTTCTAAAAGGCAATAATCTTTGCAATGTGCCCAATCTGCTTACCCAGAGTCTGAACATTTCTCTGTACTGCTTGAATGCTGTTTCTAGCAAGGTTATTGGTCCCTAAATTGATGAAAATATTGATTTTAGAGTCCGTACGTTCTTCATTAATTGCATTGACTATCTGGTTTGCCTTTCTACCAGCTGAAAATCTTGGAAGGCACTTAACTATTGTGTTTCCCTCAAAATTAATTCCCAGATTAGTGCCTCTATTGACAAAGTCTCTTAGTACAAGGAGCTTTCTATTATGATTTTTTCTTATGTTATGGAATTGCTGTGTGCATTGGGTATCTTCCTTCCTTTGAGATACCACTTCATTTTCCATTGCTAGAGCATCTTCATTTTCCAATACAGAAAAAACATTTTATACTGGTATCATTTGACAGAGTAGGTGTTTCTGTGTCACAGATCTTGTCCTACCAGAGCCCACTGTAATCTATTTATTCCTGGATTTCTGAATCCTCTGCAGATGAGATGGGACATCCCAGCTGCACAATTGTGGAGAGTGGGTGTCTCTGAGTCACAGGTGTTGCCCTAACCAGAGCCTACTGTAAACCGATGGGTTTCTGAATCTTCAGTGGGAGTGCGGGTGGGTTTTCTGAATGCTGTAAAGTGAGGGAGGTTTCTTTGGTGGTTGCTAATCCCTGTTTAGCCTTTTTTAATTGATGCTAATTCTGCTTTAATTTGAAACAACTCCCTTTTCATTGAAGAGAGCTATAAACAAATTAGGCAAGCTCTAAGCCTCCATATGGTTTGCCTTAAGACAAAGGCAACCAAGGTTATTAAATTGAGTAATAATCATTTTGTTTATTTATTTTGATATGGAACACCATTAATATAAAAAGATTTGCAAAGTATTTTTTTTTTCCAATTACTGTGAAAAATTACTTTGGGCAGAGGGGTAGGGAGGGAGGGTTTATAACAATTCAGATTATCTCATACCTTCAATTCAATGGCTCCTCCCCTAGAAAGGCAAGATTACACGATGGGCTAGATAGGAAAAGTGCATCCAATCTTTGTTCACAAGAGCAGATTTACCAAGCAAAGTCCATCTTAAAATACTAGAGTCGCCCTTATAGATTTCTTATTTCAAAAAACTGATTCTATAGGCAAGCTATAACCAACAGCTAAAGGGAAAAGTAAAATAATTCCAATAGATAAACAAATTTACAGTCAGATTTAACAACCCAAGCTATAAGAAACAGCTTTTAAAAGGGAAGATTAAAAAAAAAAAAAAACAAGGCAAAAGCTTATTCTAATCAAAGTAGCATAGAGAGCTATTAATAAATACAAATAAGATCACCTGGAGAGTCTTTTGATATATATAAGCAAGGTTCACTGTTTAAAATACAGTTGGGACAGCCCTGGATGTAATTTGTGGATAAGTTAATAAACTATTAAGCAGGAGGAAAGGATTTAATAGCAGCAAACACATCTAAAGTGCACATTAAGATAGAAAGGAAAAATATATAAATATATTTAGAAAAAGCACTTAGCAGTTGGGAATGCTGGATTCACTTGTATCAGGCTGCACACTCAAAATATGTGCTTAGATCTTGATTACCATTTGCTAGAAACAGAGAATACTGGCAGCTGGTATCACCACAGAGGTATACAAGGTGTAACATCAGTGAGTCTGTTGATCTGTCTCCATCTGCTGGTTGGAGGGCATAACCCACTGGTTTGGCCTGGTCTGAATGGATGAAGAGGAAGCTTAATATTTAAAAGTCTGATGTTTAATTATATGTGTTTAGAGGATTATGATGCGAGAGATAGTAGTGAGGTGGTCATGATTGTTAAGTTTAGGTATCAAAATCTCAGGGAGAGCCAAAGATTCTGAAAATTAAATGTTGGAGGGTGGGGCAAGGGTAAAGTTCAGCTATGGTGCCTAATACCATTGTACCTGTCCTAGTCTCAAAATATAATCCTCATTTATCTTGAGTACAACAGTAGCATGAGCATTTAGTCTTCCCCTAACTCCCAAAAGGTCACTTCTTGCTCAGTGCCTCCGCTGGACAGGAATCCTCTTCTCAATGGAAATAGTAGAAAATACCTGTTTGTGCACTCAGCTTCCTAGATAAGTCCTCCTTTCCCATGGAATTTGGGAAAAAACACCCTCCAGAGTCCTTGAGACTGAATTCTACTTCACCAACTGGATAAAAAGCAAAATATGCTCTCTTAATGGACAGATTAGGCCTTCTCCTTGCCTGGAGACCAGAAGACCACAACCCATGGCTGCCTCTCGCTAGCTCTTCTCAGCGTTGACTCACCTAGTCATTCACTATTGTTGCAATTGGCGGTCCGCAGGCCACTCCCACAGACCACTGCTCTCACCTCCAGCTCCGGGCCCAAGAATCTTGCCACTAACGCTGTAAAGGCCACTCCCACAAATGCGGAAAGATGCCAGCACTCTCCCCCCTCTGCTTCCTTAGGTGTACACATGTCACTCAGTGTTTTAAAGAGACCACGGTGGAAAAATCCCCAAGGCCTTTGAGGATGACATCAGGAGTGCGGGCCTACAAAAGGCCCATGCCTGCCTGCAGTCTTTGCCTTGGCAAAGATCAACCTCCCCAACCCCTTCAGTTTTTGTTCCACATATAGCATACCCTAGAAAAGTGAATGGCACATTTTTGTGCCAGTGAATGTTTCCCTATTTCCGCTCATCCTGATTCATCTTCTGAGGCACTTTGACTTCGATCTGCATTCTTTCTGTTTCTTCTCTGGCTTAGAAGCCATAAACTGCAAAAATCAGCCCCTGGCTTTCGACAGGAACAGTTGTCCATCTACTGTGACATAAATAAATAAATAAATAAATAAATAAATAGATAACCAATCAAATAAATAAATAATAAAACATTTGTGGGCCAGCTTTGCAGCAGATTTGTATGATTCTAATAAACCTGTTCCAAATCTCTGAAAATAGAGCAAACTTATCAACTATCACTTTCTCAGCAGAAAGGTAGACACACCCAGAAATTCTTTTGTGTAAGAGAACAATACACACACCAGAGGATCGTTACTTGACTCGTTCCCCACTTACCAGCTCTCGGGGAATCCACCATCTCTGCCGGCCTCTGGCATCACGATCGGATGCCTCTCTCCTCGCTGCCACCGCCGGATTCCGCAGGGACCTTCCCCGCAGACTAACCATCTCGCCGACCGCCTCCACTCTCATCAGAAGAGCCTAGCGAGGCGACCCCCCTGAGCGCGCCTGCACCCGACGTCATTGATCTTCTCACAGGCCTCGGAAAGGCCTCTCCGCTTCTTCTCTACCACCTGACTCGCTGCAAGGACAGCCCCCTGACGTTGCAGAAGGGGCCGGGTGAGTGTCTTTAAACCTACACTCACCCCAGGCGCTGCGCGCCGTGCGCCACGCGCCGAAGGAGCACGTCCAAAGGAGCAGGACCCTTTGCGCACCCCTTCGCGCAGCCCATTCAGCACACCCCCAACTTATTACCACCTACAAGGAAAAGAATAAAGATGAATATAAAAATCTCACTTCCAAACAAACAACCCACACCCCTCCCAAACAACCACTCAACACATATGAAACATACAACCAAACCCCTCAACAAACTAAAACAACCAACAAACAAAAACAACTCAAATATCCAACTCTCAAACTACTTACTACTCTCATTCATACTTGTCAACGCCCGTCCAATAATAAAAAAAATTCCTCTAGTCAATGACCTACTCATTGACTCCAAACCTGATTTCATCACAATAACGGAAACCTGGCTCAAAAAAACAGATGCCGTACTAATTAACCAACTATCCAGCCAAGACTACAACACCTCCTCTATTCCCAGAAAAAAACAAAAAAGGAGGTGGTTTAATGCTTATCTCAAAAAAAAAAACCTTCAACTAAAACTTCGTCCATCAAACATATCTCCACCATTTGAAATTGTGTTATTCGATTCACCTAAACTACAGATCTGCCTTGCTTACTGTCCTCCTGGAACCCTCGAAAAAAACTGCTCACCATTCATAGAATATATCATGAACAATATCTCCCTCAACAAACCCATCATAATCCTTGGAGACTTCAACATTCACTTCAACTCACCCTCGCAATCCAAAACCTGCCAAACTATCACCGATGCCCTTTCAACTCTAAATCTAAACCAAATAATCCAATCCCCAACTCATAAAGCTGGCCACACTATCGACCTCATCTTCATCAACACTGATTTCTGGCACTCAAACTCTATTCAAGCCACAGAAATACCCTGGTCTGACCACCACCTTATCCAAGTGACATTAAACGCCAACTCCAACATTAAGCCACCCAAAACCATTCCAAACAAGATCTCCTACCGTCCACCATTCAACATGGATCTTCTTCAAAAATCCCTTCAAGTAGAACTTAACAACATAAATCTAGCAAATTCTGAGACTGCAACTTCATCATGGATAAATATTACAAAAAAAGTAGCAGACTCCATTAACCCCATCATTACAAAGTCTAAACAACAAGCCAAACACAATAACCAATGGTATAATGAAAACATCAGAATTGCCAAACGTCTACTTGCCAAACGTCTACTCAGGAAAAAAGAAAGGGAATGGAGAAAAAACAAAAGCACAACCACACTAAACAATTATCGGAACAACTTAGCTGAATACAAAAATATCATCAACAATGCAAAAAAAGAATTATTCTCCAGCAAAATTTCCAAATTTCATCATAACCCCAGAATGTTGTTCACAATAGTTCAGAAACTTACCAAAACCACCCAAGAATCCACATGTACCAAACATGGAAGCGATGACTTTGCTGATTTCTTCAACAATAAAATATCTCACTTAATCCAATCCAACATAACCGACAACAACCAGAACACCAAACTTAACACCAAATTAACATCATCATGGTCTAACTTTGATACCACATCCACACTTGAAATTCAATCTATTCTAAATAAAATGAACCCTGCCAGCTATCCAATAGACAGCATCCCAATAACAACCCTCAAAACAATCGAACTCACCATATCAAAAACCATCACCAAAATTGTTAACCTATCTCTAACCGAAGGCAATTACCCCAAATGCCTCAAATCTGCTGACATCAAACCAATCCTAAAAAAGAGCAACCTAGATCCTGAACTCCTTACCAACTACCACCCCATATCAAACCTCTCATTCATTGCCAAAACCATTGAAAAAGTCGTACACACTCAACTTGACGACTATTTTGAATCAAACAAAATCCTACCCCCATCCCAATATGGATTTAAAAAAAACCTAAACACAGAGGGGCGGATTTTAAAAGCCCTGCTCGCATAAATCCGCCCGGGGATTTACTTCTCCCATCCGGGAGGCGTAAATCCTCGGAGAAAGGTAGGGGGGGGGGGTTTAGATAGGGCCGGGGGGGTGGGTTAGTTAGAGGAAGGGAGGGGAAGGTGAGGGGAGGGCGAAAGCGAGTTCCCTCCGAGGCCGCTCCAATTTCGGAGCGGCCTTGGAGGGAACGGAGGCAGGCTGCGTGGCTTGGTGCGCGCTGGCTGCACAAAATCGGCAGCCTTGCGTGCACCGATCCTGGATTTTAGCAGATACGCGCGGCTACGCGCGTATCTACTAAAATCCAGCGTACTTTAGTTTGCGACTGGTGCGCCAACAAAAGTACGCGAACGCGCAATTTTTAAATTCTACCCCAGAATCTCTCCTTAACTCCCTAAATGACATTATTTTAAGAGGCTTTGACAGAGGGGAAAACTACCTCCTCATACTCCTTGACCTCTCTGCCGCCTTCGACACAGTAAACCACAAGATACTGTTGGAGCAACTAACACAAATTGGTTTAACTGGCACCACCTTATAGTGGTTCTCTTCCTATCTATCTGATCAAACATACCAAGTATTAATCAAAAACAACCCATCAAAAATGATCAACCTTAACACTGGAGTCCCTCAAGGATCAGCTTTATCCGCCACCCTTTTCAACATATACCTTCTCCCCATCTGCCAACTACTAGAAGAACACAGAATCACACATTTCCTATACGCTGATGACATTCAGCTTCTAATTCCCATACAAAATTCAATTGAAGACACCTACAGGAAAACCTCAGATCTACTGGTTTCAATCAAACATCTCCTAAATTCTTTGAAATTAATAATCAGTTTTGACAAAACTGAAATAATTCTCATGGACAAAAAACATAATCCAGCTCCACCACCCCTGACAATTCCAGACAAACATATTATATCTATAATCCCTACCACCCACACCAATTATCGGCATTATCATTGATAAAGATCTTTCTTTTAAGAACCACATATCAAATAAAACCAAAGAAGGATACCACAGACTCCTAACCCTAAGACATCTGAAACCATTTCTCAACCCTGACGATTTCAGAACAGTCCTACAACTACTTATTTTCTCCACATTCGACTATTGCAACTCCTTACTAATGGGAATACCCTTTTCAACCCTCAAACCACTACAAATACTGCAGAACTCAGCTGCCAGAGTCCTAACAGGAACAAAAAGAAGTGACCACATAACGCCCATATTGACCTCACTTCACTGGCTTCCTATTACTGCACGTATTGCCTACAAATCAATGACCATCATTCACAAAATTTTAAACAATGATCATCTAGGTCTAAATACTCTTAACATAACTCCTCAAAACCCCTCAAAAAACCTACGCTCCAATAACTCAAATTACTTAAACATCCCCACCATCAAAGATGCACATCTGACAACAAGAGAAAGAGCCTTCTCCATCACCTCCCCCAAACTTTGCAACACACTACCTGAAGACCTGAGAACCCAGCACAACATAAAAACATTAAAAAAAGACCTAAAAACTCTTTTCTTTCGCAAATTCTTCACTGACCATCAGTAATCTGACCATACCAACCATCAAATGAACTCTCAGCTATAATCTCCAACCAAACATGTTTACCCTCCTCATCCAACCTAAGAATACTAATTGGACTTGATATGTTTATTTCTGTATATGCTCAAATTGCTATAATGTTTCAACACTGCTAAGAAAAATGTTCACTTTGTAAATCGTTATGATGGCTCTACCAAATAACGGTATATAAATCTCATCAAATAAATAAATAAATAAACAATGAGAAGAAATAAAGGAAAAAAAGAGAATGAAGGGCTCAACAACACAATGACAATCAAAAAAGTGATCTGTAAAAGTAGCAGAGAATCTAAGCCATGCAATATCACAAGCTGGCACTGGGTATCAGCATAATACAGTAAATAGTACAGTTCAAGCTCACGTGAACGAAAATAGCCACTGCTATTACTAGCAACAGCAGCATGGAATAGACTTAATTTTTGGGTACTTGCCAGGTTCTTATGGCCTGGATTGGCCACTGTTCGAAACAGGATGCTGGGCTTGATGGACCCTTGGTCTGACCCAGTATGGCATGTTCTTATGTTCTTATGTTAACCTAGCTGTTCTATTTGTATGTATCACTCTGCATGTAAAAGTGGCCTTTAACCCCTACACTATTACCTAAACATCACCTCGAGTTACTAGGTGGACCTTCTTTAGTAGCATAAACTAGCTATTACAAGGTCTTTGTAGATAGTCTCTCTCTCTCTCTCTCTCTCTCTGAAATGAGCATTATTGTGGTATTTCTGCAAAGTGTGAAAAGTTAATGCACTTTGTGGTAATACCTATGCAAAGCACTAAGATAACACACATTGTGATAAATAAGCTATTACCATAGCACATGCCCCTTTTTATATCGCATGCAATATTTACTGCTTTTTGATAAATCTAGGCCTTAGACGGATAACTATTATACTATCTGTCTCAACGGCTTTTTAATATGGGTTATCCTGAAAAACAGATCAATTTGTGGCCCTCAAGGACCTGCTCTCTCTTGCATCCCAGTGTTTCCCAACCAGGGTACCATGACACACTGGTGTGCCTTCAGACCTGATCAGGTGTGCCACAGAAAAATTTACCACTGCCTGATGCTCACATCCAGGCTAGTACCTGGGCTCTGCTCTTAACACCTTGCAGCAACAAGACACCAGCGGTAGCTCTTAAAAGAGTAGAATGTCCTTTCTGAGACCATGTTAATCGAGGGCCATTTTTGGTTACCAGTAAGCCCTGGGAGATGTCATATAGAATAAGCTAGTGAGAAATAATTAGGGGAGGAGCCATTCATATGCAGCCCCTCCCTTTAAGGGTGCTGATGGATGTCCCACTTTAGAGATTTTGCAACAGCGATCTGCTAAGAGCTCTAGGGACAATATAATTTGCAGTTCTGAAGGAAGGTTGTAGATTTTTGCCTCATTTGTATTTTTGGTCTACTTGGGGATCTGGGCTCCATCCTGCCTGGGATCTTTCGAGACGGGTCAAGGGCTCCACTGCTGTATTCTTCTCCCAAGGTGCAGAGCGGTTGCCTTGGGAACAGGGTTGGCAGAAGTACTAGGCGAACAAGGCCTGGGCCTAGGGTGCCAACCATTATGGGGGCAGTGCCCAACCTGCTCACAGCCCAGAAAAGCAAGAACGAGGTAGGAGTCCGAGTCAGGACTGAGACCAGGGGGTGGTGGCGCGACTGTGGGCGGGCACAAAGCAGAAGATGCCTAGGACGCCCAATCTCCTTGTACTGGCCCTGCTTGGGAATATTTTGGATTTTGGACTTTTATGTGGTAGGATCCTTGGACATCTGGGCCTTTCTTGGATTTAGGGAATGGGGAACCCTGTGTTTGGGATGCCCAGGGATAGAGAAGATCTGCCCTCAGAGGTGGTCACCTCTTCCTACCCATCTAAGGACCTGTGAAGTTGCAGTTCCATCTCTGATCCCTCCCATCAGGGATCCCTATCATGTTAAAAGGAAAAGATCTACTGTGAGTAAGAGACCTTTTTAAATCATTGGAGGACACCCATCTGGAATCTTCAGCCCCTGGGGACAGAGAGGACTGATTTACTCTCTGTGCACAGACAGGATTTTGGCCATCTTTGGAAGGGGTTTTCCTGACCATCTCAGGGTTACCCTGCCCACCGGGACCACCATTTTACCTGATCCAGGAGGTTGGATGGACCCCTTGCCTGCTTAAAGATTCCTGCACAGATAGAGGTAAAGACCATAGTTCCCTCTGAGCCGGGTGCATGAGCTTGTTGCTCATTTCCAGGGATAAGTGGTTGCTAATAATTGTTTATGGACTTTTCTTTCAAGAATTTTTCTGAATCCCTTGTAAACTCAGTTATGCTAGATGCCTTGACCACATGCTCCATTGTTTATCTTATTTTTACTTTTTAGATTTGTCTTTTATGCATTTGTTAATTGTGATCCCTTTTTTGTATTTATATTTGCTTTGTTACATTGATGTTACATGTTCCCTGCCTTGAGCATTTATTTTGGAAAGGCAGTTTATACATTTTTAGAATTAAATTGCATTCTGGAATTAAACCAATGTACAATCCACTATGATGGAAACAGTAGAAATATTCCATCGTTTCTGCATCAATCACTTGATTTACTGGGTACAGGGGACATGGGTGTGGGAGGAGGGAGGAGGGAGGATTCTGCATACAAGAATAAGGTTCATAAAAACTGAAAACACAAGGAAATACTGAGAATCTCAAGTTGTCAATGAAGGGCATTGAACCTCAACAGAGAAAATAGACAATCCATTCTATGATGATGTCGGTGACCGACTCCGAAACTACAATGAAGATTTCCTCACTATAAATGTGATTGAAACATTATGTTTCAGTCTGTAAACACTTTTTTCTGCAACAAAATCACTAGGAAAACAAAAAAGGAATCCCCTTCTAAGAGAACTGTAAAGCATAAAGTCCCATCATCCTCATCTTGGCTACCAGTCTTGCAAACTGCTTGCCATGAGACTGGGGGGGGGGGGGGGGGGGGGGGGGTTCAGTTGCAGTTAAGTCTCCCAGGTGCTCTTTAAAAGTGCAAAACCCCAACAGAAATTGCACCAACTCACTCCTTTTAACTCACATTAGGTGACTGCATCATTGGCAAGAGGATTTTTTACATGTTCAACTGCTGCCCCCTTGTGGGTAGACAAGGGGCATGCAAAACCTTAGCCTGAAAAAGTCCAGCTTTGCAGTTTAAGATATCCCTTTTCACCCACATATTAAGGGACCGATCTGAAGGAGATTACGTCGGTTATAAAGGCACAGATAAGGCAAATGGTGCTGTTTCTGCAGGCAATGGAAGATAAATGTAAGCCCCGACACCGGTGAGCTTCAAGAAATCCCAGAGCTCACATTCAGATGGAGACCTAAAGTTTCTATAAACACTGTTCAATTTCTTTTATTATTATTATTTTTTTTTTTTGCCTACAGCTATTTATTTATTTAAAAAAATGTATTACTCACTCACTTCCAATAAAGTTCACAGTGAGGATTCACCATAAAGGATTCAAGATTCAACCTCTAAGGCCTTACTGGCAGATTTTAAAAGCGCTACACGAGCCGAAGCCGAGAGATGCATGCACGACTCGGCCCAGCGCACACCGCGGGGATTTTAAAAACCGCGCGAGTTTGTGCATATCTCCTGGTATGCGCACAGATCAAAAATTTCAAAAAAGGTGCAGGGCATGGGCGGGACAAGCCTGTAACATGAAGTGTGCACGTAAGTAATTACCCACACAAGCGTGCACCAGGGTCCCCTGCCGTGAAACTTTACTGGCGTGCAAGTAATAAAATAACAAAACTAGGCTAGTCAGTGGAGATTTAATGCTCAGGGCTAATAGGGTAAAAGGGAGGCAAGTTAGAAAGTCCTTTCCTTTACTGGGGCAAAATGGAAATGAACTGGGGAAACAGGTAATTGCGTCGATGCGTGTATCTACTAAAATCCCCCCACTTATGCATGCGAGGCGGCATTTGCACGCATAGACACGAATCAAATATAAAGTCGCATAGTTGATTTTATAACAGGTGCAAGTGCACGTGCATATATGCGCATCTATTATAAAATCGCTGCATCAACACGTGCACATTACACACGGGCACAGGTCTTACAATTCACCTCTGAATTTTAAGACACGGGCCTGATTTTAAAAAGCATTTACTCAAGTTAAACTGGGTTTTATTCGAGTAAATGCATTTTACTCGAGTACGTGGGCTTTTGAAAATTGCTACAGTATATGCCATTGAATTGACCATGGGATTTACTCGTGTAAGTGCACTTTAGTCAAGTAAATGTCTTTAGAAAATTGCTGTGATAGTATGTTACATTTACAAGCGTAACTCCTTTGAAAATTACCTCCTAATAGGGTCATTTCTCAAATCGCGTTGAAGCCCTAATCCACGTTCAATGGCATCTAACACACGTTAAACGCGCGATAAATATCGCATCGCAAGCAAGCATGTAAATGTTATTATGAGAATGCAAATGGGAGGAGTTAATGCAAATTAGGGTCTCACTGCATTTTGTGGCAATTTAACGCACAATAATGCAGGATTTAACGTCGGAAATACTTTTTTTGCTTTAGAGGGGCAAAAAAAAGTCTTTACCGCACGATAGCAGCTGTTATTGCGGATTACGGCTATTACCGCGGCTATTATCACGTGCGATAAAATGAGGCCTTCTCTCAGATACACCTACCAAGCCCTCCTGGCCAAATAAAAACACATTTTCATACCTGCCCTATCTTCCTAAAGCGACAATGTTGGGGGGAAGTTTATTTGTAGTGGGATGCTGGGTGCTTCAGGATGCTCAGCGCCGACAAGAACAACAACAACAGGCAAGGGAAGTTGAAACCCCTCTTAGGAAGGTCCTTGCACTGGAGCCACAACCACTGGCCCTGCCGGGAGAGTGCTGGGGCCCATAGCAGTGCTTGCCACACAGGAGGGCATGGCGGCGGTACAGGGAGTGCATCTTTCTCCATGAACCACATAGCTGGGCACGCCAGAGGAACATGCGGTTAGCAGGTATCGCGTCAGCTCTTAGGCTATCATGGAACTATAGAAGAACTCAGAGGGGATCTGGATCCACAGCCATGGAAAGGTTCCAGGCTATACTGGGTAGAGATGTGAATCGTGTGATCGATCGTCTTAATGATCGATTTTGGCTGGGGGGGCAGGGAATCGGATCGTCGCGGTTTTGTTTTTGTAAATATCGTGTAAATCGTAAATCGGGGGAGGGCGGGAAAACCAGCACACTAAAACATCCCTAAAACCCACCCCGACCCTTTAAAATAAATCCCCCACCCTCCCGAACCCCCCCAAAATGTCTTAAATTACCTGGGGTCCAGTGGGGGGGTCCCGTTGTGATCTTCCACTCTCGGGCCACGGGTGCGTTGATAGAAATGGCGCCGGCGCTACCTTTGCCCTGTCATATGACAGGGCAAAGGTAGTGCCGGCGCCATTTTGGTTCCTGTCCCCCGACGTCACAAGCGTAGGAGATCGCTCCCGGACCCCCGCTGGACCCCCAGGGACTTTTGGCCAGCTTGGGGGTCCTCCTGACCCCCACAAGATTTGCCAAAAGTCCAGCGGGGGTCCGGGAACGACCTCCTGCACTCGAATCGTGTGGACTTTTGGCAAGTCTTGTGGGGGTCAGGAGGCCCCCCCGAGCTGGCCAAAAGTCCCTGGGGGTCCAGCGGGGGTCCGGGAACGACCCCCTGTTGGACCCCCAGGGTCCCCCAGGGCCGGCGCCATTTTGCAAAATGGCGCCGGCCGTACGGCAACACGATTCGAGTGCAGGAGGTCGTTCCCGGACCCCTGCTGGACTTTTGGCAAATCTTGTGGGGGTCAGGAGGACCCCCAAGCTGGCCAAAAGTCCCTGGGGGTCCAACTGGGGTCCGGGAGCGATCTCCAACGCTTGTGACGTCAGGGGAGAGGAACCAAAACGCACCCATGGCCCGAGAGTGGAAGATCACACCTGGTCCCCCCCACTGGACCCCAGGTAATTTAAGACATTTTGGGGGGGTTCGGGAGGGTGGGGGATTTATTTTAAAGGGTCGGGCTGGGTTTTAGGGTTGTTTTTTTCTGCCAGTTTTCCCGCCCTCCCCTTCCCCTCCCCCTTCCCCCGATTTACGATTTTTGACGATAAATCGGGGGAATTCCTATTGTATATTGCCTCTAACGATTTTTGACGATTTAAAATATATCGGACGATATTTTAAATCGTCAAAAAACGATTCACATCCTTAATACTGGGCCTCACCAAACTGTTGGCCACCCTGCATCCGGCTCCTTCCAAATGACAGTCGGGATTGTCGGGGGGAATGTCCCAAATTTCTTTTTCCCCACTGTCTGGGCCAGGTCACAACAGCTGTACGTGACCGCATTGATCGCTGCTTAGCATTCCCTCGTGACAGGCAGGACATGATGGAATTGAAACGAGGTTTTTAATGCCATCACCAACTTTCCTAATGTTCTGGGAGCTATCAACTGCACTCACACAGCCATCATCTCACCCCGTGGCAGGGAGGGGATCTACCGCAACAGAAAGCTCTTCCACTCCAACGTGCAAGTGATCTGTGATGCACACTGCAGGGACTCCCAGATCAGGTGTACCCTGTTAGTGATTGGTCAGCTAGGATGTCAGCCACAGTTTGTCTGGACCATTACACAGGTAAGACAGAAGCTGCCACCTGTGCATTTTGGCTCTAGCATATTCACTGTGCCAGGTCAGACAATAGTGCATCTCTGGAGGACATACTGCAGAACAGCCAGGGACTTGCACACAATCATACCACAAGGTAGATGTTTTTTCGCTATGACATGTGTGGCAGCTGTGATGTAATGCTTCAGTGTTAGAGGAGTACTAGTCTACATCTTGACAATAGAGCAATAGAGTGTAGTCTAAAAAGTGTACTCAAAAAAAAGATTACACCAAAGACATGCAGCTGGCCTAATATTTTCTGACTGATAGTGAGTCAAAAAGAGTCATGTCTCACAATAGTGTTTGTGTAGGACTGCCAACACAGGGTACATAGCTTGCCGTAGCTTGTGCCTTCTTGCTTGGTGGCCCTACACCTTGGAATCTGTCCTAGCTCTCACGTGTGGGCGAGATAGTGGCATAGATATGATAGACCTCCAGCAGGGCCTTGAACATGGAGCCCATCTCTTCTAGAAATCATATAAATCACAAGTAGGTCAGCTGCTTAAAGGCACAGCCTAAAGCTTCAAGTTGACAGTTAAAAGCATCAATCATAGAGTTGACATTTTACAGCCACATTCCCTAGCTGACATCCGTGTGCATCTGAAGATGATGCACCTGTACATCGGATGCATTGTGTCACATGGGCCTGCAAAGACACAGATAACAGCACTGCCTCAGTTGTTTCAGAGTGCTCACCTAGCAGGCCTTCACTTACAGCCTTTAGGAAAGTGCATGTCAAACATTGTGGCTTTCCCAAAATGCTCACAGGTCATTGCAAGCTAGCATACCTCATTGGGGTTGCATGCACCCATACACTGCTGGACCCTGCTATACCTACCTAGGCAAACTGTCAACTCTCATGTGTAGATGGTGAGGGAGGGCCTTGGCCGTTGGGATGTCATGTTGGTTATGTAAGCTACTGGGGGAGCCTAGACAAGGATGCTGGTCAGACTGTGTGAAGACTGGATTTGGAATAGGATGGTGGCATGTCTTCACTTGTAATTTGAAAGTCACCTTTGAAATGTGTAGGTCAGAGTATATTTTATAATGGTTCTAATAGCACCCATATGTCTCCTAAGATAAGATTCACCTCATTGAACCCAAGGCAAAGGTGTGTTAGAAGCTATTTGCCTAGCCTGACATGTCACAGGTTGCCCTTGTCAAATGTGGAGATGTCACAGTGCTGCATGGCCCTTCGCCTGTCCAGCTCAAGACTAGTCATGTTGTCCTGCTTTATGTATGTACACAGAAAATAAGTAGATTAGTTTGTTTGTTCCAATTGCTAGTATCATTTACACTACTTATCCTATCTGTGGCCACCCTTAAAGTACAAAGGCTGAGGACTCCAGGGGAGAGCATCTTGCAGAATGATCATTTTTCCAAGGTGAGTCGCCACCCTTCAGGTGTTTTCTGGTTTGGGGCCCTTGCTTGTCCACATAGCTGCAATATTGAAAAGTTGCTGTCCTATAGGATGTCTCTCATGTGATGTTTGTGATTTTTAGTTTGTGGATACTGTGACCAAGGCATGTATGCTGATAAACTATCAATCATCAGCTCTGGGTATAACATTAAGGATACAGAAGGTGTTGTCCGCTGATTATCTCA
Organism: Rhinatrema bivittatum; assembly: GCF_901001135.1. Taxonomy (NCBI): domain Eukaryota; kingdom Metazoa; phylum Chordata; class Amphibia; order Gymnophiona; family Rhinatrematidae; genus Rhinatrema; species Rhinatrema bivittatum. The sequence continues at coordinate 147,873,747 of NC_042618.1, read as the reverse complement.
TGAGCCAACCACCAGCCTCTATCTAAAGACTGCCCCTGTGGCAGAAGATGGTCACAGCCTCTGGGCCGCAGAGAACGGAGCCAGCGGCATCCTGCCGCAAGGATAACAGGTAGGTGGAGAGGCTGCTCACGGAGAGTAGCTCCACGGGCAGGAATCGTAACATTTTCCTCATCAGCCTCTAGATATTCCTCCCCTTCACCTTTGAGTCTCACAATGCCACTTTTGCACTTCCTTCTATCATTAACATATCTAAAAAAAAGTCTTGTCTCCCCTGTTTACTGTATTTTCTATTCTTTCTTCTATTTGAATTTTCACATTCCTTACTACTTTCCCAGCTTCTCTTAAATTTTCCAGATATTCTCGCCTGCCTTCCTCTTTCTGCGGTCTCTTGTAGTTTATGAATGCTAACCTTTTCTCCCTTACCTTTTCATCTACTTCTTTAGAAAATCATAACTGTCTCTTTTTCCTCTTCCCTTTATTACATTACTAACAAAAAGATTAGATGCCCTTATAATATATCTCCTTTTAGTTTTGTCCACTGCTCTTTTAATTTCCCTAGATTTTCCCATCCAGCTAACAACTCTTTGAGGTATTCCTCCATTTTGAGAAAGTTAGTTTTCCTGAAGTCTAGGACCCTCGCCTTAGAATGAACCTTTATCTTTTGCATCCTAATATTGAAACACACCATCCAATAGTCATTGGTTCCCAGACGATCATCCATTACAACATCAGAAATACTGTCCCCATTGGTAAGCATCAGTTTCTCCCCTTCTCATGTGGGTTCCGTTACCCTTTGACAGACCAGTTCTCCTTGCAGAGAATCCAGGATCTCCCTGCTTCTATAAGATATTGCAGTTCGGATGTCCCAATCAACATCTGGAAGATTAAAATCCCCTAGCAGCAGCATCTCCCCTTTCATAGCAATCCTGTGAATATCCTTCATTAATATACAGACCTCCATTTCCTCTGTCTGTTCTATTCTGTCTTTCCAGATTAACCCACAGTGCCTCCTCCTTATCTGCAACCCACAGTGCCTCCTCCTTATCTGCAAGCCCAGCAATGCTGTTGCTTTAAATAGGGTTCTTTGTATATAATGCCACACATCCTCCTTTTTCCTATCTGATCCTTCATTAATGAATTGTGGCTGGGTATAACTATATCCCAGTCATGGTTTTCCATGTATCAGGTTTCCATGACATCCACTATATCTAAAACAGCTTCTTCCATGACTATTTCTAGATCTGGGACTTTATTCCTCATACTATGAGCATTAGTGTACATAGTTTTCCAAATATTGCCTTTTTTTCCATATTTCCAATTTCTAAATGGTATTTAATGTATTACTTATCTTAGGGTTTTGTTCATCCATGCCCGATGATCCTGAATAGGTTTCCATTCTGTTTTGAAACACGCTGCACCTCTTCTTTGATAAGTGGATCCCATGTCTGCTTAGTAATCCTTGAAATATCATCCCATGGCCAGGAAGCCAAAATGCTGATGTCAACATCATCTATGCAGCCATTCGTTTATCTCCAGAATCCAAGCTTCCCTGGGCTTTTATCCTTATCTGGGAGGATTGAGAAGAATAATAGACAAGCTTTGGTCCTTCATTGCTTTGGAATTTAGAACTAGCCGGTCAGATTTGACTATTTGTTGGGTAGCAACTAGATCGAGAGACAGGGAGAGATTAAATATTATAGCAACATCCCCTCCATGGCCATAGCTCAGATGTATGGCAGATGAGATAGCCAAATGAGCAGATTTGGGTGACGGTAACAGTGTCACCTTCTTCTATCCAGGTTTCCATAAGATAGAGGATGTGGAAATTCAACTCTTTGTTAAGGTCAATAATGTGATGGGATTTATTGTTTGCTGACTAAGCATTGAGAAGACCAATTCACAGTGTTGAGGGAGAGCTTTATGTAGGCTTTGTATGGTTCCAGTGGTCTAAGGTGACTGGAAAGAGGTGTCCACTGAGAAGCTGTTTGGGTGGCTGGAGCCCCACATCATCTGTACAGGGAGCAAGTCCCTGATAAGGTACATTTTGGTCACTAGTGATGGTCTTCAAGTTGGAAATAAGTTGAAACTTCTCCACCTGATGTGAGACTTTGTTGATCATGTTTTTGGGGAATATATGAGAGGGGGTTTTATTCCTAGTTTTCATCCGCCCTACCTGCTCTAGGTAGCCAGATTGATGCATATGTTTGGGCAAGGAGTCATTGCTGGGCTTAGAAGGGAAATTGGGATGCCCAGGAGTTGACCCTATCAGAATTATGTTCAGATGGTTACTCACAGTTAGGTGGTGGACAAGAACTCAAAGAAGAAGTAAAATATGCTCCAGGTGCTCCTGATGTTGCACACCTTTTGACACAGCCCTTCAGTGTCGAACCAACTGATGGGAGGACTCACCTTAAAGGGGCCTCAGGTAGAGCTAGAGGATGGTGGGGGTGGTCCTGGGGAGGAGCTAGCCAGGTCAGGCCTGCTTTGATGGAGTCACGTGGTGGGTTAAGAGAGAAGGGGGCCATGGGGAGCAGTGGCGGGGTCTCCTCTCCTTACCTCACCTCTTGATCCTTCAGGCTCTTGTTATATCCTCGGGATCTGACACAAGATCTTCTAGCCCTTAAAAGGGCCTCAGGTGGAGCAGGAGGATGGTGAGGGAGGTCCCAGAGCAATATCTCAGTACAAAGGAAAAGTGAAGATCATTTAAAATGATGTTAGAATGTTAAATGTAAAAAAATATATATATAACAAAAAAGGATATCGTATGCAAAATATAAGCTGCTAATACCGTGAGAAAGATTTTGTTTGTTAAAAAAATCTTTTTACAAAACCGCATCAGCAAGCCTGACAATGTGCAGTGCCGTGGGCAGAGCCGTCCGGTCTTCTAATCATTTGTGGTTTTGAGTGGGCATGTAAATTAGCTTCCAATGATATAGAAACAAAAGTAGTTTTTATCTGTGAGTTTTTTAGGAGATAAGTCCTTCTGTACCCGTGGTGTAATCAAATATATAATAGACCCGACAGCCGCCGGTGTTTCGCAACACAAGAGTTGCTTCTTCAGGAGTAGCTATGACAAGAAAATTTCTGAAAATAAACAATTTTGAGAGGAGTAATCGGACTAATTAAGCCATTCAAAAATATATAAAAATACTTAGCTTAAATATCGATGGCGAAGCCAACCTTTTCATACGGACAGCAAGTCTCAAAAGAATTAGACTATGCGGGACAGAGACCACCATAAACTGGTTGTCAGAATTAAATATCCCGCGGTTTTCCAGTGTAATGACATATGGACGTCTAGGCATCGTGTTGCTATGGAGACAACAGCCATTAAAGAAAAACACTGAGTTCCAACGCGGTGCTAAGGCCACCAGGGGTAACAGTACCCAGTCGATGTATAACATCGTTGTTCATTTTGGAGCAATAGGGTATCAAAATCTCCTCCACCCCAATCTGCATGGAATTGCTGTATGACGCAGACCTTTAAATCATCAAAAGTGTGAGAATTTTCATTACAATGAACAGTCAAAGGCGCTGTTAAATGACCAGTACTAATACATGAGCAGTGCTCAATGAGACGGGTTTTAAGAGCCCGTTTGTTTTTGCCAATATACCATAGATAACAGGGGCAGTGGATGATATAAATAACTCCTATAGAGCGACAATCTGTAATGCTTCTCAGAAGGAACGTGAAATTGAACCTAGAGAAATATAAAGCCAAGGTAGAAATCATAACTGAACAAACAGTGCAGGCGCCACAAGGTCCATGAGAGCCTATTATCAAGGGCCGATGCAACTTTGATGAATCTGAACGAATTAGTTGGTCCTTTAAATTAGCTCCACGGGAGAATGCAAATCTGGGGTCTCTTGAAATTCTTTGTACAGTTGAAGAATATGCCAATTTTGGAAAATGATTTGTTTCATTTTATACGTCATGGATGAGAATGGAAGCACACAAGTAAGTGTTTCTGTAGATTCAGGCAGACGTGATAGAAACAGCCAGTCGCGGTGGGTAAATTTTGCTCTAGTGTAGGCATGTTTAATGCAACGTGGTGGATACCCTCTTGCTTTAAAACGTTTACTTAATTATACTGCTTGTTGTTGGTATTCAGTTAGCGTACTACATAAGCGTCTAATCCGAAAAAATTGGCTGACTGGAAGATTTTCTTTTAATGCTCGCGGATGTGTGCTGGTAAAGTGCAAAAAAGTATTACTAGATGTTGGTTTCTGGTACAATGTAGTCTCGAATCCATCTGGAATTTTGATAATTTAAATATCCAAAAAATGGATCTCGTCTTTGTGAATATCTGCTGTAAAGTGTAAATGTAAGTTATAACCATTCAACCAAAGAAGAAATTGTTGCAACATTTCAATGGTATCAGTCCAGAAAAGCAGTATGTCGTCAATATAATGTTTCCAAACAGGAATATGTTGTGCAAAAGGATTGTTGTTATAGATAAATTGGTCTTCAAATCGTGCCATATAGAGGTTAGCTAAATCATTGGCCATGGTGGGCCCCCATTGCTGTCCCACAAGTTTGTTGAAAAAAGGAACCTTCGAAGGCAAAAAATGTTTTTGTCAAGGCAATTTCTAACAAAGCTGATAAAAAGAAGGATGGAATTCTTTGGGGTCATTGTCTCTTTTCAAAAAATTCAAAAGCAATATTAATCATCTCCTCTTGCGGGATGCTAGTATAAAGTGATTCGACGTCAAGAGTAGCCAAAAATATTTTTGAAGTGTCTAAATGAAACTCATCTAAAAATTGGATCATTTCTTGAGAATCCCTTATGTATGATTGTTGCAAGCTCACATAAGATGCTAAAAAATGATCGACGAATTTGGAAAGCGACTCCAACAGCGAGCCTCTGCTTGAAACAATTGGTCGGCCCAGAGGGTTGGTAATATTTTTATGTATTTTTGGCAAAATGTAAAAAACCGGGACTACTGGATTTTTCTTTAGTAGAAAAGAATTTTCATGTGTGGTCAAAAAACCTTTGTCCATACCTTCCTTTACTGTGTGTTCAATAATCTTTAAAAGATTGTCAGTGGGGTCTGAAGGAAGCACTTGATAAAATCGCTGGTCTTGGAGTTGTCACTGTATTTCTGTGACATACTGAGTCCTGTCCATGAGTACTGTCTTTCCTCCTTTATCTGCTGGTTTAATGATGAGATTGTTATTCTGTTGCAATTCTTTTAAAGCTAAAGTTTCCAATGTGGTCATATTAGAAAAGGGGCGTTGAGAAGTGAAAGATTGGCGAAATTCTTGTAATACACTTTGGTAAAAGGTAAAGATGATTGGGTCTGCTGGGCCTGGTGGTAACCAAGTAGATTTGTTTCTTAAGATGGAAATATCTGGTCCACTAGGTTCTTCTGCGAAAAAGTGTCTAATGTAAAGCTTCCGGATAAACTTAAATAGAGCTATTTCAAATTGAAAAAGATTAGCTTTTGGTGAGGGTATTTATTTATTTATTTATTTATTAACTTTTATTTACCGACATTCGTGCAGCACATCATGCCGGTTTACAAAGAACTCAGGTGGGCGATACAATAAAACAATAAAACAATGTACAAAGAATAAAATAAAGTAACAAAAACATAACAATATAACCTTAGAACAAAATACTATTTCTTACGAAAAGGACACATTAACCGATCGTGATCAAAAGGATAAATTAAGCAGTAGAGGGGGATGTTGTTTCTTCTAGGGTATCCATGGGTGGTGTGAGGGGAAGCGGGGAAAGCATAGGGAGGGGTGGAGAAAGTTCGAGCAGAGGGGGCTGGGAGAGATTAAATTTGGTTTGTGTCAGGATAGGCCTGTCGAAATAGCCATGTTTTGACTCCTTTCTTGAAAATTTGCAGGGATGTCTCTTGGCGTAGGAGGGTGGGGAGGGAGTTCCAGAGGTTGGGGCCAGCGACGGAAAAGGCTCTCTCTCTGGTGTGAGTAGAATGTGCTGCCTTTAGAGATGGGGTGTGTAGAGTGCCTGCATGGGTTGTTCTTGTGGGACGGTCGGAGTAACGGTAACGAGGCATTTCGTCTAGCCAGGTGTGATTATGTTTGTGTAGGGAATTGTGAAGGATGGTGAGGGTTTTGTATTGTGAGCGGAAGGAGATAGGTAACCAATGTAGGTCTTTTAGTATGGGGGTGATGTGGTCTCTTTTTTGTGTGCCTGTTATGATTCTAGCCATGGAGTTTTGCAGAATTTGGAGGGGTTTGATGGTGGTGGCGGGAAGTCCTAGTAATAGGGAATTGCAATAGTCTATTTTTGTGAGCATTGTGGTCTGTACGACTGTGCGGAAATCGTGGGTGTGGAGGAGGGGTTTGAGTTTTTTTATGATGTTAAGTTTATAGAAACCCCCCTTTAGTAGGTTTTTGATGTGGGGTTTGAAACTTAGGTGTTGGTCTATGTAGACTCCCAGATCTCTTACAAACTGGGTCTGAGGGGTGGCTGTGGTTGTATTTTGAGGAGTGTTCTGTTGCATGGGGAGAGTGAAATGTTCAGGCTGCTTAGAGATGACGAGTAATTCTGTTTTTGACGAGTTTAGAGCAAGATGGAGTTCAGATAGTGAGGCGCTTATGGTGGCGAGGCAAGATTCCCAGCGTTGCAGAGGTTCTTTTATGGATCCCTGAAACGGGATGAGAATCTGCACGTCATCTGCATACAGGAAGAATTTCAGGCCTAGTTTGGAGAGGAGGTGGCAAAGGGGTATGAGATAAATATTAAATAGGGTGGAGGATAAGGATGATCCTTGGGGTACGCCTTGCGTGATAGGTATGTGTGAGGATTCGTGCTTGTCGATTTTAACTAGATACTCCCTGTGTGTGAGGTAGGAGGAGAGCCATGAGAGGGCTGTGTCGGCGATGCCTATTTCTGTTAGGCGGGTCATTAGTATCTGATGGTTGACAGTGTCGTAAGCAGCTGAGATGTCTAGTAGGGCGAGTAGGTACGAGTTTCCATGGTCCATACCTTTAAGTATGGTGTCTGTCATGGCTAGTAGTAAGGTTTCGGTGCTTCGGTCTTTGCGGAAACCGAACTGTTGAGTGTGGAGGACATTGTGGTCTTCTAAAAACTCCGTTAGTTGTTTGTTAATAACCCTCTCTAGGACTTTGGATAAGAATGGGAGATTGGAAATTGGACGGTAATTGGCAGGGTCTGTGGGGTCGAGGGTGGGTTTTTTCAGGAGGGGCTTGACTATGGCCAGTTTGAGTGGGTCTGGGTGTAAGACCTTTTTCAAGAACAAATTTTTGAATAGGAGACAAAACAACAGAGGAAAGATTCAAAATCAAAGATTCCGCTGTGTTTGTGACCGAGTCTGTCTAGTATAATTTGACTCGTTTATCCACCCACCCCCTCGCGATCTTCGGGGGGGGGGGGGGGCGTCGATAACCTCGGCCACAACCTAAAAAACGATTATCAGATGAAGCCTCTCTATTTTGATTTGAGCCAGAGCTTTTGCTGAGCAATTCATCACCTGATGAATCGTAACTTCTTGAGTCAAAAGTGACCTTGTTAGATTTGTTCTTCATCTTATCGCACATCCAAGGGTAAACATAACCTTGGGTGTAGTCGCGTTCATCACACTGAAATTTTTCAAATTTCATCTTCTTCAGATCAGCTTGAAATTTGTCAATGGATTCATTAAAGGTGTTCAGTGTATATATTAAGTTCTGTAGATGCCATTAATTGTTCTTTGAGAGAAGCAACTTCTGCTTGTATCTCACAATCTTTCTTCTGTGCTGTTTTAATGATGAGAATCATAAGATCCAAGCTACATTTGTTAAGAATCGCATTCCAGTCCTGTATGAATTTTGCATCTTCCTTGTAAAGATGGGGTTCCTTAAGGACTCGGAGGCCTCGAGGAATTCTTTGTTGGTGGCAATATTCAAGTAGAGTGTCAGCGTGTAGGGAAGTACATACTGACCGACGTTGCAATTTACTAAGTGTGGACCAGAGATCCAAATCAGGTTGGACTGTGGTGGTAGTAAAAATGGAAGGTTTTAATAATAGGGATTGCAATTCAGCTTCAGAGAAGCTTAAAGTCTTAAGGATTTCTGTCCCTGCCATGGCTCGTCTACTATGACAAACACAAACACTTTGTTGAGAATGTTAAATGTAACATAAGAGCCTCCTCCAGCTAGTCATACGACCCAGAGAGCAATCTAGAAACAGCTCTGCCTCTTAATCCCCAAGTTTGGTGGGGTGTCCAGTTATGGTCCATGGAAAATTTAACCACCCTATATTTAACCCAAATTTTATATCTGCCCCTCCAAAAGCAAAACAGCCATTCATCAGATGAGCCTTGGCCGAAAGATATGAGGTAGACAAACTTTCAGGGACCAGATCTGTTAGATTCCACTTAATACCAGCAGATGTCACTGCAAGCCTTGGATTGGGAGAGCCACACCCACATGTATATTGCTCAAAATGAAAGTGAAGGAGCAGAAGGGCAGAGGGCATCAATGCTATAGCGCTAGGATTTCCTGCACTCCCACCTTGCCCAAGGATGGCATCTCCCCACCCCCAGTTTGAAGCATTGAGCAGCAGAACTGTGGTCAAAGCAACAACATGAAATCTGAATGCGGGGTGAGGTTTTCTCCCCTCTCAAATTCTTTCCATGTTTAACATTTAGTTCAAAATACATTTAGTTCTTTTCCCATCCTTTCTCATCTGGAAATTGATTGGTAATGCCTTGCACAAAGCACAAGGAAGTTTAATACAAACAAAATCTTCATATTCTGTAAATATACCAAAGCAACAGACTTAAAACCTAAGATGTTTCTCTATACCAATTTATAAGAGGAACCTTCCGACTACCAAGACATTTTTAAAAGGTCTGAGAGGAGGAAGATATTTTTCTATCAAAGGGCAGGGATCTATTTCCTGTGGAAATTCTCTAAACATTTTGTTTTGAAGCTGGAATCACTGCCCAGTCTCCTCCTAGCTGGAGGTCTTGGGGCCAGGTTTCAGGACCCGACAAGGGCAAGGTTAGAAAAATACAAAAAGCCTGTAGGGCAGATGTTGATACCATGCAGCTTTTCTCACGTCTGGCAGGGGAAAATAAAGCCATGGGGAAAAAACAGTGCCAGTAAAAACATTGGCACAATATTTTGCAGTTTTCCCTGAAAGTGCTAAATTAAAGTGCTGTCATAGTTGGTGATTCGATTATTAGGAATGTAAATAGCTGGGTGGCTGGGGTTGTGAGGATCTCCTGGTAACATGTCTACCTCGTACGAAGGTGGCGGACATCACGCATTACCTAGAAAGCATTTTAGACAGTACTGGGGAGGAGCTTGCTGTCATGGTACATGTGGGCCCCGATGACAGAGGAAAATGTGGGAGGGAGGTTCTGGAAGCCAAAGTTAGGCTCTCAGGTAGAAAGCTTAAATCCAGAACCTCCAGGGTAGCATTCTCTGAAATGCTCCCTGTTCCACGCGCAGATCCCCAGAGGCAGGCAGAGCTCCAGAGTCTCAATTCAATTCGTGGATGAGACGATGGTGCAAAGAAGAGGGATTCAATTCTGTAAGGATCTGAAGAACGTTTTGGGGAAGGGGGAGTCTTTTCCAAAGGGATGGGTTCCACCTTAACCAGGATGGAACCAGGTAGCTGGCACTAACCTTTGAAAAGGAGATAAAACAGCTTTTAAACTAAATCAAAGGGGAAAGCTGACGTTCAGCAGGGCATGATTCAGAGGGAGATATCTCCAAGGGATACTAATGAAGCATTAGATTTAGGGCATCCCAACAGAGAGGTTCCAATAATAAGAAAAGTAGTCCAAGTGCCTATAATTAAAGACTCACCTGAGCTAAAAGATTCCAATTTATCTCTGTCAATGAAAAGCAGAATGTTACTACAAATTAAAAAACCACTTTGAAATGTTTGTATGCTAATGCCAGATGTCTAAGAAGTAAGATGGGAGAGTTAGAGGGTACAGCAGTTAATGATGTCATAGACCTAATTGGCATCTCAGAGACATGGTGGGAAGAGGATAACCAATGAGATAGTCATATACCAGGGTACAAATTATATCACAATGATAGAGAGACGCAACTTGGTGGCAGGGTGGCGCTTTATGTCTGGGATGGCATAGAGTCCAACAGGATATAGATCCTGCAAGAGACTAAATGAACAATTGAATCTTTATGGTAGAGATCCCTTATGTGTTGGAGAAGAGTATAGCAATAGGGATATACTACCGTCCACCTGGCCAAAATGATGAGACAGACAGTAAAATGCTAAGAGAAATTAAGGAAGCTAACCAAATTGGTAGTGCAGTAATAATAGAAGATTTCAATTACCCCAATTTTGACTGGGTAACAAACATCAGGACATACTAGAGAGAAATAGTTCCAGGATGGAATAAATTACAGTTTTATGGAGCAATTGGTCCAGGAACCAATGAGAAAAGGAGCAATTTTAGAACTAATTCTCAGTGGAGCGCAGGATTTGGTGAGAGAGGTAACAGTGGTGGGGCTGCTTGGCAAAAGTGATCATAATATGATCAAATTTAAATTAATGTCTGAAAGCGGGACAAGTAAATAAATCCATGGCTCTAGTATTAAACTTTCAAAAGTGAAACTTTGATAAAATGAAAAAAATAGTTTAAAAAAAATGAAAGGTGCAGTATAAAAAGTTAAGAGTGTGAACAGGCATGGACATTGTTAAAAAATACTATCTTAGATGCGCAGTCCAGATGTATTCTATGCATTAAGAAAGGTGGAAGGAAGGACAAACGATTGCCGGCACAGCTAAAAAGTGAGATGAAAAGATCTTCATTCAAAAATTGGAAGAAGGATCCATCAGAAGAAAATATGATAAAGCATAAGCATTGTGTCATAGTGGATAACACATTGAAATCGTCGGTGCAGTGTGCTGCGGCAGTCAAAAAAGCAAACAGAATGTTGGGAATTATTAGAAAAGGAATGATGAATAAAACGGAAAATGTCATAATGCCTCTGTATCGCACCTTGAATACTGTGTACAATTCTGGTCGCTGCATCTCAAAAAAGATATAATTGCGATGGAGAAGGTACAGAGAAGGGCTACCAAAATGATAAGGGGAATGGAACAACTCCCCTATGAGGAAAGACTAAAGAGGTTAGGACTTTTCAGCTTGGAGAAGAGACGACTGAGTGGGGATATGATAGAGGTGTTTAAAATCATGAGAGGTCTAGAACGGGTAGATGTGAATCGGTTATTTACTCTTTCGGATAGTAGAAAGACTAGGGGGCACTCCATGAAGTTAGCATGGGGCACATTTAAAACTAATCGGAGAAAGTTCTTTTTTACTCAACGCACAATTAAACTCTGGAATTTGTTGCCAGAGAATGTGGTTAGTGCAGTTAGTATAGCTGTGTTTAAAAAAGGATTGGATAAGTTCTTGGAGGAGAAGTCCATTACCTGCTATTAAGTTCACGTAGAGAATAGCCACTGCCATTAGCAATGGTTACATGGAATAGACTTAGTTTTTGGGTACTTGCCCGGTTCTTATGGCCTGGATTGGCCACTGTTGGAAACAGGATGCTGGGCTTGATGGACCCTTGGTCTGACCCAGTATGGCATTTTCTTATGTTCTTATGTTCTTATGTTGACAAGTTAAATATAAGAAATTAATAAGTCAGGCTAAGAGAGAATTTGAAAAGAAGTTTGCCATTGAGGCACAAACTCATAATAAAAACTTTTTAAAATATATCTGAAGCAGAAAGCCTGCGAGGGAGTCGGTCGGACTTTTAGATGATCGAGGGATTAAAGGGGCACTCAGGGACGATAAGGCCATCGCGGAAAGACTAAACAAATTATTTGCTTCGGTGTTTACTGAAGAGGATGTTGGGGAGATACCCATTTCAGAGATGGTTTTCAAGGGTGATGATTCATATGAATTGAATCAAATCATGGTGCACCTGGAAGATGTGGTAGGCCAGATTGACAAACTGAAGAGTAGTAAATCACCTGAACCAGATGGTATACACCCCAGGGTTCTGAAAGAACTAAAAAAAATTAAATTTCAAACCTAGTTCAATTAATTTGTAACCTATCATTAAAATCATTCGTTGTACCTGAAGACTAGAAGGTGACCAATGTAACCCTGATATTTAAAAAGGGCTCCAGGGTGATCTGGGAAACTATAGAATGGTCAGCCTGACTTCAGTGCCGGGAAAAATTGTGGAACATAAGAACATAAGAATAGTCATGGGATAGGAAGGCGATGTCCATTCGTGGATTAAAAACTGTTATAAAGAATAAAACCACAAAATATTTAGATAGACATGGTTTAATGGGACACAACCAGCATGGATTTACCCAAGGGAAGTCTTGCCTCACAAATCTACTTTTTTTTGAAGTGGTGAATAAACATGTGGACAAAGGCGAACCGGTAGATGTGGTACATTTAATTTTCAGAAGGCGTTCGACAAAGTCCCTCATGAGAGGCTTCTAAGAAAACTAAAAAGTCATGGGATAGGAGGAGATGTCCTTTTGTGGATTGCAAACTGGTTAAAAGACAGGAAACAAGAGAGTAGGATTAAATGGTCAATTTTCACAGTGGAAAAAGATAAACAGTGGCGTGCCTCCGGGATCTGTACTTGGACCGGTGCTTTTTAATATATTTATAAGTGATCTGGAAAGGGGTATGACAAGTGAGTTGATCACAGTTGTGGATGACAAAATTAAGCAGAGTAGATAAATCTCAAGCAGATTGTGATAAATTGCAAGAGGGGGGGGGTGGCGCATGGGGTGTGCGCAAGGCAGAAGGTGCCTAGTGACTGTGATTGACTAACTGCATCTGCCTGCTCTGTCCGCAACACCATCAATTGGATCACACTTTACCAACCACATGGATGCTACTGTCCAAGTCCAAGATGCCAGATTGAGGGCTGGAAAGGTTTGCAACGTTGAGTCCTGCTGTGTCCCCAACACTGCCATTTGGGCCACACTACAACTACACTGCTGCTCCAGTCCCAGCCTGAGATGCAAGATCGAGGGCTGGAAGAGATGCAATGCTGAGTCCTGATGCGTCCCCAACACCGCCAGTTGGGCCATACTTCAACAGCTACACTGCTGCTGCCTCCATGGCAAGAAAAGCCAATCCAAGGCCACAATACAACAATGCTGAGTTCTGCTGTAACCCCAACACTGTCAGTTGGGCCATACTTCAATCCCCACATTGCTGCTCCTGTCCAGGTCTGAGATGCGAGATTGAGGGCTGGAAGAGATGCAATGCTGAGTCCTGCTGTGTCCCCAACACTGTCAGTTGGGCCACACTATAACCATTACACAGCTGCTCCTATCCAGGACTTAAATTAAAAATCAAGGGCTTGAAGAGATGCAATGCCGAGTCCTGCTGTGTCTCCAACACCATCAGTTTGGCCACACTACAACAACCACACTGCTGCTCCTGTCCAGGCCTGAGATGCAAGATCGAGAACTGGAGGAGATGCAATGCTGTGTCTTGTTGTGTCCCCAACACTGCCAATGAGTCAACACTTCAACAACCACACTGCTGCTGCCTCTATGGCCGGAAAAGCCAACCAAGGGCCACAAAATATCAATGCTAAATCCTGCTGTGTCTACAAAATAATCACAGGGGCCAACATACACTTACAAAATCTGCCTGCCTTGCCCTTTTCCAGCATCACAGGGATAACATGTACTGAATCTCTCCGCCTGCCTGAAGACATGTCCTCATCCACCAAACTGGGGCCTGTCACTCCCTGCTGCCTCCTGACTTGTCCCCATCCATAAACAGGGGTCTGACTCAGCTTACTTCCTCCTGACACTTTTCCAAGAAAAACACTGGGACCTGACACTATAGGAGTCTGACAGCACATTCAGTAGCAGCCTTTAACTTCCATTCCCCAATATCAACAACACAGGGGTCTAGCAGCAGATCCTGTTGCACACATAATAGGAATTCGACGATCAGAAGAAGCCCTTTATTTCAATGCCCGACTCTGGCCGAGTTTCGCTCATAGAGCTGCCTCAGGGGCAACTAAAATTGAACAAATAAATATAAAACCTTAAAACAACACAATTAAATAATTCAAAACAATAAGGACATAAAATACATGTATAGATGTACGTACTTAAATCATAAAATAAAATACATGTATAGGTGTTCAGATAAAAATTAAAATAACACAATTAAATAATTAGAAATATAAAATACATGTATTAATGTGTGAATACAAACAAAAAGTGCTTGATACATGTATAGCTATATAAACTCATGGAATCCAAACAGATTAAAATTGCATTTGGACATCAACATGGTGTAGACAGAAAACAAAGAATGAATGATTCAATAGAACTGGAGAGGCTGACTTTCTATGAATGTAATTCTTAATCAGAGGATATAGTGGAGTCAATGTAATCATAGTTAGTGCTTACTTCAATTAGCAGGACTTAAAATATGCCTGCAGGGCTGCTGTCACACTGTCACAATGTCACAATATCATTAGTGTCTAAATAGAAACAACAACATATAGATTTTAAACAAACCATTCATTTGTTATATAATTTTATCTTATACTAGCAATGTTTAAAAATAATAAATGAAGTTCTTACTATTAATTAAAAAAATCATTCAAAACTATTGAGAATTGCACAGCCAGTAGTCTATAGCACATTAACCATAAGTTATCATCATAATATTAATTGTATAAAATATATAACTAGGACAAACCTTTTGCCAATTATGCTCTGATAAAAACATTTTTTCAAAATTTGCCATATAAAGATTTGCAATAGATGGGGCCATAGGAGACCCCATCGCTACACCTTTAATTTGCATGTATTATTCACGATTAAAAGAAAAAAAGTTTTTAATACATGATATAGTTTGACATATATCAATCAATAAAAAGTATTTCACCATGCATATCTGAATGCACAGCACGCCTAATAAGGTTTCCCATAGTACTAGAGTGCACTGTAAGAAGTTTCCTGCTTCTGCTAGTGAAGACATATTTAAAACTCTCCTTTGTGGTTAGCAGAATGAATATCCTTGTATGGCAGGCTACAAATGTAGCGATTTAAGTCTATGTAGCAATCACGGATTATAGCATGAATGTGAAGTTCTAAGGAAGTTGTGCTAAATGAGGTATATACAAACAAAGGTTGTGGTTTTAGTAGTGTTTGCTTCTCTGATTGAGGTGAGTGAATTGCTTTGATAACATTAAGAGAGAACCGCCAGAGTATATCAGCATTGCTCTGATAACACTCGGAGAGAACTGCCAGAGAATATCAGCTGACAGCTGAAAGAAATTCTTTTTGGCCGAATTCCTTGCAAATCTCGCGAGAATCACTATAAGTACTGGGCTTGACGGCGTCTCTGTTTGACACTAGCAGAAAGAATGTCAGAGTGTTCTGCAGGTACGTGATCTTTCTGAAGCCAATCAGTTAAGTATTTGGCTGTGTTTCTTACGTTTGATACAGATACTATGGCTTTGTTTTACTGAGAAGCAACAGCACAAACTGTCCTTTAATTTGGAATGACCTTTTTATATTTTTTTAAAAAGTATGTTTTTTTTAAAAGTAAATTGGCAAAAGGTTTGTCCTAGTTATATATTTTATACAATTAATATTATGATGATAACTTATGGTTAATGTGCTATAGACTACTGGCTGTGCAATTCTCAATAGTTTTGAATGATTTTTTTTAATTAATAGTAAGAACTTCATTTATTATTTTTAAACATTGCTAGTATAAGATAAAATTATATAACAAATGAATGGTTTGTTTAAAATCTATATGTTGTTGTTTCTATTTAGACACTAATGATATTGTGACATTGTGACAGTGTGACAGCAGCCCTGCAGGCATATTTTAAGTCCTGCTAATTGAAGTAAGCACTAACTATGATTACATTGACTCCACTATATCCTCTGATTAAGAATTACATTCATAGAAAGTCAGCCTCTCCAGTTCTATTGAATCATTCATTCTTTGTTTTCTGTCTACACCATGTTGATGTCCAAATGCAATTTTAATCTGTTTGGATTCCATGAGTTTATATAGCTATACATGTATCAAGCACTTTTTGTTTGTATTCACACATTAATACATGTATTTTATATTTCTAATTATTTAATTGTGTTATTTTAATTTTTATCTGAACACCTATACATGTATTTTATTTTATGATTTAAGTACGTACATCTATACATGTATTTTATGTCCTTATTGTTTTGAATTATTTAATTGTGTTGTTTTAAGGTTTTATATTTATTTGTTCAATTTTAGTTGCCCCTGAGGCAGCTCTATGAGCGAAACTCGGCCAGAGTCGGGCATTGAAATAAAGGGCTTCTTCTGATCGTCCGATTCTCATTGTCTTTACTGTATCACAGCCAACTGGATCGGCTTCCAATTTGCTTTTTGGGTCCATCCCTTTTACCGGAGATGTCTTTCTCCCCATGGAAAGACATATTGAGTTATACGGATGGTACTTTGAATGACCTACTCCCACCTGAACCTTTCTTCAAAGAAAGTGAAGCATTTGATGATTTCCTACAAAGATGGGAGGATGCTATCAATCTAAATAAGGGAGTCGTTAGGAGTGACCTCCATGCCTCCACTTTATTGGACTACTGCAGGTACAAGAGAATACCAAGAGGCTTAAGGGTCAACAAGCCACCAAGCATGTACCAGGAGGACAGTGTGTTTATGAGTAGCTGGGAAGCAATACTCAATAAATGTTCTCTTGATCTAATGATTTTGATAATTAAGACAGCTAAAAAAAGAGAAGAAAAATTAAAAGCTGAGTTAGATTTACAATTGCAATATTTGAAAGAGAAAGATCTATGTTTTGAGGTTATTTATGAAGATTACAAGACAAATTTGGAGAAATTTACTAAAGAATTGAAAAATACTAAATATGAGAAATTTAAAAGGGACGAGAATGACTATAAGAATAGTAGTGTCTATTCTTGGCATAGACCGAAAAAATTCACTTATAGACAGAATTATGATTCCAAGCCAGCTTCTCATTCACACAACATGCATAGATCTAAAGATAGACAACAAGAGGCAGTCATTGTAAATGACAACAGTCCAAACATTGATAGAGGTACTAAACGCATCCGTAGCGAAAATGAAGAATCTTTTGATCCTTCGGCATCACTATTCGACCCCATTGTACAGAATAAGGCACCGCCCAGACCAGTGTACCAGGTTTTTCAATTAGGCAAAGTATGGAAGAAGGATACGACCAAACCCAACAACCAGGAGAACAAATGGGAAACACCACCCTTAAGGGGGAGAGGGAGAGGGAGAGGAAGGGGTCGGGGAAGAGGTTATCCCCACCAATATTAAAAAATGTGGTCCCTAAAGATGAGAATAGAGTAGTCAACATATCCAATAGGGAATTGAACACTGCAGAACTAGTTGTTCTGAACAAAGGGTTATCCTTTGTTCCGACCACTAGATATAATGCTTTTAAAACAAGAGTGGAACTCTTTAAGTTCACGAGAAAACTTAAAATCATAGATCTATTTTCTACTCTACCAGCGACTAGTGATAATTCAATTGTGAAACCCATTAGCAAATGGATGCCAGGTGGACCTCCAAATCCTTTGATCCATACATTTGAGACTCTAATTTTGAAGGATATTTCAGAAAAAGAGAAGAAATTTAGATATAAACATAATTTGTCAGCACTTGAAAAAGATGCTATCACCGGATTGAGGAGGGATCAATCAATAGTAATCAAACCGGCAGACAAAGGAGGGGCAATTGTTGTCATGGATAAGTTTAAATACATCCAGGAAATAGAAAGACAATTACAAGATACCAATTTCTACAAGAAATTAGAGAATGATCCTACGGGTATGGTTAAAAAAGAAGTTGATAATATCATATCTATTGGAGAATCTGGTAATTATCTAACCAAAAAAGAGATAGAGTTTCTCACGACACAGTTTCCCGTGATGCCGGTTATGTATGTACTGCCAAAGATACATAAATCAGTACGAGATCCACCTGGAAGACCCATTATTTCTGCTAATGGTTCTTTAATGGAACCACTGGCTATCTTTATTGATACATTTTTGCGACCACATATCCCCAAGATACCATCCTATATAAGAGATTCAGCCCATATGATTACCACTCTCATGGAGTTGAAAATTGAAAATATAGACATCATTTTGGTGACCTTAGATGTTGACTCGCTTTACACCAACATACCACAGAATGAGGCGATTTTAATTGTTGAAAAAATTGTCCATCTGTACAATATCAGCCCTCGGATACCCAACCAGTTCATTATAGAGCTTGCTACAATAGCATTGACAAAAAACTTTTTTTCTTTTAATCGTGAATACTACATGCAAATTAAAGGTGTAGCGATGGGGTCTCCTATGGCCCCATCTATTGCAAATCTTTATATGGCAAATTTTGAAAAAATGTTTTTATCAGAGCATAGTTTTAAAAGTAATATTTTACTTTGGAAGAGATATATTGATGATGTGTTTTTAGTATGGAGAGGCAGTGAATTCGGTTTATTACAATTTTTAGAATGGTTGAATAGTTTAGATTCGAATTTACATTTTAAAATGCAGTTTGATTCCAAAGAAATACCATTTTTAGATATATTAATAAGAAGAGACAATGCAGATTTTAAAACAGATATCTATCGTAAACCCACGGACAAGAATAAGTTTTTATCCTATGATAGTTGTCATAATAAATCACTGATACGGAATTTGCCTTATAGTCAGTTTTTACGCTTAAAGAGACTATGCACTGATACTGCAACATTTCAAATGAGATCTGGAGAAATGAAAACACATTTTTTAGAGAAAGGTTATCCAGAGTATTGTATAGATGAGTGCTTTAAGAAGGCAGACAAACAACAACGTGACACTCTATTACAAAAAAGGAAGAAAAGTGAAAAAAAGGATAGAATAATCTGCCCACTGACATTCACAGGTCTTTCGCACAATATCATACAAGTCATCAAGAAACACTGGCACATATTACAAACTCTTCCAGCATTCTGTGATAAACAAATAATGGTTGCCAACAAACGAGAAAAGAATCTTAAGGAATTGCTAGCACCATCAGCGTTACCTGTCGCTTTACCCAAGATGAAAGAAACAGTAGGACATCGCCCATGTGGTAATTGTTGTGTTTGTTACATGAACCTCAGAACACAGAGTTTAGAGATAGGCAATACAGATAGAGTCTTTAAACTTTATGATTCAACAAATTGCAAAAGCTCGGGAGTCATCTATGTTGCTATTTGCCCATGTAAAAAGTGGTATATTGGTAAAACAGTGAGGCAATTTAATAAAAGGGTAATTGAGCATAAAAGTGCAATAAACAGATTAAATGAAGGGAAACCTTTAGTTGCGCACTGTATTGAGACTGGTCATAAATTCTCAGATTTTAGGTTCTGCGTAATTCAAAAGCTAAATGTGAACTGGAGAGGCGGTGATTTTAATAATTTACTTCTTAGAAATGAACAGAGGTTTATTTATGAATTTAATACTTTATCACCTAATGGTCTCAATAGTGAATCTGATTTAGGAGTTTATCTATGAAAATTATCTGTATTAGTTAATAACAGTTGGAGTCCAATGATTTTATAGTTCTTGTTATCTTTTTGATTTTTTTAAGCTGTCACAGTTTATTTTTTATAATTATCTTTTACAGTTGCTTTTATTATTTTAAGCTGTCACAATCTTATCATTAATCAACTTTTTTTTTTTTTTTTTTTTAAATTTAAGGTTTATTAGAGAAAGATAATACCGACAATACAAAACCATACAGCATCTGTGAAGCATGTACAATAACAAAATTGACAGTAGAATAAATGCAATAAAGACTTACAACAGATTCTCTGCTTTTCTCAGTTATTGTGTAAACATATCCCCCCCCCCTTCTGTTCCCCTCACCCCCCACCCTTCTCCCCTACCATCCCTGGGAGCTCCTGCAAAGGTAGTATGAACAAATAACATAAGAGAAAATCAAACATAAAAGGAAATCATATCTTCTTCTGTTGTTGTTGCCATGTTAGGTATAAAGACCAGGTACGCTGAAAGGCCCCTATTTGTTTCCGACGGTGCGCCGTAATCTTACTAAGGGTACAAACCTTTGCCACCCGTGACTGAACCTGCAATAATGTAGGTACACCCTGAGACTTCCAGTGTAAAGCTATCTCACATCGAGCAGAGGTGACCACCAATCTAACAAAACGCTGTAAGGCCGTGTCGAGCTGTGGATAGTCTGAGTTAAGCAGGGCAACTATGGGGGTTAGAGTAATAGAAACATGCAATATGTCTGAAAGCCACACAGCCAGTCCCTGCCAAAACTGGGAAACAGCAGCACACTCCCACCACATATGATAAAAGGAACCTCGCTCCCCACAACCCCTCCAGCACTGATCTGAGGCCGTGGAATAAATTTTATGGAGTTTAGCGGGGGTATAATGCCACCGATAAAGGAGTTTGAAACTATTTTCCAAGTAGGAGGCTGAGATAAGACCCTTACACCCCACTGTAAAGATAGTGTCCCAAAAGTCGTCACCCTGCGGGGACCCCAGATCAGCCTCCCAGGCGGACAGGTATGTTGGGCGCGTTCCCATACCCTGAAGGAGCAGCTTATAAATTTTGGACATTAAGTGCTGTACTTTGTCAGCCGCTCGGCAGAAATTCTCAAAGAGACCAATTGGCTGGAGTAAATCCCGGGAAATATGGGTCGCTCTTGCGTAACTCATTAGTTGGAGGTAGCGATAGAAATCCCCCTGAGGTAAGTCATGCCGGGCCTGGAGAGTGGAGAACGTCACCCACGAGGAGTGCTCCCAGAAGTGACTATAATTATAAAGACCCTTAGCCAACCAATCTGCAAAGACCTGCGGAGCTGAACCCCCCAAGAATGACCCAGAGTGAAAGGGGGAAAAAAGGACCGACCCCACCTTGGACCCCACCACCTAAGGCTTCCATTTATACCAAAGGTGTAAGGTACACTGAATCGTGTCCGGTAGGCCGTCCAATTTGGGCCCAGAGCTAGGAGGTTGCCAGAGGATATTAGTCAGCAGGTGTGGCCCGATAAGTTCCTGCTCCAGAATCGCCCAAGGTTTGCGGGCGGTGGTTCTGTGCCAATCAACAACAGCTCGTAATTGAGCCGCAACATAGTATCGTAATAAGTTAGGCACTGCAAGGCCCCCCCGCACCCGAGGTTGAAACAATACTTTCTGGGCCACCCTGGGGTGCTTCCCCTGCCACAGGAATTTCATAATCCTGCGTTGCCACTTGAGAAGCAGTGCAGTTGGTATGACGCAAGGAATGGTCTGGAAAAGATATCCAATCCGGGGCAGGATGTTCATTTTAAAAGTAGCAATTCGTCCCAGCCACGAAATGTGGTATCGATTCCACTCCTCCATTTCCCTGTACAATTTAGCGAGAAGAGGTGGATAGTTAAGCCTAAAAACATCAGAATGAGCCCCTATATATATACCTAGGTATTTAATTTTCTCCTTTGCCCATTTAAAAGCAAAACGGGCTTTCAGATCCCGTGCCTGGTCCTCCGGTAACGTAATATTAAGGATTTCGGTTTTGTCCCAATTAATGGAGTAGCCAGACACTTGACTGAAGGTTTTAATAATCTCTACCACGGCTGGCAACGATTGCTGAGGGTCCGCAAGGGTCAGAATGACATCATCAGCAAACATCGCCAACTTGGAGGAATATGACCCCACACTAATGCCCATCACGTCCCTCGACAACCGGATCCGTTGGGCCAAAGGTTCTATAAATAGGGCAAATAGTAATGGAGAGAGCGGGCAACCTTGGCGGGTGCCCCGCTCAACAATAAAGAACGGAGAATAGCCCCCATTTACCTTAATGCAGGCCCTCGGTTTATCATATAATTTCTGAATCCAGGTAATGAAAAAAGGCCCAAAACCCATGGTATGCAAGACTTGAAATAAAAAAGGCCAGTGAACCAAATCAAAGGCCTTTTCCGCATCCATAGCCATAAAAAGAAAGGGGATATGATGGCGCTTAACCCACCAGAGGGAATCCAACAACTTCCGCACATTATCGGACGCCATGCGACCAGGGATAAAACCGGCCTGATCCGGGTGAATGAGTTGTGCTACATAACCGTTAAGCCTGTTAGCCAGAATTTTAGCCAGAAGCTTGAGGTCTATGTTCAGCAATGAGATGGGCCTATAAGAGCCACACTTGGTAGGGTCCCGTCCCGGCTTTGCAATGATCGTTATACCCGCCACATTAGAATTAGGATTCAAAACCCCCTCGTGTCACAAGGCATTAAACATGGCCGTAAGTGGGGTAAGTAAATCACCGGCAAAGCATTGATAAAACCGGGCAGTAAACCCATCCAGCCCCGGGGACTTGCCAGCCTTAAGTTGCTTAATGGCAAATAACACCTCAGATTCTGAGATATCCTTGTCTAGCGTATCCCTGGCGGACTCTGATAACTGGGATAAGGGAGTGTCCTGTAAAAAGGATTGTATGTCCCTGAACTCTATAGAGTGGTTATGGGAATACAGTGCAGAATAAAATTGTAAAAAGCAGTCATGGATCGCATCATTGGAGGTAAGTGGTGCACCATGAGCACCTACAATTTTAGTAATAGTGTTTTGTAAGCGTTTGGCTCTCAACTTATGCGCAAGCAACTTCCCCGCTTTATTGCCCCCTTCAAAGTATACTTGTTCCGTTTGCTCCAGCTCATGCGCAATTTTGGCCGCATCCAGCGCCCCAAGTTGCGATCGGTAGTCAGCTAAGGCCAAACGGAGCACTTCAGTGGGGGTTTGCTTGTGGCGCTGTTCTAAGTCCAATAATTTGGCAGTCAGGAGCGAACGTTCCCGCTGGGTCTCCTTTTTAACCCAAGAGGCCCGAGCTATGAAAGTCCCCCTAAGCACTGCCTTTAAACAGTCCCAGTAAGTGATGGGCGAGATGTCAGGGTGAAGGTTATGAGAACTGTAATCTGTAAGTACCCGCCGACATTGATCCACAAAGGAGTCACTGTCAAGTAAGCTATCGTTTAGGCGCCAAAAGCGTTGGCCTTTGTCATAATTAGGGAAAGTCAGCTCAGCCCACACCGGAGCATGATCGGACCACGTGATCGACTCTATAACCCCTTTGCGCACATTTTGGATCACTCCCCTATCCACAAAAACATAGTCTATCCTAGTGTATAGGTTATGGGGGTTCGAGAAAAAAGTATAATCCCTCTGGGTGGAATGCAAAAAGCGCCACACATCTACCAGCTGAAAGTGGTCCAAAAAAGCAAGGAGGCTATTGCGGTCTCTTTTCAAAGTAGAACATCGCCCCCCCGAGGAATCAAGACCAGGGTCTAAGGGCAGATTGCAATCTCCCATCACCATCAAGTGACCCACTTTTTTCAAGAGGACCAGCTTCACCAGCGCATCATAAAATTTGGCTTGGTGAACATTGGGGGCATATACGTTAAGCAATGTATACGAGACCCCAGCAATATTAAGGACCAGCAATAAATATCTACCCAAAGGGTCAGCAACACTGTCAAGCAATTCAAAAGCAAAGTCCTTGTGAAATAGAATCCCCACACCTGCATATTTAGCAGCTTTAGAGCTAGCCGCCCAATACTGATGCGGGTAAAGGGCAGAGCTCATTAAATGCTCATAGCGCCGCTTTAAATGTGTCTCCTGGAGACAAGCAATCGCAATATCAGCACGCTGCAGATCTTTATATAGTAATTTACGCTTACGGTGCATATTCAGTCCCTTAACATTAAAGGACTGTACCTTAAAGGTAGCCATCCGGACAAGTGATGGTGCATTTCAAGTGCCCCAGCGTATATAGAGCAGACAGAGATAAGAGCAGGAGAGGTCCCCCCATGAAACAAGAGACAACTAAACATAGTACCAAGCAGCACGTAGCCCTCAGTGAGCCGGGCAGTAAACAACAAGGCAATGCACTCCCAGAGAGGAGATCCCCACTATTCCCCATTCCCCCCCCTCCCCCCCTCCCAAAGGAACCACAATCATCTCTTGGGTCCCCCATCATCTAGGGGTGAGTGAAGACAGCGTCCCAGGTGCCGTCCCACCCGGCAGCACCAGCATATTATCAAACATATAACCAGTAACCAAACCCTCCACGTCCGGTGCGGCTTAACAAGAAACAGTGTCAAAGCCTTCAGAGCCAAAGCAGCCAGATCATGTAGGGGCTCTGTTCGCGATATCTGGATCCGGGGTGCGTCGCAGTCTCTTTCCCCCCTTTCCCATCCGCTGCCAGCGAGGTTCCTCCCTGCGGTCGGCACGTGGCGAGGAAGATGGCGGCAAATCCGTCACAGTATAGCCAAGGTCCTTCAAGATGCCCGCCGCTTCATGCACGGATTGTGCCTTGTGCGTTGTACCTTGCACAGTAAAGCTGAGGCCAAAGGGGAAGAGCCAGCGGTACCGGATGTTTTCTTTAATCAAAACAGCAGTAATAGGTTTCATAGCCTGGCGTTTCTTCATAGTAGTCGGGGAAACATCAGCATAGACTTGCACATCATGTCCCTGCAGCTGCACCTTCCCTCTCTGGCGCGCCAGGGCCAGGATCTTCTCTTTCACAGGGAAATCATGGAAGCAAGCGATCACATCCTTGGGTTGGTTAGGAGCTCTCTGACCCTGGACCCTGTGAGCCCGTTCCAGCTTGACCACTAGAGACCCTCCAGAGCCTGCAGCATTTTGGTTTGCATCTTGCTGTAATAAATCAGTGCAAAGCTCTGTAATAACTTGCACACAGTTAGCAAAGTCAGAGGTCTCAGGAATGCCCCGAAAGCGCAGATTAGCCCTCCTATTCCTGTTTTCTAAATCTTCCAGTTTGGAGGAGAGTTGCTGAATTTCACTAGCCATTTCCTTATGGCTATTCTGCAGCGAGCTCATTTTATCTGCCTGAGATTCAGTGAGGGTTTCATACTCAAAAAGCCTCCTCCCCATTTCACACAGTTCCTCCTTCATTTCACCCACCGTTTCACGGATCTCAGATTTAAAAGAATTGAGATCGTGGCTGAGCTCCCCAAACCAAGCCTTAAACTCACCCCGAGTAGGGATTTCCGAATCGGGGAGTGCCGGTGCTGCAGCTGAGGCCTCAGAGATCGCTTCTCCCGTCACGGCGGCCATTTTGTTTTTTTCAGGAGAATTTTCCCGGGCCGATTTCTGGTAGGAAAACTTGCAAAAGTCGGGTTTGGGGGCCCGATTCGCCATCAGCAGCCATCGGGGGTGAGCTTGGTGTTGGAGCCGCGTCAAAAGGTGGAGGGATGGCTACGATATTATCTGGATGCTATCCGGCATAGCCAGGAGCTCCAGGCTAGGCTGCCACTCGAGCCGCTGACGTCATCAGCCCCCATTAATCAACTTTTTTAACAGTATACTTAATTTTAATACATGATATAGTTTGACATATATCAATCAATAAAAAGTATTTCACCATGCATATCTGAATGCACAGCACGCCTAATAAGGTTTCCCATAGTACTAGAGTGCACTGTAAGAAGTTTCCTGCTTCTGCTAGTGAAGACATATTTAAAACTCTCCTTTGTGGTTAGCAGAATGAATATCCTTGTATGGCAGGCTACAAATGTAGCGATTTAAGTCTATGTAGCAATCACGGACTATAGCATGAATGTGAAGTTCTAAGGAAGTTGTGCTAAATGAGGTATATACAAACAAAGGTTGTGGTTTTAGTAATGTTTGCTTCTCTGATTGAGGTGAGTGAATTGCTTTGATAACATTAAGAGAGAACCGCCAGAGTATATCAGCATTGCTCTGATAACACTGGGAGAGAACTGCCAGAGAATATCAGCTGACAGCTGAAAGAAATTCTTTTTGGCGCAAATTCCTTGCAAATCTCGCGAGAATCACTATAAGTACTGGGCTTGACGGCGTCTCTGTTTGACACTAGCAGAAAGAATGTCAGAGTGTTCTGCAGGTACGTGATCTCTCTGAAGCGCAATCAGTTAAGTATTTGGCTGTGTTTCTTACGTTTGATACAGATACTATGGCTTTGTTTTACTGAGAAGCAACAGCACAAACTGTCCTTTAATTTGGAATGACCTTTTTATATTTTTTTAAAAAGTATGTTTTTTTAAAAAGTAAATTGGCAAAAGGTTTGTCCTAGTTATATATTTTATACAATTAATATTATGATGATAACTTATGGTTAATGTGCTATAGACTACTGGCTGTGCAATTCTCAATAGTTTTGAATGATTTTTTTAATTAATAGTAAGAACTTCATTTATTATTTTTAAACATTGCTAGTATAAGATAAAATTATATAACAAATGAATGGTTTGTTTAAAATCTATATGTTGTTGTTTCTATTTAGACACTAATGATATTGTGACATTGTGACAGTGTGACAGCAGCCCTGCAGGCATATTTTAAGTCCTGCTAATTGAAGTAAGCACTAACTATGATTACATTGACTCCACTATATCCTCTGATTAAGAATTACATTCATAGAAAGTCAGCCTCTCCAGTTCTATTGAATCATTCATTCTTTGTTTTCTGTCTACACCATGTTGATGTCCAAATGCAATTTTAATCTGTTTGGATTCCATGAGTTTATATAGCTATACATGTATCAAGCACTTTTTGTTTGTATTCACACATTAATACATGTATTTTATATTTCTAATTATTTAATTGTGTTATTTTAATTTTTATCTGAACACCTATACATGTATTTTATTTTATGATTTAAGTACGTACATCTATACATGTATTTTATGTCCTTATTGTTTTGAATTATTTAATTGTGTTGTTTTAAGGTTTTATATTTATTTGTTCAATTTTAGTTGCCCCTGAGGCAGCTCTATGAGCGAAACTCGGCCAGAGTCGGGCATTGAAATAAAGGGCTTCTTCTGATCGTCCGATTCTCATTGTCTTTACTGTATCACAGCCAACTGGATCGGCTTCCGATTTGCTTTTTGCACACATAATAGGGCCACATTATAGATTTCGGAAGATATATGGTGAGAGGAAGATAGTTTCTCTTTTTTATTTCTCAAAGTTAAAGAGAAGAGGACCAGAGTAACAAAGCCAGGAGTGCTTCACTCTTAATCAGCACCTCAAGTACCTATTTTGAGCATCAGAGACAACGCATCCTGCATCATACAGCTAAGTTTGCACTCACACAACATTCTATGTCTCAACAGAGACCAGAGATGTTCACTATAAAAAAAAAAAGAAATACATAAACAGAGTTATAAGAAGAAAATTATACTTAGCTAAGAGAAAATGTTCAAAGACACTGCAAGTTAGAGAGTAGCACAAAACCGCAATTTCAGAGAATACATTGGTGTTAAGTAAAATACAGTATAAAGAGCAAGAATGGACAATATTGTGACTTGCCTGAATAACTGTTTTGAATGCATCTTGCTTCTTTTTGAGAGAGACTTAGAAGAGAATGCTAATTTCTATAGTGACTAAGGCTTGGATTTTCTAAGTTCGCAGATATCTTTGGAAAATGACCCCCTAAGTTGGTAAAGATTTGTTTTAATAGCTGTTCTAATATCTCAATTGCAAAAGATTTAAAGTGGATTGCATTTACTGCTGGTACACAATAGCTGTTGAATCTAGTTTTAACATCATTGCCAGCTGGTGAAATTTTTATTATTTGCATCTCATAATTGTTCCCACAATAAAGCTTTTGTTAATTTTAAATTATTCTTTCCTTCATAATATCTTTCTTACTCCCTGCTTCCCCTCCCAACCTCCAGGAGCTTTACAGGCTGGGTGGGATTTCCCATTCCTTCTAAATTACCCAGTCGGGAAGAGGACAACATGTGGAACCCCTTTAGTTGCAACTCAACTTTAGTACCATCGATCTACCCCACTGTCACTTGGAACCTTGAACCACCGTAGCAAAACAGAATCGCCATTTCCATCAATTGCAGCTAGGCGGCATTACACAACACTCAGTTGTGACTCCATTGTCTTCCCCTGCCTGCTTCTCCACAAGAATTGTTTGTGGTGAAGCAGGCAGGGGAAGTCAGTGGAGTCATGACTCAGTGATAGCATCTGGGGAAAGGAGGTAGAGAAGCTCAGCGGAGTCATGCCTCAGAGATTGCATTTGTTAAAAGAAGACAGAGGAACTCAATAGAGTCATGTCTTGGAGGGAGCATTTGTTAAAAGGAGGCAGAGGAACTCAGCAGAGTCATGCCTCTGAGGTAGCGTTTGTTAGAAGGATGCAGAGGAACTCAGCTGCGTTATGGTGTTTTCGCATGCGTTAAGGCATTTTTGTATGCGAAAAATGCTTTAACACATGCGATAAGCACCATAATGCATGGTACAATGCAAATTTTTAAAGGGGAGGGATTGGGGAGGAGGTGGAGGTGGGATTTCTGAAAAAGTAGACTGGCTTTGTGAAGCCATAACTCACGATATCGCACAGTTTTAACGCCGAAAATAACTACACCTTTTTCAATTGCGTTAAGCTGTCGATATCATGCATTATGCTCATAATGCAATTTGCAATTTTTTCACAAATTCCATTTTGGGCATTTTTAGGCTGGGGAAGGGCCTGAGATATGGGAGGAGAGTGGGGGAAGGCCTGAGATGAGGGGAGAGGGAGAGGGAGAGAGAGAGAGAGAAAGCATGCACTTCTGGGGGGTGGCACCATAGTAAGCAGCTATTTATGCTACTATAGGAGGCCCACCTAGTAACTTGAGGTAAGGTTTAGGTAGGGGTTAGGGGCCACTTTTACTGCAGAGTGAGACGTACAAACAGAACAGTACACTTGTGAAGATGTCCTTCGGAGTGAGGAAACTCACACAACGATGAGATTTGTACACTGTTCTTTCAACTTAGCTTGATGGACTCTCTACCTGGGTAACATCACGCTAGGTTGAGAGAACACTGTACAAATCTCATCGTTGTATGAGTTTCCTCACTCCAAAGGACATGAAATCTTCACAAGAGTGTACTGTTCTGTTCGTACATCTGTGATACTTAGCTCCTCTACTCCCATAAGGAAACACAATCTCTTGACTTTCCTTATAGTTTTTGCTATCTTGACTTTGTATGCATGCATGAAATAAACAAATCCTGCCAGCTCTTATAGATCTCTAAGCTACTTAATAAATGTTATGTTTTGAAACTGAAAGTCTGTTTCATCACTGGCTATCTCTGGGGAGGAAACCAGGCGGGGTAAGTTTCAAGGTTTTTTAACATTCCTTCCAGGTGACCTTTCTTCTCCATGGTAAAGCAGGGGTTGCCAGATTAGAGGTGGGAGTTCTCTACTATGTCCCTGAAGGGCTCCTCTATATATCTCTCTGTCTCCCTTAGCTCCTCAAGGTCTGCAACTCTAGCCTCCAGAGATCGGACTTGTTCTCTGAGGGATAAGGAGCTCTTTGCACACATACAACCTCTTACCAGCTGGGAAATAATCATATGTGTGGCATACAGTGCAAAAGACTGGAAAGCCTCCCTCTGAAGAAGGGCAGATTTTCATCAGAGGCACATCAGAGCTCTTGTCCATCTATCCAAGCCACAGAAATGCAAGATCAGACAAAGATCATTTAATTTAATTTTGAAAAATATTCTGTTACAAATTACTATGTTATTTGTTATCAGTATAGTAATCTATACTGATTACTTTTAAATTACTGTAGCCAGCACTCAAAACAATTAAATCTTCTTAAAGGTGGCAAAAGCGAAGCTTCATCATTGTAAATTTCCGGAGTCACATTCAACCTTATTTTCAGTAGGTTTTTTCCATCAGTACTGTATGGGAAAAGTTTCTGGGCATCTGCTAAAGAGGTAACTAAGAAGGGGATATAACAGAGGTTTGTAAAAACATGAGTGGGGTGAAACAGGTAAATAGGGAATGGTTATTTACCCTTTCATATAGGACTAGGACTAGGAGACAATCCATAAAACTAGCAGCAGTTTTAAAACAATTCAGAGAAAATTTTTTGACTCACTGCACAGTTAAGCTATGGAATTTGTCAGGGGATGTAGTCAAAGCATCTTAACATGGTTGGGTTTAAGAGGGGCTTGGACAAGATCCTGGAGGGAAAGTCCATAAAACATGATTAACCAGGAGGACTTGGGGGGGAAGCACAGCTTATCCTTGGGAGTGAACAATAAGAAACTGGATCTGTTCTTTTGGATCTGCTTCCTAATGATCCGGACTGGTCACAGTGGGAGGCTGGATGCTGGGCTCGATGGACCTTTGGTCTGAGCCAGTATGGCAATTTTCTTTTGTTCTTATATTTCTGTTTGTAGGAGAAAGGTGAGATATGTTTCAATTGAAAAATTTGCTGGGAAAAAACAAAAAACAAGAAAAAAATGGTTGGAAATCCTTGGTAATACATCCGATTCCCAAAAAGAACTGGATCACTTCTTTAGATTATATTTGAAATTATGTTAAATGAAACTGAAAACAAAAACAGTTTATTAGTGGAATGCCAAGAACTGGACAATGACATGGCTGGATGCTTTGAGATCTGACTGAGTGGGCTGGCTGGCCGGCGACTGAAAAAAAAAAAAAAAGAGAATTTATTTACTAATACTTCTTACTCAATCAGTGCCAAGGTACAAAGTTCTACTTAAAACTTTTAAGCTTTTGAAATAAAATCAAACTCGGAGTAAAAACCCTGCCCAAGTTTGGAAGCTTTGGGATTTTTTTTTTTTTTTTTTTTAAATTGGCTGAGATGAGGGATTATTTTTAGTCAGTCCAAAACAAGGTAGGTAGGAATGAGAGAATGGAAAATGAGATGTTCATGGAAAGTCATTGCAGGGGAAGCCCACATCTCCGGCCTAGCATGAAAAGGCTGTGCCCAGCTCCTGCTGCCTTTCTATCACATTCACTTCTAGTAATTAGGGTCTTTCAAGTATATTTTCTCTGTATGCAAGCACCATCATATAGCCATCAAAGCAGAAGTACTAGTAGCTAAAGTGTTTACTGGTAAATGTATCTTATGTATTATTGACATTCATCATTTGGGTTTTTTGACTGAGTGCTCCCACCCTTCCCCAGCATCTGCCCCCTGGGGATGTTGGTGACTGGTGAATGGTGGGAGTCTGTGTGTGTGACACTCTCTCTCTTAGGGCCGATGCAAGGGTATTAGATGCTGTAAGTGAACCTTACAGCCTATTGTTCCCCCTTCCTTTCCCTCCCCACACAATTAAAAATGATGCATTCTTTTCTATTTTTTAATTTATTAACAGCTTCCTCAACTAAAACTGGAGCTTTTGTCTGGAAAAGGAACATTGAAAGTACAATCTTATGAATTAAAATGATCACTTACAACAATATGCATATTATATTTGCATGCACTTGGAAAAAAACCCACTTTCAATAATGGTAGTGTAATAAGCTTAATAAACTACATTTCTCATAGTAATCAAGGTGGCTTACTGGATCCCATATAGTATTAGATCTATGGTAAAGTGCACTGGGTTTGGACTTGGCCCACAGAAAGCAATAAATAAACTGAACTACAATTACAATGTAGAAAGCATTCCATATCATAACTGTCAACACTCAAAACACTTACAAGCCTACGAAAAAGCAGCTGAAAATATTACACCAGGCCCTAAACACCAACATACCTCCTAATAGGAAAACAGATTAAAGCCAGGTTGTTGGAAATTTGTGCACAGAAACTATACGCTAGCAGAATACCTGACCTCAGTCACACATGGCCATGTAGATGGGAAAGCAGTGTCCTATTGTGGATTGCCACCTGGTAAAAGATAGAAACGGAGATTAGGGCTAAATAGTAAATTTTCCCTATGGAGAAAGGTGAATATTGGAGTGCCTCGGGGAACTTTTCTGGGACCACTGCTTTTTAATATATTTATAAATGACCTGGAAATAGGAACAAGTGAGGTGATCAAATTTGCTGATAATTCAAAATTATTCAAAGTTGTTAAATCACAAGAGGATTGTGACAAATTGCAAGAGGACTGGCAGACTGGGCATGCAAATGAAATTTCAAGTGGACAAGTGCAAAGCCATGCACTTAGAAAAGAGAAACCCAAATTATAGCTACACAATACAAGGTTCCACTTAAGGAGTCACCAGTCAGGAAAAGGATCTAGGATTCATCATTGAAATCTTCTGCTCATGTGCAACAGCAGCCAAGAAAGCAAATAGAATGTTAGAGATTATTAGGAAAGAAATGGAGAGTAAAACAGAGACTATCTTAATGCCTCTGTATTGCTTCATAATTAAGCTCTGGAATTCATTGCCAGAGGATGTGGTGAAAGCTATTAGTGTAGTTGCATGTAAAAACAGTTTGGACAAGTTCCTAGAAGAAAAGTCCATAAGCCATTATTAAGATGGAGTTGCAGAAATCCACTGCTTATTCTTGGGATAAGCAGCTTGGAAACTATCTACCCCTTGGGATTCTACCAGGTATTTGTGAGCTAGATTGAACATTGTTAGAAACAAGATACTAGGTTTGATAGACCCTTGGTCTGACCCAGTACAGCAATTCTTATGCTCTTATGCTGTGCAGTCCTGTCACTGATATGGGAGCTTTACATTCAAGGGAAGATACATTAAATACATGTTCTCTTCCAAAAACCACAGCTACAGCTAAAGCAAACCATTGCAAAGTTGGTATTCCCCCACTTTTCTTCTTCCTTTATTTTCTGAATGTGGAGTGGCCATGAGAGGGGCTAAGAATGGATTATTTCCAGCCTTTTGCTCTAAACCAGTTTTCCCCACAGACTGTGCCACGGGAAGGAGCTGCTTCTATGTGTTGCTTGCTTGCCGAGTGGCACAGATGCCAGAGTTTGACAGTCCTTACTTGGGAAATTTGGTGAGAGTGTGGGCAATACATTAGAGTCAGGGAATTCCATGGAGGGAGAAAATACAAAAAGGGGCATTTTTAATGGTGCAGTAAGAGGGATTCTGCCTCCCAAACAGGGAATTTTTGCATGTCTTGTTTGAATTAATTTCTTGCGGGGAATCGGGGGATGTGAGCTCAGTGTGTTCCCCGTGGAGATCCCAACTGTGTAAAGAAAAGGGCATGAACTATACACTAGGGTGCGAGTCTTCTCAAATATGTGACAAAGCCTTCTTAGGGAATCTCCCCACCCTGTCAAAATAGATAAATACATATTTTAGCAGTACTCAGAAAGCCACCCTCCCACATCAACTTTTCCTGACCCAGCTTAAGAGCTCCAGATCAGTTACTAATTTTGAACCAGTCTGAAAGGGTCTGCTCTATTCTGACTATGCACCTCTCAGATATTTCAACAGTGTTTAAGGTTTCTAAGAGAAGCAGGGTCCAGTAAGGCATGGAGACTAGGCTTCTCTGTGTTTGTGAATCAGTAGCGTCAGGTATTGTTCACATGGATTGCTATTAGATCTTTTGTTTTAATGTTTTTAATATTTTATTATACTTTACGTTATTTTTATTGTCTTTATTATTGCTGCACACCGCACCAATCAGATTTCTGGGTGTGCGGTATATAAGCATAAAATAAAATAAATAAAGGCAGGGGCACAGAATGGTATAATATTTATTTATGTAGATTTTTATATTCTGCTTTTCAGCACTTCGAAGTGTCCATCAGAGCAGATTACATTCAGGTACTGTTGGTATTTCCCTATCCCCACAGGGCTTACAATCTAACTTTGTACGTGAGGCAACAGAGGGTAAAGCAACTTACCCAAGATCACAAGGAGAAACAGTGGGATTTGAATGGTGGTTTCCCTGGGTTATAGCTCCCTGCTCTAACCACTAGGCTACTCCTACCATTGAGGTGCCTGTTGGGAATTCCCAAACAACACTATTCCACTGACACATGGAAATCTACAGGGAAGAGCCCAAAATCCCCCAAGCCAACCCAAATAATATTTCTATCACAAATCAAATATCTTCAGCCACACCCATTTGTGTGACTCAGGAATTCTGAGGAAAAGAGCCCACAGTTCTTCCATTCCATTCAATCTTCTTACTACTTAACTACTACCACTTAAGATTTCTATAGCACCTCACGATGTTTGCAATATTGTACAAACAATGCTTTAAAAAGACAGGCCCTGCTTAACACAGCTTACAATCTAATAAGACAAACATATAGGGCAACAGATTTGGAGGATTTTATAAAAGTAAGACAATGGTTAAAAAGAAAGTTAATGAGACTAAAAGCAGAGAATCAGGACTAAGATTTAAAAGCAGCCTTAAACAGGTGGGTCTTTAGATGGGATATAAACACTGCGAGAGAGGGAGCATGACGCACCAGCTCAATATAAATATTCCAAGCACACAGCGCAGCCAGTTGAAAAGCACAGCATCTGGAATTGGCACTGGCAGTACCAGAGAAGGGCACAGATAGGAGTGACTTGGTCAATGAGTGGGGTGAACGAGGAGGGGATAAGAGAGGAGAGGTGCTGAGGTGCTACAGACTGAAGGCATTTGTAGGTGAGAAAGAGGAGCTTGAACTGTATGTGGGAACGGATAGGGAGCCAATGCAGTGACTTCAGAAAAGGGGTTTTATGGGTATACACTTTGGCAAAAGATAAGATAGATTGTAGTGGCGAGAGATGGCTCACTGGAAGACCTGTGAGGAGCAGGTTGCAATGGTCTAAGGTGGAGGAAATGAGAGTGAAAGAGTTCTGGTAGTGTGATCAGAAAGGAAGAAATGGATTTTGGTGATGTTATAGAGAAAAAAATGGAATGTTTTAGAAGAATTTTGGATATGAGTAGAGAAGGAGAGAGAGGAGTCGAAGATAACTCCTAGGTTATGGGCTGAGGTGACTGGAGGATGACCATGTTATCCAGAGAAAAGGAGGAAGAGGGGAGGTGGGCCTGGGGGGAAAGATAAGGAGCTCCATCTTGGCCTTGTTGAGATTAAGGTGGCAGTGGGACATCCAAGCAGCAATGTCAGAAATGCAGGCAGAGATCTGGGACTGTATTCCTGATTACATTTCTTGTGTAAAGAAGTAAATCTGGGAGACATGAGCATAAAAATGGAATTGAAAGCCATGAGAGGAAATCAGAGCACCAAGGGAAAAGGGAAAAGAGAAGAGGGGCCCAGGACAGAGCCCTAAGGCACACCGATTGATAATGGGATGGCAATAGAAGAGGAACCACCAGAGAAAACACTAAAAGTGCAATGGGGAAAAAAGAGAACCAAGACAGGCAGAGTCCTGAAGTCCAAGCGAGGACAGAGTATCAAGGAGTAGGTGGTGATCAAGTGTCAAAAGCAGCAGATAAATGGAGGATAGGAACTTAGTAGAGGCCTTTGGCTTTAGGCATAAACAGGTCATAGGATTCTTTGGCAAGGGCTGTTTCAGTTGAATGTAGAGAGCAAAAACCAGATTTCTTCAGGATGCTCTTTCAATAACAGCACTAACAATGGATTGTTGTGTTTTATTTAGGTTTTTTGGGAGGGGAAAGAGGAAGGGAAGTCTGACAGTTTACTTCTAGGTTTCCACTGGCAGGAATTTCCTCCTGCATGCCAGAAGTAGACATTATGCTCAGGAATTAATCCTGGGCTTCCCGTACGGCAGTGTGCAATGCTGTGGCTGAGCCATGAGGCTGGGCCCCCTACCAATTTTTTTTTTTAAATAATTCATTATGAAAGTACAATACACACTGGGGTCCATTTTAAAAAGTCTGCAAGCGCGTCCAGGTGCGCGTGGTTCCCGGAGTACACACGTCATAAAATCCAATGGCCGCGCGCACATGTGCGCCGGAGTTTAAAATCCACGCACGCATGTGTGGGCGACTCGTGCACACGGGAAGGGGGGGGGGAGGATTTTGTGATCTATGTGCGGTGACACGATCAAGCCTTTGCCCAATTCCCTCCCAGTCTGCTTCAATTAAGGAGCGGACTGGGAGGGAACTTTCCTTTATCCCTATCTACCCTTCCTCCCTTTCCCCCCTCTCCTCCCCAACCCCCATACTAACTCTATCTAGGCTTTTTTTGTTTGTTTGTTTGTTTTGTAACTTACCTGCTGCTTCGGAGCAGAAGTTACGCGCACAGGCCAGCTGCCGGTGCACACTTCCCCGGGACAGGGCCTAATGGCCGCTGTACTGGCCGGCCCCACCCCTCCCTGCCCAAACCACGCCCCCAGCCCGCCCCTATTTCAGGGCCCAGCACTTCTGCACGTAACAGGGGTTACGCGAGTGGTCGGGCCTGTTCTAAAATGCGCGCAAGGCCCAGCCACGCGCATATCCCCCGCTTTTTACGTATGTGGCCTTTTTAAAATTGGCCTGTTTCTTCTTAGGATTGTACTTTTTCCTTCCTAGTAAACCACTCCTATCATTTTGGCTTGAAATAAATCATGTCTGCTATGTCCTTACTGTCAGGACATTTGCTAGTGTCCACCTGCTTTATTTTCTGGGTTAAAGTCTCCGAACTGTAGAATGGACAAATAGAATGTTTTACCTTGGAGATTTCATTTCACTGAGCCAAGTGCCCAAAACAATGCAATGGTTTTTACATATAACATAATGATGGCAAAAAAAAAACAAAACCCCAAATCCATCTTGTTTTGCTGGAAGGATGTAGATTGCTTACAGATTATGGCTAGAAGCAAATGGAACAATCTTTGATATCTGAAAGGAAAATCAATTAGAAATAAGGAAATTATCTAAAAAAAGCAAAGATGATTATGTTCAATTGTGGAGAAAATTTGAGTTTATAATACTAACCTAAAAAATAACGAAAGAAATGAGGTTCTTGTCGTGCAATGGAGGAGTGAAACAGAGAATATGTCAGCAGATAAAGACCACATGGCCCATCTGGTCTGCCCATCCACATCGCCTGTTCATCTTTCAATTTATTCCTCTTCCTGAGGGTGCAGAGAGGAAAGACTGGGGGGTGGGGGGGAGGGAGTGAATATGGTTGTCAGGCAAGTGGGGTTTTTTTTAATGGGTTGTTGCAGCGATATAAGCTGGGTTATAGGTGACTCCATTATTGTAACAAAAAATGTGTGTGTGCCTTCTTATCATCATTTGGACATAACAGTGGCATTCTGACTTGTTGCAATAAAAAAATAATTTAAAGCATCTGCATGACCATAATTAAAGGCGCACGCATTTTATTCCCAACAACTGTAAAAGTATGTAAGAAACGAAATACTTATTTTACCATAAAAAAAAAGAAACCCCAAGAAATAAGTTGAACAAAAGGAGGAAAACAGCTAAGACTCAGGTAAGCTGATACTCTGAACAACCCACAGTAGACAGGAACACAGAAGAGCCAGGAAACTCTCCATCTGCCGTAGACAAGCACTGAAGCCAGGGAGTTCTTAGGAGAAATAATGTGGTAACTTTAACCAAATAAGAGAGCATTTTCTTCCTGCCACAGTCCTAAGCAGTGAGCCCCTCTCTCAGTAGGGACACTGGAAAAGCATTTAAAAATGTCCTCAAAACTGTTACGACTTCTCGCACATTTTCTGTGGAAATTTTTATTTTCTTTCTCTCTCTTTTTTTTTTCCCAGAATTTCCACATTTGGCACGCAAACTGCATCACGCAAAATTCCTGCCCCATTGCTGAGGGCACAGCAAATCTGTAGAAAGCTTTCATGAAAATGCCCCTTACCTTTTTTTTTTTTCCCTGTAAAATCTGCACAGCTATGTTTTTGAAATTTGCCTTTCTGAACCTGAGTCTCCAGGTGAGTTACAGCTGGGAAATTTGAGCACTTAGAATCGAAGGGGGTTTTATTGACGCGAGATTCTCTCCCATCGCGTGTCAGTGGGGAGAATGCTTAGTAAACAGAGCCCTAAATGTTGTACCTGAGGAAATGGAGGGTGAAGTGACTCACCCAAAGCCACAAGGCCCGTCTGTGGGGGGAAAAGCTGTGTTTGAACCACCTACTCCTCTAACCACCAGAGAAACTCCTTCTTCACGCCACTCTTGTGCTTTTCTAGTTCTCTCCATCAGGGCCGAGATTCCTTCAGAGGTCAGATGGAGTGTACAAAGTGTTTTGTCATTTCTGTTACACCTCCTTTGTCTGCCTTTGTTCTTATCTGCTTTCATTTCCTCTCTTGCACTGTCCTCCCCCCCACTGCCCTTCTGTCTTTCTTATTTCTGGCCCTGCCTACTCAGAGCTGATCAGAGTCTAAAACTCCCCATGTGCCCACCTGGTTGCAAGGGAACAGGCAGCCTGCCAGGCAGCTCCATCAAATAAACTCGATCAACAGAGAAAGATTAAAAAGCGGGAAAACGGTAGAAAAATAAAAAAAAAATATTTATTTATTTATTTATTTATTTAGCAGTTTTCTATACCGACCTTCATAGTAGATAACCATATCGGATCGGTTTACATTTTAACAAAGGGTAAAAACTGAGGTAACAATTCTGGTAAATAATAGATAACAAAGGAAAAGGAATAAGTCAAAGTTACAATCAACAAGGTATGGAAAACTTGGAGGCTTAAAGACAAGCTGGAAGGAAGATAGAGGCAGGTAGAATAAATATAACATGATACGAATAATTTAACGGGTTAGAGCATATGCTTTAACCAGGAAATGCCAGTGTCCATTGTTCAGGAGGAAGTGTGTCAAGGTCCTTGTAAGAAGTGAGGCTCAAACTAGTGATTATCCGGTGGATCTGGGAAGGCTTGGTGAAAGAGCCACGTCTTTAGTCTTTTTCTGAAGGTTAAGAGGCAGGGTTCCAATCTGAGATTTGCTGGGATATTGTTCCAGATAGCTGGGCCTGCAATTGAAAAAGCTCTGTCTTTGGTCGTAGAGAGGCGAGTGGCTTTAGTAGGGGGAAATTTCAGAGTGCCTTTGTGGATATCTCTCGTTGGTCTGTTAGAGGAGTGGAGTTTGAAAGGGATATCCAGGTCGAGTTGGATATCCACAATTTGCATGAAAAGAGAGCCCAACACCAGCGGGATATGCGCTTCTGTTCTAGTGCTGCGGTTTTTCAGTGCTCCTGCCTGCCAGTCTCAGATATCCGTTGAGCTGAAAGGACTAGAAGCTTCAACTACATCAGGTTTTTAAAAAACCTGGTGCAATATTACTAATTTTAGTTATTTCCAGATATTTGATATTCTGCCTTTTTCTAACTTGGCCTCAAAGCAGATTACAATCAGACAGGATGTCTACTGGACACACAGTGACACATTTGTTCAAGGGAAGGAGACCTAAGAGGTGTACAAGTGAAACATTTGTACCAAGATCGTGTGCAGTTCTGGCAGAGTGGGTATTTCCACTACTAGCAAATAGATTGTGGAAAGGCCTGGATGAGCAGCCATGTCTACTTTCTTCTGGAAGGTGAGGAAGGATGGTTCATGGCAAAGGTGTATTGGCATCTCATTCCAGATTCTGGGTGCATAACAGCTGAAGGTCTGAAGCCTTGCACTGACCAATTTCATGGATATTAGAGGGAGAAGGGTTTTTGGGAGGATCAGGAGTTCTCTGGTGGGGGTGTGGGGGGTTAAGAAGAAGAGAAAGGTATTCAGAAGTCTACTTATTTACACATTTAAAGATAAAAGCAACGGGTTCTGAATTGAATCCTGGTTTCAATCAGGAGCCAGGGCGGTTTCTGCAGTATAGGTGTTATGTGGTCTGTTGGTTTGGGCCCTACCAAGATTCTGGCTGCAGTCTTTTGCAGGAGCTGGATGCATTTCATACTGTACTGGGAGAAGCCATTTACAAGACAGCTGCAATAGGCAATATGGCTGGAAATAAGCTCAAAGATTATGGTAGCTAGGTTGTGTTGGCCAAAGTAATACTGTAGTTGGTGGATCTGGCACAGCTACATGAAGGAAGCTCACACTATTTTGGAGATGTGTGATTCCATCGTGAGTTTAGTACCGGAGAAAACTGGAATCTTAGCAGGCCTAAGTATGACCTAAACATGGGCTTGGAAGACCAGATCTATCTTCAGGACAGCTGAAGAAAGGCCCTAAGTGGACTTAAAGACTCACATACTTCACCATTTTTTTATTATTCTTATGTTGTCCAATAAAAGATATAAATAACTACTAAGATTTGATTTTTTAATGTGAACTCCTGATAATGTAAAATTCATTGAGGAGTTTGCCAAGAGTGTCCAATTCCTGAACCAGACATCTCTGGGAACTAAAAAGCACCATTCACTTCCTGTCAGCCAATGGTAAACTCTATTGCTCTCAGCAAGTTATTTTAGGAACCCAGCACATCTCAAAGAGCCATATTCAATGACTACATTCTTGCCGGAGCAAGAAGGAAGCATTAATTCCACTTTGCTCTATTCTGTCAGTGTTCAGAGAGCCACCGGCAAATTCTAAAACTCAGACTGAGCAGTAGAAAAGTGGAAGCTAGATGATGTTCCTGGGTGGCAGCAGTGTGTTGGATTTAGGGCTGAGCCCTGTTCAAAGTTTAGGCCTAGACATAGTTTGGCTGGATGCGGCCTCAACCACCACACTGATTCAAATATAGAAGTATGAATGTCTTCTCTGGAGAGACACTCATCCCTAATAATACTGTTTGCTCCTGTCCACATCACGGTACTCGTCCACAACTATTGAAAATAATCAGCCTTCAGTCTCAAAACCCCCGAGTATCACTCATGCTGCTATATGGGTCGTTTTTTATAAAATAATCATCAAACATCAGGTCTGAGATTTGACAGAAAGCATCATGTGACCAAGTAGATAGTTGATTCTGTGCACCAAGGGCAGGGAAGCATTAGCCATGTTTGCTAACATCACAGTATGCTCCGATCTCACTGAAGTCTCACTCCAGCTAGTATCCGTAAGATTAGAAATATTATTAAATTTAGAAGGAAAAACTGAAGTTGGGTGCGGGGGTGAGGTTAGGGTCCAAGAAGATTTTGGAAGCCGAATAACAGACTCTGAGTTGTACATGAAAGGATCTCAACACAGTTCTAAAGTCCTGCAAGCACTTGGCCTATTTATCCGATGGTACACAAGCGTGCATCAGATTCCCTTACTGCACACTTTGTTGGGCATTATTGCTTATTTACAAAACGGTCCCTAACTGAACTAGTTTAGGAAAAATAATGTGAATGAGCCAATCCAGTTCGCATGGGCAGTTTTCAATACTTCTCTTAAGGTTATCCACCCTAGAGTGTAAAACCAAAAAACCTTGGCCTTGCCACTAGATGTCCCTGCAGTCACTAAAATGATTGAGCAGGAGGAAAATAAATGCACCACGCAGCAATTAAATAGAATGATGCAATACCATTCTGGCAAATTCAAATGATCTTACTTTCTCGATTCAATGAAACGTTATTTTAGTAATCCTGTTGCATTAATCCAAACTGCAATGATACCAATCCTTTGGAATGGGTTATATATGGGCAAACCACAGACAAAAGTGTAATTAAAATTGAACTCATGAGCAATCTGGGTACAGAAAAGGACAAACTTTTTCCTGTGTCATCTATCTGAAATGTTCTGTAAGTATCGCCCTGCACTTTCTCAGCCAGAGTCACCCATTCGGGAAAGAAGGGTTTAAGATCTGTCAGGTTGTTTTGGTCATCTGATTATAAGAGCAGTTTTCAAAAGCCATTTTACCCCAGCTATTTGAAACATTTCCCATTCTGTACATGCAGGGATCAACAACCTACATGCTTTACCCACGAGAAAAGCAGGAGGGTTCAAAGGTGAGGTTAGGTAGGGAGAGGTAACAGTGCACCTAGTTTTGCATTTTCAAGTTGATGCACGTTGCTCTGCAAGGAAAAAGGGTCCATAAAGATGCAGATGCAAAACTCTGCAAGGGATTTTTCCTCAGGTAATGTTCAAAGGAAAAGGATGCACATATTTCTGTGCAGTCTGCGGGGTTGGGGGGGGAGGAAGTACCTGCAGACTCTGCAACCACCCACATAGTTTTGAAAATTGCCCCCAACATCAATTCATTTGATGACTTAATTGCTCGATAGGGCATTACAACAGCACAGTTTTATTTTCCATACCCTCTCTGGAGACTTAGTTGAAATGGCAATTTGTAAAAGAGATATAAGTATCAAACAACTAGCAGCATCCACTTATCAAGGATCATGGAAACAGAGTTTGATTTAGATGGGCTTGACCCTGCATACAGAAATGGAATGCCACGCTCCTCAGGCTCTCAGATATTGAAGACTGGAATCTTATTTGGAAAAATGTGTAGAAGATCTCGATTTGCTGTGGGCGGTCTGAGGTAAAGGTTTGATTACTGGTTAATTTATTTCTGTTCATTGCAGTCATCAATGGCTAGGCCAACAAATGCTCATAGTGATGCATAAAGAGCTCAGATCCAACAATTTAAACCAATTATCAACCTGATATCAACTGGACGCCTTACGATGTAGATCATATGCTAAACATGAAATAGCACTAAATATCTTAGGGTGAATTTTAAAAGTCCAGCGCGCGCCAAAGCCAGTCGGGCCGATGTGCGCCGCATGGATTTTAAAAGGCGGCCATGTGCGTGCGTATCTCCTGGGGCAGGGCATGGGCGTTCCTGAATTTATTTATTTATTTTACATTTTTATATACCGACATTCGTTAGGAACATCACATCGGTTTCCATAG
This sequence comes from Rhinatrema bivittatum, assembly GCF_901001135.1. Classification (NCBI taxonomy): domain Eukaryota; kingdom Metazoa; phylum Chordata; class Amphibia; order Gymnophiona; family Rhinatrematidae; genus Rhinatrema; species Rhinatrema bivittatum. The sequence continues at coordinate 147,831,316 of NC_042618.1, read as the reverse complement.
AACTAGCAATGCAGCATAACAGAGCTTTACAATGAACAAATTTGCAACAGGGTTATGAATAAAACCAGCACTTACATCCTTACATGCATAGGCACGAGCCAGGGACCCCCTACCAAATAACTTTACTTCTGCTATGAATGGCGTGTGAATCCTTAAACAAAAAAAAAAACTAGGGTAGTCAGCGGGGTTTTAAGGGTTGGGACTAACAAGGTAAAAGGGGGGCTAATTAACTAGGGGGGTTAGGAAGTCCTATCCTTTACTTGGATGAACTGGGAACGAACTGGGGAAACTGGTAATTGCGTGGGCGCACGTGCCTAAACTCCCCTCACGCGACAGAGGTGCTGTTTGCACGCACAGGCGCAGGTCAATATAAAATTGTACACATACAGCCTGTTTTAGACCAGGTGCGCATATGGGAAAAATAGTTAAACGTAACTAATACACAGAAATCACAGCCTGTGGGGAGTTTGAGGAAGACTATTCCATCACATAACCAATAATGTCCAACATAAAGATTTGTGAAATTTTGTGTCACAGTATACTTGTCACTGTCATAAGGACCATAAACAAAAGGAGAATTAAATCTACCTAGTATAGCACAAGGTATAAAGGGAGAGTCAAGCTCAGGTGTACAGGCAATGTTTGTGGAATTGAAAATATGAGTGCACTGAGTTTCTGTGGCTACATTCACAGTTTCTGATAGTGTTGACACACATGTGAGGCAGAGCGGACTAACAGTCATGGAAAGGGAAATAATTCTGCAATTGCATTTTAGTAGGAGCTCAGTGATGGGGGTTCTGGGTAAAATGGTTCCCTTATGAAATAAGCAGATGGTAGAAAAACGGCCGCGTTCCCTGGCTCGAGCCGGCAGCGCGCCGGTGTCAGTATTACCATCTTCCTCCGCATCCTGCGCCACTAGAAATATATTACAACACCAAACAGTGAATCTTTTGAAGTGCCCGCTCCCTATGACACTCCGCTCAGAGATTTCCCCTTTTTTTTCTTCCGTGAGTTCATTTCTTTTGTCCGGCGTCTGAAGCGGGAGAGCATGCAGACGCCATGGCACGCACGCACACATCCAGAGGCGGCGGACAAGTCCCTAGATTCAAACGTTCTGGTGGGAGGTGAATACTTGTGGAGTGTGACTTTTGATAGCTGCGACCCCGGTCTGGTTGATTTGGGGGAGGGGGAAAAAGAGTGCCCGCTGCTCACAACGCAAAGAGGATGATTTCCTGGGTGTCCCCGGCAGCTCAGTCTCCTTACTTTTCGAAAACCAGCCTCTAATATGTATTGGTACGAGCGGCAATTCGAGGGCGTGCACATGGAAAAGCTGACGTGTTCAGTTTGAGGAGAAAGGAGTAAAGACCATTCCGTGCGGGGAACATTTGGGGCTTAAGAGTCTGCTATGGTTGGAGACCCATCATTTTTGGTTTTTTGGTTTATTTTTCTTGGGAAATTTCTCAATGTTTATTATAGTGAACAAAAACGGGAGAAAAATCAGTGGGAAAAAAAATGATTCTTTTTTTTTTTTTCACTATAATACACGCTGAGAAGTTCCCCATGAAAAATAAAATAAAAACCGAGAAAGGTCAGGTTCCTATAATTTCCTACAATATTAATTTTGTATCTTTTTCTTTTTGTATCTTGATCATGTTATGTACGGTTCAACAAAGGGCTGGCAGCGGCTATATGCCATGTTCCTGTCTTTTTCTTCAAGATATAAAGAGTTAAAGAAAAAAACTGAACTCAGGGGAAGAGAACAGAGGAGAAAGGGATCCTTTTCATAAAGCCAGGAACGCTTCCTCAGAGGAGCAGAACTGGAAAGCCCCTTTTATACCCGAGGTGCAGTCAGCAGAAGTCACTTATAAAGTACTCACGCATATTCAGATTCCTCGTCTGAGTGTGAGTAATATCCAGGGCTGACCCCAAATGCCCCCAGGGGTCAGGGTCGATCGGCTCCCGGCACACCTTGGAGGTGGTGCGCTCAACCCCAGGGAAGGCAGGATGGCTGCCACTACAGCAGCGGCCCCTGCCTGCCAACAAGTAGCACCAAGGGCGTGCATGGACGCCCTCAGACCAGCCAGAGTTCCTAGACCGTCCCTGGCATGGTGCCAAGGGACCATGGGAGGGCAAACATGGAAGAGGGAAAAAGCAAAACTACTCTGTGTTTGTTTGCCTTTCTCAAGGCAATGTACATATCTCACAGCTTGTGCTAGCAATAAGGTTGCCTCCCAGACCAAAAGTAGCATTCACCTGATGAAAATTTGTAAGATGTATAATGTACTTTCCAAGGGCTCTCATCCTGCAGAATTCAGGCATATGCGAAAAGCAGGCACAGGAATAAATGTCCATGATTCAAAGCCAAACATCCCCTGTGTCAGGGCTAATATAGCTTCCTTTTTTTTTTTGCACTATGAGGTCAAAAATCTCCAGATATTCACTAATATAGTACTCCTGGGGGAATTCTGTGCACAAAAACTTAAAATTCTGCAAAATTCTGCAAACTTTATATTGGTCAAAATAACACAATTTACATGACAGTCTTTAATAATTACATTTTAAATTAATACAGAAAATAGTTATTACTTAAAGATGCAGAATTTTAAATATTTTGAGCAGAATTTTCCCTAGAAATTCACTGTAAGAGAATTCACTCTTCCACTCACTCTTCCACTCGCTCTCCCTACTCCCCTGGCCACTTTGCCCTCTCAGGTCCCAGTTCCTCCACCTGCCAGTAGCTCTCCCCTCCACCTCTAGGCTCAACCCCTTCCACTCTATTGCCAGTCCCAGAGTTTGACCCTGTTCTCAGTACTGCCCCTCACACAGGCTCCCTCTCTCACACATATGCTCCCTCTCTCTAGTACATGTACACACATCCTCATACAGGCTCCCTCACTCTCTCACACATCCCCTCATACAGGGCCCTCTCTTGTGCATCCACACCCACATAAGCTCCCTTTCTCACACATACATCCTCACACAGGCTACCTATGTCTCTCTGTCACGCACCCCTTCACACAGGCTCTGTCTCCCACATACACAGTCCCTTCACACAGGCTAGCACCCTCACATACACACGAGCTCCCAATCTCTCACACACATTCACACTCCTTCACAATCTCCTCATATAGGCTCCCTCTCTCTAAAACCCACACTCAAGCATCCCCCCACTCTCTCACCTCCCATGCTCTCTCACCCTCCCCTCCCCACACCCTCTCCCCTCATATAGGCTCCCTCTCTCTGAAACCCACAGTCAAGCATCCCCCCACCCTCCTCTCTTACCTCCCATGCTCGCTCACACCCTCCTGCTCTCTCTCACCCTCCCCTCCCCTCATATAGGCTCCCTCTCTCTGAAACCCACACTCAAGCATTCCCCCACTCCTGCTCTCTTACCTCCCATGCTCTCTCTCACCCTCCCCTCCCCTCATATAGGCTCCCTCTCTCTGAAACCCACACTCAAGCATCCTCCCACCCCCGCTCTCTTACATCCCATGCTCTCCCTCACACCCTCCTGCTCTCTCTCACCCTCCCCTCCCCTCATATAGGCTCCCTCTCTCTGAAACCCACACTCAAGCATCCCTCCCACCCCCTCTCTCTTACATCCCATGCTCTCCCTCACACCCTCCTGCTCTCTCTCACCCTCCCCTCCCCTCATATAGGCTCCCTCTCTCTGAAACCCACACTCAAGCATCCCTCCCACCCCCGCTCTCTTACATCCCATGCTCTTCCTCACACCCTCCTGCTCTCTCTCACCCTCCCCTCCCCTCTCTCACACCCCCTCTCCTCTCTCACACACACATTCTCTCTCACAGGGGCCTTTATCTTCGCCGTGAGCGGAGCACACTCTGTTCACGGCACACGGGGGCCTTCCATTTTCGCCGCAAATGGCATGCCAGGGCCTTCATCTTCGCTGCGAATGGCAATTCTGCGCAGAAAATGGCAATTCTGCGGGGGGGGGGGGGGAATTCTGCGCTCTCAGTAGCGCAGAATTCCCCCGGGACTAATATATGCATGTCAGAAATGTAGCTGGAAATTTCCTAAAATTTGTTAAAAACTCAATGTGTTTGATGGGCTTATAGGTGCTGATCATTAAGAAGACTCCAGAAAAAAAAAAATGCAGTTGTGGAAAATGATGAACATACCAGCAACATACTGAAGACCGGTAGGGAAGGAATGGGAGAAAAGAGAGAGGGAGAACTGGGAGTGAAGACAGATATAAATCCAAACTAACCATTAACATTTGCACTAACTCCATCATTGCTAATCACTGAACAATGTGGAGCCATTTGGAATGCGCCAAAGCAAGGATGATAAGGGCTAAGAGGTGCGGGAGTAGACTGAGTACTTTGACAGTTTTACAACTGAAACTTTAAAACATTCTTTAAATAAGGAAATAGCATTACAGAATTTTATTTTTAGCTCACACCTTTTCATTGATAGCTCAATGCATGTTACATTTGGGTACAGAAGGTATTTCCCTGTTGCCAGAGGGCTTACAAAATAAAAGGGAGATTTACAAAGCTGCAACATTTTACTGTGGGAGTGGTGAAATATCGCAGGGTGTTCCCGTGATATTTGTCCCCTCCCTAACAAAATATCCCCGGGAAACGGGGGAAAAAAAACATACGATGGCATCCCCTAACGCCCGGGGCCGCCAAACGATGAAAAACACACAATGGAAGACCCCATCGCCAGCGGCTGCCATCAGTTTAAAGGGCCATGTGAGCCAAAAATGACCTCCCCCCCCCACCAAAAGTGACAAAATCCCCTCCTGGCTCTTGGGAGACTCCTGCCCACCGGGCCCCGTATAAAAAATAGTGAAAAAGTATTTTAAACTTGCGCGGCGCCCCTCTCCTAACCAAATCCCTCCCCTTTGAAAGAAAAAAAGCCCCTCCCCTGTCCTTCAACCCCCCTGCCCACCTGAGACCTCCCCCACCCCCAATAAAGAACACCTGGTCCCTGGGGTCATACCTTAACTTGAAATCCTTGGAGGTCTAGTGGGGGGGAGGCAGATTATCCCCTAAGCTCCAAAATAGCACCGACCAGCCTTTGTCCTTATCATGGGCAGATTGCATGCAAGGCAGCTCACTGGAACAGGGGTGGGTCTAATATCACGCAATAAACAGCATTTATTGTGCATTAAATGCTGTTTTACACATGTTATTGCCATATTGTAGCTTAGGAAATCTGCACCTGAGGCAACAGAAACCTTGCCCAAGATCACAGGTAGCAGGAGCAAGATTTTAACCCTGGCTTTCCTAGTCCTCAGCCTGCTGCTCTAACCACTAGACTACCCCTCCACGCCAACTAGTTGACACCTATTGAAAATTCAACAGAGGATACATCAGGATGGAAGTGCTGAACGCCCTCTCTCCCCAAGCCATCTCCAGCACTCTCTTCCATCCCTCCCTATGTGGGCCCCAGCTTGACTCAGCTCACTCCGATCCTCCTCCCCAGTATTCTCTCCCACCTCCCCATCACAATCCCCCCCCCCCCCCGACTCCCATCACCTCTATCCCAGCCCCAACTCCCATCACAGCCCCAGCCCAAACCCCAGCAATCTCAGCCCGACCCAAATCAATCCAAGCAGTCTTGCTCTTTTCCTCCTTCTATCGGTTTGTCTGCTTCCAATCCCCTGGCCCTATTTTCCAGGCTACTTATAACGCTGGCTCCGCCTGGTCCTACAGCTCTCTGTTTCTCGGCAGCCTTGCCAACAGCCCGCGTGTCTGCTGGAGCTTGCAGCAGAATGAACTCTCTGAGCTATCCGTAAGCTCAGGCGTAGGTCAGCACATATGTGCATGAGTTCTGAACTTCACATGTATGATCCTCAGTGGCCAGCAGGGTGAGCATGCACATTGGTGCAACACCCCAGCAACCACTGACAGACAGACCCCACTTCTGGAGGCTATGCATATTAAATATATAGAATAGGGGTAGGCAACTCTGGTTCTTAAGTGCCCCAAGCTGACCAGATTTTCAAAATATCTGCGATGAATATGCATGAGACGTATTTGCATGCAAATACATCTTATGCATATTCAGTGTGAAATCTTGAAAACCTGACTGGCCTACCCCTTATATAGAAGATATATAGATAGACCAAAGGTGGGCAAGTCCAGTCCTCAGGAGCCACAAATAGGTCTGGTTTTCAGGATCTCCACAAGTCATGAGAGATAGTGCATGCAAATCTACCTTATGCATATTCATTGCAGATATCCTAAATATCCGGCCTATTTGTGGCTCTTGTTGACTGGGTTGGCCACCCCTGAGACCGATGTTTGTTTGTTTTTTCTGTCTGAGTGTTTAACAAGTTCTCTTCTAGTTACCTTTTCAAGAATAAAATCAGAATCAACCAATTGCAAAACTAAAAACTAAAGGATTAAAAATGTATCTGTGATTTTCTTTATCTGTCTTATAGCCAGAGAATGGGGAAAAATAGGGGATCTACATACATGAGTCTAATCTCTTGCATGTGCACTTCTTGGCTCTGTCCACAGGCTAAAACTGCAATAGTCAGAACTAACTCAAAGTATTATTTAAGAAATACAATCCGAGTATTCTTTCTATAGTGAGGTACAATTGTTGTGGAAAAAGGGTTCCCTAAAGCTTTTGGCAGTCTGTAAAACTTGTTTCCCCTGTCAGAGATTTAAAATGACAAGCAAGTTAAAAAATAATAATGATAAAATGGTTGTAAAAATGAAAAATATATACCCGTATATATCCCCCCTCCCCCCAACGGGTGCATTGCATTCGCAAAGGGGGACATCCCAGCCAAGCGCAGTTTGCATTATTCATGACCCACACGCGAGGATTTCCAAATCCTCAACAAATTAAAAAAAAAATTGTTGGGAAAAGCAGCATCTCGCTAAATGCAAGACTTTGGAGGAGAAGTTCCCAGGGAGAACCCAGGGTCTGGCGATGGAAAGGCGAAGCAGTACTTTCCGCGCTGTGAAAACTTCCCTGGACAGAGATCAGACACGTGAGCTGCACAGCACAAAGGGAATTTCTCCAGCCCCAGCCTGTTTTTATTTATTTATATTTATATATATATATAATTTTTTTTTTGTACTCTTCAGTTTGGTAGAGTCACTGACCTGCCTTGGAAATTCCCCGCTGTGTAAACAGAAGTCTGAACAGGGAAGAAGCGGCCCCGGCTCCTCCCCCAAGAAAGTCCCGACTTTCCCCGCTGAGCTATAGAAAGAGGCTGCGGAAGCGGCAGGCGAGCCATTCGCAGACGGCAGGGGCAGGGAGAGGATCGGATCTTTAATTCACTCGAAGCCACAGGATCTATCGCCGCTCCGCGCTTTTGGAATTTTTTTGGGGCGGGCGGGAGCGGTGTGATTTATTGCATACAGTCTAAAAAGAATTAAAAAAAAAAAAAAAAAAAGGAAACCTTTGGTTGATCGCCACTATGTTTGTCTCCGGCGCTTTTCGCTCCGCTCGGGGGTCGGATTACGCGAGAGAGATCGGGATGGACTTCGCCCGCGATCCCAAGAAGGAGCGACACCTGCACGGCCCGGAGGACCGCCAGGACAGCGGCCTGGACTCCATGAAGGACGACGAGTACGATAAGATGGTGGAGGAGCTGAAGGAGATCCGGCTCCAGCCCAGCGGCTGTCCGGCGCCGCAGGCCCCCGAGCCCTGGAAGGAGCAAGTGACCGAGGACCGAGACACGTAAGTGGCCCGGCGGCAAGCGGGCAGCAGTGGCAGTGCAGGCGAGAGGGTGTGCAGCGTCTCCAACGCTGCCTTTTAAATACACTAGCAATGCATTTCAGTGAAATAATAATAATGCAGCGGAGATCTGTGCAAGGTCTTCTGAGCCTGGGGAGATTTCTGTGTCTGGAGGGTTTTTTTAATTATTATTTTACTGATTTTGTTGCGATTTGGTGAGGATGCATTAATGACATAGGAAGGTTTTTGTGTGCTGGGGCAGACGGAAAAGCTTGCATGGGGTGGGGGGCTTGCTTCATGAGCAGTGTTTAGGAGGGCAGGAAGGGCAACTAGGATCCTGGTCCCCTCCACATGCACTCATACTGTTCCGCATTTTCAGGGAGTTTTTCCATCTATTTGAAGGTCGAACAAAAATAATCAATCCAAACTGATGCCCTCTGAAACCTTGGCTTCTAGGTTAAGGGTAATTTTGCAGGATGGAAAAAAAGGGGATTTTTTTTTTTTTTGTTCTTGCTGAGAGAGAACTGGAGAAGTTTACCAGCCCTAGCGATGGAGGGCGGGGAAATTCAGGCTGGGCGGGGCTGGCAGTCACCGGGCTTGGAAAGTCCCTGGCCGCTGGCCAGGAACACAGTGCACGGGGCCATGATTAATGAGAACAGGCGACCAATGAAGAAAAACTCCCCAGCTTTCGAAATCGCGGATTTTACTGCTAAGATTGCAGGTCTGGCTCATTCTGTGTCATGATGGCGGTGCTATCACTTGATGACTAATGGCATTTTTGCATGTAATTCTTTTCAGGATTCTTCACTTGGCTATTATCCATGAAGAAGATGCACTGGCATTGGAAGCAATAAAGCAAGCAGCTGGGGACTCGGCTTTCCTTAACTTCCAGAATAATCTGAAACAGGTAGTTATACTGCAGTATTTACACAAATGGGACAGATTGCTTTTTTTTTGTCTACCAAATGTCAAGATTATTTTAGTGGGATTTCACTTAAAAAGAAAATTGCTTCATCACAGGAATTGGGGGGGGGGGGTGTCGGAAAAAATCCTTAATGAATAGGGCATGTCAGCATTTTTAGAGTGTCCAAATATGGCATATTACATTTTTTTTAAACAAAATATGTATGTTAACACCACATTTGTTTCAATTCCTGTTTGTTAGTGCATTGTTTCCAGTACATTGTATTTATAATTTATTTTTTTTTATTTTGTTGCAGACACCTCTCCATCTGGCAGCGATCACAGAGAAGCCTGAAATTGCTCAAGCCCTTCTGCAGGCAGGCTGTGATCCCGAGGTGCGGGATTTTCGAGGGAACACTGCCCTTCACATTGCCTGTGAGCAAGGCTCCCTCCGAGGGGTTGGTGTGCTCACCCAGTACAGCAGGAACCACCATGTCCAGGCACTCCTCAAGTGTGTCAACTACAACGGTGAGCAGCTGGCATCCTCTCTACACGCTTACCTTCCCTTTACTCCTCGTGTCTGTCGGTGGTGCTGGGGATTTGGAAAATGCTCTCAAGAGCTGTACCATTCTGGGATTTGCCTTCTCTTATTACAAGATCTCAACTTCAATAATTCTGAAGTTAAAATGAGATGGCTATCTGTTTATAATGTGCTTCCATATCCCACTAGAATTTGGCACCTGGTTTATAGACCTCACTCAAAGGGTCCATTGATTCTTATGTTTATGATTTGAATCTTGGTAGTTGAGTGGACATTTATCCCATTACAAATTTTAAGCATTTGGATCAAGGATTGAAAGAGCAGAATAGAAATGCCAGTAGCTGAATGGATCCATGTCCGGTTGTGGAGTTTATGCCTGTCTGTTTTCTGGCTTTCTCCACAATCTCTTCTGATCATTGACTCTTTGGTGCCAAGGCCTTGAAAAGCATTGAGGGGAAATCTGGGAAGCCAGGGCTGGCATAATCTCCTCCTGCATATCTTGATAGACAGGAGCTTTGACAAATGAAAGCTAAGGCTGTTGTCATTACAGGGGAAGTAATGAGGATTTTTTTCTGTCTTTTTTTTCTTTTGTAGGACATACGTGTCTCCATTTGGCTTCTATTCACGGGTTTCTCGCCATTGTGGAAAATTTGATTTCCTTGGGGGCAGACATTAATGCTCAGGTATGTATTTGAAATCAGAAAAGCTTTCTGGGTGTAGTTGGATTGTTAAGTACCTACATGCATTTAATTCTAAGTAATAAGATTAAGGCCACAGAAATGGAAGTGATGGCCTCAGGGTTCATTGTCTCTGCCATTAATGCTAGTTTGATGCTAAACATTTTTTTTTTTATTTTTCTGTCTTAACAGGAGCCCTGCAATGGCAGAACTGCCCTTCATTTAGCTGTAGACCTGCAGAATGAGGATCTGGTGTCACTCCTGGTGAAGAGAGGGGCCGATGTGAACAGAGTAACCTACCAGGGCTATTCCCCTTACCAGCTAACCTGGGGAAGAGAGAATGCTGGCATCCAGAAGCAGCTAGAGCAGTTAACTTTGAACAGCCTTCAGATGCTGCCAGACAGTGAGGAAGAGGACAGCTGTGAATCAGAATATTCAGACGATGAAGTAAGTCCTCTTCACTCCTCCAGCCTTGATTCTTTGCAGCTTTTATTGGAGCAACACAATTTATGTAAAGACGATGATGGGTGTACAGGAGCTTTCAGGAATATCTAAGTCCTTTTAGTTATGGGACCTGGGATCTCAAAAGCTCCTGTATGTTGTCATCATCTTTGACTGAAGCTTACATTGGGTCCAAATAAAGGTATCGCAGACTATTTAAAAAAAAAAAAAAAAAAGCCCAGTTTTCTCCAGGACCAATGCTAAACTCATTTTTCTTTGGTTACAATTTTAGTCCTTTTTTTTTTTTTTTTTTTTTAATAATTCTAAATATAAATGTCCCTTATCTATTCAAGTTGGAGCTTTTCACAATTTGTACCTGTGGAAGAAAAGTTTTTACTAAATCTTGCCATAGGCTCCACTTATCAAACTTGTTCCTTCGTATCTGAGCCCAGTTTGTTAGATTGTGGCTGCTGTGTTTTGAAACTCCGAATCAAGATCTTGGTACCAATAGAACCTTTTGTTTTTCCCTCTCTCTTTAGCCGATGTACGATGACTGTATTTTTGGAGGCCAACCGCTGATGCGTTAAGAGATTCCGCTGCTCGGTGAGAACATCTCCTGGACACAACCAAAGAGCAGGACACTTTGTTTTTTATGCAGGAAGAAACCCCGAAACGCTATCCTGCAGAACACGACCATGAAATAACACTGGACGTCAGAGTGGAAGCCCCGGCGCCGGCCATGTTCGAGAGTTTATACCGAAGGAAAGAAGAGTATGAGAGCATGAATTCATTTTCTACACAGGAATCTCAGGAGAAGGTCTTGGGCCGGTAGTGAAATCCTGGTGAACGCTTGTGCCGCACTCGTGGCCTAAGATTCTGGAGCTGCTGGTATGGGAGCCTCCCAAAGAGCAACCTCGTGCTGCTAAGAGACACTAAGCTTAGTAGATGGGAACCAGCCATATGGCACAGTTTGTTGGAGGGCCGTGACCAGAGACTGACTGCCAGCATTTTTGTGGTTGTCTACTGGGCATTGGGCCACTTGATTTCCCATGCCCAGGAGGAACGTAATAGCAACTACATCTTATCACCTTGTGTTTAATGTGTGCTGCAGTCTATTGTATATAATGTATATTACACTGTACATTTTGTAAATAACCATTTTTATACTGTGTATATTTATTAAAAAAATGATTTAGATTTCTTGGGGACTTTGATTTTTTTTTTTTGTCTCCTCTACACTTTTCATTTATAGATAATATTTAAAGAGCTAAGAAGATACTCACTCATTTGTAGTTTTGTAATGTCAGTATTTTTTTTTATTCTTTAATGCAAGCTTTTTTCCTTCTGGTTTTTTTTTTTGTTTTAATCTTTTGTCTGTTAATTTTCTCTCTGTATACCTTCTGTTTCTACAACTGACTGTATGTGCGAGAAGTGTGCACTAGTGCATCTTGTCCGTGGTCTGCAATGGGCAAGCCAGGAGCATTATTCCAAGAAATTGGTCCTCGAGAACACTGCACATGACTGTAGCAACCTAAATTAGGCTCCTGGGGTTTATATTTTAGACACAGAGGATAATTTTAGAACACCGCAGGTAGTGGTAAAGTCTGCGCATAACTGTTATGTGCAGAGTTTACTGCTCATTTTCAAAGTACATTTAAAAATCACTTTGAAACTGCTGAAGGAAAGTACCCTAGCATGCCCACAGGTTGCATGCAGGAAGTTACACTTGTGGCTAGCAGTGTGCTTCTTCGGTATGTAAAGTTAATTGCAGACTTTTTTTGAAAATCTGAATGTCTGTCTGGGCAGAAATCCTATACCCATATGTGTAATCTGGCTACACGTATGCTTCTACATGCATACTCTTCCCCCCCCCCCCCCCCCCCCCCCCGGTGTTCTGCATGCATAAAACAGTTTTATTCATGTAATTGGCTTTGAAAATTACCTCCAAAAAAAGCCTTTGAAATACTTGTCATATGCATCGCTAATCCCTGAATATATTTCAGTTTGGGTGAGCTTGAGCTTTCCATTGCCTCTGAGCTGACAGGGACTGACTGCTGTACATTGAGTCAGTCAATAAGCAGGACAGCTCTAGGTTGCATGCAGCTGCTGTAGCAATACACCTCCTGCTTCAGATTGCATAATTTGGATTTTCACACAATTCTACTGATGCCCCTCAGTGCTAGACTTCCTCTTCTGTGGTTTAGAATCCAAGCCACTTCTGGTTTATGCCCTGCAACATGCCCTTCGCATGCTCTCCTGCTGCTCTTGCATTTCCCCTAGTGAGCTGGAGCCCTGACTCGCAGTGACCTGCCTCACCTAGCCCAGCAGATTGTACAGGTTTTGGGATTCTCAGTATTTTGACTTTGCTCCCTTAAATTTCTTTGGTGCATATGTATTTCCTTTTTCTGGTTGTAATTAAATTGATCTGCCTGCTTGGTCATATGCATTTTGGATCAGGCCTCAAACCTGTTTTTGAATTTTAATGGATTATTTTTGAAGGAGGAAGAGGTTAGTCTACTCCTCCAGCTACCAGGAGCCTAGGTAGAGCATATCTTGCCCTTATAATACAATAACTAGAGCAGGGTTTTCCAAACCTGTCCTGGGGATCCCGTAACCAGTTGGGTTTTCAGGATATCCACAATAAATATGCATGAGATCAATTTGCATGCCATGTAGACAGTATGTGCAAATTGATCTCATTCATATACAGTGTGGATAGCCTGCAAACCTAACTGGCTGTGGAGTCCTCAGGACAGATTTGGGAAGCCCTGAGCTACAGCAATTCTTAAATGAGCACTTAACAAAATTTCATGAAAAGTTTCTTCAGTTTGGCTGTGCCCTCTAGTTTTGTAGACAGCCTGAGCCCAACCACCACGTTTCAGCTGCGATCGGTGCTGGATCTGAGACAGATAGCACAGATTGATGTAAGAAATTAATACAGCAGGACTTTATATATAGCAGGAATAATGCCTGCTCTTTTAACATCCTGAAGTGTTTATAATTCATATATTGGACCTTTTAACCTGCTGCTTCTAGAGATGCTCCTTGAGCAAGTCACTTCAGTCTCCATTGCCTTAAGTGTGACTTGGATTATAAATCCTCTTGGGCAGGGAACTGCCTACAGTGCCTGGATTGTAGCTTGCCATGCGCTTGGATTTGGGAAAAGACAAGTACTTAAATCTAAAATCCAAATTTGTTGCTCTTGAGTATTGACTTCTACCTTTGTATTGGAATTATGGCTTACGGTAGATCAAAGGCCAACGTACATCTAGTTAAATTGCAAATTGATTGGATTCTTCCAAGAAATCATGCTAAGAACATGGCACACAGGTAAAGATGTTGTGCAATCGATCCCTTTAACCTAGAATAAAATCTCCTTCTGGAAGTTATCGGTGATAATGGCTTTTAACCAGGATCACACCATCAGAGGAGTGTCAGTTGCTACAATCCAAGGGCAAAGGTAAATTAGAATCCAAAGGTCTATCTATATGGAAGGGACAGTGAAGGGATATTTTGCCCACCTGTCTCAAAAGAAAAAAATCTGCTAAGTTCAACTGGTCTCTATGAGCATATACTGCTCTTCCTTATGTGGCACCCTAAATCATACAGCAACGTCTGTCCAGGTTATCTTAAATCCAAGACCTGAAGAGCATACAATTTTAAAATGAAGTGAAGGCAACAGGAAGGCAACAGGATCTATGGTGACTTTTTCTAAGGTCACAGCAAGGGTAAGTGGCAGAAGCAGGGCTTGATTTCAGCTTTCCTGTTTCTCAGCCTATTATTCTCTTCAATTGCTCCCCCTCTCTCTCTCTCTCTCCCTTCCTCTACATCCTTAGTTGGAAACAAAACCTTTTTTTTTTTTTATGACTGGGTGTGTGCAGCTGTTAACAGAAGCCTCATTGCTTCCCTATCTGTTGAGCCAAAATCTGAAATAAAGGCACTGCAGGACCTGGATGAGATCAGAAGGTGGTGGTAAATGGAGCTCATACTAAGGAAAAGGGGGGTTATCCCTGGAGTGCTTCAGGGATCAGTCCTGGAGCTGCATCTAGTAGTCAATATTTCTTTACGTGATAGTGCAGAAGAGTTGTGGAAAAGGGTATTTTTGCAGATGATAACAAAAATCTGCAATTAGGTGAACACTTTATATGTAGAAAAATACCAAGGCAGGCAGTGAAAATCATGACTATGCATGGATTTGGAACATTTTTCAATTCTGACCCTTTTGAAAATGATCTCAGCTTTATTGGATTGAGGTAATTTTCAATAGGGAAGATACCAGAACCATCCTGTATCTCCCCCCGAGTATGGACCAGAGTGCTGATTTTTTTGTAGCTGTTATACCACAGAGGACAAATTGAATTGCTACTAATGCGCTTTCAGCCCTAGTTGAAAAGTGCTAAAAATGTTGAAAGAGTGGCCAAGAGTTCAGCAGCAAACAATGCAAGAAAAAATTGTCAAGTTATGCACTCAGAGTGTAGAAATCTAAGACCACAGTACTTACTGGTGTGCATCAAACAGGAGAGAGAGATCTTGGGGTGATCATGTATGATGCTCTCAAGATAGCAAAATAACAAGCAACATGACAGTGTCAGATGCAAAAGGAATTCTAGGGTGCATGCAGAGAAAAAGAAGTGACAATGCCTCTGCACAAGACATAGCTGAGATTCCATCTGGAGTATTATGTCCATTATAGACACTACAGCAGGGGTATTCAACCTTTCACACACCAAGAGCCACAAAACCAGAATACACACCCAGCAGTATCTCTCAAACACCCCTTACCCACTCCCCCCCCCCCCCAGCAGTCTCTCTTTCAAATGCACTCCTTCACCAGCAATATGTCTCAAATATTTCCCAGCAGTCTCTCTCTGCCCTCAGTTTCTCTATCATCATCATCAGCAACAGATCTCCTCCTCCTCCTCTGGAATGATCACACCTTTGCCTCTCCCACTGGCACACATGAGTTGCTGACTCTACCTCCTCCATTGGCTCACAAGAGCTAAGGATATCACCTCCTACTCCCTACACTGGTTTGGGCCGATAATGCCGCCTCCATCTCCCTTGTGCCTCGGCCGGTGGCCCAAATGATCACCTCTTCCCTTCAGTCCGAACAAGCCCATGACCCTGCCTTCTTTACTGCTGCCGGCATTGAAAGAGCCACATTGTAACCTTCAGGGAACCACATGCAGGTCGCAAGGTGCCAGTTGGCCACTCCTGCAGTAGATAATGTTCGGAGAAGGTTTGCATTGAAATCGCTAGTGAAATGAGACTTAAGGACCTAAATATGTATAATCTAGAGGCAAGAAGGGAGAAGAGGAGATGACAGAGACATCCAGGTGCAAAGAGTGCCCAAGAAGCAAACATTGTTCAATGTAAAAGAAGCTCTAGAACAGGAAGTCTTGATACGAGACCCAAAAGGGGTAACTCAGGCACAGCATAAGAAAATATTTATACATGGAAAGGATGATTGAACAGTGGAGGTAGGAAAGACTAAAACAGTAACCAAATTCAAGAAAGCTTGGCGTAAACACAGAGGGTGCTTAGATGCAAAACCTGAGATTGGGTAGGCTCTGCAGTATTTAGGTTTGCTGGGATTCAGCTGAGCCGACCAGTATTAATTAAAGGAGGCCAGTTTATATTTTGTATTTATTTATATTTATATAATGTCTATGCATAAGCCTTAGGTTTATTTTATTTATTTATTTATTTAACATTTTTTTATATACTGGCATTCGTAGGACACATCATGTCGGTTCACAATTAACTGAGAAAGGAAATTACAATGAACAAGGGTGGCTAACTGGGAGAAACTGGGTAAAAGAAACTGGGTAGATAAGGAAGTGTAAGAAAAGAGAGTCAACAAGCATGAATAACTTAGTTGAGTGACATGGATTAGATATACTGCACTTATAAAGTTACATATAAAGAGTTCTTACTTATTTACAGGTTGGGGGGGGCGAATGCCCTTATATTCAATTATATGCTAGGGGAAGAGGGGAGGGAGCGGGGGGGGGGGGGGAAGGGGATGGGGGGAGGTAAGCGGGAAGAGGGTAAGGGGGGAGGGAGCGGGGGGGGATGGGGGAAAGAAGATGTGGGATGACGAGGGAAAGTAAAGGGAGGTTGCTAAGGGGTGAGGGCAGGGTGGGGGGAGGCTGCAGGGGGCAGGGGAAGGGTGAATGGTATGGGAGGGTGAGCAGTGGGTGTACTGGAATGGTTTCCGGGGTGAAAATGCGTGAGAGGGCTGTGCGGAAGTTGTGGTGAACAAGAGAAACCATACTTAATAAAAGCTTATATACTAAAACAAGCTCATGACATATTGAAGAAATATACAGCTCAAATCAGGACTGTAATATCAGTGGACCTCAAGGGAAAGTTTGTCTCATCAAACAGGCTGTGGTAACTTGGGCGATAGCAGCTTGGAAACAATCAGAAGGAATAAGGAGGCAGACTCTGGCCGTTTCCTTTTGTTCAGTTCATTTACAATGAACAAACGAAGTGCAAAAGCAAAACAAATAATTGATGCAGCCCACCTTAAATTTCAGGTAGCACACAGATATCACACATAGCAGGTTTTAGCATAGGCTGGCTTCCTGCCTGCTCCCCGGGCCCTCTCTAACCCTTCTGGGCCCTGTCTTCTTATGCAGGGCTGAAGGGATCTTCCCTGGGCTCAGAATCTCTTGCTGGGCTGGGACTTAAGGAGGACTGGGCCAGATAGCTGTGGCCAGTCCCCTAAAGTGTTCTGAGGGAGTTTCCTGTAGACTCCCTCACATGCCTACCCCCTTAGCTTAGCCTTGCATGGGATGAGCGCCCGCCTGTAGCAGGCACCCCTCTCTAGACAGGAAATCCACATTGGCATTATTCCTTCCTGCCCTGTGTCGTATCTTATAGTTGAAGGGATGTAGGGCCAGGAACCATCTCATTACCCTCGCATTTGACTCCTTATTGCTATTTTTTCATTGGAGTGGTTGGTGATCCATTACAAGCATGATCTGCCATCCAAGCAGGTAGCAGCGCAAGGCTTCTAAGGCCCACTTGACTACCAAGGCCTCCTTCTCTATTGTAGAGTAATGCTTCTCCCAAGGCATCAGCTTCTGGCTAATATATTGCACAGGATGTTCTTGATCATCCTTCTCTTGGATTAAGACTGCTCCCAAGCCTGAGGCATCAGTCTGCACTGTGAAGGATTCGGTGAAATCCGGACTTATCAGGACCGGTTCAGTGCCCAAAAGGCCTTCTCTGCTTCACTTGACCACTGGACGTTCTCTGGTACTTTCTTCATCATCAGCCATTGTGAGAGGCTTTGCCTTCTCTGATTAATTAGAGATAAATCTTCTATAGAATCTTGTAAGGCCTAGGAATGCTCTCATTTTCATTTTTGTTTATGGGACTGGCACTATGCTGATTGCCTCAATCTTTCTGGTCTGCAGATGGACCTTGCCCTTTCCAGGGCGTAGCCAAGATATGGGACTTCTTGCCCGCGAAACAGGCACTTCTTAGATTTGTCCATCAGTCCTGCTTGCTTCAGACTGGTTAGCATGGTCTGGAGTTGGTTTAGATGAGTCTTCCAGTCTGGGCTGTACATCATGATATCATCTAAATAGGCAGATGCATACCCTTGATGTGGGCAGAGCAGTCGATCAACCAAGCATTGAAACATTGCGGGGGCACCATGTAATCCAAACAGGAGGACAGTAAACTGGAAAAGCCCCCTTTGTATCAAGAACGCAGTCTTATCCTTTGCCACTGCTGTGAGGAGTATCTGTGAGCATTTTGTAAGGTCCAGAGATGAACTGGGCTGATCCAAGTCACTCAATCAGTTCATCCACTCATAGCATCGGGTACACATCAAGTTCTGAGATCTTGCTGATCTTTTTAAAGTCAATGCAGAAACTTATGCTCCCATCTGGTTTCAGCACCAACACTATGGGAAAGGACCAATCAATGATAGACTCCTCCATAACCCTGAGTCGGAGCATCTCCTTCACTTTGGTCTCAATGATGCGGCGCCTGGCCTCAGTAATCCAATAGGGTTGTTGCCATACCACAACTCCAAGAGGCATAATGATATCATGCTGCACCAGGAGGTACAACCTGGTAGGTTTGAGATATCTCCCTATTTTGCTTAACCAGCTGTTTTATATCAGTTGTCTGTGCAATGGACAGTTGCTCTCTGAGAAGATTCTGGGTTCGGTCCATGTCAGCTCCAACCTCTGGACCAAACCCTCCTTCTTGCACCACTCTGCACTCCTGTGCAACCCACTTTTTCAGAAGGTTTACGAGATAGATTTGAGTTTTCTTTCGTTTATCTGGCTGGGCTGCCACATAGGGCATTCTAGGCCATCCAGGAATTGTTCCAGCAAAACCACAGTGGCTACCTCTAGCCCGGGCTTCCCTTCCAGGCACAGCTACTTCCAAGTCACATCAATGGAAAAGGTTTCACAGGTTCTTCTCTGGTGGAAGGATGCCTTGATGAAATCGCTGTCAGTAGGCTTCTGGGGAGCTTCCCGCGCTCTCTAAGATGGCTGCTTTGACTTCCTGATATGTGGCCCTCTTTTCTGGATTGGAAGTTTGGAAGGCCTCTTGACTGCTCCCAGA
The DNA here is from genome assembly GCF_901001135.1 of Rhinatrema bivittatum. Taxonomy (NCBI): domain Eukaryota; kingdom Metazoa; phylum Chordata; class Amphibia; order Gymnophiona; family Rhinatrematidae; genus Rhinatrema; species Rhinatrema bivittatum. The sequence goes on along the minus strand of NC_042618.1, from coordinate 147,812,488 downwards.
TAGGTCATCCAACTATCTTCCAACTGAGCGGTCCATTCAAAATTCTTCAGGAAACAATCAGGGTCTTCTCCCAGGGCCATCTTAAGTACAACTGGCAACAAGGAAAGTGGCCTGTTCACAATTATCTGCAAGACCTGTGCTACCTGAGTCAGCACTGCTTTTTGCTGCATAAGTTGTTCTCATAGCACCTGCTGCTGATTAATTTGGGTTAGCAGGGCATTCTGCAGTTGCTGCTGCCCTGTAGCAAGGATCTGGATCACTTGCTCTATCTTTCCTCCCCCCAAGCTGCCTCCAAACTGAGTCCCTCTTCAGGGAAGGAAAGTGGAAAAAAAAAACAACCCTTGCTGGCCTGTACTTGAGCCCTGACTGTACAGGCAGGCTACCCCGCTTGGCCTGTTGTAGCTTTAGCTGGGCGAGTGGAACTGGGAGGCCCCAGGAAAAAGACCCAAAAAATCTCTGCAGGGTGTGGCTGGGAACTCCTGCCTGTGCTTACCACTTAGGTAGGAGATTCCACTGGTACCACTGTATGTGGTAACTTGGGCGATAGTGGCTTGGAAACAATCAGAAGAAATAAGGAGGCAGGCTCTGTCTGTTTTGCTTTGTGCGATTTATTTATAGTGAGTAAACGAGTACAAAAGCAAAACAACCATTGTGCAGCTCACTTTAAAGGTCAGGTAGAACAGAGACATCACACACAGCAGGTTTTAGCGTAGGCCGGCTTCCTGCTTGCTCCTCCGGGCCTCTCTAACCCTTCTGGGCCCTGTCTTCTTATGATAGGCTTAACCCTTGCTGGGTTAGGACTTAAGGAGGACTGGGACAGATAGCTGTGGTGAGTCCCTTAAGATAGTCTGAGGGAGTTTCCTGTAGACTCCCTCACATACAGGCCGATACAGTAAAAGTCGCAGGAGAGCGGGTGATTCAGTAAAAAAAAAATATTCAAATTAGGGTCCGCGTCTGCGTCCCTAGCGCCTCTTTTTTGATAGGAGCAGCGGCTGTCAGCAAGTTTGACAGCTGACGCTCAATTTTGCCGGCATCGGTTCTCAAACACGCTGACAACCATGGGTTCAGAAACCGGACGCCGGCAAAATTGAGCGTCCGGTTTTCAACCTGCAAGCCGCGGGCCGATTTTAAATTTTTTATTATTTATTTTAAATTATTTTTAACTTTTGGGACCTCCAACTTAATATCGCCATGGGTAGGCGCTAATTTCTGAAAGTAAAATGTGCGCGGGAATAACTAATAGGACCATCAACATGCATTTGCATGTTGCAGGCGCTATTAGTTTCGGGGGGGTTGGATGCACGTTTTCAACCTGCTATTACTCCTTACTAAATAAGGGGTAAAGCTAGCACATCGAAAATGCGCGTCCAAACGCGGGTTAACAGTGCGGAGCGCACTGTACTGTATCGGCCTGACAGGCTTTTAGCATCAGTTTGAAAGTTTATACAAGTCATCAGACACAGGACCTTAAATGTAAGTGCCATCAAATCGCCAGCCTTTGATCTCTCCAATAAGCAGACACACACTCAACACACCCCTGCAGCTTCTCTTTTCTCAACTCATCTCTTTAGCATCAGCAGCTAGGTGAGAGCGGCAGCAGTATGTCGTAAATGAGTCTGGGGGCCTGTGAGCCCAGTGCCTGCTCACCGATCCACAGTGACCTTGCCAGGAAGGGGAAAAGAAGGCAAGGCCACTGTGGGTCTGTGAGCAGGCACTGGGTTCACAGGCCCAGCACTCATTTATAACATGCTGCTGCCCTTCTCACCCAGCTGCTTGTGTGAGAGAGCTTGAGTCAGTGACATTCACTTCTAGTATGTGAGGGCCACAAATGGATCGGGTTTTCAAGATATCCCTAATGAATATGCATGAGATATTTGCCTACAATTGAGGCAGTGTGCATGGGCAAATCTATGCCATGCATATTTGTTAGATATATCCCAAAAATCCAACTCACTTGTGGACATCAAGGACTGGAAGTGAATACTACTGGTTTAGGTGACTGGGGAGAAAGTCCTGCAGACCGGCACTGCTACTCCTCTCCATCCCCCCACCCCCATCTCCCCCAGGCTCCTTCTGCTATTGTGGCACAAAGATTCCTGCTCCTCCCTGTCCCTGCAGCCTCCTTCTGCCACTGGGTCCTGGGGGGATCCCTCGCCTATCTTGAAGGCTCCTTCCACTGCTGGGGCCTGAGGCTTCGCCTCCTGTGCACCCCCCAATGATCTTCTGCCGCTGTGGCCAGGGGGCTCCCTGTCCTTCCCAATGGCCTCTTTCTGCCAGGATAATCTGGGGAGCCTCACTCGTCCCTTTCCTCCCAGCCTCCTTCTGCCACAAAAGCCTGGAGATTTCCTTTCCACCTATCCTCGGGACCCAGGGATTTCTCTCACCTCTCCTGGGGTGGGGGTGGGTTCCTATTCCTCCCCTCCTGTGGACCTCCTCCTGCTTCTTATGAGGAAAAGGTCTTGCCCCTACCCCACAAAAATACAGTATCCCTTGTTCTGGGTGATGGCTGGCTGTTGGTGGTCAGAGGTTGTGGGGAAGAGAAGGGGCAGGATATAAAAGAATGAACAGAAATAAAGAGGGAGAGAAGGGTAGAGGAAAAACAGCATGAGGTAGGGAGACAACGTGAAGGAGGAAGAGAGAAAGTCAAACATAGCATTGAAGGGGGTAAGTTAAGAAAGTACAAAGGGAGGAGAAGAGTGTTGGAGGAAGGGGGCCCAAAGGCAGTATGTAAGAGGAGAGAAGATAGAACGAAGGGAGGAGGGACGGCGGCAAGGAGGTGATGGAGCGTTAGGAAAGCGAGAGGCAGATGGAGCTGTGAGACAGTGACAGATAATGATAGGAGGATGCGAAGTGGAGGTAAAGGAAAAACTTGAAAATTGTGGAGATAGAGGGAATAGACATGCAGAGAAAAGAGGGATGAAATGAAGGAAAGATGGAAGGGGACAGAGAAAAAAGAGAGAAGCGACACAAAATGAAAAGGAGAACCAAAAAAAGAGGCGGAAGAAGACAAACAAGATCAGAGAAGAGGAAAAATAATAGACAAAGAAACGAAGAGGTTTATTTTCACTTTATATATGGATTAAAGGGATGAGCAGGGAAAAAAGTTTGTTTTAATTTTTCAGTTCGTTTTCGGGAGTATTTTTTCTCACGAATTTCGATTTGTGAATTGCCTGATTCGTTTTATTCATGTGAAAAAAACAAATCAAGCAATAAAAAAAAACAAACCCAAAATGGCCAAAAAACAAAAACGAGCCCTCCCTCCCACCTTCCTGGAAAAAAGCCAGGGCCAGGATCTTCCCCCAGCCCTCACTTACTAGGGCCGGTGGGCATCTTCCTTCTCGGACTAGGCCAAAGCCTCAGACTTGTGTAGGTCCAACACCTAGGACAGCCTAGGCCAGTGCCCGAACCCAGGCCTGATGCCATGGCCCTGGCCCGGAGGCTGGGTCCCGACGCCGGGGCCTAGGCCTGGACCCAGGCCTTGGAGCTCCTCTTCAGGCATCCTCTTCTTTCTTTGGCCTGCAACCCAAATGATGGCATCTGCTGGGGTCACACTGGAATGAATTAACTCCAGCACATTCACCCCAGCGGACTGTGCCATATTGATGTATGGTGCCTCTGGGTTGGGTTGCGGCGTCGGGCCTGGTTCCGGGTCTAGGCTTCAGCATTGGAACCCAACTTCCAGGTTGGTTTGCAGCGTCGGGCCTAGCATAGTAGCCTGGCCTAGCATGGGTCCAGGCCTAGGTCCCAGCGTTGGGACCCAGCCTTCGTCGGATACCAATAGATCAGGTAAGTTTTGGTTTTATTATTTTAACTTTTGGTGGTCTCGACCTAGGCCCTGGCCTCGGCCCATGCCTCCGCCAAGACCCTGGCATTGCAGTCGGTCCTAGGCCACAGCCCCTGCTTTGGGCCCTGGCCTATGCCCTAGGTTATGCCCTGGCTTTGGGCCTAGGCCAAAGCACCAGCATCGCACTCGGGCATAGGCCATGGCCCTGCTTTGGGTCTCAGCCCTAGACATGATCCCAGCTTCGGACCTCGACCTAGGCCCGAATCATTAGTTTAAAATAAAACAAACAAATAAGATTCATTTCATTCGGAGGCCCCTGATTCATTTCAAGGCCCCCTGAATGAAACAAATTAAATTACCCTTGTTCATCGCGTTCTATGGTTTTGTTTTAAACAAATGCACATCCCTATTGGATTATGTGCCTTGAAATTTTTAAATTTATACAGTTTGTATTTATTGGGTGCTTGCCAGGTTCTTGTGGCCTGGTTTGGCCTCTGTTGGAAACAGGATGCTGGGCTTGATGGACCCTTGGTCTGACCCAGCATGGCAATTTCTTATGTTCTTATATTTTTTCAGCGAGGTATAGAATGGTGGTGTTTATTTTGTGCTGTACTGTGGAGTTTATTTCAGGCACCTAGCTATAAAATCTGCTATTGCAGAATTAAAGAAGTTAAAAGTGAAGCAGATCACCTGCTTTGCTGCATGCGTGCAGCCAGCTTTATATAACCAGAGGCTTACACTGAATCTGCTGCGCTGACCCTGTGGATTAGTGCCACAGAACTGCTCACAAATGCCAGGGTTGCCTCAGGTCACTAATTACACTTCTTACCATCCCTACTTTGAGCTGTGACTATGGAGTCATGTAGTTACAAGGGAGGAGGAATATGAGGACTCTAGCACCCAAGAGCCCGATGTAATAAGATGCACTGAGATGCCCACACAGTTTTACCTATGAATGTGTGCACATTTTTTGTACACAGACCACTCCTGATGCAGTCAGGAGTTTTGCACATAAAAAAATATGCACACAAACCTGCCTAATACTGTGTGCACAGATTAGTGCTTCTCCATTTAAATGCCATATTAACAAAAGCATTAGCTTTCACTCCCTGATGCAGAGAAACATATAGCTGAACGCATAGTGAAACAACGCTGGAGATATTTAATTCCTGGTCAGAGCTGGAGTAAAATTACTCGAGCTAATGTTAGTCTATGGGACTGAACCCAGTGTTTCATGGTGCGGGGGTCCTGTACTCAGACTTTATGTAGCTGCAGCAGGATTGGTGTACAAATCAAGTTTTCTATGCAGAAAGCATGTTGTTTGCACAGAGAAAATGCATTTTGCACAAATTGTTTTATGCATGTAGATCGTGTTTTGTGTACATAAATCTTATTTTATGCACAGAAGACACTATTTGTGTGCACAAAATATATTTTTTATATGAAGAAAACATACTTTATGCCTATAAATTATATTATGTGTGTACTAAGCATGCCTTCTGCTAACATTTTCAGGTTAGCATGCTTTTTTTTAACTCCCTATGCATTAGCATACTATTAGCTTCTAGCATTGGGAGTTGCATTTTGGTTTTGCATTTGAATTAAGAAACTGTGTTGAATTTCAGTGCACAGTGTAAATGCAAAACTTATTACATAGGCCCCTATGCAAGGAATGACAGATCGGAGGAGACAGCTAGGTGTTTGTACATCTAATCATTCAGACTTCACCTGCTGATATAACCAGCAGCTGGTTTTCCCCATAAGCCATTTAGAAAGCTTCATTTCCTCCTGTGAACCAGGAAATATGCTGCCAAGCTGCATCTGGTTCAGCCTGTGGGAAGCTATCCCGACGGGTGGGATGTTCCAGGATTTGCATCAATCATAGGTGTTCACGTAATTCCTTGTGTCAAGTCATTGTGACACACGCTGCTCCTTATTCCTTGTACAGAGCTCTTCCAGCGTGCTACCAGGTTTGCAGGTACACCCACCAAATACTCCCCTGAAAGAAACAAGCAAATTCCTCTTGGGAATAATTACAATGAACACAATTTTAGTGGAACAGTTTCAAGGTTTCTTTATTTCCCGAGTTTGCTAGCACGGGTGTCATACAAGAGTAGGCACACCTTTACATCACTTTGCAGCACAATATATATTCTTAGCTATGTAAAGCTCCTGGGGGAGATATGGGGAGGGATGTAATCTAATAATCTTTTATCTGTCCCTATCCTTAGCCGAAGCAGACTGTGGTTTTGTAGTTTCTCTAAAAGGAAAAAGGGGACGGGAGGGTGCTGGCTGTCAGCTTTCTATTATTTTTATGAGCAGCATATAAAAGAAAAAGAAAAAAATGCCGTTTTATCCCTGCCTTAATTACTGAAATAGCAACACCTGTGGGTCTTTCCTCACACCCTCCACAGAGGAAACATTTCAAATGGTTTAACACGCAGCTAAAGTATGTAAAGAATGGCTATTTGCAAAATTACCAGCTTCAGTAATGTGATCAGAGGCAAAGCCAGACTCAACCAACCTGGCAAGACATAGCCTCCTTCATCCCTAAGAGATCTGGAAATTACATCCTTAGTTGTGTCAAGCCCGACTTGAAAACTGCAACTTATGCTTTTGTGCTCTCCAAACTAGATTGCAGTCATATGTCCCACAGACCTATGGGGCAATTTTTAATAAAATAGGCAGTCCCCAACTTACAGGCCGATACAGTAAAGTGCGCTCCAGTGGAGCGCACTCTCAGCCCGCGTTTGGCCGCGCGTTTTCGATGCGTTATTTTTACCCCTTATACAGTAAGAGGTAATAGCGCTTCGTAAACGCGCGGCCAACCCCCCCCAAAACTAATAGTGCCCACAACATGCAAATGCATGTTGATGGGACTATTAGTTATTCCCGCACGATACAGAAAGTAAAATGTGCAGCCAAGCCGCACATTTTACTTTCAGAAATTAACGCCTACCAAAGGCTGGCGTTAATTTCGGCCGGCATCTGGAAAGTGTACAGAAAAGCAAAAAAAACCTGCTTTTCTGTACACCCTCCGAATTAATATCATACCGATATTAAGTCGGAGGCCCCAAAATTTAAAAAAAAATCAAAAATTAAAAAAAAAAAATTAAAAATCTTCCAGCAGCCCGAGGGTTGGAAGATAGACACTCAATTTAGCCGGTATCCGTTTTCCGATCCCGTGGCTGTCAGCGGGATCGAGAACCAACGCCGGTAAAATTGAGCGTCAGCTGTCAAACCCGCTGACAGCCGCCGCTTCTGTCAAAAAGGAGGCGCTAGGGACACGCGGGCCCTCATTTACATAAATTTATTTACTGGGCGCTCGCCGGGAGAGCGTGCGCTCGCCTGCTCTCCCGCAAAGTTTTCTGTATCGGCCCCTTAGCTGGGTGTGTGCAGCATTTGGAACTCGGAGCTGGAGTGAGGAGGGAGCAAGGGCACCGCCTCGGGGGAGGGAAGCACTACTTTGGCACTGGGGGCTTAACTTTCTTCGGTGTTCTGGGCAGGGGTGTTCTTTCTCAGACTAGGGCCAGAAAAATAATTTTTTGTTTATATGTAGTGCTGTCCCAAAAGTGTCTTCACAGACTCATAACTATGAGATATGAAGAGAGTTGGTTGCTAGAGGCAGGGCTGGATTTAAGATTGTGTCACCCATAGGCAGAGTGCCACAGCAATGCCCCTTTTGAAGCTCTGCTAGCACGTGGCCCTAAAGCAAACAGAGGCAGGCTCCTCTTTAGTCTGCATGTTTGGTACCTTCAAAATTTTTGGCCCTAGGCAATTGACTATGCTGCGAATACCTAAATTTGGACCTGACCAAAATGAAGTGTCTGAAAGAAAGGGTACAGGTTTCAGTATATCGGAGGAATCAAAAAAAGTTCTCTCTTCTTTCTTAAAATGTAGAAATGTTAAAAAAAAAAAAAAGAGAGAAAACTGTTTTATTATGTGTTTACTGGTGCAAGTGGCTGCTACTGTCTCTTTAAGGGGAACTGAACTAAAATGTGGGTGGCTGTGTGTGATGTCATACAAGAAAAAGGAAAAGCCCAGAAGGCCTGATGGCAGACATGTGTGCGTGTTTCTGCTACGCCATGTACCCAGAAATAGAAGAAAATTTGAATAAATTAGGAACTGCTGCACCTGCGGAGCTAACAGCAGGAGGTCTGCAAGGAATTATGAGAAATAGAGAGGCTGCTGACTGAATTGTTTGTTTTGCTTGGGATCAGAGATGCTGGGGGAACTGAAGCCTCTTTTAAACTGCGAGACAGAGCCTGAGAAAGAAAACCCAAAAGGGAAGTTATTACATTTATTTTTTGTGATAACTCTGATTTGTGGGAGTGTGTGTGAGAGAGAAAGTTTAGACATGTCACCCAGAGTCACCGTTATAACAGACAAAACTGCAAGGGAATCTAGAGGGACTGAAATCAGCATTTTGGGTAGGGACTGTGTGTCTGAAATAGAAAAAGTTATTGGAAGAAGGCCTCACAGAAAGCAATTTGATGTGAATAGCTGCAGGTGGGGATAGGAAAACGACAGGAGACAAGGCATTAAGGCTGTTCCCTCCTGTGCACACTAGAAACTACTGTGATCTGAAAGAATGACCCCTGTGATTCCTGTTTTGTGTGGGTGTGTAGGGCGTCAAGTAATTTCTGGAAAACAGTGCAACAGGATAAAGAGAAGCTGAGAAAGCTTCCACAGAGGGACCTGCATCACTGCAGCTGGACACCACCTTTGACTGGGCCCCATCCAAGTATATTTGTGAGCTCTCAGCTGTTGCACATACACACACTTGCATGAGACCAGAAATTCTCATCTGAATTTCATTGCTTTGGGTAAATCACAATGACATGTCCCATGAAAACCAAGTTGCTCTAAGAGTATTTTAAAGAACACAGTACTTTTCTGGTGATGTATAACCTGTAGAATAAAGAGAAACGGGGAATGAAAGGAAGTATTACCGAGGGAGTTAAGCCTGCGGTAAAAGACAGGAAGAGATAAGAAGTAAATACTACAAAAAATGAACCTTTCCAGCCTGAAGTTGTGTTTAAAAGGAAACTGAAGTATACTAGTAGTTAACAAGGAAGTGTTTTAGACTGTTTGCGAAAACATCTGCATTTGCATCTGGAAACTGCAGTGATTCAACTGTTCTATAAATTTCATTCTTCTGCTAATAGTCACCCTTCTTCCTTAACAGAAGAGAATAACTAAAAGTTGTTGCATGGGTCAGCAGTCTGGTTCTTGGGACAGTTTTATGGCTTTTGCGTACCCTTTGACCTTACTGGGATGAAGTAGCTTTTATTTTATTTTGGCATCGCAACCTTTCCTTTCAGCCGCTGGGGGCCACAGTGACCGTGTGGGTTTTCCTATTATACAAGTATACACACGGTAGAGAGGAGGGATTGCAGGAGGCAGGTAGGGGGTCCTTCTTCATGTAAATCCTTGGGAAGGCAGCAAGGTCCCCAGATTCCATCTTTAACATGAGAAGCCCCAAGGCGTCACCGTGACTCGGACCAAATGCAGGAAGGGCCCCAGAATAGTGTCTGCTCATCCCCAGCTGGTTTGCATTTCCTTCCAGCTCTCCTCCAGGGAAGGTAGCTGGGGCTGAAGGGTGGAGCTCCCAGGCCTTCAGACAGCAGAGCTTGGAGTCCAGAAGAACCCCAAGTGAAAGAAAGTCCATCCTTTGCTCCTTTTTTCCGGAGGAGACATAAGAGTTGGATTTACTGTCTGGAGCAAGGGAAGACTGCCAGACGTGAGTCTGCACCAAGGAGTGACAGTAGAGATCCCCAGAGCGTGTAATTCAGAAGACTCTCAAAGAAATCAGGAAGAATATTTCATCTTCAGCTAGGAGGATTGTCAAGTTTCCTGCTTGGTGAAGAAAATCTGCCAACCATGCCTAGGTACCAATACAGGGAAAGTCCCAGTGTGGAAGGATCTTACACTGCTAGGCTGTGGGAGAAGAGGGGTCCCCTAGTGCTGCAGAATTTGTTACTCTAAAGCATTGGATTTTGATTTTTTGTGATTGTACTGCATCCGACTGCATAGATATGTGCCCCATGTCTTTTGATTTAAATGCATGTTTTACATCAATATACGGTTTCAATGTTGGAAAACACAAGTTTAGTAGGGCCCCTTTTATTAAACAGAGTTGAGAAGCGACCAGAGGTAGCAGTAGTGAGTAGAGATGAAGCCCAGCTGGGCTTGTAGTCCCTCAGGACACTGGAACAGCGATCCCTCAATAGCTGTGCTGTAATGGAGAGAAACTGAGATAGTGAGTACAGTGGAGCATACACAGGGTTCTGGTATGGAGCCTCGTTGGTTGATTACTCACACAGCGGTTTCTCCCAGAAAGTAACACAGAAGCTGGAATAGAGGCAGGCCCTCGAGGAGCGAGTTCCTGGTTCCAGGGAACAGCTCTGAGAGAATATAGATGGTAACTCACTGATGGTTTAGGCAGCGGTGTCTTCCAAGCAGAAGTGAGCTCAGGCAGCGAGTCCGGGAACATGGGCCCTCGGGGAGCGAGTACCGGTTCCAGACAGCGACCTGAAAGAAAAGAGAGAGGCCCCCGAGGAGCGGGTACCCCGATAGAGTAAGTCCAATTAAGGAGAGGCAGAGTAGCTAGGTACGGAGAGCGAATCCCATCCGTAAGGAATCCCCCTTGCTAACTCGAATAGCTAGCAAACAGAGTAGGCTTTTGTATCCGGGATGCGTGATGTCATCACAGGGGGACGCCTCTGAGGTTCGTGCCAAAGAAGGAATAAGAAGCAGGGCCGCGCGGTGCGCGCGCCCTATGGCAGCTGAACAACATGGCGGGATGCAGCGCCCAAGCTGGACCGGGGACGGCAGGCAGATGCCGTGGCAGCCAGATGTCCATCAACAGCGGGAGGAGTCGCCAAAGAGGTAAGGAGTGCGGAGTGGAGACGTCGGGCAGCGACAGTCGTATCACTTCCTTCCGTCCTCAGACCAACTTCTCTGGCCTGTTTCACCAGGCCTACGAAGCTCAGTCCGAGATGGAGGTTGATACAGGCATCACTCAGATTCCTTCTCATGCTGAGTTATAGCCTGCTTTTATCCTCGTCTCGTCCGAGTCTGATCTTCAGTCCTCGTCTTCTCCTGATCTTCAGTTCCAGGTTCTTGTCTTCATCTGACTTTCAGTTCCACATCCGTCCTGTGCCAGATGTCTCCTTCTGCTCTTGACCTCTGTCCGGCCTGCTGCTTCTTGCCGTTACCCAGCGTCAGGTCCAAAAGGGCTTGGAGGGATCGGAGGACCACTAGAGACCAAACCTTGCGTGGTTGCTCTCACTGAGGCTGCGCAGGTCGGCAGGGGCTTGGGTTACTCCATTCCCAGACATGGATCATCTCTCCGCAGGGGCACACAACTCTCGTCCCGTGCTGGGGAGCGCCCCCTGGTGCTCTCTCCCATCGCAGCGCAACACTTTGGTTCTATTCAAAGGCCAGGAGGGTGTTGCTTCTGTGTTCATAATGAACACCAGAGAGAGGAAAGGGTTAAGGATTATGTACATCTCCTCCATAGTAATGCACCTGTACCCTGATGGTCAGGAGACTGGAGCACAGATGCTATGTTTGAATCACAGTAGCACACTTAATTCTTTTTCTTACTCCTTGGGCTCATCCTTTCTTCTATACAAGTGTACGGAGGTACATTTCAAAAGGCTTAGGCACATTTTACATACGTAAAAATAAAGTTAACCAGCCCAAGTCAGCAATACCCAGGTACATTCATATTTAGCCAGCAGAAAGTACACATCTGTTTTCACAGTACGCACACTTTTGGCTGCTTGGAAAAGAGGTGCTCTGGTGAGCATTTTGAAGGCATGTTTGGAAGCTATGCACATTAGGGATGTGAATCGTTTTTTGACGATTTAAAATATCGTCCGATATATTTTAAATCGTCAAAAAATCGTTAGGGCCACGATACAATACCAATTCCCCCGATTTATCGTTAAAAAATCGTAAATCGGGGGAAGGGGGAGGGCAAGAAAACCGGCACACTAAAACCCCCTAAAACCCACCCCCGACCCTTTAAATTAAATCCCCCACCCTCCCGAACCCCCCCCCCCAATGCTTTAAATTACCTGGGGATCCGGCGGTGGTCCAGAACGGCAGCGGTCTGGAACGGCCCCCTCAATAGAATCGTGTTGTCTTCAGCCGGCGCCATTTTTCAAAATGGCCACCACAAAATGGCGGCGGCCATAGACAAAAACGATTCGACGGAGGAGGTCGTTCCGGACCCCCGCTGGACTTTTGGCAAGTCTTGTGGGGGTCAGGAGGCCCCCCCAAGCTGGCCAAAAGTTTCCTGGGAGTCCAGCGGGGTTCCGGGAGCGATTTCTTGCTGCGAATCGTTTTCGTACGGAAAATGGCGCCGGCAGGAGATCGACTGCAGGAGGTCGTTCAGCGGGGGTTCCGGACTGCCGCTGAACGACCTCCTGCAGTCGATCTCCTGCCGGCGCCATTTTCCGTACGAAAACGATTCGCGGCAAGAAATCGCTCCCGGAACCCCGCTGGACTCCCAGGAAACTTTTGGCCAGCTTGGGGGGGGCTCCTGACCCCCACAAGACTTGCCAAAAGTCCAGCGGGGGTCCGGAACGACCTCCTCCGTCGAATCGTTTTTGTCTATGGCCGCCGCCATTTTGCGGCGGCCATTTTGAAAAATGGCGCCGGCTGAAGACAACACGATTCTATTGAGGGGACCGTTCCGGACTGCCGCCGTTCTGGACCACCGCCGGATCCCCAGGTAATTTAAAGCATTTGGGGGGGGTTTGGGAGGGTGGGGGATTTAATTTAAAGGGTCGGGGTGGGTTTTAGGGGGGTTTAGTGTGCCGGCTCACGATTTTAACGATTTTTCACGATAGTTTACACACCCAAACGGCAACAATATGATTCCCTCCCCCTCCCAGCCGAAATCGATCGTTAAGACGATCGAGGACACGATTCACATCTCTAATGCACATGCAGTTCAATTTAAATAATGTATGTGTGTAGTAGGCATGCCACTAGCACACTATGTGCAAACATTTAGCCATACAACAAACCAATCTTCCAACACAATGTACACGGGTAGCTTGGGTGTGAAGACTGGCTGAGTTTGTGCAGGCTGAAAGATAGGCATATACATTGCCAGAAAGATGCCGTATTGAACATTAACCCATAGTGAATAATGCTGCCTGTTAGTGCAAAAGAACGCAGCTAATCACAGCCTTTGGATTCTTTGCAGGTGGGTTTACCTTTTCTTGGATCAGCCTGAAAATTATCCAAAGATGTATTATAAGTACATGGGCTTTCTAGGACCGCATAGCTCCCGTCTTCACGTGGTGATCTCAGTGATCTGGAGCACTATCGCATATCATTATCTTCGGATAGTTTTTATGATGATCCACAACCTGCAAACAACCCATTTTCCTCCAGGAGCCAATATGACTACTAGATCTCTATATTAGCTGACAAACCACATCCAAGCAGTCTGGACCTGGAGCACTAAGCTCCTTCCCCTTTCCCTCAAGCCTAAACTGAGGAAGCTCTTCATGCCAACTTTCAAGTTGCTCTGCTAGGAATATATCAAACAATAATTATTTCCATTTTGGAATAGCTGTAAAGATGACTTAGCGTCGATAGCACGGAATAAAAGCTCATAGAGACATGTGCTCCCCACAGTTTCTTTTTATAGTGACAACTCAGCATCACATAGGTATTGTATCAGTGCACCAAAGGAAATTCAAATGCATTGTTATTCCTACTCTTAGTCATTCCTGGTTATACTTCAAGTTTCAATATGGTTTTATAAGGATCACCAAGCTCCTATCACTGGATTCATGGTGTTACTGCTTGAATATGCTTGCTTGCAAAACTAGATCAATTTCTGGTTTACAAAAAACTTTAGAACAGATCTGCAAGACAACCATACTTAGCCAGATAACCTTTCCAGCTAACTCTGAATATCAGAATATCAGAGTTAGCCGGATAGCTTATCCAGCTAATTCAGCTCCTCCCAGTTATGCCCCTGGAATGCTCCTGACTTATCCAGTCAAATTTAGCTGGATAAAATGTTATCCAGCTAGAATTTAGCCAGATAAGTTCCCAAATATTAATTTAGCCGGATACGTTCTGAGTTATATAGCTAAATTCTTCTGAACATGGATCTCTGATTTATCTCTCTGTCCTTCCGGCGCTGTGTGCACTGTTTCCAAGGCAGCCCTTCCAAATTAGACAGGTACTAGTGTACAGCAACTTCCATTCAGCATGGGGTAGTCATGCAGTTTCATTTTGTATCAATTGGCAGATCCAGTACTAACTTTATTCTATCACATGCAGGAACTTGTAGTTCTTCTTTCTTAAGTAAATTATGACTGCAAGGTCCATGCATCATGTGTGCCATGGGGTAAAACTGGACTGGATCAGTCTATTGGTAAAATGATGGCATTGTCTTGTAGATCACACACACGTCGCAGGGCACTGCTGCATCACATACAAAGAGATGGAGCAGACATTTCCATTTTGGGTATTTTTTTTTTTTTACTAATCATCAGAGCTGTTCTTAATCAAAAGATCTGACTGAATATCCCCAATTACGCACACTTTTGGAAATAAAGGACTTCACTAACTAACTTATTGACCCATTGTTAACATGTCAGTACATGTCACTAACTAGAAGGGAAACGAGCATTAAGCACTTATAACATACTCATACCAGTAAAGGCTTGTGCAACATCAGTGACTCGGCATCCGCTTCTTCTCATGCTCTCAGGAGAAAGTGCACAGTAGCAAGAATGGCTTAAGTTATAGAAGAATGACTTCTTGCAACTGGACTTCCTTCCTTTTTTATCCCTATATTTCAGGACTTCCAGCACTTGTGATCCTATCAGTGACCCTGACATCAGGCCAGAAAGCCACACTGGTAGAGTGGGCAAATCCAGGGCAGGCACGGATTAGAACAAGCTTTTTGTTTGTTTCATTGCATAAATATTCTTAGTGCTCATATAAATGGTACTGAGATATATATGTAAACTTTGGTATAATTGAGGCAACTGCTATGAAAATCTCTTCACTGTAATCCTACTAGGGTTGGTGCTTCCATTAGGCAAACTAGGCGGTCGCCTAGAGAGCCAACATTTTTGGGGCAGCAAAATCCCAGCAGCATGAAGCCAAGAGGGGTGCTGTGCCAGAACCAAGACCATCAAAGAAGGGAGAAATGTGCTGAAGTCACTGCCGCTGGTAGAAGGGAGCACTGTGCTGGAGGTATGTTGGAGGAGGAATGTGCATGACCAAAGATTCGCCTAGGGTACCAAATAATCTTGCACCGGCCCTGAATCCTGCCCTACAGTATCTCCTTCCATATCAGCTCTGAGTCCCACAGACACATTCATTCTAATGCCTCTGCTCTTCCAGTACTGAGCCCCCCCACACACACACACACACACACATACACAGAGCTCTCCCAATGCAATCCTGCTCTACAGTACCTTCTGCTCTTCCAGTACTGAGACATCCCACATACACACACATAGAGCTCTGCCAAACTACCTCAATTTTTCTCTGCAATACCCCCAGCTATTCCAGTAACTGAGACCCTACACACAGTAGTTAAATCACAAGCAGATTGTGATAAATTGCAGGAAGACCTTCTGAGACTGGAAAATTGGGCATCCAAATGGCAGATGAAATTTAATGTGGATAAGTGCAAGGTGATGCATATAGGGAAAAAAAACCCATGCTATAGTTACACAATGTTAGGTTCCATATTAGGAGCTACCACCCAAGAAAGAGATCTAGGCATCATAGTGGATAACACATTGAAATCGTCGGTTCAGTCTGCTGCAGCAGTCAAAAAAACAAACAGAATGTTGGGAATTATTAGGAAGGGAATGGTGAATAAAACGGAAAATGTCATAATGCCTCTGTATCGCTCCATGGTGAGACCACACCTTGAATACTGTGTACAATTCTGGTCGCCATGAAGTTAGCATGTGGCACATTGTGTTTAAAAAAGGATTGAATAAGTTCTTAGAGGAGAAGTCCATTACCTGCTATTAATTAAGTTGACTTAGAAAATAGCCACTGCTATTACTAGCAACAGTAATATGAAATAGATTTAATTTTTGGGTACTTGCCAGGTTCTTATGGCCTGGATTGCCCAGTACGGCATATTCTTATGCTCTTAAATGTGAATCGGTTCTTAAATGTGAATTCGGATAATAGAAGGACTAGGGGGCATTCCATGAAGTTGGCGAGTAGCAGATTTAAAACTAATTGGAGAAAATTAGTTTTCAGTCAATGTACAATTAAGCTCTGGAATTTGTTGCCAGAGGATGTGGTTAGTGCAGTTAATGTAGCTGGTTTTATAAAAAGGTTTGGCTATGTTCTTGGAGGAGAAGTCCATTAACTGCTATTAATCAAGCTGACATAGGGAATAGCCATTGTTATTACTGACATCAGTAGTGTGACATCTACTTAGTTTTTGGATATTTGCCAGGTTCTTATGGCCTGGATTGGCCTCTGTTGGAAATAGGATACTGGGCTTGATGGACCCAGTGTGGCACACTGACCCAGTGTGGCAAGTTCATATGTTCTTCATTTTCACTGTCCAGGTATCATTGGGGCGGAGACCATTTGCAATACCCCTGATGCACAGAACTTCTCAAAATCTAGAGCTGTGTCGGATCACTTATAAGATAAGTACACAGATATTCACACACAGAAAGTGTGTGATTTTAACTGCATTGAGAAAGTATATACAAAAAAAAAATGAAAAATTAAAGCCTGCATGATTATAGTGGGGGGACTGATACAATAGTAAGAAATATTTGCAACTAGTATCATGTTCTGTGATGTATGAAGGCCTTTCTCTAATTTTCTCTATAAAATTGATCTGACTTTGGATATTAGGAAATAAGGAAAGGTGCATTGTTGTTTATACTGTATCCTATTATTCCAGTCTTGGGATCCCACACAGTTCTGCAACCTTATCCAGCCCTTACCTGCAGTCTTCCCTTCTATCTGCTCGGGGCAACCTGCTGGCCACCCAAAGAGTTACAATGCTAATGACTCTGGGTGAGCAACAATCTGCTGTATAATTCTTTATTGAGAGCAGGCGGAAGATGGAAATATGTGAATAGGAAAGGTAGATATTAGATGGTAGTTTCACTCCACTCTAGGCAGTGCAAGGGGGTGGCAAAGGCGCTGATAGCTTAGTAGTGTGCTGGGTCACCTTCAGAAAGACTTCAAAGAGGGCCCAGGCTGCAACGTGGGAGATCCGAGTTCAGGATCAGATGAGTCTAGGCATGCCACAAAGGCAAGGCAGCTGCCACCCTGGTATCCCTGGGTTGGGAGGGCAGGCGGTTGCCAACATGACGTCCCTGCCTGTAGCATAGAGCGAGCAGAGCGCTCAGCTGCTCCTTGCAGTCACTGTGCAAGAGCATCAAAGGGACTGGGGAAAGGAAGAGGCATGGCTTCTCTCACAAACACATTTCTATTTTCAGGTGCTTCTGTCAGCTGACAGGAAACAAACATAAAAGGAAATTTTTATCAGCGCTCTTTTAAAATGAACGGTGCTCAAATACAAAAAAAAAAGCCCTTTCTTTTATCCTGAGACATACAGGAAGTAACACACACAGCAGCTTCCTCGTTGAAATGAATCATAGTGTAAAAAAATCCCCTCCCCAGACCCTCTAAGTTCCCCTCTGGAGCTCTTTGCTGCTTTTCATGTCTTTTTTTTTTTTTTTGTAGCGTGCACTGCTTTCCCAATTAGGGAGGCCAGGTGTCCTGCTTTATACAGGATCGTCCTATTTCTTTAAGATATTTTCTCATGTCCTGCTTAAGCAAGAACAAGATGTCCTGCTCTGCAATCTGGCCATACATGGACATATTTTGGGGAGTATGAGGGTCCTGCCAGTTTCCTCTCTCTTCTCTGGGCTTGCAGCTTGATTGGGACTGGGGCTAGGAGCCTGCACCATCAGGCTTTATTTGTATCTACCTGGGGATTTTTTAACCTATTTTTATACCTCCTTCCAACTCACTTATATTCCAGTGATTGCAGCAACAGTCCTGGGCCAAGGGTCAGACTCCTGGACTCCTTCCAGAAGCCTGACATCACAGGCCCTAAATTTGGCCACTGAGTGTTGCTGTTCCCTGATGGCTGAGACTCTGCCATCAAGCCTGTGGACCAGCCTGACTGAATTTCATACATGACGCACAGGCAGATGGAAAATTTGTCACAAAATGGCTGCAGACAGTATGGTGCATCATCTCACAGGAATCCTTCTCCCATCTCACTCTTATCTTTCTTTCTTCTCTTTTCCAGCTCCTCTCCACCCTCTTCCCATTTCTATCTCCCCTCCAAGATCTTAATCCATTTCCCCCTCCTCTCCATCAGGTACCTCTCCATCTCCCATCCCACTTTAATTCCTCTTCATCTTTCCCCATAAGTTCTTTTTCATTTCTTTCTCCCCCTCCCTATCACCTCTCCATTTCCTCCTCTCTTACCAGGGACCTCTTCATCTCCCCTTGCCTTAAGATTCCCCTGCATCTCTTCCCTCCTTACCCTTAGGCTCTTCTCCATCTCTCTGCTCCCCCATCTCCTCAAGTTCCTCTTCATCTCCCCCTTCCTTCTCCTGTTCCTCACTATCACCCTACTTCCGGATTCCTCATCATCTCCCCCCTCGCTCTCTCTCGGATTCCTTTCCATATAACAGGCACAGTACTATGGGCAGAGAGGTGCCAAGCCAGAAAGGCAGTGACATGGTGAGTGTGTGCTCATTGTCCTCTCAACTGCTTTCCCCCCATAGCTTGTGCTTCCTTTGTAAGCGGGAAGTATAAGAGAGGGAGCAGGAGTAGCCACAGAGACTGGGGGTGCATACTTACTGCATCGCTATGCTGCTGGCCTACCATCACTGCCACTGATCTAACTGCTAGAGAAGAAAGAAGGCAAACGAAAGGTAATCTTTTAAATGTGGTGTTTGGCATAACTTTTACCAAGGGGATTTCTGGGGAAGCCATGTAGTCACCCTCCCCACAAGCCTGCTTCATTTACTACCTTCCAGCTGGAGAAATACTGACTTTTCATTCATTAATTAATTAATTCAATTTCTATAACACCCAGTTCACAGAGACTCTAGGTAGGGTTACATTAACATATAACATAAAATACATAATTCAAAAATATACAGACATCAAAACAAAACAATCAAAATATAACACTAAATATACCATGCAATTATCATATTATTTACAATAAAATAAAAAATAAAAATAAATTAAGGACATTTCAAAATTACAAGATCTAGCCCCATCATTTAAAAGCTAAAACAAAGAACCATGCTTTACAATGTTTATGGAAATTAATATAATTAGTAATAGCGTGAATTTCACAGTATACCAAGTTCCACAAAACTGGACCCCTATAGGAAAAGTTATTTTCATGGTTTCAGTTAATTTTATCTCCTTGGGAAGATAACTTTAAAACATGGTTGCATGTGCCCATATACACATGTAAATGGGTGAGTGCAAATCTACTCTGGTATTTTATAACCTGTGCACATATGATGTATGCAGGCTATAAAATACTAATAATTATACCTGGGAACATGAGCACAAGTTAAAAAATACTGCACAAATATATTATTTTACTTATCTGGACAAGTTCTGAGTTATCTGAATAAGTTCCAAAGCCACTACTTAGCCAGATAAGTTGGAACTTTCCAGATAAGTGCCGCTACTTAGATTGATAACTCAGAATTTGACTGAAAGTGCCAATTTCCAAATTTAGCTGGATAAGGGGGTCATTTTCAAAAGGGATCGCACGCGATACCTAGATTGGGGCAGGTTCTGGGCGGCGTCGGCACCAGAAGGGGAGGAGTTGTGGCGGCACCGGGGCGGACGCCGCAAAGACGTCGCTGATGGTGAAAAGGTAAGGACCCTTCTCGCTGCCAGTTTCGTGCCCAATAGCACCACCTTTTAGGATGGCGCTATTGGGTGCGATCGCTGCCAGCTTTCGCAGGCCTGCCCCCCGCTTCACCACCCTGCCCCCCGTTATCGCCGGATTTTCTAAGGTCTGCAACCTTAGAAAATCCAGGCCTAAATCAGAATTTATGGAGATAAACAGCGCACAACTGCTATACTTGCCTATTTTTGCATCTAATTTACAAAATATACGCATGGACATTTTACCTGAGTAACTTACACACATTTATCCCTCTAAGTTGGCTTTTACATGTACAAGTTGGAAGATTTTGTAACATGCGCACAGCAACGAAATTACCAGTTTTATCAATTTTGTCGAGGGAGCAAGCATAACTGAGATAACTATGTTAACAAGCATATGAATTTTTTGGAAACTCTGTTAAAGTTTGAAACTTTGTAAACCGTTGTGATGGCGAAACCGAACGAAGGTATATACAACTCGATAAATAAATAAATACTCTATATTCTCACATTTAAGCCTAGAATTTTATGCTCCAAAATATGCCTGAAAAGCTGAGTTGGCTAATCTGTAGATCTCAGCCAAATTTAAGACTAAAGTGTGGTTGCTTGCTACCCACTGAGGTTGATGTGGGCGCACCCTGCATACATAGCTACCTATTAGTATATTAGCAAAAATTTAAACTAGGTATTATTCTACTTATTTAGAATGCTTGATTTTTAATGCAATATTAATACACTATGTTTTGTTTTAAATGTTTTAAATTATTTTGTGAAACTGGAATGATCGTGCCTTGTTTATCTGTATTTGAGGAAACACATTCAACATCCAATTTGTGCACATTAGGAAAAGAACGTAATAAAACGTCGCTTCGGTCCATAAAGCATCAATTGATAGAACACGCCAGCTTTATTTTTAAATTAAATTAACCTTACTACAATAGGGCATCGAGATGTTTGCAAAGTGAGTAAGCTACAACTGAAAGTTCTTAAAAGTAAGGCAAACGTATGCCTATTATCATTACGCTGATGTTCAGAGGCAAAGATACATACCTGGCCTATTTCTGACAGTTCATTGCAAACACCACTGTAAGCTATCAAACTTTGAACCTTGGCCTATGTGCAAGTTTCACATTTTCCCAGTGTAGGAGGTCAAAAAACGATGGTCAGCTTATATGTGGATAGGCTAATACATGAGTATATATAATAGTCTACCAGTTTGCCCAGTCCACCTGCAAGTCATCGAGATCCTCCTGGTTCTTCAGCCTCAATGCTCCCCATTTCGACCAGGACCCCTCCCACCCGTTCAGTATTTCACTTTTAAGGCATTTATGATCACTTACGATAAAGAGCAGGAGTAAATATACACAAGCAAGCTGCCAAATTTACATGCATAAATTGTTTATAAAATAGCAACTTGTGTAAATGCTGGCCCCACCCCTTTTTTTACACACACCAATGTAGTCAAGTACCCTTCCTTGCACACGTACGTTGAGATTTATAAAAGCATAAACGCGAGTATATATACTATTTACATACGTATTTGCTGATTTTTTTACATGAAATCTTTTAAAATTCACCTTTCTATGAGGGCACTTGTAACCGATTTTCCTAGGAAGATCATAAGTTTTTTTTAATGGGGTGTAAACTGAAAGCCAGTCTGCTAAATATTTGGGGGCTAGACTGTGTAAAGATTTTAAAACTAAACTAATAAGCTTAAAGTCTATCTTAGAAAGAATCAGCGGCCAATGTGAAGATTTTAGAACAGGAGAAATATGATCCCTGGCTTTCATAGCACATGTACTTGTTGGCCACACAGGGAAATGTACGAGTGCACTTTTAGCTGTATTAAGATCCCAGCATTCCAACATAATGTACACGGGCACCTTGTGTTTGAAAATCATCTTCTTCAGTAGGGGCTTAAAAGTATACTTGTACATTTGCTTTTATAAGTGCCCTTTTGAAAATGTACCCTTTAGTTCTCATGATAGGTGCCACAGCAACAACACTGGAAATGAACTTCCTCTATCCGCAGAGAAGATAGAGAGCATGGATATGAGCAGTGCCGACTTCCCCCACACTGCCCTGCCAATGTGCCTCAGGCCTGACCTGTAGGGAGCACATTATTTTAGTTTATTTAAAAAAAATGGAAACAATTAGTGAAAAAAATTTGCAATACAAAGTTAATTGTGTGTTTAAGTAATGTGAACAATATGAATTTCCAATTTTAGCCTCATTATTTGCCTGTGGCAATCCTTTGATTTCTTTTTTTCACGGATGACTTTTTCTTTTATTGGACCAACATAAGAATTATGCACAGATTATGTTCATGACTTTTTGAGACATGCGTGGTCAGATGTCAGTCACAGGCACATAAAGAAGGTACCTAAGTGCTCTCATGTATTTATTTATATAACTGTTTATATATATATTTTCTGTGTTACAATTCAAAAACTCTCAAAGCTGCCCACAATTCACAGTCTTAAAAGTTCCTTTTCAACATTTCTGGCTATTTTTCATATTGGTACAGTAAAAGGGAACCCAGCCTGCAAAGACCGGGAGAGCGTGTCACCAAGTGTCATGTGAGAAATGCTGGCATGTAAGGGCTTGTAAAACTGGGTACTGCACTAGCTCAGGTTTGGAAACTCCTTCCCCCTGTCCCAGGCGCTTCATCGGGGAGTAGACCATCATCTCAGTCCTGTAATCTGTGCTTCTTCAAATAGATACTTCTAGACCTTTCTTCCCCTTTTTCCAGAGCTGGGTGGATTCAGCTTCTTTCTGGTTCTCTTGTTCTTTGGTTTCTTTAAGGTTCTGTAGGCTTTTCTTCATCATCAATGGTTTATTTATATTCTGCTTTACCCCTTACCAGAGCCCAAAGAGGATTATAACACTGAAAAACAATAGGCAAATACAAAATTACAATTAAAAATGCAATATACAAAAATCAATAAAACCTAAAATGACAAGTATACAAAAACAACATAATAAACAATACATAACCAAGCTACAAGAACAGAAAAAATAAACCCACTAAATAGTCCAAATATCATA
Organism: Rhinatrema bivittatum; assembly: GCF_901001135.1. NCBI lineage: Eukaryota > Metazoa > Chordata > Amphibia > Gymnophiona > Rhinatrematidae > Rhinatrema > Rhinatrema bivittatum. The sequence goes on along the minus strand of NC_042618.1, from coordinate 147,789,732 downwards.
TACTAAACAAAACAAACATCGTAACCATTCAACATATGCATAATTATAGCAAACACATAACTGACTGAAAAAAGAACAGTTCCTATCAGCCTAATGAGTCAAATGCCCATTGAAAGAGCCAGGTTTTGGCATCCTTCCTAAAAGTCAAAAAGGGAATTGTATAAATGCATAAGTTTGGAATCTGGTTCCAGAGTGTGGGTCCAATTACCGAAAAGGCCCTTTGCCCTGTGATGGCCAATCTGGAGATCTTGAAAAAGGAAATCTCTAACAAATGAGTGACAGCAGAGTGGAGACTGTACTTTTTTTTTGTTTTGTTTGTTTTTGGGGGGGGGGGGGGGGGGGGGGGGAGTGCCATCTCATCTCTTGCCTCAGGCAGCAGATTGCCTTGAGTAACCCCTGGGACATTGTGAGATGACATCATTCATGGCTATCACCAAAGTTGGTGAAAAGTTGGTCTTCCTTAAGATCAGCCTTCCCTCTGCTGGGTTTCCCTGAATTTCCATGCAAGTGGCAGGAGAACTGAGTGCACAGCTACACTGAACCAATGCCCATCATTTTTGGCCTCAGCACCTTGCTGAATTGCTGCTAGTTGCCACTCTTATTGCCACTGCCCATCCTGTTCCTGCTCCTCTTCTGATATAGCATCCTGCTGTATTGTTGCCACTTTTGCTGGTCAGCCTGCTTCTGCTACCTGTCCACTCTCTTGGTTCTACTTAGGTGTTTTGACCCCAAAAACAAAAAAAAAAGAAATTGAAAAAAGAGAAAAACCATCTCCTCCCTTGCCCCTTTCTAAATGCTTTTTGATCTGTCGCCTCTCTTATTGCTTCACTGGCTTGCTGCTCTCTTGGCTCAGCATCTTACTGTGTTGTTGCCACCTCTTCTTGCTGCCTTACCCCTTACTCTATGCCTCGAGGTGTTCATGTCACTGTGCCTGCTGCCATACCCCTCACTCAGTGTTTTGAGTGTTGATGCCACTGTGCCTGCCGCCAAACCCCTCACTTTATGACTCGGGGGCGCAATGCTACTCTTGGTGCCCTTTTGGCATTCTTTTGATGCTTTGTGGTGTTCATGCCACGATTTGTGCCTCTCTGCCCCATCACAGAGTCTTGGGCTCTTCATGCCACTGTTGGGTGTTTTGGCACCTCTTTGGTGTTTGTTGTTGGTTGGTTTGTTGTTGGTTGTTTGTGCCATTCTTGGTGCTGATGCAGAAAAGAATAGCCTAGAGGGCAGAATTCTATAAACAAGGGAACCTCAAGCTCTTTCGCACAGGTTTATGTTAAACACAGAATTTCCAGGGAGTTTTCAAGTAGCAGATCCCTTAAGCATTCCCCTTCCCTACTCCTTGAGGCTTCTTCTCTTCTTAGCACATTCTGGCCTGCTAGACTGGCTCTTTTCTAGCCCTCCTAGTACGGTAATTTGAGGCGGGAACAGTAGGTGTACTTCAGGTCCTCTCTCTTCCCAGAACTCCACCCCAGGGACCCATATAGCTTCCAGCCTAAAGCTTCGGTACTCTTGAGTCTGTTTGGCCTTCTCTTCCCTGGTGCTGTGGTGCTTCATTGGTGCTCCCGCAACAATCTTTTCTCTTTTCCTGTATTTTCTTTATATATGACATATGCCTCATCACATACTCCTATCCTTATGATCGGTGTGAAAATACAATCAACAGAAGCCCCTCTTCTCCTTCTCGGGATGGAAAATCTGCATTTTGATATTTCTTTCCAAAGTGATGACATAGTTGGAGACTGTATCACTGTAGTACCAAGTAACATCTTGTAATACATGGGTTAGAGTTTTTCATAACATTTAGCTCTTCATTAGGTTTGATCTGTGAATAATGTAAAGGTTTTCCCTTGCAGAAATAGTGTAGGACCTTAATGGCTCATTTGACTGCTAGTTCTTCTCTCATGGAAACTGCTTCCTACTGATGTAAAGGATTAGGTGCTCTTCTTCCTCAATGTCCTGGGTTAGGACAGCTCCATGGCCTACCTATGAAGCATCGGTTTGTAAAATAACTCTTTCTGAAGGTCTGCTCTGCGTAGGACATGTTCTCTGCAGATGTGAATTTTCAGGGGTGTGAATGACCTTTTTCATGCTTTGGACCAATGTACCTGGTCTGGGAGTTTATTTTTATACGAGGTTGATACTGGGTGTATCAACCTCAGTTCACTACTGCTTGTAGCTTTGTGATAAAGGGCTTAGTTCTTCTGTTACCAATGGCATATCCCAGGTATCATACTTCCTTCTTGGCTATAGCATACTTTACTCAAATTATAATCAAGATGGCTTTTTGTAAACATTGTAAAAGTGCTCTGAATTTTTTTGTAGGTGCGAGTCCCAGTCTGTACTGTAAATGATGGCTCCATCCAAGCAAGCTGCTATACATTAGCCATGGTCTCTCAACATGAGATTCATGAGGCAATGAAATGATGCAGGTGCTTCATGAAGGCCAGCTTAGTAATATGTTGAGCCCTTCCTATTCAGTCCAGTAATTCATTGCCACAGGGCATGGAATATGCGTCAAATTTTGAAATTGAGGTCATTTTGCAAAATTCTATAGAGAATTTGGTTAATACATTCAGATTAGGCACCAAGATGATAGGACTGGACCAATTGCTTCTTGACTCTTTGATAATATTCAACTGAAGCATTTTGTTTAGTTCTGTTTTTACGGTTTCCTACAAACTCGCAAAAGTACAGTGTGTGTTTTACTGAATGACTTCCCCCAAGTTGGTTTGTATGTGATGGTTCAGCAAGTGCGTCCATCTGGTTACAGGTGAAATTAGGTAGAGGAACTAAATGATGAGGGGATGAGTGCAATGGCTTATTGCTACTGGCCATGGGAACAGCTGTTCTCTAAAAGTCACTAATTTCTTGCAGTGGGTTTGGTAGCAGTGGCTCCATCTGTAGAGATGAGCATCCTTTCTCTAGGAATCAGAGTTTTTAATGGATAAATATGATAGCATTGTTTCTCTTTCTTTTTTTTTTTTTTTTTGATTGACAAATCTCATAATTGTCAGCCTCCAAGTACATTTGTAGGGACCTTTCCATTTAGCCATAATGAATTCTGACTTGTTGGTAGGGGACTAAAACTTGATCTCCTGGCTGATATCTGCCTTATCAAGCACCTTTGTTATATAGATGCTCCCGTTTGAGTTGGACCTTCTGAAGACTGCCACTGGGAAATGTCATCACGAGGGGGGGGGGGAAGAATATTTCATACACAGGGTAAAACATTGGTCTTGTACCTTCACAATCATTCTATTAGTACGCTAACTCTCAAACATGGACAATTGTGGCCAGTTCCAAGGCTGAGGCTGCAGTACCATACACTACGGTGCAGAAGACTCGGGCCTGGTGCTGCCATCCATTGTAATTGGCTTGGGTCAGGCATTGCTACAAAGAAAATCATTTGCAGGAAGGGAAGGAAGGCACTGCTGTTACCGTGGCGGCCCTTGCCAGTCATAACAGGAAGCACTGCTAAATAATTTTGGAGGAGATGTCTCTCTCCAGTTGTCCAGGCTGATGAGGTTTCGCAGTGCCCCACAGCATATTATCTATGGGGTGGAGTTTAAGGAAGGGAAAAAAAAATATTTCTATATTTGCAATTCTGGAGTGTGCTAGTATGAAATGATAAAGAGGCAAAGAAGTAGTTTTACATTCTTGATGACTTATGCATATATCTGATATTATTGGCATGCCCATTAAATAATTACTAGCCAATCGGAATGATCCATTTGCACCCGACAGGTACCATGACAGAAGAAACATCTACATACATATGTACAGACACACACTCATATACACTCTTTTTGCTAGGCCGTGCCCTGGTCCCATGTTTCTTGCTTCTTTTAAGGAGTATTCTAAGCAGCAAGAATGTTTGCACAGAACAGACGTTCCCTCCCCGAATGCCCTCGCAAGCACTCTGCTGGTATTGACTGCAATTAAAATACCAGGAAATGCTTTCCAGGAACTCAGCCTGCAGTTAGAACAACAAAACTCAGCCTCTTTTTGGCTCATATCAGACATAAGGTCTGAATCCTGAGCTGAGGAAATGTACATTAATGCCCTGTCATCTGAACCCACTGAGGACACAAAACGGTTTGGACTCTGGACAAAGCAGAAAGATTAAACCTCTCGTTTAAATACAAAGCAAACGAACCCTCAACAGTACAGCTCCTTCTTTCTGATGTCGATTTCATGCCCAAAGTAAAGTACTATAAGTAGCTGAAGTTTTTGAAAGATCCCCTAAGTTACTCTTCGTATTACAAAGCTGAGTAAATGCGGACGATGCTGCGCTATTTTTTCATCAGAATCCTATTCTCACACTTCCTGCTGTGTGCAGATAGCATGAACAATGGAAAGGGTTGTTTCTACAGGAAAAAACAGCAATGTATAGATATATAAAAAGTGTGCAAACTTATTTCACAGTAGATGTGAAAGCAGAAAGAATTAAGAACTTTAATTATCAAAGGTTTTCCCCCTGGCATAGAAAAAAAACCACAGTTCCGGACATAAAAGAAAGAAGTACCAGGAACAACACAAATAAATAATAAACACAGCTATGAAGGAGGCATCTTAGTATTCTATAGACAAAGGTGCTGCCTCCATTTTTGTTCTTCAAGGATTTTTTTTTGTGTTGTGTTAAAATCAGCTGCATGGCTTATGTGTTCCTTGTTTTCTCCTGTTTTGTAGCTCTATAGCCAGGAGCCTGATGGGGAAAGGTCCTGCTAAGGCTGCAGGGAAGACAGAGATGCAAGAGCTGTACTCAAACAGGGATAATCAGTCTGGGAGCATGAGGATTGTTGACAAGTATTGTCTCCAGATTAGCCACAAACAAATAATCAAATTCATTTCCATCCAGCTTCTATAATTTCAGTTAGAGTCATGTTAATTTGTATTGGCACTAATTCACAGGCCTGCTCTTGGACGCGTGTTTTCCCTTACCCCTTATTCAGTAAGGGGAGGAAAACGCGCGTCCAACCCGCGGCACCTAATAGCGCCCTCAACATGCAAATGCATGTTGATGGCCCTATTAGATATGCGCGCGGGATACAGAAAGTAAAATGTGCAGCCAAGCTGCACATTTTACTTTCAGAAATTAGCGCCGACCCAAAGGTCGGCGCTAATTTCTTCCGGCGCCAGGAAAGTGCACAGAAAAGCAGTAAAAACTGCTTTTCTGTGCACCCTCCGACTTAATATCATAGCGATATTAAGTTGGAGGTCCCGAAAAGTAAAAAAAAGTAAAAAATAAATAAATAAATTTGAATTCGGCCCATGGCTGTCGGGCCGAAAACCGGACGCTCAATTTTGCTGACAGCCACGGGATCAGAAACCGGACGCCGGCAAAATTGAGCGTCGGCTGTCAAACCCGCTGACAGCCGCCGCTCCTGTCAAAAAGGAGGTGCTAGGGACGCGCTAGTGTCCCTAGTGCCTCCTTTTACCCGGATCTACCGCGTCACCTAATTTAAATAGAGAATCACGCGCACTGGCGAAGGGCCGGTACGTGCGCCGGGAGAGCGGGCGTTCGTCCGCTCTCCCGCGGACTTTACTGTATCGGCCCGTCAGAAAGTAATAAAGTCTTATACTTGGGAGTCAACACAATCAGTGAATGACTTTGCCTTTCAGTCTCCTGGAACATCACTTATCTAATCCTCTGGGGGCACTGGATCGATTGGTAAAGCTTTGGCAGTGTCAAGGACAGACCTTGGCTAAACCTGCACAAAGAGCACAATTCATTTCATACAAGGTTTGTCTTGCAGGAGGGCTTGTCAGCTTTGTTTTAGGTTGATCTATATTTCTGACTCAAAAAAAAATCTGGAAAATTTAATGTGGACAAGTGCAAGGTGTTGCATATAGGGAAAAATAACCCATGCTGTAGTTACACGATGTTAGGTTCCATATTAGGAGTTACCAACCAGGAAAAAGATCTAGACATCATAGTGAATAATGTATTGACATTGCCAGCTCAGTGTGCTGCGGTAGTCAAAAAAGCAAACAGAATGTTAGGAATTATTAGGAAGGAAATGGTGAATAAAATGGTGGATGTCATAATGCCTCTGTATTGCTCCCTGGTTAGACCGCACCTTAAGTACTGTGTACAATTCTGGTTGCCACATCTCAAAAAAGATATAGTTGCACTGGAGAAGGTACAGAAAAAGATGACCAAAATGATAAAGAGGATGGAACAGCTCCCCTATGAGGAAAGGCTAAAGAAAATAGGGCTGTTCAGCTTGGAGAAGAGATGGCCGAGGGGGGATATGATAGAGGTCTTTAAAATCAAGAGAGGTCTAGAATGGGTAAATGTGAATCAGTTATTTACTGTTTCGGATAATAGAAGGACTTTCGGATAATAGAAGGACTAGGGGGCACTCCATGAAGTTAGCAAGTAGCACATTTAAAATTAATTTGCTAGAAAATGTATGTATATGATGTTATATCAACCTAGAATATGAGCAATGAAACAGAACAGGAATGTTGATCCAGCAACCGGAAGCTAATATTTTAAACCGCTGTGATCTGATTTTGGTATATACAATGCCTAAATAAATAAATAAATATAAATAAATAAATAATCTGAGAAAATTCTTTTTCACTCAGCACACAATTAAGCTCTGGAATTTGTTGCCAGAAGATGTGGTTAGGGAGAAGTAAATTAACTGCTATTAATCAAGTTGACTTAGGGAATAGCCACTGGTATTACTGGCATCAGTAGCATGGAATCTACTTAGTGTTTGGGGACTCTCCAGGTACTTGTAGCCTGGTTTGGCCTCTGTTAGAAACAGGATGCTGGGCTTGATGGACCCTTGGTCTGACCCAGTATTGGAACTTCTTATGTTCTTATGATTTAAATAAAGAATGCTGGAGGACAGAGGCTGGGACAGGAAAACTCAGTGCGCTCACCAAGCTGCTAATTTTCATCACATCTTTAAGGAATATAATCCTCCTTCCCGGAGAAAGTGTGGTGCACAACTATGGGCAGGGTCAGTGCAAGGGTATTAGGCATCCTAGGCAAACCTTACAGCCTTGTGCCCCCACACCCTCCCAACCTTGCCACACAATATTAAAAATTATGCATTTATAATAACAGATTTTGCATGAAAAAGGACATTGTGAGGTAAAAATATAGCTTACAACAATGCATATTATATGTACTATACTGTTACCAACAAAAAAACCCTGCAAAAAAGACACTTAGAATCCATATGAAATTAGGCCTGTTGTAACGTTGGGTGTGGGCTTTGCCCTCGGAAAGCCATGAGTAAACTGAATTACAATTACAATATAGTAAACTTCCCATACCAAAACAGCACTAACTGCCGACACTCAAATAATAACAAATCTTCCTATGAAAAGGCAATACTGAAATATTACACCAGGCTCAAAAATGTCAATATACCTTCTATTAGGAAAACAGAAAAAGCCAACCTGCTAGAACCCTACACAGAAATGACATGCTAGCAGAATACCTCAACTTGGTCACACATGCAGAACACAGACAGACTCTCACCAAATACAGAATAAAGAAACCATAAAGTAAATAGAAATGTTCAGTCAAAAATTGAACTAGAAACCACAAGACGACAGACTCTATGCAATGCAAAATGAAAAAGCAGAATCATCACCATTCCTCAGAAAATGTAAAATAATTAAATCATGAATTATAAAAAAAACATCAGTTTAGTAAAACTATATTAATAAAAAGAATATTTCAAAACAGCTGACAAATAGAACAATATCCAATAATTAAAAATTCATGTACAATTTTTTTTTAATTACCTAAACGGTAAAGTGTTTCAAAACAGCAAACACATCAAATACTAACCAATAATTAAAACTAATAAGAATAAAAAAAAATCTCCCACTCTCCATACCTGGAAACTTTTGATTTCCAGTCACCCTGAGATTGTCATAAATTAGTGGTTTGGGGGGTACAAACTTTCTCCACTATCTCTCATCTGTACACACAAACACACACACACACATGGTCTCTCTTTTTCACATGCTTTTACATACACATGCTCTCTCTCTCCCCCTCACATACTCTCACACACACATACACATATACATGTTCTCTTGCTCCCACATACTTTTACACTCTCTCTCATGCTCTCACACACACATATATTGCTCGACCAGTCAAACCATGTAAAGCGTTGTGATGGCAAAACCAAACGACGATATATAAAACTCGACAAATAAATAAAAAATAAATAAATATTCTCTCATAGACATACCCTCTTTCCCTTCTCCCACATGCTCTTTCTCACACACACACACCAAATGTGGTCTCCCACATGTGCGCACACACACACACATGCTCTCAAATGCTGTCACATATACACACACTCTCTTTCTCATACTCTGTCTCACATACATATTCTAACTCTCATGCTCTTTCACATGCATATACTCTCTCTCTCTCTCTCTCTCGGTGACAGCAGCCTCCTCCTTGGGTCCTGCAGCTCCCAATGCTTCTTTTCTCTCACCTTTCCAGTTTATGAGACAGATACTGTTCCTCCTCCTTTTCCCTGAGTGCCTGCTGATGCTAATTGTCTTCTCTTCAGCAATAGAGACCAAGCCAACACTATTCCTGCACCTTCATCCCACACGGCCTACCGACACTGCTCCTTCAATTGGCAGACCCACGTGCCTGCAGACGTTGTTCCTCGTGTCTTCAACTGCACCACCTGGCCTATACTACTCCACCGCCTGAAATCTGGGCCTTTCTTCCAGTCCTACAGGGTTGATACCAATGCCTCCTGCTCCTGCCAGCCACAGTGATTGGGTCTCCTTTGGGACATGACTATCTCTTCCAGCCCATGCATGCAGGAAGTAAGAGACACAATGCCCATGGTCCTGTGTCTTGCTGTGTGCCTGGCGATCTCATCTGAGCAGGGCTGGTGAAAGGACTAGATGGCCACCCCCAAACCTGTGGTGCTCTAGGAATCCACCTATTTTTACTAGTGCTTCCACCGTCCCTGACTGTGGCTGGTCCAGTGTCCTAAAAATGACATTATCCTATTGCCTGAAAGATTGTAAATGAAGCTCTGAAAGAAGGGTTCATGGGATGAAACTGGAAGAGGGTTGACTCAGGAATAATATTAAGAAGTATTTATTGAAGAAAGAGTGGTGGATGTCTGGAACAGCCTCTCAATGCAGGTAACAGGCTTCAGGAAAGTATGAGACAGGCCCTGAAGTCAGATTGGTGATGAAGAAAGGCTAAAACTAGAGCTCTTCTCGTCTGTGGTACTGCAGCAGGTAGAGAAAATGAGCATATCAGTTGGCTTTGTGATCTCTGTCTATCATCTTATTCTACATAAGGTCACTGAATATCACTTATGGTGCAGTATTTTAGAGTGATTTGGTCACATACGCTGATGTGTGATAATAATTGAGGAACATGTGCACTCAGTCAGGATTGTGTCAGACACTGTGAAGTCCCTAGAGTAAAACTTGAGTCATGGGAATCCATGACTTGATGGGCTAGGAGGGCTCTGTTTGCAGTCCCCTGTGGTTTCATTTTAAATGAGGCAGTGCCCCCTTTACAACAAATGGCTGGGAGACTAAAAATGTGCTTGCTTGAAGGCAGACTATTAATTGTAGCAGACAACTGTAAGTTGCAACAGTCACTACATAAATCCACTCTGAGTAGGGAGAGGGGATAGACACAAGTAGGGAGGCCCTGCCTTCAAATGCACACCTGTGGTTTGGGATAGTTTGGAATGTGGTAGGAAAGAGAAACTTATTATACACATTCTGTGAAGTGCATTGGACTGCATGAATCCCAGAGGGCAAATAATGGTCCTTCTTAAACCAAAATGACAGCTTATCTTGCCAAATTCAGGGCTTCTGACCTACTTTGAGGCCTAAGGTTTGAAATAAAGGGGTTGCTTTAAAGACAGAACTCTGTGGTACATGACCCCTGCTATATTTATCCTAACTTTCAGTTTTGAGATTTTCCAGAAAAATCACTCTATATACTAATAAGAAACCTACCCATCCTTTGCAGATATGATCTATGGATACTTCCAGTTGCCCTAGGCACACAGTTCAGGTGTCTTCTGAAAGAATAAATACTGGAAATTCTCTCCCCCTCCCCTCCCCCCCCCCCCAAAAAAAAAAAAAATATTTTTCAGGACATCTACAGCAATCACTCAATATATGATGAAAATATGTATATATATACCGGTACATATATATATATATATATATGTGTGTGTGTGTGTGTGTGTGTGTGCAGCAGCTGTCCAGGCACTGCTCTAAAACTGGCTGTCACGTTCAATGTTGATGCAGCCTGCGATTTCAGGCCCAATAGCCAGAAGATCTTCTTCCACAAAAGAACACAGATGTTAAGGTTGGTTCAAGATCCCCTCCACTGGGCCCTGGAGAAGAAGAGAAGACAGATCATAGAAAAATGACAGCAGAAAAAGGCTATTATTGCCTATTCAGTCTGCTCATCTACACCAACTACCCAGTTTTATGATCCCTACCACTCCCTCAGAGAGCTCCTGTGTTTATCCTATGCCTTCTTGAATTCAGATACTGTCCTTGTGTCCACCACCTCTTTGGGAAGGCCGTTCCATGCATCCACCACCCTCTCTGTAAAGAAATATTTCCTTAGATTACTCCTGAATTTAAGACCCTTTCATCCTCATCCCATGTTCTAGAACCTTCTTTCCTTTGAAAGAGGCTTGCCTCCTCTGCATGGAAACCTTTCAGATATTTGAATGTCTCTATCATATCTCCTCTAACCCACCTTTCCTCCAGGGTATACATGTTTAGATCGTTAAGTCTAACTCCATATGCTTTAGAACAAAGATCACTGATCATTTTAGTAGTGACCTATTGGACCGACTTCCACCAGTTTATATCCTTTTGAAGATGCAGAACTGTTAAACCTGCTAATTTTTTCTCTTTTAGGAAAATTATTTCCTATTTTTTGGTGCTCTGTTAAATTCTTGGATCTCTTAATTTCCTTATAACGGGTGTATTACTAGATTGTATTATATTGGGTTTTTTTTTTCTTTTCTTCATTTTTTTTCTCTTAAGGTATACTGATTTTGTATATCAGTCGAAGTGTTATTAACCAATATGATGATTATACCTTTTGTTAAATTCTTGACCCTATCATTGACAAGCTGTAATTGCTGTTTATTTTGTTTAAAACGCATAAATAAAAAATGTAAAAAAAGAAGATGCAGAACTGTACTCAGTATCCCAAGTGAGGTCTCACCGGGGACTTATACAGGGGCAAAATCACCTCCCTTTTCCTGCTGACCATTCTTCTCCCTTTTCAGCCAAGCATCCTTCTGATTTTTGCCATCGCCTTACCCACCTGTTTGTCCACCTTAAGATCATCAAGTAGGATGACCCCCAGATTCTGCTCTCCTTTTGTGCTTAGAAGAATTTCAACCCCTATATGCTGTACCTCTCCTGCGGGGCTTTGCAGCCTAAATGCATAACCCTGCACTGGGGACAGTGGGGATCCCTTCACTCTGGCCAGGGAGGTTCTGGGATCTTCTCTGCAATGTTTTATATGGCTTACTTTTACAAACTAAAGCTACCTCAGTATCTGACCAACCTGTTTTTTTACATTCTTTCCTTCACCTGCCTAAGCAACGCCTAGACCAGGGGCTTTCCCTGCTTCGCAGCACTGAAACAGGGACGTATGGCTTTCAGAGCTTGCTTTGGCTTTTAAAGAAATGCTCACCTGGCATTCCCAGATAAGTGTCCATTCATGCTACAGACAGGGTCTGATTTAAGCGTAGGCAAGACAGGTGCATGCCTAGGATACCAGATTTTGAAGATGCACAAAAACTGGGATTTTCCTACCACCCTTTCTCCCCTGCTTTCCATTCTCCAAGGGGACCCCCGCTTTCTGATACTGCCTATGGGCACCATAATGATAAATCTGACCCTGGCTACAGAAACTATGCAATAAGTGACTTATTCCAACTGCAGCGAACATAAAATCAGGCCCAGCCAAAATAAACAATATGGGGCTATTCTATATATGCAAGTAAACCTAGCTGCTCACACACAGACCTGGTCTGTAAAATTCCTTGCAGCAGGTTTTGTTCACACCACAAAGATGTTCAGACTGCTCAGGGGATATTTGACTGGGTCTGCTGAGATTTGTTCCTTTACATCATTCTTTTTTTTTTGTACACCTCTGAATTTCACAGAACAGAGGGCAAGTGAGTAAAAAAATAAAAGACAAGAGTTCACTAGTGCATGCTGTCTGCAATTCATGCTTACAGCGGCGATGCACAGCCTTCGGCAATGAGTGAGACCAGATCCGCAGTCACATTCCAGTGATTCCAAGTTTTATCTTGAGATGTAAGCTTTGACCTCATTTTATGCCTTACCTGCTTACCAATTCTCTGCTCTGTGTGGCAGGAGCAGGACGCAAAAACGTGTCAGGGGCGGCCTGTGAGAGTTGCCAGGAAACTGTAAATGAGATGAGACCCAGAAGTAGGTCAAGGCTTTGAAAATGTGAAAGACTGAGTACAGAGTGCTGCTGACTTCTCAGTGGAAAAGCCGCGCTCTGCTGGGCACAGTCACTCAGTGCCTGAGCGTGAGGTTTCCATTGCTTACAGCGTAAAGCAGGTCAAGAGTTAAGATGGAAACCTGGTGACCTGGAGCAATTTTGTTTCCATGGGGGAGGGAGTTGTCACCTGATCTGTGCCAGAAATTAAGGCATGAAAAGCAGAAAAGTCGTTTGTACCAGATTTTGGAGACAATGATGTCTCATTTATGGTGTGCGGAAGCTTCCCCTGACATTACCTGAACTGACGGTGCCTTCTTCAGTGGTGATATTGTAAACAACTCTAACTGGGCTTGGTCATGACTGCTACCTGAGTAAAACACTCAGAAATACAAAAAAAACTACAAACATTTTACAACATTTAGTAAGTACTAATTAGGTTTACAACAAAAGAGGAGAAAAGGATGGAAAATTAAACAAGTAGTAGACTAACATTCAAATAACAATTCATTTCAGTTTCTGAGTTATTAGGGTGCAGGGATCACTCATGAATCAAGGTCAACCATTCCCCAAAGTTAGCGAGCTGGGATATCAAATGTATCAATATCAGCTGCTTCCCGAGTGCTGGGATCTCTCATATGTCCAGGTTGACCAGCTCTGCTTCAACATCAGGTTCCTTGATGGTTGAATGCTGAGCTCTCTCACACATGAGGGTCTGCCACTCCATGATGCTAGTGTACACTGCCCCTTAATGTTAGCATCAGTGTGCGCCTAGCAGGCTGATGCAATAATCTGTACATTAAGACCCTGTGCGCTGGATTTCAGTGCACAGTTTTAATGCACAAATTAAAACATTTTTTTAACTCCCGATGAAGTAAGCTAATGCTATGCTAATGCATCAGGGTTTTAAAAAAGCACGTTGACTGGAAAATGTGCTGTCAGCACAGGCTGAAGGCACATTTTAACTGGGCAAGGGGAGGGGAGTTTTCAACAAGCAGGTTTTCTCCTGTAGTTATGGTTCTGAAGCGGCAGCAGCGGCAGCTGGGGTCCGCTGGAATCTCTGCAAGTAATTGCAGGCTTATTGGTTACAGCTTGTGGTATTGGGGCTGCTAATGGGAATCACTTCTGGAGGTAACAGAATAGAACCACACAGGCTTATGCCCCGGATGGAAATTGCTGCAAGAGGAAGATGGCTGGGTGCTCCTGAGGCCTCTCCTGCTCCCTCTTAACACTGCCAACATACATGCTGGAAACTTTACTCCTCCTCTCTGCATGGGGAAGGAATGCTTAATGCTCTCATTTGCATGGGATTTCCATGGAGGGCGTAAACAGTACTCACATTTTTGAATGCACATTTTGTGAGCATAAAACTTGCTGCATTGGCAGTAAGGTTTACACTCAGAGAATGTGTGTTTAAATGAGAGTAAAGCTGTGCCTTCGGCTGACTGCACCTTTCTGCACTGGCTTGCTTATTGGTAGGTTGTGCTGCTTCTTGATGTTAGGGTGTGTCTGTACTTGAATTAGGATACGCTGGTACTCAGTGTTAGGGTGCACTGCTTCTTAAAGTTAGGGTGTGCTGCTCTTTGATATTAAATTATGCCTATCCTTGAGTTAGTATCCCACAAAACAGAGGTCAATTAGGAACAAAATGTCCCAATTATCATTTATTCACAACCTGTTTTACAACTTACAATTTTTTAATTTTTTATTTGTAGTGACCCAACCCTGTGATATCAATTTACATATAGTTTATCAATACATAATAAAAACATTATCTCCAACATTTAGAAATGTAATTCCCACTAACCCCACTCATACAAAACCCTCATTCATACCTCATACATACATTACCCATCATATTAGCATCCCCATGTTTAAAACATATTTAAAAATCCTTGATCTCAACCAAAACAATGTTATATGTCTCTTGAACACAAGGTTTATATCTTCAAACACATATAAATTTTTATTCACTTTGCATATAAATTTCCTCTTTACACAACAATTTTATCTTTGAACACGGGTACATTTTCTTTCATTTTTACATGCGATAATATTTCCTCCTTTTATCCTCAAACACGGGTAGATTTTCTCTCACTTTACTGCAATATTATTTCCTCCAACAAGAGCCTTGTTTCGCCTTGTACAGCAAGGCGTCTTCAGGGAGATTCAATAAACCATCCCTCTTTTTCACATATCACCCCGTGTTCTCTTCTTAATTTCCTTAATTCTTAAACATGGTCCAGGTTGCAAAATTTCACTTATATTAAAAGCAAATTAAATCCATTTTTATAATCATTTTACCATTCTTATAGGAGCATGGTATATATATCCTTGAGTTTTTTTATTTACCAACATTTGATCTCAATTGAGATATCACACCAGTTTACATTCAGGTACTGTAGGTATCTCCCTATCCCCAGAGAGCTTATAATCTAAGTTTTGTACCTGAGGCAATGGAGGGTAAAGTAACTTGCCCAGGGTCACAAGGAACAACAGCAGGACTCAAACCCTGGTCTCCTGGTTTATAGGCCACTGCTCTAACCAGTAGGCTATTCCTCTTCCCAAGCTGCTGCTTAATGTTAGGGTATGTCTGTCCTTGATGTTAGGATGCATCACCACTTGTCAATATTAGGGTGCACTGCTCCTCAGTGTTAGTGTGCACATGATTCTTTCCTTGATAGCAGGGTGGGCTGCTTCTCAAGGATAGCTTGTGCCTTGCTCAAGGTAGAGATATAATGCACTTCAGTGTCAGTGTGCATCTCCACCCATCAGCATTAGAATGTGCCTTTCCTTGATGTCATTTAGGGATACCAATTCTCCAGAATTATTCTGGAGTGTGTGGAATTAAAAAGTAACCTCCAGGACACTGCTACAAACAATTCTTGAGAAAATTCTGAGGGAATTCTATACCCAAAAAAAAACCCCACCACCAGATAACATTTTAATAGTTTCATATATTCCTGGAGATTACAGTCCAGAGAGCTTTTGCAATGCCAAGGTTTAAACAGAAAGACAGCCTGAGCAAAAATACTCAGTGACCTAGAAACCACTTTTATAAATTAAAACCAATTACTTTTTTTTTTTTTTTAAATCCAACTTCTGCTCCTTTGTACTTTTAGTTCAGTTGGAAACAGGGCTGGGATCCTGGTGCCATGAATCTTCATTCGCAGCACCCTGGGCATTTTTTTCCTTTCTAAAACAAGGAAGTAAGTGAGAACCATCGTTATGAATAGATTTATTTAGCACTTTTCAACTTCAACCCCTTTGGAAAAGATCTTATCCTTATTGGATCAAGGTCATTTTCAACAGAGTAGGTGTCAAGCCTGGTGCTCTACCTTCCCTCAAGATTCAGACCCAATGGGTCAATTTTCAGGGAAATTACAGTGCCCCCAGACAGGCAGACAGATTAAAGCCCTGTCAACCCTGGTCAAAATACATTGATACGATTCATAGCCTCACTTGCAATTTTGAAATATTGTTTCATTTATGTAACCTACTAGAATTTTGTGAGCTCATGAAAAATCCGACACACATGCACACTTTGTTTGAAAGACATTACGTCATGTGAGGAAATCCCTGGGAAAAGTCCAATCACAGTTGGCAATCCGAGCACTGGGTCCTTCACTAGACAGAGGCTTTCCTTCCAAAGTCTCCAGCTCATGTTATCCCCCACTTACCAGGGCCATCCCCTGATTACATTGTGTGTCCCGTTTTACATGGCAGCCCACAGGGATGGTAACTTTGAAACAGTCGTGCAGACGCTGCCGGCTGCTGCCAAAAGAGGCAATCGTTTTATAACATACGCGCATATACGCGCATATAGTATAGAATAGGATGCACGCGCGTTCAGTCACGCACGATTTTATATGGATGCGAGCATGTGCACGCAAATGCTGCTTCTACCGCGTAAGTGTGGGAATTTTATAAGGGACGTGCACCGACGCCACAGGGAGTTTTCCCAGTGCCCAGTTAAGGGGTAGGACTTCCCAACCCTCCTAGTTTAATAGTCTCCTTTCCCCCCCCCCCCCCCCCCCCCCGTTAACCCTGACCCTTGAAACGCTGCTGACTAGCCTAGATTTTTTTTATTTTATTACGTACATGCCACCATAGCAGCAGTAAAATTACCTGGCAGGAGACCCCATACTTACCATGTTAACATTCCGTGTTAAAGTCCTGAAACACCCATGTCCCTGTCTCGCCCTGCCCAGATCACGCCCATGCCACACCCCTTTTTTGGGGATTTCTCACGTGTGAGCGTACCAGGAGATACTCTCATGAACTTCCTGCTGGCTAGAACCTAAAACAGCTGAGAAAACAGGATGGGTCCATCACCCACCAGTGAGTGCAGCCATGGGTAAGTGTATGATGTGTGGAAATGTTACTTTTGTGTGCCCTCTCCCCCATTGCCTCCCCAAATACTTCTTTGTAGAGATGCCACTGACAAAGCTGAGTCTCTAGGTTATTATGTGGGGGGCTTGCAGATCACACTGCTGGTCTGCAAGTAGGGTGGCTGGGTGTCCTGGTTTTGTGCCAGACAGTCTTATTTTATTATTTAACACTTTTTTATACCGACCTTCATAGTAAATAAACCATATCGGATCGGTTTACATAAAACAAGGGTATAACAGAAGCAATAAATAAAAGTAATTAACAAGAGAAGAGAATAAGATAAAGTTACATTTAACAAGGAGTAAAAACTTGGGAAGCTTAAAAGCTGGAAGGAAGTTAAATGCCAAAAAATAATTAAAGAAGCATAGTCCAAAAGGAATTTGGATTAAAGCAAGATGCTTTAATCAGTAAGTGCCAGAGTTCTTCGTTTGAATGGTTGTCAGACTTTAATCTTCTACGTCCAAGTGTGGATAAAGAAGACTAAGGGTTGTCTGGAGGATCATCGAAGGCTTGGAGGAATAGCCTTCCTCTTCCTTTTGTGCAGCCCTGTCTGGGAATCCGGCTACCAACTCTGTCCCCCTACCTGGCAAAAAAAAACAACTAACTGCATCAGAAGCAGTCCGGGAAGTAAAAATCCCCACCAGCCTGCTGAGTTCTCTTCTCTGTTTGTTTTTTTAAATCTGTGCATGTATTGGTGGCCACAGTTGGTGTGCTGTGGTGATGCCAATGGGCAGTTGCGCTCTCTGGCATGTGCATGTGATAGCAGAGGTGGAGCATGGGAAGGGTCTGAGAGGAATCTGCTCAGCTGCCCCCGTGCTCAGCTCATCATGGCGCTGTTGCTGGCGTTGCGGCGCCGATGTGGGCAGGGTTGCTCTTTTCTGCAAGGCTCAGAAGACTTGGGCGAGTCAGGTGGCTCTGCAGACGCAGCCGCCACTGGGGACGGGCAGAAGAATAAGTTGCACTCGTCATGATCTTTGGCATTGGATCTAGGAGCTATAGCCTGGACAGCCGCTCCATCTCCTCCTCCTCCACCACCACGGGGGAGTCGCCTGCTCATCCTGTGACTGCTGGGAGCTGCCTGATAAAAGTATTGTATATCCCTCAGGGGCATATAGGAAGCAGGAACTTGGCTGGGGCTCTCGCTTTGGGGCCGATGCTGAACAGTCAGCGCCTGCTTTCTTAACGCGCCCCAGGCGCCCCCAAGGGGGACACCATGCAATATTTAAATTAGGGGGGTCACGTTAGTAAGGAGGCGCTAGGGTTGCTTGCGTGACCCTAGCGCCTCCTTGCTAACGAGACCCCGATCGGCATTGGCTTTCCTAAATGCCGCACAGCCAGGGGGTTCAGGAAACAGACGCTTGCCATTCGAGCCTCTGTTTCCTGCCCCCGACTGCCAGTGGGTTGTTTGGGGTTTTTTTTCTATTTTTTAACTTTATTTAATTTTGTTTTTCCTCCGACTTAATATCGCAACGTATTGCATCGGCCTCTTTGTCTGTTATCTTTGTATTTATGACTCCAGGGAGGACGGGGTCAGTAGGGGTTGGGAATGGGATAGATCAGGAGGAGGAACAGGAGTGTGACCTGGTGCCGCCTGGGCAGATGGCGAGAGGAGAATGGACCATGGTGGAGACTGGGGAACAGGCAACGGGGTCCAGGGGACCTGCACCCACTCTGCAGCTGCTGCTGGCTGGGCAGAAAAACTTGGGGACCATCTGCTGCTGCTGCTTCTGGGAGTGGGGGACTCGGTGATTATGTGCTACTTCTGGGGGGGGGGGGTCGGCTCTGGGATCATTTGCTGCAGCTGCTGGGGGGACAAAGAGACTTGGAGATCTGCTGCTGTGCAGGATGAGGGGGGAGAAGGAGAGGGGCACAGGGTCAGGACTGGAGGAAGGAGGGACCTGATGTTGCTATGTAGAGGAGAGGGAGAGAAATGTTGGGTTCAGTGGGTAAGAGAGGGAAAGGGAAATTAGGGCGAGGGTCTTAGGTAGGGGCAAGGTACGTGCATAGATAGTATTAGTGAGAAGGGTGTAGGCTGTGGGAGTAAGGAGCTAGAGCAAGGGATGGGTGCAAGGAAGGGAACCAACACAGCAGGTATGCTCTTTGGGGCATGGAATTATTGCATCTAAATTCTAAATATGCTATAATCTGCAGTACTTGGTCAGAGTATTAGGTTGTGTTTCTTTTTAAATTATAGTAATGATTTGTAATGTCGCATCCTGCATATTCAAATTCATTTCTGCTAATTATATATACAAATTCAATGTACATTTTTTACCTGCAGTTTGCCCTCCTTTTTTGGGTACTCTGAGTTGGCCATCCTCTCTGCAAGTCACCCTGTTGGCTCTGCAGGTCACTTTTTGGGGTCTGCAGATCACCCCATGGAGTCCACAGGTATTTGTTTTGCGAATGCTCAGCCTCTTCTATATACAATCTGCCCTTCTTCCTCTGTACTGATCATGAATTAATTTCGGGACACTCTTGAAACACTATAATGCCAAGCTTTGCCTCATCTTAGTGTTTCTCAAGCTAACACCACAGCAGTTCCACAGTAGAGTCTGAGGCCTCCGCAAAGGAGGAAATGGTGTAAGAAGGGGATTTCCCAGGCTCTGAATTATTGTACACCGTTAAAAAACACAGAGAAGCCCTTTCCTTTCCCATACACAGACTCTGGGCTTCCCCCAAATATCCAAAATCCTCAAGAGGCTGTGCTGTGAAAGGAAAAATGGTTCATTAAGCGTTAGACAGCTGCAGTACTGTCCATTTAATTCCAGCTACGGTATATTTTAAGGAAATGTGCAAATATTTTATTTAAAGAAAAAAAGAAATCTTGCTTACTGTAAGCGGGGTTCTCCACAGACAGTAAGATGACTTAACCATGGGTGACGTCATCTGACTGCGTCAAACGGACCCATCTCTATAGTTCAGCAAAGTTTTTAACTGATGAGCAGTAACACAACAAAGCTGAAAACACGGTTACTATGTTCATCTGCTCTGTGGGAACGCATAGCACTTAATATCCCTTCAGGAAAGCACATCAACATTCTCCAGCTGGCACATGCCTACCGGTAGCATGGGCTATTCCCTTCCCTGATATCTCTTCTGACTCTTCCAGGGTCAGTCAGAAAATCTGTAAAGTTAGATGCTCTCTTCTTGAACCCATCAGAAATGAGAGAACAGGCAGGGGGTGGAGAGAGAGAGGTTATTTATTTGATTTATATTTTGCTTTTCGGCTCTACAAAGCAGATTGCTCACCTATGGCACTAGCAGGAGCTGCACTGGCTATTAACAATGCTCGCTAGCTGGCTGGCTAACATTTGTAGCCACAAGCTACTTCTTTCCCTGCCGCATGTAACTGGCTGAATGACTCTGACTGCATGTCCTCTTCAAATCCAGTCCATAGATTTTTTGGCAATAGGGGAGGGAGAAAGGAAGGGGAGACTGCTAGAATGGTGGGGAGAAGGGGAAGGGAGAGAGGTTAGAGGGAGGAAGGAAGGAGGAGAATGCTAGGGTGGTAGAGGGAAAGTGGGAAGGGAGGAAAGGAGAATGTGCTGGAGTGGTGGGGAGAAGGGAAGAGTGTTGGTTTGGTGGGGAGAAAGTGGGAGAGTGCTGGGATGGTAGGGGGAAAGGAGAGGGAGGAAGAGAGAGGGTGCTGGGATGTTGGATAGGAGAGTGCTGGGATTGGGCGGGGAGCAAGGGAGGAAGGGGGAGACTGTTGGAGTGGGGGATGGAAGAAGGAGTGCTGGGGTCAGGCTTGGGAGAGAGAGGGAATGTGAGAGTGCATATGCATGAGAGCATATGAATTGGGGAGAGTGAAAAAATGTGCCCTTCCTGCTTAATCCTTGTAAATATGGGGGACAGGGAAAGGGAGAGAGCGTTCACATCCCTCTCCAATCTTTCTCCTGCCAGTCTGACCTCCTTACTTGTTGGCCCCTAAATGAAGAAGTGAAACTATGCCTATGTAACGCTTCCTGCCCTCTCAGGAAGAACTTAAGGGTCCATCATATAACCCCCATTGCTGTGGGGAAGGGGGACTCCAGTTGTTATCAGGACCAAGTCCTTGACTCATTCTCCCAAATCCTGGAGTGGATAGTTCAATGGGGGGAAAGATTACCCTCCAAGCCCAAGGTATTTAACTGGTCTAATATTAAGTAGTAGGGTTGTGCTTTCGTTTTTAATGAAATAGACAGTTTTTTGATTACCTCACTCATTGCTCCCTTTTCCAAATAATTTATGAGTATGTTAAACAACATAGGTCCCAGTACCGATCCCTGGTGCTCTACTAACAGCCTTTCTCTGTTTCTTGTCTTTTAATCAGTTATCAATCCACAATAGCACACTACCTCTTATCCCATGTCTTTGTAATTTCCTGAGGAGTCTCTCACGAGGGACTTTGTCAAATGCCTTCTGAAAATCTAGAAACGCTACATCAACAAACTCACCTTTATCCACATGTTTGTTTACACCTTCAAAAAAATCTAATGGATTGCTAAGGCAAGATTTCTCTTTACTAAATCCTTTTTTCTGCCCCATTAAACCATGTCTATCTATATGGCCATGAATTTTGTTTTAAAGAATAGCTTCTACCATTTTGCTCGGTACCAACATTAGATTCACCAGTCTATAGTTTCTTGGATCATCGCTGGAGCCTTTTTATAAAAAGCGGCATTACATTAGCCACCCTCCAGCCTTTAGGTACCGAAGCTGTTTTAAATGATAGGTTACAGATTACTGGAAACAGGCTTGCAATTTCAATGTTTGAGTTAGAATTTGGGTGAATAGCATTAGGTGACAATCATTTTTAAGCACATAGGGTATGCCACATCCCCTTCAGAATGCTCCCACAGGTCTTCCTAGTTGTTTTGGACTCTGGTACCTGAGTACTGGTGATGAATATTCTCCTTTCTTAACTTTTGGAAAAAAAAAAAAAAACAGGGCAAAACTCCCTGCATAAGAATGATGTTCTCTTCATTCTTGTGGCTCTCCTCTGAATTGTCGCTGGAAGAACCTCTCTGTAGAAGAACCTGCTGGCCCCTCTTCTGGGTGTTAGACACTTTGGATGCACTCCTCTCCCGGGTATCTTTCTACTCCTCCACAACACACAGATCTGGGTAATTCCTCCAAATAGGGCAAGAATCCATGCCAAGCGCGCACAATTTATTTATAATTCTTCTTTGCAGAACTGTATCAAAGGCCTTGCTGAAATTCAAGTACACTACTGTCTAGTGCTCTCCCTTGATCCAACTCTCTGGTCACCCAATCAAAGAAATGAATCAGATTTTTCTGACAAGATTTACCTCTGGTAAAACCATGCTGCCTTGGATCTTGCAATCTATTGGATTCCAAACATTCCATTAGTTTGCTCATCAGAGGTCAGACTAACTGACCTGTAATTCCCAGCCTCCTCCTTACTTCCACTTTTATGAATAGGAACCACATCCGTCCTTTTCCAGTCCTCTGGATCTATTTCATACTCTAAGGAAGCATTGAAAAGGTCCCTTGGCCAAATCTCATCTTGGAGGGAGTTTCCTCACTCCGAAGGCCAGCTAATCATCACAAAAGACCACTGTTCTGTTCGTACGTCTCATGTAGAATGTGACAGTGGCCCCTAACCCCCTACACCCTTATCTAATCCCCACCTCGAGTTACTAGGCCACTTATGCATGGGACATGCTATCATGGCCAGTCTCTCTCTCTCTCTCTCTCTCTCTCTCTCTCTCTCTCTCTCTCTCTCTCTCTCTCTCTCTCTCTCTCTCTCTCTCTCTCTCTCTCTCTCTCTCTCTCTCTCTCTCTCTCTCTCTCTATCTCTCTCTCTCTCTCTCTCTCTCTCTCTCTCCTCCCCCCCCCCCCCCCCCCCCAATATTATTTGTGTTTGTTTTATGTGGTCCTGCTACAGGTCCTTCCACAGCGAACAGAAATATTTGTTAAGCAATTTTGCTTTTTCCTCATCAGCCTCTAGATATGCTTCCCCTTCACCTTTGAGTCTCACAATGCCACTTTTACACTTCCTTCTATCATTAACATATCTAAAAAAAGACTTGTCCCCCCTGTTTTACTGTATTTTCTATTTTTTCTTCTATTTGAATTTTCACATTCCTGACTTCTTTCCCAGCTTCTCTTAATTTTTTTAAATATTGTCGCCTGTCTTCCTCTTTCTGTGATCTCTTGTTGTTTATGAATGCTAACATTTTCTCCCTTACCTTTTCATATACTTCTTTAGAAAACCATAATGGTCTCTTTTTCCTCTTCCTTTTATTTACATTCCTAACAAGATTAATTGACCTTAAGATATCTCCTTTTATTTTTTTCCACTGCCCTTCTACTTCCCCTAGATTTTCCCATTCAGCTAACAACTCCTTGAGGTACTCCCCCATTTTGAGAAAGTTAGTTTTCCTGAAGTCTAGGACATTCGTCTTAGAATGAACCTTCATCTCTTGCATCCTAATATTGAACCACACCATCCAGATGATCATCCACTACAACATCAGAAACATTGATCCCGTTGGTAAGCATCAGGACCAGTATCAACCCCTTTAGTGTGGATTCCATTACCAGTTGATAGAACAGTTCTCCTAGCAGAGAATTCCTGCTGCTGGAAGATACTGCAGTTAGGATGTCCCAGTAAACAATTGGAAGATTAAAATTACTTAGCAACAGCACGTTACCTTTCACAGCGGTCCTCTGAATATCCTCCATTAAATCTATGTCTTTCTCCTCTTTCTGTGATGGAGGTCTGTATATTATACCAATATAAATAGATGTTCCATTCCTTCTTTACAGATTAACCCACAGTGCCTCCTCCTTATCTCGTAAGCCCATCAATACTGTTGCTTTAATACTGTTCTTTATATATAATGCCACGCCTCCTCCTTTCCTTCCTATTCTGTCCTTCCTGAATAGATTGTAGCCAGATATAACTATATCCAAATCATGGTTTTTCAGGTACAGGGTCTCTGTGACAGCTACTATACCTAAATCAGCTTTTTCCATGACTGCCTCTAGATCTGGAACTTTATTCTCTATACTATGAGCATTAGTATATATATAGCTTTCCAACTATTGCCTTTTTTCCCCATATTTCCCATTTCTATATGAGTATTTAATGTTTTACTTACCTTAGGGTTTTGTTCACTCATCCCCGATCATTCTAATTTAAAATCCTCCTCAGTAGGTTTGCCATTCTGTGTTGAAAGACATTGTGCCTCTTCTTCAACAAGTAGATTCCATCTCTGTTGAGCAATCCTTGAAATATCATTCCATGATCCAGGAAGCCATAATGCTCACATTGACACCATCTACACAGCCATTCATTTATTTCCAGAATGCAAACTTCCCTGCCTGGGCCCTTATCCTTAACTACGAGGATTGAGGAGAATACCACCTGTGCACCTATCTGCTTTACCCTCTCTCCCAAAGCCATGAAGTCACTTTTGATACAAACTGTGTTTTGGACTCCGGTACCTGAGTACTGGTGATGAATATTCTCCTTTCCTAACTTTTGAAAAAAAACCAGGGCAAAACTCCCTGCATAAGAATGATGTTCTCTTCATTCTTGTGGTTCTCCTCTGAATTGTCGCTGGAAGAACCTCTCTGTAGAAGCACCTGTATCTTTCGTGCCAACATGGATGAGCAGCATCGGATAGTGGTCAATATGCTTGAGGATTCTCAGCAATTTCTCCATAATGTCTTGGATTTTGGCACCCAGCAGACAGCACTCTTCCCAGGACATTTCTAGTCAGCAGATGGATGCTTCTGTGCCACTCAGAAGCGAGTCTCCAATAATCACTACTCTCAGCCTTGTAGGTGCAGTGGTTATTATGCCCTAAGTTTTGGAATATGCATGTCCTGCTTCCTCCCCATCATGGGAAGACATCTCCTCCTCTTCCAGGGCTGCATACTGGTTCTCCAGTACAAGGCAAATTGGAACCATGGTATAGGATCTAGTAGCCATAGTAATCTGGGTCCAGCCAGTTTCACCTTGCACTGTGCTTGAGTTCTCCATCTTAGATGCCTTGATAAGCATTTCATTGATGTAGTCCTCATTCTCCCACATGCTTCTCAATCTCGCCACCACCTCTTTGAGTTCTGCCACCTCTTTCCTGAGGGAGTCAATCTGCAGACATCTTTCACACTGAACTGGTTCCTCACTGTGGATCAGGATATCTGTCTGGACAGCAGTAGAACTGGTAACAGCTAATTCGGGCAGCCACAAGGGTTCCCTGCCCCGGGGCTGCAATCAGACGGGAGCTGGCTATCAGCTGTTCTGGGCTGCGGCACTGATGAGTGACAGGGGAGGTGGGTCTATCACCTGCGATGGTTGCAGGTGAGGGAGAAATGGCTTGCGGCGTTGAATATTTTCAGCGGCAGCGCTGGAGATGTCAGAGATTTGAGTTAGGGACCCCTGAGAAAAGCCCTGGCGCTAGTGACCAGCGCAGGCCGAACCAGAAGAGATAGAGGCAGCCACTTCCAGTTCACGCTGAATTGGGGTAAAATTTTAAAGTTAAAGAAAACAAAGCAGCAAAATTTAAAAAGAAACCCCTTTCTGGGGTAGGGGAGGGTGGGAGACCAGCCCAAGCTCCCACAGTAATTTGAAGGCTCTTGATAAAAGACATCTGACCCGGTATATAAAGTGCCCAAAACTCACTTAAAATTTAAAATTGTGTGCAAAATAAATGAGGGCAGGTCCTCTGGCAGCCACATATACCTTGAAGCCCCAAATTGGCTCTGAAGACCCCGATTTTAAACGGAGGGAAGCCTCAGTACCCCTATCCTACCTTTTGAGAGGGTTTTGAGGAGTTTTAATGGTTCTGGTGATAGGTTTTGCGGAGAATGTGGGACGTGACCCAAAACAATATCAAAAGATGGGAAAGTCTGTGACAAAACACCAGCGAACCCCAAAGGAGGATTGGGAGTTCCCTCTAAATTTTTTTATTTGGGGAAAAATCTGTGAGGAAGGGCTTACATTTTATTTTTTGTAATTGATATTTTATTAACTTTGTAAACAATACAAAACAGCTTTGGATGCAAGAACATTTCAGAACAAATTATGAGTCATGCAAGTCACGCACACAGCAAGTGATCCATAGCCATCCCCTCCCCCCGGGCTCACTGACTATTTATACAAATAAGACAATATGTTCACTACAGATAATGCAAAAGCAAAACCTTCAGCTAAATAAACTATATTATCCGAATATCCCAGTGTCACTGCTACTATGTAAAAAGAAAAAGTGTGGTATGGAATCAAAAGGAAACATCAGTAGGAAAGGGAAGTTACTCCTCTATTTCAATAGATACATAGATTATAAACCTAATCTCGCTAGAACCTCCAGGTTCTGGGAAAAGTGGCCATACTGTTCTTATCAGCTGAAAGCTCCACCATGCGCCTGATAGCGTTGAGCTTGAGCAGCACTTCCGATAGCTTGGGGCAGCGTTGAGACTTCCAGTGAAAAGCCAGCATACTCCGGGCCGCCAAAAGGACTTGATAGCAACATTTCTGTTGGAATTTGTTCAGACCCTTACATGGCATATTAAGTAGAGCCGCACCAGCATCCAGTGAGAAGGGAGTTTTTAGTTTAGTCTGTAATCAAGATATAATGGTTGTCCAGAATACAGTAACTTTGGGGCAGGACCACCACATGTGAAAGTATGATCCCACCTTGCTACACTTCCTCCAGCACAAATTCAATTGACCTGGGTCAAATTTGTGCAATTTCTCTGGAGTAAAATGCCATCTCTACAGTAACTTGAAACAATGTTCCTGTAAGCTAGAGGAAATAGAGCATTTACCAACATTTCTATAGATAATGCTCCAAGTTTTGGGGCTAATCGAAATCTCCAAGTCTTCCTCCCAATGAGCTAAATGGACAAAGGGAGGATTTACCATTTCATTGCCCGGCAAAAGTAATAATTTATATATCTTTGCTACAATTCCAGAGACCGATGCAGCATGGATGCAAAAATTTTCAAACAGCGATCTACTTGGTCTGAGGAAATTTAAACATTGCAGGGAGTCTACAAAGTGTTTGGTTTGTGTATAAGCAAAAAGGGTGCCTTAGCCAGAGGGAAGTCGATGAGACAAGTGGTCTGGGGATCCCAGTCTACCACCACTAAACAAATGGCCAATTGTATGAATGCCAGCCGACCTCCACACTTTAAGGGCCTCATTTTCTAAAGTATCGCAGGCCTGCGATACTTTAGAAAATCGCGCTAATGGGGGGGGTGGGGGTCGAAACGGGGGGCGGTCCTGCGCTAGCCGGCAGCGATCGCACCGCTGTGGTGCGATCGCTGCCGGTTTCGCACCCAATTGTGCCACCATAGAAAGTGTAGTTATTGGGCACGAAATAGGCAGCGAAAAGGGCCTTACCTTTTCGCTGTCCGCACCGTCGTCGCAGAGTCGGCCCCGCTGACGCCCCACCTCCTCCTCTTCCGGGGCCGACTCCGCCCCCATATTGCTAGCGCACGCTTGCGCTGATAACGCAAGACTGCGCTGCTAGCACAAGCGTGCGCTAGCGTTGGAAAATGAGGCCCTAAATGCTGTATTCTGGAAACCAGCAGGGAAGTTTAGATTATGATACAGAGAGGTCTGGTAAAAATAAGAGTAGGCTCCCACTAATTGACTTCTCCATCCTTCCACACTTTCAAGGTTGTTTGGAGAGTCCAAGGAATAACGCGCCTCGAGAGCCAAGAATGTCGTGGTTGCCATGGAATGGTTCTCAAAGGCTTATTCCCGACACTTGCTTGTTCAAGCCGTACCCATTGCTTTTTGGGTTCCATACAGCTGAGCTCAACCAATGCCTTTAATTGAGCTGCTGTGTAATAGTGGGATCCCTACCAGGTTTAGCTATAACTGTGATCCTGGCAACATTAGAGTGCGAATGGAGAGAACCCTCATCCCGGATAAAGTTGAAAAGCACAGTTATCAATGACGGAGATAGCTGGCAGTAATATTCGCTAGTAAAGCCGTTGAGACCTGGGGATTTATTGGATTTTAACGATTGTATCACTAAAGATACCTCTTCGGAAGAGATAGGATTATCCAAAAATAACTGCTGTTCCAGGGATAAACTAATTAATGTTACTTATTGTAGGTAGTCCTCTATATCAGAGGTCTGAATCGAGGTATCAGAGCTATAGAGTGTTGCATAAAAATCCGAAAAGCACTTTCGGATTTCAGTTTGGTCCATGCATAACCGTACCGCATTATTCTTGACTTTGGCAATGATACTTTGTGAGAGGCGTGATTTGAGTTGACGGGCTAATATACTACCTGCTTTGTTGCCACCCTCAAAGTTTGACTGCTTAGTCACCTCCAATTGGTGCAAGATTTTATAGTCATCTATTCGCTGTAGTTCTGCTCTCGCTGAGAGCATTTTAAAGTATACCGGGGGGATTAGGATTGCATATGCTGCCTAGCCAACCGAGAAATTTTGTTCTCCGAGAGAATTTGGGTTTTCTCTCTTTCTTTTTTACAGGCAGAAGCCTTGGCTATTAAAAGGCCTCTAGCGACCACTTTCTAGCATTCCCACAAGACACTAGGGGAGGGGAGGGGAGAAAAATATTCCTGTGTATCTGCTTCGCCAATTCCTTGACAAATGCAGTGTCCTTCAGTAGGGATGGATTTAGTCGCCACATGTGGCTCCCCTCAGTCCCTCTGTGGGGATCCAGATCTAGCCAGATGGGGCCATGGTCAGACTAGGTGATAGGTTCTATATCTGTCGCTAGAATCTTAGGAAGCAGGACTTTATCTACTAAAAGGAAATCAATGCATGAGAAAGTATCATGAGGATTAGAATAAATATAGTATTGCCTCCAGAACAAAGGGCAAAAACCTGCGAAAACCTTCCCTTTTTATACTCCTTGCATCCCCTAAACATCCAATCACTGAACCCAAGCATTTAAGGGGACACATTCCCCTTTCCCAACTTCACATTATCCATTAAATGCACTATCACTCATAAACGCCATCCAGTGAGCATTTATGGTACTATACCACACATCTAAAGAACATTTTCTCAACATGGTTAACACTAAACATAGGGTGGTCTCCCTCACCAAGAACTTCTTGTAGGGGTACCAAGTTTAAACAAGGTGCATCAAAATTAGGGTCTCTCTACATATATAAATCAGTTTTGTCCTCTATGCACAAGTGCATAAGTTACACCAAGTTTCACAGTGGACTTATGCATGCGAGTCTGCCTTGAAAATTGTCTTGGCAAAGCTACAAAGCACACAGTAACGCTTGCTGTTTGGTGCATATAGTTTTTCCGAGGGAATTTATGTGCATATGCTTTTTAAAATCTAAAAGTATGCATGTATCCCAACCCTGCCCAGACTCCACCTTCTGGAATGACTTTCACTGTGCACGCAAAAGTCCACACACACGGTGTGAATGCATGGAATTTTACACACATATCAGCTGCAGCTTCCTAACGGGTCATTTCTGTGAGTAAAGCACTATGTTACCCGCTGAAGTCCCTTTGAAAATTACCCTCTATATGTGGAAGACAAGTTTTAAAGTAATTTTTCCAGATAAATTGGCTATCTGCAAATTGCTTTTGCTCAATCCAGCTAAAAGTAGGCATGGAATTCCATAGTGTGTATACTTTAGCCAAATTAAAGAGGAGGCATTTCCAAGAGTATGTTTAGGGCAGGGTTGGAAAACAAGGCATGCGGATGAGATTTTCCAATCTACTGTATGTGTGCTGTTTTCCAGCAAAAACCTGCCTGGAGAAAGAGTAGGCGTACAGTGCATGGGTACTTTGTACTCATGGGCAATTTGTAAATGGAAAGTAGATATGGATTTTCCCTTAAAAAAATTATGTACAAGGTCCATGGGGTCAAAGTTGCCTCTTTAATATCCTAGCTGGGAAGCAGCAAAAGTCTAAGTGAGAGGCAGTCTTACAGTGTTCACATTAGTTAAACTGTTAAATCCTAAAAACTAAACTAGGCTGGCAAATGAGTTAGAATTTTCATTCCACATTTATAGTCCTGCAAAGTTTTGTTCTTTTATGTTTCATTCGGGCTGATACAGTAAATCCAACGGGAGAGTCGGCGCTCCGAGGCAAGTGCCCGCTCTCCCAATGCGCGCCCAGGCCACTCTCCTAGGCACGCGATCAAGTATTTAAATGAGGGCCCATGGTAAAAAGAGGCGCTAGGGACACTAGCGCATCCCTAGCGCCTCCTTTTTGACAGGAGCGGCGGCTGTCAGCAAGTTTGACAGCCGACACTCAATTTTTCCGGCATCACTTCTTGAGCCCGCTGACAGCCACGGGTTCGGAAAACGGACGCCGGCATAATTGAGTGTCTGTCTTCCGACCAGCGGGCCACGGGCACATTTTAAATTTTTTTTATTTTTGGGGCCTCCGACTTAATATCGCCATGATATTATATAATTTTATATGATACTTTTATATAATATTTTTATATAATTTTATATAATATTATATGATACTGTATAAGGGATAAAATAGTGCGTCGAAAAAGTGCGGCCAAACGCAGGCTAACAGTGCATTCCACCGGAGCGCACTGTACTGTATCGGCCTGTTTGTTGCAAACGTTCATGCTTCCTGACTCTAAGTTTTGCAAAATATCTAGAAAGTTTTGGAAGCATGCAAATTCATCCAGTGCCCTTGACACTACCATGGGTACAATTCTGCTTTGTACCAATCTATGTGACTACAAATTTTAGTAAAAACAATTAATAAGTCCCCAATTCTTATACATTGCAAATGTTTTCCTCAAAAGTGCTGAAAATTCCACTTTCATTCATCCCCTACAAGTAACTTTGCAAGATGTTGCTGCTTCTGGTTTTCTTGCAAAAAAATATATTTTCTAGTTGAACCACATTGTGCAAAAATGGCCCTTGTGCTTCATGTTTTCTGATGTCTGCTAAAGCAAAGCACGCATATTCCCCACACTTTCAATATTTAATCTTCCTCTGATTAGCACAGTGTTTTTACTTCTTGATATTTCCAGAAGCTTAATTTCTGTTTTGCTTTAAGAATTAAATTTCAATTTCATTTCTAGCTTTAGGGAAGCTAGAACAACAGTTTCATTTCATTTCATTGATGGCATCAGATTGGCATATGTCATCCCATCTGTACCACAGAAGAACTGTTACCCTTGCACATTTTATTTATTTAGACATTTTATATACCGTTGTTCCATGTAAAGATCACTACGGTTTACAAAAATAACATTCATAGCGATAAATAGGGCAGGAGGCAAGGCTGGGGCTGGCAAGATGCACACAATTTGGAATTGTGATCCTAAACTCGATCCAAAGGCCATCAATCCCCCTCCAACCTTGTGACATGATTCCTTGGTCTGGTGCCTTCAAATACTGATGCAGAGAACTGAGTAAAATAACAAGGTCCCAATTGCACAAGGCAGGCATATAGTTAGGTTTTAGCAGGGATTTAGGATGTGATTGGAAACTGTGATTTCCTTTCCCACTTCCAGACTGGGTCCCTTGATAGAAGCTGTGCCTCACTCAGAAAGCCAGTTTGCATTGCTATTGCTAACCTTGGTGTTTCTATCCTGTTTATAAACAAAAATAAAAATTGGCAAAATCTGAATGTGCCCCAAGCACAAAGATGAAGGGACACAATGTCGACATAGCCGCTGTTGCTTCCAGTACACTAGCACAGACAGTAAAGAGCCATGAACATCCACCACACTCCAAAAAAGAAACAAGAACAGGAGAGTAAGTATATCCCCCACCAATAAAACATGCATATAAGGGTGCCATCACCTCATGTCTACAATTGTTTGATAGAGGTATCGCTCTTTGTGTTTGCTTAGTTTTCTCTTGGCTCCCAGCTCAGTCAGCACCCGCCATGACTGGTCAGGATTTTTCTCCATTTTTAATGCCTCTTCCATTCCCTCCCTCCCATGTAGCCCAGCCATTGTAGTGACAGACCTCAGGCCATGGGCGGCTCAAGGCAATCTGCTGCCTGAGGCAAAGGATGAAATGGTGCCCCCCCCCCCCCCCCCACACACACACACACCTGGCCCGGTGCAGGTGAAATCACCAAGGGCCAGGGCAGGGGGAAGGCAATGGAGGGTGAAGTGACTTGCCCAAGGTCACAAGGAATGGCAATAGGACTTAAACCCTGGCTTCCCTTGTTTGTAGCCCACTGCTCTGACCACTCAGTTTTTAAGCCTGTAATTTTTTTGTTCTCAGACTTTAGCGTTCCTACTAGGGAGCACCAGAGAAATGTTTAATGGGGCACCCCCTGGGTCTAGAGATAGGACTCCTCTATTCCCTATTGCCTGCCTCCCACTCTTCTCCAGGATCTTCCCCCTGGGAGTGTGAGAGGTTGGTGAAGGGTGGGAGTCTGTGTGTGTGACACGCTGTCTCTTACAGCTGATACAAGGGCATTAGATGCCAGAGACAAACCTTACAGCCTTTCATTCCCCCTTCCGTCCCCTCCCCATATAATTAAAACTTATGCATTCTTTTCCATTTTTAAATGTATTAACTTCTTCAACCTAAAAGGCAGATTGCATATGGAAAACAGACATTCAAAGTACAATCTTCTGAAGTAAAAATATCACTTACAACAACATATATATTATATAGGCATATGGTGAAAGAAAACGCACTTTAAATAATTATAGTTTAATAGACTTAATAAACTACCTTTCTCATAGTAAAATAAAAACTGAAAACAAAGGCCCCTGTGTATATATGCATGTATTTATTTATGGCATGCATTACTTGCCTAATTACTTGTGAGTATATATAAGTAAACTACTCATATACATTTCTAGCAATTTTCTTTCATATTTAACCAGATGTCATTTGTCTCTGTTAAAAATCACTTCTTAAAACTGTAATAAGTTATTTGCACTTAGATTTCTGAGCAAAGTTTAAATTGTGTAAGCCCTTCTAAAGTCTAACCATGACTTTAAGGTGCTTGCATGATGTCCAGTTTGGTATCAGACAGACCAACTGCATCTGCTTTCCTCCCTCTGATGAGTTGTTTTACAAAGAACATTG
Source organism: Rhinatrema bivittatum (assembly GCF_901001135.1). Taxonomy (NCBI): domain Eukaryota; kingdom Metazoa; phylum Chordata; class Amphibia; order Gymnophiona; family Rhinatrematidae; genus Rhinatrema; species Rhinatrema bivittatum. The sequence goes on along the minus strand of NC_042618.1, from coordinate 147,756,850 downwards.
ATGTTCAAATGCTGCCTTTCAATATCCACTGATTACTTAGTGATATCTAGCTTGTCCATAACAAAAGATAGGTATATCTTATGTGTTTTTACAGCTGGATCCATCCCTTAGGTTCCTATAGTTTTGAACTGTTTATAGCTCTGGGAATTCCCCTGGTCTGCTCTTTCCAAGTAACACATAAAAGTAATGGAACATAGCCTTAATGGAACCAGTGTTTGCGTAAGTCTTTAAACAAAGTCTGCTCTGTGCCAGCTCTGAACTTTACCTTGCAAAAGGTAAGTTATATAACTAGAAGTACACTACTAAGAAAACAGAATGTTGAACAATAAATCCAGCCCTTGAGCTGAGATAAATAATAGCATACTTTGTGATAGTAATTACTTTAGTATAAAATGCAGCTAATGTTGCCCCTTAACCCAGGTCAGTTTGAAAGACAGATCCACTCCTGGTTTTCTTAAATTACTACTCTCCTACACACTGGAATTTTTCCTTTTTAAAACTGAGGACTTCAAGTCCCAGAATACAGTGCACCACTGTGTCTAAAATGCCTAATCTTGACCCTTCTTTACACACTGACAATCAAAAATAGGATCAACAAACAGGAACTACAAGCCCATCCATGCATGGATATCCTGTTTGCCTGTCTTAAATAGACTGTAAGCTCTATGGAGCAGGAATTATCTTTTATATGCTATTAGATGTATACAGTGCTGCATACATCTAATAGCAATACAGAAATGATAAGAGTTAGTAGTAGTAGTAGAAAATCAGGACATGCTCATTCTTTTCCTACAGACTTAGAGCTAAGTATATGGTATCCCTAACCTAGTAAAGTTCTCTGCTCAAAATTAGATAAATCAGTTGGTATGGAAAGGATTCCTTTTTTCATTTAAGCTGACTTTTTCTAAAACATTTCATCAAAGACCTGCCACATTTTGTGATTCTGATTACAAATGTTAATATTCCCTCAGAAAGAGTTCTCCTGGGGACACATGATGTGGAAACTCTGTACACAAATACACTCCAGAAAGAGTATTTGGAGATAACAAAGAGGAGACTGACATCATATTCCAAATATCTGCAATCATTTCTTAGCTGCTGTAAGGTTTAGCCAGCTGAGCATGGTGTGCTGACTTCAAAGCGCTCAGAGTCACTACACTTGCGAGCCCAGCAGAATACAGAGCTCCTGGATGGTCCACAAGTTATTACACTAAATAACATGACACTTTAATTAACTGCACATTGAGACTCATAACAAGTTTGACAATTTACACACATGCAGATACTGTATACTTCTGAGCATCAACCAAGCAATATAAGACAAGCCTTAACATTACTAGTTACTTTCACTGAAAAAAACTGTGTATGTATGACATTCAGATCAAAAACATCAATTAAGAAAACATCATACGTTTGAACAGCGTCCGGAAACCAGGGTTTTCATTAAAGCTGAGACCAAGGAGCAGAAGCAATGAAGCCAGACTGACTCAAGGAACACATTGAACATAACTTCACCACCCCTGACGAAGCCTACGAAACACGAGCCGTGTCGGGATGGGTTGTTCTGGATGCTGTTCAAGCTCTGCAATGATAAGTGTCTTGTCTCTGACTATTATTGGTCATAAATTATTTGAAAAAATTTCCAAAAAAATTGACAAAATTAAGTGTGGAAACCGATGACTGAAACAAGGTAACACAGTCTTAAGCCATATATTTGACTGTAAAGCAAAAAATTGGCAGTGTGTGAGCCATTCTGTTTCTAGAAAAAAGCTCATTTATGCTTATGAGGTTTTCACGCTTATCTAATATAGACTACACGGTAGCTGTTGTTTTCAGCTCATGGGTATGATGTTTTCTTAATTGATGTTAACATTACACATAAGAGACAGAGGAAGAGGAGTGCTGACTGCTCCAGGGATGGATTCTTCTCTTCTTCTCCCCATGGCGTGTTGAATTTTCTTTCTACACAGGATGTACAGGCCACGGGGCCTCTTCAAAGACTTAAGTGTGGATCTCTTTTTCCGTCCTTCAGATGCTGTTCCTACCGCTGCTATATCTGAAGGCTGGAGGAAAGATGGAGGGCTGGGATTTGATGTGAGAAATAGAGAGAGGACACCTGGAGCGTAGGAGAATCAGAAAAGAGTAATCGGGACTGGGGAGAGGGGTTGAAGACAGAGAAAGGTGATAAGAGCTGGGAGGTTAGAATTAGAGAAGGGTATTAGGGCAGATAAAAGCCAGAGGGGAGAGTGCAGCTGCACTATTGAATTTAATTGGCTATTTTAAAGTTTGTCAGCTAACTTTATTCGGATAACTTTAGTATAAGTCTTTGGCCCGACCAGACTTAGCTGACTAACTGCCTGATTCACTAAGGAGTACATTTTTAAAAAAAACGCAAGCGCGTGGTTCCTGCTGCACACTCATGGACATGGCGATTTTATAACATGCGCGTGTCGGCACAAGCATGTTATAAAATACGGTTCCCGCACACACATGCGCGCCTGATTTTTATATTGGCATGCACATGTGTGGGTGGGTGGCGTCTCACGCGCACGAGGTGGGGATTTAAAAATAATATGCACGGCCACACAATCAGGCCTACACCAGTTCCCTCTCAGTCCAGGCCAATTAAGGAGCAGACTGGAAGGGAACTTTCCTGTCCCCCTTCCTATTCTGCCTCCCTTTTCCCCTCTCCTCTCATCCCTGACCCCTAAAATAGATGAAGTAAGGTCCACGCACCAGCCAGCTGCTGGAGCATGCTTCCCTGGGACAGGGCTTAATGATCATTCTCCCCATCGGCCCCGCCCCACCTAGACCCCGCCCCCAGCCTACCTCTTTCAAGGAAACCCAGCACGTCTGCGCGTACCAAGGGATACGCATATGGCCAGGCTGTTTTTAAAATGCACTCGGCGTGAGCACGGCCCAGCCACGCACGTATCCCCCGGTTTTTGCACGCCAGACTTTTAAAATTTGGTCTTAAGGCTTTTCTTCCATTCTGGGGTAGATTTTCAAAGGGTTACGCGCGTAACCCCCGAAAACCTACCCCAAACCCCCCCTGCGCGCGCCGAGCCTATCTTGCATAGGCTGCCAGCGTGCGCAAAGCCCCAGGACGCGCGTAAGTCCTGGGCCTTTCCTGGGGGGCGTATAGTAGCCGGCGCATCATCGGGGGCATTCCAGGGGCGTGTCGCGGCCTCAGGACCAGCCCCCAGACCGGACCATGGTGCACCGGCGGCTGGCCCGGCGCACGCAAGTTACGCCTGCTTCGGGCAGGCGTAACTTGTGCAACAAAGGTAGGGGGGTTTAGATAGGGCCGGGGGAGTGGGTTAAGTAGGGGAAGGTAGGGGAAGGGAGGGGAAGGTGCGGGGGGGTGGAAGGAAAGTTCCCTCCGAGGCCGCTCCAATTTCGGAGTGGCCTCAGAGGGAACGGAGGCAGGCTGCATGGCTCAGCATGCGCAGGCTGCCGATTTTGGGCAGCCTTGCGCGCGCTGACCCTGGATTTTAACAGATACATGCGACTACGCAAGTATCTATTGAAATCCGGCGTACTTTTGTTCGCGCCTGGTGCGCGAACAAAAGTTCACACAGGCTTGGTTTTATAAAATCTGCCCCACAGTGACTATGGGAAAATACCGTGATGAATCAAGCCCTAAGTTATCTGGCTGAATATTGGAGTTAGTCGGATAACTTAACTAGCTAACTCAATTCCTCCTAGTTATGCTTCCAGAACACCCCTAACTTATCCGGCTAGATTTTAAACATAAAAACATAGAAATGGAGGCAGAAAAGGACCAAACGGTCCATCCAGTTTGCCAGCAAGCTTATGGTATCATTTTTCCAGACTAAAAAACTCAGAGACCTTGTTTTTTGCTGTCTGAGTAGAATTCCCCATTACCTTTTGCTGTTGAAGTATGACGTCTTATTGGTTAAGGGTAGTAATAACTGCCGCACCAGCAAGTTACTCCATGCACTCTTTTCTTCATTTCCATCCTCTAACCTTTAGGGATCCACAGCGTTTATTCCACGCCCCTTTGAAATCTTTCACTGTTTTTGTCTTCACCACCTCCTCCCAAAGGGCATTCCAGGCATCCACCATCCTCTCTGGATAAGTGCTCAAATCTTCATTTAGCCGGATAACTTCTGAGTTATCTGGATATATGCTTTTGAATATGGCCTTCAGTGTTTTTAAACACTAGCCAATTTTGATGACTCACAATATGTTCACAAGGAGGAATAATACAAGGGAGAAACTATTCAGTTCAATTTTGAAAGCAACCTGAGACCTTTGGTTGGACCTACACCATAGATTACATCATAAATCGTTGTGGTGGCTAGTCTAAACAACGGTATATAAAAATCCAATAAATAAATAAAATTAAAAAAAAATATATGGTTATTGTTCATATTGTCAGAAAACATTAAAAATGAAAATATTTGTGCCTCCAATTAGAAGAAGTTTCACTAATTGTAGTATACAAAGAGTCATTTATGTTTTTATTTGCCCTTGTAATAAACTATATGTAGGAATGACCCTCTGGGCAGTGAGAGTTAGATTCACCGAGCATAAGCATTATCTATGAAATTGAAAGCTCCTGTGGTTAATTATCTGAGATGTACTTTAGACTGTAAACAGATGATTTTTACTGTATATTCTTTTGTGTTAGACTCCATCAAACCAAATCCTGGAGATGGCAACGTGAAGTAGCTGTTGAAAAAACAAGAGCAAGAGTGGACTGTTTTGAACTCAAAAGTATGAATATTGATTGTTGCTATAATCTTTGTCTAGGTATATTACCCATTTGCTATACTTCTGACAGGGTGATATTGATTAGTGAATATTGGAAGACTTCAGTAGACGTGATACAGACTAGATTTGCTATTCAGTAACCTTCTTGTGTATGTTGCAGATAGGACGAGAAGAGACACTTGTGAGTGATACTTTTTGATTGGAGTGGAAGATAGTCCTCCTTTCTGAGAAGGGGTGCACTTTGATGAAAAGTACTTTGATTAGATCTCTTTCAGTCCTGGCAGAAGACCCTGCTCTAGGTTCATTGTAGGGGATTTACTTGAGCACCTTGTTAGGTTGGACTTCTGGGATGGACTCCAAACAATAATTAATAGCAAAATTATTTATTAGACCATAGAAAAAAAAAAAAGATGTTTCAATTCTAGATATTTGAAACAATCTTTTTCTATGCTTTCATAAATAATTTTCCTATAAATTACCGTTTTCCTGTTTCCTGATGTACCAAGGACATTTTTTTCTAGCTCCCCTCATCTCATACTGGCACCACTCAGAATCCTTACATGCTTTAAGGTGTTTACAATATTAGCTTCAAAGAATCAATTTCTGAATAAAATGCAATTGTAAATTTCTGAGTGGTGTGTCAGCTTTCTCAAATCGGTTCCAGTTTTCCTGTGAAACTATCTAAGTACAGTACTGAAATATCCACACATGTAATTTCCAATTAATTCTGTATAAACGTAAGATGCTGCTCTGAAACTGTAACGTCACTAAATTATATGACAAAGAGAGAAGATCATGGGAGAAGGAAGAGATAGAAGAGAGTTTAAAAGATTTAAAGGAAGCGTATGTTAAAAGTTTATAAAAGTTAACTGGTGCCTTTGATTTGTTGAACATCTCTTGGAAAATGTTACAGTCATGGAAGACCAAAGGATTTCTGTACATCTGTTAAAAACAAATACTTTACCAGACTGTAAGATGTAAAGATGTTTCAGAATTATTTGACATATCTTGCAGAGAAATAATTACAAAAAAGGTGTGACATATTTCCCTTCTGACTCACTGGGCTGTACACTTTACTTTCATTGCAGTGCACAGCACCTCCTGAAATGTCACAGGTGACCATCCTGATATCTATGACCATCAGAAGTCCTTGGGACATAGAACTTTTCATGAAAACAGAACACAAGGTCAGATTAAACCTTCACAACCACCTTAATAAAGATCAACAAAGATTTGCACAACAGGTCTTTATTGCAGCTCACACAGAAATTGCATTACACTGGAAGCAGAGCAATGTACCCAGCTTAGCTCGTGTCCAAGCTCGACTGCATAATTATTACCAACTGAGTAGGCTCACAGCTGTGCACCATAATCGTTTGGAGGCCTTTTCCAAATCCTGGGGTCCTTACCAACGATGGTTAGCCACTCACCACTAATGAATAAAAGCCACTTAGACAGTCCCTCTATATATATCCAGGCATCTCCTATTTACCATTTGTTAAGTTCTTTCCTTTTTCCTTAGCCTTTTGCTATCTCAGCTCCCAAGTTCACTCTACCTTGTTTATTGTAACTTTGCCTCTTGTTCAATGATAAAGTTAATGTTATTACCCCTTGTTCCTTGTAAACCGATATGATATGATATGTATCATGAATGTCGGTATAGAAAAGCGTTAAACAAATAAATAAATAATTGTATACTCCTACTGAATGAAGTACCAGGGTTACTTATGGTCAATGGAGTTTGCTGCGCCCAGGACCATTCATCTCCTGATCTCATCTGCAAGGGACTGTTTACTTCCCATTTATGCTATATATCTCATAGTATGGCATCCTAGCCATTAGACTCTTTTTCTTTTTATTTGATTTGACCGGGGTTATTTGCCCTTACAGTCCTATCTATGGTGCACCTGGTTCGCCTATTTAACCCATGTTAGTTTTGATAGCCTCAATGTTTGTATATAACCTTTCTCTTGCATTCCAATCACTGCTCTATTTGTTTATTCCCTTGTCTCATAATTTTTCACACCAGTTGTATGGGGGGGGGGGGGCGGGATAATGGTGTTGGTTCACTATATTTGAAAATTGGAACAGAGGTTGTTTGTATTTTGCATATTTAAGTCATGTCTTGAATCTTGTGCATATACTGTTCTTTGTATCATCAAGATATGTTATTCTTGGTCTTTGTTCTAATAAAAACCTTTATACACAAAACAAAACCTTTACAACCTAGTTCTAAGGTATTCCAATTCTCGAGAGCTGCAGACAGGTCAGGTTTACATGCTATCTCTCTAATAAATATCATGAGACAGATTTATTTATTTTATTTACTTATTTAAAAAGGTGGGGGGGGGGGGGGGTTTATACCGGAGCTCATAACATCGCAGCGGTTTACAGAATACATCATATATAATTAAAATACCTAAGTATATACCACATACCATACAAAACAAGAACAAAAAAATACATAATCAGCCATATAATGACATCTGCTTGAGCCAAAGTGCATGCAAATCTATTTATGCATATTCATTAGGGGGTTCTTGGAAACCCAACCTGTTCACAGCCCTTGAGGATTGCAAGTGAATACCACTGGGCTAGCTAGTCTGCTCATTTTTATTAGCTCAAGGGTACTCAAACTGGTCCTTGGGCTCCCCCCAGTCAGGTTTTCAGGATATCTCTAATGAATAGGCATGATAAATATTTGCATTCATTGGAGACCGTATATGCAAATAAATCTCATGCCTATTCATTAGGGATATCCTGAAAATCCGACTGGCTGGGGGAATGGGGGGATGCATGGAACAGTTTCCCAATGTAGATTGTTTGGATATAAACAACTAAATTCAAAGAAGCATGGGACAAGCACAGAAGACCTAAACATTGATAAACTAGGCCCAGGCTAAATCTAGAGATCACTAGGTTCACTGTATTGCAGCTGTTCTACAACATCCTCTTACCCTTAAATCTGTAGTTCATATCCTGCTCTAAAAGTTCTTAGCATCTGATAACCATTCAGTGACTTCAATGTCGATGCCAGTCTTATTCTGTTAAATAACTGTGTCAGTGTGTCCAGACCACAAAAAAAACACCCTCACAACCAGGGGAAGCTAATGGTGCCACTAGGGTGCTGTGATGCACATCTGTGACTCAGAATAAAAAAGATATAGGGGTAGATTTTAAAATGTACGTGTGGGTGTATCGCTTTGAAAATCCGGCCCAATGTATTTAAATCCCTCTATGTATTTTTCTGTTGAAAGCACTGGAGGTTGAATCTGGAGGCAGCATAAATGCGGACAATATCTCAGTTCTGTAAATATCATAGTGTGGTCTGCCCTGTTTATGTGGCAGGTGAAACATACAGGTCAAAATGAGCTCTGTTGAGCAATGCCAGTCAAGAAAGACAGCAATTGCTACCAAATTATAAAAGAAAGAAGATCGCAGGGCATAGACAAGGAGCCTATAAGTGTATCGTGCTATTGAATTCTGCTCTGCCCTTTGTGCATTCTAATAAAATAATTATACCACATTGCTATGGTCCTTTATCCTTTATAAAAATCTAATTAAATATATATAAAAAAAAATTTCACAACTTACTAGGGGCAAATTAGTACTTCACGATCAATAAGATATGTTCTTGCAATAGGAATGCAGGATATATATGCCCTGGCCTGGCCATGTCCCCTTTTGGATTATAATTATGGTGCAACAAAACCTTTGGTTTAGTTTATGTATTTTTCTGGCCCAGCAATTTCCTTCTACTCTTTTGAGCTTCCAGCTCTCTTGGAACTGGCCTTTGCTGGACTACAGTGCTATGAGTTTTAACTTGCTTTTCTCTCTATTTTATATCCCCCTCCCCCTCCCCCTCCCAATTCACTTAGCCCAGCCATTGCGGCGATGGCCCTCGGCCAGCGGCCAGAAACTGCAGGTACTTCTAGGACACGGTGACATGGATCCCAAATCTGGTATTGGGCCCCATTTCATTCATGGTTCCCTTTTGACATTTGTTGCTTTTGGCTGGGTGGAAACGATGATTTGTATGTAGTATTGTGGATCTAATGGGTTACTGTGACATGGTGAATTAGGATGGAGAGAGAGAGGGAAACATATTTTTAAGGACAGAGATTTTATTTTTTTTGTCAAATACTTTGTCATTTGTTTAGAGTTGAATTATAGAGTTGGAGGGGCTGTGGTTGGGCTTATTTTTTTATGAGGTTGATGAGGACTGACAGATGATGGTTTTATAGTTGTTTATTTATTTAGCATTCGTTTATATACCGAGGTATAGCAGACATTGCCTTCACTCCGGTTTACATAATAACAAACCAGTTACATTTAAATCCATAACAGTATAACAGTAAAAAATTGAATCAGAACAATAACTTAGTAATGGTCAATAAATACATTAAATATTAGAAAATATGATTGTATAAAAAATCTTGTAGGGGGACGGTTGATACCGTAACAAAAGCGAGAAGGTTTCTGTGAGTCAGGGCGGTCGTCGTAGGAGGGGGATTGCTCACGTAGAATGGAACGTACAGAGGATGAAATCAAAGATTTATGTTCTGTTGTCATTAGGTGAGCAACCATTGTAGGACTGTGAGAGTAGCCAGGCTTTAAGTTCTTTTTTAAAAGATTTAACGTTTACTTGTGAATTGAGGTGATGAGGTAATGAGTTCCATAATTTTGGGCCGACGATGGAGATGGCTCTGTTTCTTGTGGAGGATAATTTGGCTTGTGGTAATGAAGGAACATCCAGCTGAATTTTATATGTTGACCTTGTTGTACGTGATGAATTATGTAGATGTATAATATTGTCCAGGGCAGTGTAATCTACTTTATGAATTGTCTTGTGTAGGATTGTGAGGATTTTGTACTCTATTCTTTTTTCAACTGATAACCATTGTAAGTTGTAGAGTACTGGGGATATGTGGTCGGATTTTCTTTTGCCAGTCAGAATTCTGGCAGCTGCATTTTGGAGTAACTGCAGTGGTCTTAAGGTTGATTTAGGAAGGCCAATTAGAAGGGAGTTGCAGTAGTCCAAACTGGAGAAGATGAGGGCTTGAAGAATGGTTCTGAAGTCCTGGGGGTGAAGCAGTGGTTTTAGGTGTTTGAGAATTTAAATTTTGTGGAAGCCTTCTCTTGTTCTTGTTGTGATGTGTTTTTTGTAATTTAGTTCATTATCTAGCCAAATACCAAGGTCTTTAACGTTGTCTTTAAGAAGAATTTGAATGTTGTCGAATTGGAAGGGTGGAGTGGATGTTGTACCAGAGGTTTTTCTTGTCATTAAAATACATTCTGTTTTGCTCATATTTAAGCATAATCTTAGGTTGTTCAGCAATTTTCGTATTGCATCGAGGTGTGAAGCTGCTTTTGACATTGCGTCTTCTAAAGACGAAGTTATAGGAATGAGCAGTTGTATGTCATCAGCATACATATAGAAAATGATGTTAAGGCTTGAAAGGAGTTGGCATAAAGGTAGAAGGTAGATATTAAAGAGAATAGGTGATAAAGCCGACCCTTGAGGAACTCCTGTTTCCAGAGGTATGGCCTCTGATGAAATGCTGTTGTAGGAGACTTTGAAAAACCTGTTATTAAGGGGTAGATTTTCAGAGCCCTGCTCGCCTAAATCCGCCCAAAACCGGGCGGATTTAGGCGAGCAGGGCCCTGCGCGCCGGGAAGCCTATTTTACATAGGCCTCCCGGCGCGCGCAGAGCCCCGGGACTCGCGTAAGTCCCGGGGTTCTCGGAGGGGGGCGTGTCGGGGGCGTGTCGGGGGCGTGTCGGGGGGCGGGCCCGGTCGTCGCGGCGTTCCGGGGGCGTGTCGGCAGCGTTTTGGGGGCGGGTACGGGGCGTGGCTACGGCCCGGGGGCGTGGCCGCGCCCTCCGTACCCGCCCCCAGGTCGCGGCCCGGCGCGCAGCAGGCCCGCTGGCGCGCGGGGATTTACGTCTCCCTCCGGGAGGCGTAAATCCCCCGACAAAGGTAAGGGGGGGGTGTAGACAGGGCCGGGCGGGTGGGTTAGGTAGGGGAAGGGAGGGGAAGGTGAGGGGAGGGCAAAGGAAAGTTCCCTCCAAGGCCGCTCCGATTTCGGAGCGGCCTTGGAGGGAACGGGGGGAGGTAGCGCGGCTCGGCGCGCGCAGGCTATACAAAATCGATAGCCTTGCGCGCGCCGATCCAGGATTTTAGTGGATACGCGCGGCTCCGCGCGTATCTACTAAAATCCAGCGTACTTTTGTTTGCGCCTGGAGCGCAAACAAAAGTAGGCTGTTCGCGCTCGTCTGAAAATCTACCCCTAAGGAAAGAGGTAAACCAGTTAAGGGTTTTTCCAGCGAGACCGATGGATTCCAGGCTAGAAATAAGCCTTTTGTGGTCCACTGTGTCAAAGGCTGCTGACAGATCAAGGAGGATCAGAAGATGATCTAGTTTGTTATCGAAGCCTCTTAGTAAGGTATCAGAAAGATTGGGGTAGATTTTAAGAGGCGCGCGAACAGCCTACTTTTGCTTGCGCATCAGACTCAAGCAAAAGTACGCTGGATTTTAGTAGATACGCACGGAGCCGCGCGTATCCACTAAAATCCTGGATCGGCGCGCGCAAGGCTATCGATTTTGTATAGCCTGCGCGCGCCGAGCCGCGCTGCCTCCCCCCGTTCCCTCCAAGGCCGCTCCGAAATCGGAGCGGCCTCGGAGGGAACTTTCCTTTGCCCTCCCCTCACCTTACCCTCCCTTCCCCTACCTAACCCACCCACCCGGCCCTGTCTACACCCCCCCCTTACCGTTGTCGGGGGATTTACGCCTCCCGGAGGGAGACGTAAAGCCCCGCGCGCCAGCGGGCCTGCTGCGCGCCGGGCCGCGACCTGGGGGCGGGTACGGAGGGCGCGGCCACGCCCCCGGGCCGTAGCCACGCCCCGTACCCGCCCCCAAAACGCGGCCGACACGCCCCCGAAACGCCGCGTCGACCGGGCCCGCCCCCCGACACGCCCCCCTCCGAAAACCCCGGGACGTACGCGAGTCCCGGGGTCTGCGCGCGCCGGTAGGCCTATGTAAAATAGGCTTACCGGCGCGCAGGGCCCTGCTCGCCTAAATCCGCCCGGTTTTGGGCGGATTTAGGCGAGCAGGGCGCTGAAAATCCGCCCCACTGAGTAGAAGGGTTTCTGTACTGAGGTTTTTCCTAAAACCGTGTTGTGTGGGAAATAGTATATTGTGGTCGTCAAGATGTTCGTTTAGTTGTTTCAGAACCGCCTTCTCTGTTAGTTTAGCAAAGAGGGGTAAGTTTGAAATTGGGCGGTAATTGTTTAAATCTTCTGGGTTCAGGTTTTTTTTCTTTAGTAGTGGCGTGATTGTAGCGATTTTTAATTTGGTAGGAAGCTCACCCTCTATAAGAGATTTGTTGATGATTGCTGCTATTGTTGGGGCAATGGGATGAGCGATTTCCTTTAACGCTCTGGTCGGGATGGTGTCCATGTCATGACGTGCGGGGTTTATTTTTTTCAGCATTTTCTCTGTTTCCATGTTGGAGATAGGATTGAATTCAAGCCAAGGACTTATGTTTGTTAATGTTTGCTTTTCTATGATAGATGGGGTGTTGAAGGCATCAGTAATTTTTGAAATTTTGTTCTTGAAGAAGATGGCTAAGTCTTGGCTCAAGTTTTTGGTTACAGTTGTATTGGGGTTGTTGTTTTCGGCGATGATGTTGTTTACTAAATTGAATAGGGATTTAGCTTTGTTGGCGGAGTTATTTATTTTTTTACCGTAATAATCACGTTTCGTGTTCTGAATAGTTTTTTTGTAGGCGGCTAGTTGTGTGCGGTATTTCTGCTGTAATAAGGGCTGTTTGTTTTTTTGCCATTCTTTTTCGATTTTCCTGAGGGCCGTTTTCATGTTTTTTAGAGTGGTGTTATACCAAGGGTTTTTGTGTTCTCTTTTATTCTTTAAACGTTTGATTTTCTCTGGGTTAATGTTGTTGGCGGTTTCTTCAGTAATTTGATGCCAGGATTGGATAGCGTTATTTATGTTAGAAAGGTCGAGATTAGTCAGCTGATAACCCAGTTCTTGTAGGAGAAGATCAGATTGAAATGGAGGTCGGTATTTGAAGAAATTTTGTGTATCCTTAGTGTTGGTTAAATTGAAATTTATTTGAGTCTTACATAGTAGTAGATGGTGATCAGACCAGGGGACTGGACTATGGAAAATTGAGGTATTTGAGAAGTAGCTATTAGTGAATATTAGGTCCAGTGTGTGACCTGCTTTGTGTGTGGAGTTGTGCACTTGTAGGAAGCAATTTAAGCTTGAGAGCATGTCTAGAAAGGTTTGGCAGTTTTGAGATCTTGGGTTGGTATCTATATGGAGGTTGAAGTCGCCAAGAATGATTGTAGGTTTTTTCAAGTTAATGTGGGTAATAAGGAACTCAAGGAGTGGAGAGATGTTACTATCGAGAAGTTTAGGAGGGCAATAGACAAGGCAAATTTGTAGGTTTGGAGAGTCGAATAGTGCTACTTCAAATTGTTTTGGGAGGTTATGTGGGATCATTTTCATTGAAAGATGTTTTTTGATAAGAAGGAGAAGACCGCCTCCTCTTCGGTAATTGCGAGGGATTGAGAAAGAGTCATAGGCGTTGTTGTCAAGTTGGTTCAGTAAGGCTTGATCGGTGTTTTTGAACCAGGTTTCTGTAATGGCGATGAAGTCAGGGTTTTTTTCTTGTAGAATATCAGATATTAACATGAATTTTTTGGTTAATGATTGTGCATTGATGAGGAGGAAGGTGATGCAAAGTAAGTTTTTGTTATTTTTTATTAGTGGGATGTTTATTAAGTGCTTGTGTCTATTTTGGTGATGAAGGTTAGTTGGTTTCTCCATCTTAAGAGTGTCAGTGCTAGAAGTTGAGTGAGGTCCAGGTGTTGAATGCTGGATGCTGAATGAGGTTGTCTGAGTCCAGGTTGAGGAGTGCTGGATGCTAGATGAGGTTGACTGAGGTCAGGTTGAGGAGTGCTGGGTGCTAGTAGAGGTTGATTGAGGTCAGGTTGAGGAGTGCTGGATGCTGATTGAGGTTGACTGATGTTTGGATGAGGAGTGCTGGATGCTGATTGAGGTTGACTGATGTTTGGATGAGGAGTGCTGGAAGCTGATTGAGGTTGTCTGAGTCCAGGTTAAGGAGTGCTGGATGCTAGTTGAGGTTGACTGATGTCTGGATGAGGAGTGCTGGATGCTAGTTGAGGTTGACTGATGTCTGGATGAGGAGTGCTGGATGCTGATTGAGGTTGACTGATGTCTGGATGAGGAGTGCTGGATGCTAGTTGAGGTTGTCTGAGTCCAGGTTGAGGAGTGCTGGATGCTAGTTGAGGTTGTCTGAGTCCAGGTTGAGGAGTGCTGGATGCTATTTGAGGTTGTCTGAGTCCAGGTTGAGGAGTGCTGGATGCTAGTTGAGGTTGACTGATGTCTGGATGAGGAGTGCTGGATGCTGATTGAGGTTGTCTGAGTCCAGGTTGAGGAGTGCTGGATGCTAGTTGAGGTTGACTGATGTCTGGATGAGGAGTGCTGGAAGCTGATTGAGGTTGTCTGAGTCCAGGTTAAGGAGTGCTGGATGCTAGTTGAGGTTGACTGATGTCTGGATGAGGAGTGCTGGATGCTGATTGAGGTTGACTGATGTCTGGATGAGGAGTGCTGGATGCTAGTTGAGGTTGTCTGAGTCCAGGTTGAGGAGTGCTGGATGCTAGTTGAGGTTGACTGATGTCTGGATGAGGAGTGCTGGATGCTGATTGAGGTTGACTGATGTCTGGATGAGGAGTGCTGGATGCTGATTGAGGTTGACTGATGTCTGGATGAGGAGTGCTGGATGCTAGTTGAGGTTGTCTGAGTCCAGGTTGAGGAGTGCTGGATGCTAGTTGAGGTTGACTGATGTCTGGATGAGGAGTGCTGGATGCTGATTGAGGTTGACTGATGTCTGGATGAGGAGTGCTGGATGTTAGTTGAGGTTGTCTGAGTCCAGGTTGAGGAGTGCTGGATGCTATATGAGGTTGTCTGAGTCCAGGTTGAGGAGTGCTGGATGCTAGTTGAGGTTGACTGATGTCTGGATGAGGAGTGCTGGATGCTGATTGAGGTTGACTGATGTCTGGATGAGGAGTGCTGGATGCTAGTTGAGGTTGTCTGAGTCCAGGTTGAGGAGTGCTGGATGCTAGTTGAGGTTGACTGATGTCTGGATGAGGAGTGCTGGATGCTGATTGAGGTTGACTGATGTCTGGATGAGGAGTGCTGGATGCTAGTTGAGGTTGACTGATGTCTGGATGAGGAGTGCTGGATGCTGATTGAGGTTGACTGATGTCTGGATGAGGAGTGCTGGATGCTAGTTGAGGTTGTCTGAGTCCAGGTTGAGGAGTGCTGGATGCTAGTTGAGGTTGACTGATGTTTGGATGAGGAGTGCTGGAAAAAGTTCTAGTTGATGTGTTAGTCTGGTTGATGAGGGCTGGATGCAGATTGAAGAGATCATTATGAATGCGGCGAGAACAGATGGTGGAAAAGGATGGGCTGGATAGTGTCAGACGGTGGTAGAAGGAAGATTTTATAGGTATACCTTTTCGCTAATCTTGCTTTGGGTCTTGGGTCTCACAAAGGGGCACACTAAGGGGCAAGCCCCTTAGGTTGCGCCCCTTCGGACGCGCGATGCCGTCAGTGAGTGTTTAAATTTAAAGAGCTTGCCGCGCCCTCTGATTGGCCGAGTGCCTTTTAGGGGGCGTGGTTTCCACTCACCGCGCTGAATTCTGCAGTTTCTCTCCTCTGCAATCAATTTATAAATTTATGCTTCGGTTCCCTCCCGCTTCAATTTCTCTGGCCTTCGTTCAATTAAAATTAAACTTTGGATTTTCTCTGCACGGTTCCCTTTTAAGATAGAGGGAACGGACTCTCGAGGCAGTTAAAGGTTTTTTCAGAGTCCCGGCAGAGGGAACGGTGCCCTTGAGGGGGAGACGGTAGCAAGTTGAAAGAGGGACGCCGTCAGTGAGTGTTTAAATTTAGTATGAAAAGTTTTTTATTGATTTTACAAGCCTATAACTGACAAGATGAGCGACAAGGGCGTGACTCTTCACCCTCGTCGCCGCTGCCCTCTGATTGGCCGAGTGCCTTTTAGGGGGCGTGGTTTCCACTCACCGCGCTGAATTCTGCAGTTTCTCTCCTCTGCAATCAATTTATAAATTTATGCTTCGGTTCCCTCCCGCTTCAATTTCTCTGGCCTTCGTTCAATTAAAATTAAACTTTGGATTTTCTCTGCACGGTTAGAAATGATAATGTCCTTTTGTGGATTGCAAACTGGTTAAAAGACAGGAAACAGAGAGTAGGATTAAATGGTCTGTCTTCACAGTGGAAAAAGGTAAACAGTGGAGTGCATCAGTGGAGTGCATCAGGGATCTGTATTTGGACCAATGCTTTTTAATATATTTATAAATGATCTGGAAAGGGATATGACGAATGAAGTAATCAAATTTGCAGATGACACAAAATTATTCGGAGTAGTTAACTTACAAGCGGATTGTGATAAATTGCAAGAGAAACTTGAGGGGACTAGAAGATTTGGCATCCATCTGACAGATGAAATATAATGTGGTCAAATGCAAGGTCATATATGTAGGGAAAAATAACCCATGCTGTAGTTACATGATATTAGGTTCCATTTTAGGAGTTACCACCCAGGAAAAAGATCTGGGCATCATAGTTGATATCACATTGAAATCGTCAGTTAAATGTGTTGTGGAAGTCAAAAAAGCAAACAGAATATTAGGACTTATTGGAAAGGGAATAGAAAATAAACCGGAGGTTGTCATAATGCCTCTGTATTGCACCTTGAATACTGTGTGCAATTCTGGTTACTGCATTTCAAAAAAGATATAGTTGCACTGAAGAAAGTACAGAGAAGGGTGACCAAAATGATAAAGGGCGTGGGAATGGCTCCTCTATGAGGAAAGGCTAAAGAGGCTAGAGCTGTTCCGCTTGGAGAAGAGACGGCAGAATGGGGATATGATAGAGGTCTACAAAATCATGAAAAGACTCGAATGGGTAAATGTGAAATGATTATTTACTTTTTCAGATAATACAAGGACTAGGGAGCACTCAATGAAGTAAGCAAGTAGCACATTTAAAACAAATCATAGAAAATTCTTTTTCACTCACCGCACAATTAAGCTCTGGAATTCATTGCCAGAGGATGTGGTTAAGGAAGCTAGTGTAGCTGGGTTTAAAAAAGGTTTGAACAAGTTCCTGGAGAAGTCCATAAACTGCTGTTTATCACTAGGGAATAGCCACTGCTTGTTGCCGGCATTAGTAGCATGGGATCTATTTAATGTTTGGGTTCTTGCCATGTACTTGTGACTTGGATTGGCCACTGTTGGAGACAGGATACTGGGTTTGATGGACCCTTAATCTGACCCAGTATGACATATCTTATGTTTTTATGTTCAGTACACATGCTTTAGAACAAGGGTTCTCAACCCAGACCTCAGGGCACACATAGCCAGTCAGGTTTTCTGGATATCCACAATGAATATACATTCCATTGTATGCAAATCTATCTCATGCATATTCATTATGGATATCTTGAAAATCTGACTGGCTCAGTGTGTCCCAAGGACTGGGTTGAGACCTCCTGCTTTAGAAACAGTGCTCTGGGGGCCAATGTGAGACTGAGCTTGGACACTGCTGAGAATTTCAGTGTTTCTAATTAGTCTTACAAGCTGAATCTGTCCTTCTCATGCTTCAGTCCTCCTCAATTCCCTCCACCCTGGACTAATATGCAACTTCTACCATGTTGTCAGTGGCGGACCATTTTCCCCTTCCCCTAACTTGAATTCCCACTCCAGAATTCCACAGACTGGAACCCTGCCTCTTAACTTTTAGGAAAGGACTTAAGACTTGGTTATTCAAGCAAGCTTTCCCAGACACAATCTAATATCACGTTATAGATACAAACCAAGGACTTCAAATATTCAGCCATTAATCATGCCATTTTTACATAGCATTTAATTTATTTGTATACCGTTTAACCGTTTATTCTTTCCTATCTCTTCCTTCTTATCCAAGTTCTGCTACCCTTGTTATTTGTAACTGCTCCTTCGATCACCACAGTTCTAGTTGTTGTATTTAATGCACTCCCGTTCCATGTAAACCAGCAAGATATGTGCTCATGATTGCCGGTATATAAAAACCTTAAATAAATAAATAAAAATAAATAAGATATAGCTGCGTGTCAGTTTTCAAAGTTAGTACAGATGCACTCATTTGAGGAGGTGTGACCACAGTAACACAATCATCCCCAAAACTAAACTAGCTCATCAGATTCAGTGAAGACTGTGATAAGGAGAAGCCGTTTCCTGGTCACACGGGAGGGGACAGCAAAACTGAGCATGAGATCTGCAGCACGAAGGATAAAAACAAGCATGCGTCAGCCCTGGGGGAGGGGAGTCATAGTAATCGTGCAACGGCAACACCTGGTAGCTGGATTTGGGGCCCGTGATTGCAGGGTTCTAGAGGCAGACCTAATGCATGGCCCCCCAGTTAAGGACTGAGGTGATATAACATAGGAGAAATAATCCCTGGGTAGTTGACAATGAAGGCTTATGGCACCAGATCCTAGTCCTGATTCTGACTGAGCTGGAAACCAAAAGGAGCAAAAAGAAAAAAAAAAGTGAGCCTGTGATGTGTGAGGGAAGAGCAGAACTGCATGAAGACAAGATAAAAAAACATGAGGGTTTACAGACTGCTCTGATCTGATCTCTAGGGCTGGGCTGGGCTGTCATGGGTTTTTGTTGTTTCTGCACTGCTAGTTTTACTAACTTTGGTACGTACTCCTCTGTACTGTATGTGGTCTGTAAGGCCGGGCAATAATCTCACGCCCCAAACTCCATGTAGCTCCCGTGCAATTGAACCGGGTGCTCCATGATAGTTTAAGAACCTTCGTGTCGGGGTCCTTGTGTTAGAGATCACTCTCAACAGAGTCCTGTTTAGCACTTGTATATTTGCATACTGGGCTCTTGCAGATCCTCTTATAAGATGCTGTATATTCACAGACCCCTGTAAGAGACTATGCATGTGTTTAGAGACCCTAGAGGTTCAACATCTTAAGCAGAGCTATAGCCAGGCAATTTGGCACTTATGGTCAAGTGAAAAGCTGCACCCTCACCCATTACACATCACATGACACCACGAGTTGGGAGTCTATTAAATGTTTGTACAGCCATGCCTAAGGAAAGTGCAAGGGTATTGTTGCGTCCGTCGCTGCTCGACACCCTTACTCCGCCCTCTTTACCTCTGTGGCGACTCCCTCCGGGTCTGATGGACGGTCAGCAGCTGTGGCGTCTTCTTGCCATCTCCCTCTGGCGTCCCCTGACCAGTACGATGCTGCGGATCTGCCATGTCTCTGATGATGTAGGGCGTGCGCGCACGCTCCGATTGATGTACCAGCAAGGGCGTGAACCTCAGGGGCGTCCCCCTGAGATGACGTCATCCGCTTCCAATAGAAAAGGTCTCAGTATTCGCTAACTAATCAAGTTAGCTAGGAGGATTGCTTCGGCTTTACTCCCAAGCTACTCTGCCTCCTCGGACTTACCAGGGGTACCCGCTCCTCGGGGGCCTCACTCTCTTTTCTTTATTTCAGATTGCAGATAGGAACCGGTACTCGCTCCTCGAGGGCCCATGTTCCTGAACACTCGGAAGATTCTCTACTGCCTGGAAGCTATCACAGATACAGACAATTGTGAGTTACCATCGCTCTCTCAGAGCTTTCCCTGGAACCAGGTACTTGCTCCTCAAGGGCCTAACCCTTTCCAGCTACTGAGCTTTCTAAAGACCTTATGTGAGATCTGTCATCCAGTTCTGGCTATGAACACAGCATACCCTGTCTACTCACTATCTATAGTTTCTCTACAGCTCAGCAACCCTGGGATCACTATTCCAGTACCTGAGGGACTTCAGCCCTGCCGGGCATATCAGCTCACTACTGCCACCTCTGGTGGTTCTACTAACCTGTCTAATAAAAGAATTATCTGTGTCTGTCTCCGTACTCAAGCCTAGCCGGTGGTCCCTCTCAGGATATCCTCCTGGGGGCGCAGTCATCTGCTATCGGCCCAAGGATCCACCTATCTACATTCCTCTACAGCTGAGTGTCCTCTCCAAGCACTCCGCTGGTAACAGATTGCTACTCCTTCTCCATCAGGAGTCTTCAGCAACAGATTTATAACAGATTGCTACTCCGCAGTCTATACCCTAACAGATTGTTTACTACTCCCTTTACAGGAGCTGAGCATATCAGATTGCTACTCCTCCTTTCACAGGAGCAGATTCATAACAGATTGCTAACTCCTCCCTTCCTCAGGAGTCAAAGCATAACAGGTATTAGGCACCCTAGGCAAACTTTACAGCCTTACATCCCCCTCCCACCCAGGTCATGCCCTCCCACCCACAATTTAAAATGATGCATTTATAATAACGGGTTTTATGTGATAAAGGATTTTCAAAGTACAGTCT
The DNA here is from genome assembly GCF_901001135.1 of Rhinatrema bivittatum. Lineage (NCBI taxonomy): Eukaryota > Metazoa > Chordata > Amphibia > Gymnophiona > Rhinatrematidae > Rhinatrema > Rhinatrema bivittatum. The sequence goes on along the minus strand of NC_042618.1, from coordinate 147,736,612 downwards.
CTTGAGGTAAAAATATAATTTATAATATGTATATTATATTTGCATATATTGCTGTGGCACCTACCAGAAAACCCTGGAAAAAAAGAAAACAAACCAAAACCCACTTGGAACCATATGTTATTATGCCTACTGTAACGTGCCTTGGACATGGACTTGGCTCTCAGAAAGTCACAAGAAAACAGAATTTTAATATAATAAACTGTATTTATTAAAACAGCACTAACTGCAAGCACTCAAACAGCAACAACCTTACCTATGAAATGGCAACACTGCAAATATTACCCCAGGCCTTAAAATGCCAGCACACATCCTATTAGGAAAACAGAACAAGCCAAGCAGTTATAGATCCCTATACAGAAACTATATGCTAACAGAATACCCCACCTTAGTCACACATGCAAAACACAGACAGACCAGCAAATACAGAATAAAGACCATAAAATATAAATAGAAACATGCAGACAAAAAGTGAACTAGAAACTGCAACAAGACAAATTCTGTATGTAGATCAAAAATGGAAAAACATAAACATCACCATTCCTCATAAAACTACACAATCAAGAAATATAAATGTAATCAATAGTAGTAAAACCATACCAATAAAAAAGAATAATTCAAAACAGCTAATAGAATAATATCCAATAATTAAAAATTCAGATTAAAATTTTCTGAACAATGATAAAATATTTCAAAACATACACATTAAATAATACCCAATAACTAAAACTAATCGGGATTTTAAAAAATGCCCTGCTCTCTATACCCGGGAGCTTTTAATTTCCAGATGCCCTGACATTGTCATGGATTAGCAGATAAGAGAGGAAGGAGGGTTGTTGCACAGAGATTTTCTCCCCTTTCTCCACACACACGTACTCTTGCTCTCACACTCTCGCTTGCTATCACATGCACGCATACTCATGCGACCACACTCTCTGTCTCACACACACACACTCAAGCATGCTCTCTCTCACACACATATTCTTTTTTCTCACATACTCACCCATGCTGTCTCTCACATATGCACACACACACACACACACATCCATGCTCTCTCTCACACCTTTACTCAGACACACACTCCTTTTCTTACTCACTTTTCCCCTCTCTTAAAGCAGCAGCAATCTCATTCAGTCTTTGCGGCCAATGGGATGAAATCCTCGGGACATAGAGGCCGACCCAACTCTGGCCTTGTGCTCCTTTATGCAGGGCAGACCGTTTCATGCCTCCTCCTCCTCCTCCTCCTAAGGCCCTGCCAGCCATTGCTGATTCCACGGGGGCTGAGCTATTCCTCCTCCTAAGGCCCTGCTAGCCACGCTACCTATTCTGGCAGGGCTGCACCGCTTCTCCTCCTCCTAATATCCCACCAGCCATGCTGCTGATTTACACAGAGCCGTGTCATTCATCCTCCTTCTCCTCCTAAGGCCCAACTGGTCACACTGCTAAATCTGGCAGGACTGCGTCACTCCCAACAGCAGTAGCTATGGCACCTTTTGGGTAGCGGTGCTTATAACCAAGACCATATTGGCCATAGGCATGCTACGGCTCTGATAGTAAGAACTGCAGTGTTCCAATTCTGCAGGCAGGAAGTGAAAAATAAACATCTCCTGCCCATTGCTTCTGAACCAGCATGGAAGATTTTAGCTCAAAAGTTGTACCTCTAAGCTGGGCTTGCAAACTGCCCCTGGAAGATCAATGATTTTAGCATGGTGACTAGAACTAAAGAATGAAACACCACGCAAGTGAGGGGATTCATTTAGCATGGACACCAGGAACTGGAAACAGGAACTCTGGAGTCACTGTTGAAAAAGGCCATGTCTCAAGAGAAGCTTGTATCCAATGTTGTCAATAAAACAGTTCTTGCACCACACTCATTGTGTCCATCGCTAATGATACATGGAGGCAGCAACTTGGGGAGAAGGTGTTCTAGTGAACATGCCTCTGGCAGCAGGCAGCTGTGAGTCAGGGAGCAAATTCTGAGTTGGAAAAGGAGGCTGCAGGAGTTTGCAAACTTGACAGAGGCTGGTGAGCAAAATGAGGTTATTGTTCTATTTGATTGGGGAGCAAGGAAGAAAAATGTGTGACACACTGAAGTTCACCACCACATCAACTTGGAATGCAGTCCTGAAAGCATTAGGATAATACCATGCTCCAAAGAGCAATGAGACTGTACAAAGGTTTAAATTCTTTATGAGAGACCAAAAAGCAGGCATAGGATTAGACTCTTACATCATTAACCACTATATGCCATTTTAGAGAGCTGACTTTTTGATTCGCGATAAGAGTTGTGTCTGTGTGTGTCTGTGTGTGGAACAGTAAATTACCCCCAGAGAGAGCAACTCCTCCAGGAAGCATATCTTTCACTAAACAATTGCTTCGATCTGGCCTGAGCGGCCAAAAATGCTAGAACCAGACAGGCCGACCCAATAAGTGCATCCAGCGTAGCCACAGGATTACTTGCAGTTGGGTGTGCATTTTGGGCGCGCTAGACTAGTGCCCAAATGCAGTAAGGAGATTAGCATGCCCAAAACGTGCACCCTAACGAAAGTGTACCTGATAGTGCCCATCACATGCAAATTCCATGCAGATGAGGACATTAGCTATTACTGCCCGATGCAGGAAAGCGCTGGGTGCCCAACGCACCCCTTTTTAACGCGGGGAATTTAACTCCAGCACTGGAGGTGGAGTAAAGTCAGTGTGCAGTCAATGGCTCATGAGAAACATTAAAAAATATATATATGATCCTGTGTGTGGCAAGAAGTGTGTCCTTCTCCTTAGTATCATTGTGACCCTTTCATTTACTGCTTGTGATGGAGAAAAATAAATGTATATTGACTTGATCAAAAAGAAACCCACTTTCCTTTGGCCACACATTTTAGATGCCCTTAGCAAGGGGCGCCTAATATAACACACTTCAGCCATCTCAGCAGAAACAAAAAAGAAGCAGGATCAAAATGGATGCTCATACTGAGCGGCCGTTGCAACTGTGGGCGCCCGATGCAATGAACTACTTTTGGGCGCTACAGATGCACAATTCTCTCTTAGCACGCCCTTTTTAATGCTTCCTCTCATTTAAATACCGCATCAGGCACCCAGGTGATGCGGCAATATGAGGGCGCGCTTTACTGCATTGACCTGTCTGTGAGGATTCTGGGAGTTCATGGGCCTGCTTTATTTTATTTTATTTTATTTATTTATTTTAACATGTTTAAATGGTTTACATTAGGAGAGTGACATTAGAATTTTAACAAATACAATTTAAAGATAAAGTTGGGTAGCAATGGGGTAAAAGAGGGTTAGATTAAATAGGGAAAAGTTTTTAGATGTCTGTTATAGAGTTTGTGGTTTGATTAGTCTGACGTAAGTTGATAGGATGGTGTCTTTGTTTTCTTTGGAGTTGCCTGGTTGGGAGTTTGTTGGTGTTGATAGTTAAGATCTTCTGAAAAAGCTCTGGTAAAAAGCCAGGTTTTTAATTCTTTTTTGAAAGTTTTGGTGTCAACTTGGGTTCTTAGATTTAGGGGTAAGGCGTTCTATAGCGATGGGCTGGCGATGGATATAGCTCTCTCTCGGGTTGATACCAAGTGTGTGATTTTAGCATGATGAATTTTGAGAAGGCCTTTATTCATTGAGCGAAGTTTCCTTTTTGGAGCATGTAGTTCAATGTGTTCAGTTAGCCAATGGTTTTGTTGTCCTGTGATTAATTTATGGAGGATTGATAAAACTTTGTATTCTATTCTGTATTTAATTGGGAGTCAGTGCAAGGATATGAGAGTAGGTGTAATGTGATCTTGTTTCTTGGTTCCTGATAGAATCCTGGCGGCTGTGTTCTGAAGAATTTATAGTGGAAGTACGGTGGTAAAAGGGAGGCCAAGGAGTAGGGAGTTGCAGTAGTCCAGATTTGCAAAGAGTAGTAGTTACAGAACTGTTCTAAAGTCAATTTGAGTGAGGAAGGGTTTGAGACGTCTGAGTGTCAATAATTTGTGATAACCTTCTTTGATTTTATTTGTTATATGGGTTTTGTAGGATAATTAATTGTCAATTGTAATTCTGAGGTTTCTGGCATAGTCAACAGGAGAGATTATTGTTTTTGGGTTTTCTATTTTGAGTGATTGTCCGGGTGAGTCGTTGATTTTTTTTGTCGAGAATGATTCATTCAGTTTTATCAATGTTGATTATGAGTTTTAGGTTGGAGAGACATTACTTGATTTTTGAGAGATAAGAGGTTATTTTCTTGTGGGTTTCTTCCAGCGTATTTTGGATTGGGACTAATATTTGGATGTCGTCAGCATAAAGGAAATGGGTCAAACCTAGACTGAGCAGTGTATGACAAATAAGTAGGAGATAGATGTTAAAAACTGTTGCTGACAGTGCAGATCCTTGTGGGACTCCTGTATTTAGGTTCTCTTTATTTGATAGGATGTTGTTAAATAATACTTGAAAACTTCTTTGGGATAAATATGAAGTGAACCATTTTAGAATAGTGCCTGATATTCCTATTTCAGAAAGTCTGTCAAGTAAAATGGCATGGTTGACTGTGTCAAAGGCGGCTGACAAATCCAAGAGTATTAAAATATAACTTTGTCCTTTGTCGAATCCTCGAAGAACTGTGTCATTAAGAGAGGAGTAATGTTTCCTTGCTTAAGTTTTTTCTGAAACCAAATTGTGTGGGGTGAAGTATGTTATTTGTTTCTAAGTAATCTGATAGTTGGGAGTGAACAATTTTTTCTATGATTTTTGTAATGAAAGGTAGGTTAGATATAGGTCTTTAGTTTTGGATGTTTTCAGGATCTAGGTTGCTCTTTTTTAATAGTGGTTTCATGATTGCAGATTTAAGGCATTCAGGATATATCCCTTCAGTGAGGGAGAGGTTTACTATGTCCGTTAAAGATTTTATAATTGAGATATCAAGTAGTTTAATTGTTTGTATGGGGATGCTGTCAATGGGGTGGTTTGCTGGCTTCATTTTTCTGATTATTCTTTGGATTTCAAGTGTTGAAGCAAAGTCGAAATCAATCCAGGTTGTTGTTATATCCAGAGGAGGTGTAGGAGGTTGGATGTGTGAAGTGTTGTGGATGTTAGAGTTGTTTAATAGTTTTCTGATTTTTTCAGTAAAGTATTCTGCAAAGTCGCTGCTATTACATGTGTTTGGAGGTGGTCTTGTTTCATTGGGTGATTTGATGAGGTTTTTTACTATGGTGAAAAGCATTTTAGGGTTCTGTTGGTATTTGATTATTTTGGTTGAGTAGAATTCTTTCTTTGTATTGTGGATACGTTTTTTGTAATTTGCTAAATGGGATCGGTATGCATTGAGTGATGGAGAGGTTTTATTCTTTCACCAGAATCTTTCTTTTCTTCTGAGTTCTCGTTTAGCTGATTTTATGGTATCATTGTACCATTGGTTATTATATTTAGGATTCTTTAATGTTTTTGTGATGATTGGGTTTGTTCTATCAGCTATGGATTTGGTAATGTTTATCCATGATGTCGTTGCTGATTCAGTGTTTGAAAGATCAATATTCTTGAGTTCATCTTGGAGATTTTGTTGCAGTGTTTCGCTATCAAAGGGAGGGCGATATGAAATGGTTTTATTGTAATTTTCTGTTGAGGCGGGTATACTGTTCTGAGTAAGGGTGGTATGGATGAGGTAGTGGTCTGACCATGGGATTTCGGTGATTTTTATATGATGTGAGTTCCAGATGTTGGTTTGATGAAAATGAGGTCAAGAGTGTGACCTGCTTTGTGTGTTGATTCGTTAACTATTTGTTCTACTCCCATTGTTGCAAGAGCATCTGTGATTGTTTTGCAAGTGTTTGATAGGGGGCTTGTGTCCATGTGTAAGTTAAAGTCGCCAAGGATAATAATTGGGGGTTAGGTTGGCAATCATGAATTCAATAAATGGGGAGCAATTTCATTCCAAAGTCATGGGAGGACAGTATACTAGACAGATTTGTAGTTTTGCAGAGTCAAATAGGGCTATTTCGAAAGGGGAGCATGCCTTGATTGTGGTAAGTTTCATTTGAAAGCTTTTCTTGATGATTAGCATTAGGCCACTGCCTTTTTTTCTTGGTCTGGGGATTGTGAATAATTTGTATGATGGGTCTTCTATTTGATTAATAAGGACGTTGTCAGAGTATTTTATCCAGGTTTCAGTGATTGCTATGAAGTCTGGTTTGTTATCAAGAGAGTAAGTCTGAGATGATAGGCATTTTTTTAACTATTGATTGTGCATTAATAAGGATGAATGATAGGAATAAGCATTTGGAGTATGTCTTTAGATTTCTGTATGTTGAATTTGAGAGATTGAACTTACTTGTTTTCTTGTGAATCCAGGTTTTTCTATTCGAAGTATTTTTAGGAGGGAGCTTGGAGGTTTCCATTTTGTTAGGTGGAAGGTTGAGAAGAGGTGTATTGATAGTAAGAGTTTTTGTTTTGTGAAGCCCTAAGGTTTGCACTAAGGAGTGCACAAAGGGTACAACTGCAACAGAACAGAGGAAAGCAGGCCGGGGAAGCAAGATTCTGACCTTTTAGTGAGCTAAAGAAAGGTGCCCAGCAACAGAATACGTGTGTAAAACCTGTGGGGAAACTAAACCATTTCAGCACTGTGATCAGGAGCAAAGCTAGGCTCCAGAAGGATTCAGTGAAAGCACTACTAGAGAAGGGAGTGACCTCAGAGAAGGGAGAGGACATTATGACCTTTACCTGGAGTCCAAAATGAAACCAAATTATGGCATTAGAATCAGGACAAAGAACAGATTCCACTCTAACTGCAGTACACAGCACAACGATGACAGGCAAGTGGAACATGAGGTTTGTCTTGGACACAGATGCCACATGCAGTGTAATTCTATAGGAGATACTGGATCCAGGGTGCCATATAAAACAGAGCAGCTTTTCCCTGATTCTGTACAATAGAAGTGCAATCTGACCTCCAGGGATATGTGAACTTATGATCACAAATCAAGTAAAAATACCAGTTAAAGTTTGTAGTGATAGGTGACGATGGCCATAAATCATGACTGGAGTGCAGAGCAGTGCAAGCCATAAATATAATTCATGCTCAGCACCAGAATTTTATAGGCACCATACAGAAAGATGGTGGCATCTACTGGTCCGTAGACAAGGGAAACCATCTTACATAACTTTGCCCAAGTTGTGAAAGGTGACAGGTGTATGCGAGTTGCAACTGGAAGTTGACTTGAGTGAACTCAATCTATTTAATTAGCGGTGGCTCTTAGACAACCAGTTTTCAATTAACTAAATAATCTCCAACAAATGGCATCTTAGCACCAATGTATGACAATTCAGCTTGGATAAGCAGTATACTGGTAGTGAAAGCAGCCTCAGAAGAACAAGGATTTACATTGACCCAAAGCCAGTAAATACAGCATTGAAAAGATGCCATAACGTACTGCCCACAACTGAAGATATCTTTCTTTTCCTTTCAAGGGAAGGGAGGTTCCCAGTTGTGATGTGAAGAATGGATTTTGGCACAAAATTGATTGAACCATTCAGTAGGCTAACCATTTTAGCAATATCTTTTGGGCACAATTAGGTGGTTGTAAATGCCAATAAATCAGTCCAGCACCTTAGGTATTCCAGAGGAAACTAATGCAGGAATTAGGACTGTAATGGATAAAAATAAAATTGCAGATAATATTCTCATTATAGGGGAAAGGTACGCAGATGTAAAAGCAGAGAGGGACCGCGATGTTCTGCAATTCTGAATTTTTACAGAACTGTGCAGAAAGAAATATAAAGCTGAACCCAGAAGAGATGCAGTTGAATCGGAAGAAAGTACCATTCACAGGGCATCTGCTCACAGCCAAGAGACTTAAGTCAGATCCTGATAAAATTAAAGCAATGGTAGATATGCCGGCTCCCTGTGACATGAAGTGGGAACAGCGGTTCATGGGGATCAAAAATAATCTTGCCAAGTTCTGTTCCCAGTTGGAAACTTATTATGGTTCCTTTGACTGAGCTCATAAAACGGGGTATAGAATGGAAACGGGAAGCACCACAACGGAAGTCTTTTGTGACACTGAAGCAGATCAATATGGATGAACCAGTGTTAAAGTTCATAAGCCTGGGTAACCCCTCGGTCTCTAATGTGGCACATCAGAGAAAGACTTAGGAACTGTTTAGTTGCAGGGCAAGAAACCAATAGCATATGCTAGCAGAGCCTTTTTGGACATGGAGCAGGGATATGCACAAATTAAAAAAGAGCTTGTGGATGTAGTGTTTGCTGTAGCTTCCTTCCATCAGTTAACCTATTGATAGCCCACAGTGGTACAATCAGATCCCAAGCCCTTGGAGACCATCATGCACAAACCACTGCTAAGTGCACCAAAACATCTGCATAGGATGTTAATGTGCTTCCAGTGTTACCAAGCAGATATCAGATATAGTCCAGAATGCTTTCTCATCTTGGCAGGCTTTTGGGACATGCCAAAGCACACAAAAGGAAACGAAGATACTGAATCAAGCAAAATGATGCACTGTACTGCCCATGTCAACTACAAAGATGATGGAACTCAAAGCAGACACAAATAAAGATACAAGAAGATGATATTGAAGGGAGCCATCTGGAACCAAACAATATTATCACCTATGGGCAAAACTCAGCATACAAGGTGGCATTCTGTAACGGAGATAGAGAATAGTAATTCCAGCAAAGGAATAACAGAAAAGATACAGGCATCTCACCAAGGGGTTGACAGCTGTCTTTGAAGAGCTAGAGTATGTGTCTATTGACCAGGAATGAATGCACAGCTGAGAACATTTGTTGGGCAGTGTAGCAGCTGTCAAGCATGTGACATCTGTCAGCAGAAGGAGCCTCTCTTGCCCATCCCATCCCTAGTCATCCTTGAGAAAAGGTGGATGGTGCTCTGATGGTCTTCCTGGACAAGCAGCATCTGCTCAAATTTCTAGGAGGCTGATGACTTTCTAAAGGCAGTGGTGCTTAAACAGAAGGCACAGTTTGTAAATCATGGAATCCCAGACATCTTATTCACAGATAACAGACCCCAATTCATATCATCAGAATTAAAAAAATTTGTTAGGCAATGGGAACCCGAGTGCCAGACTTCAGCACTAGCATATTCACAAAGTAATGGAAAGGCTGAGTCTGCCATGAAGACAGTCAAATGACCCTTATATAAGGTTATTACCTCAAGGTCAGACCCTTACCTGGCCTTCCTGGCAAATAGAAATAATTCATCTCAAAGGTGCCAAAGGAACCCAGAACAAGCCCTGATGGGATGAAGGAAAATATCCTTACTCCCAACCAGAGCTGATTTGCCACAGTCAGGGGAGTGGGGCCACCCCAGAATCAAACTAATCTGTAAGCAACAAAAGCGACTGAAAGATTCTAACCAGTTCATCACAGTCCTCCCCACCCTGTCTCCGGGTGACACTATCAGGAGTGAGCCCAAGAAAGTGTTAACAAAGAAGTGGCTCCCTGGTCACATGACGCGGAGATGCAGGATGGTCAGGTGGATTGTAGAAACTGCAGGCATCTCAGAAACTGAGCTGGAGGATGCAAAACTCCCCAAGATCATCGAACAGCAGTCTGTTCTGTGCCAAGTGCGAGGAAGGAAGAGCAGGACATGGAGCAAGACCCTGGAAACTCACGGGAGCACGAGCTGATGCCTGAGTCACTTTACCATGAGGAAAATCTTCCTTGATCAAAGTCAGGATGCGTGTTAAGAAAACTATCATATCTGAAGGACTGTATGTGTGACTGAATCTGTGGGAAAGATGTGACTTCAGCAGGGCCATGTGTTAGTAATTTCCGGCCCAGCCAGTTAAGTTATAAGTTTTAGTAGAGTGTTGAAAATGCTGTTCAGTTTAGATTTAAGAAAAAAAAAAAAGGAATGATATAGCAAGGTGGCTGGAAGTAGAGTGAGATGCAATATAAATGAGGGGACTCAGCTTGGACACCAGGAAATGGAAACAGGGATTCTGAGATTGGGAGAGTTTGAGAAGAGCTTGTGTCAGATGGTCTCAATAGTGTTTGCATATCGAAACAAGCAATGAATGCAGCAGAGGGTAGATGTCCATACTAAGTGGATGAGGTAATGACTCTATTGTTGATGCAAGACAAATTTATTGTTTGCAACATCATCATTGAATTCATTGCTATTGATACAATGTAGTACAATCACTGGATCCTCCTCTGTCCAGGAGCAGCCACTGATGTCTATTTCTAGGGAATGTGAATAATTGGACTTTGTAAATCTGGATAATGAGGACTCAGGACTTCATAGCTGAAATATTTGAGATTTCTGAGATGCTCAAGTGATTTGGACTCATTGGTTAGTTCATGTCAGTAGGAACTCAACCCACCACTGTAGATACCCCTGATGTCTGTGGGTTTCAACTTTAAGCTTTGATAGTTTTTCCCTAGAACTAATGTCTTCTAGAATTGTGTGTTGATGTTGCTATAACTGGTCTCAAAGCACAAATGTAAGATGCATTTACTGTGAAGTTTCATGTGGACAGGACTCTGTAAATACTGTAAATAAATGCAGACCAGTTGGGAATCATAATAGCCTGAAATTCTTCCCAGTCTGTATTAAAAAGGAGTTTATCCAGCCTCAGAGGTCTGGCCAACCTTACGCAGTAAGGGGTAGATTTTAAAAAATAGCGTGATCGCGTACTTTTGTTCGCGCACCAGGCGCAAACAAAAGTACACTGGATTTTATAAGATACGCGCGTAGTCAATTTTGGGCAGCCTGCGTGCGCCGAGCCGCGCAGCCTGCCTCCGTTCCCTCCGAGGCCGCTCTGAAATCGGAGCGGCCTCGGAGGGAACTTTCTTTCGCCCTCCCCTCACCTCCCCTACCTTTATCCATGGATTTTCGCCTACCGGAGGCAGACGTAAATCCGCGTGCGCCAGCGGGCTGCTGGCGCGCCAAGACCCGACCCGGGGGCTGTTCCGGAGGGCGTGGCCATGCCCCCGAGGCCGCCCCCAAACGCCGCATCATTTGGCAACGCCCCCAACACGCCCCTTTTTAAAAGCCCCAGGACTTACGCGCGTCCCGGGGCTCTGTGCGCGCCGGCGGCCTATGCAAAATAGATGGGCAGGGCATTTAAAATCCGCCCGTAAATGTTTCACTCTTTGTTCTGCTATCACAGCAACTTCCTTCTTCCTGCAGACTGCACAGTCTGATACCTCCACCTCCTTCCGGCCTGTGCATCCAATGACTGCATCTTCTTTGGGCTTGTGTAGGCCACTGCTTCTACCTCATTTTGGCCCATGAGGAACCTTAGTTCAAACTGGGTGGACCATGGCCCACCCATGACTATACCCCCTGCCTCTCTCAGTAAGTCTTTGTTTCCACCAAAGCCCACCCCTTCCCCCACCAGAACTCCTTGTTGGCATACTACCTGAGAGGGCTGGCATAGTCCTGTATCCTTTCCCCTCCACTCCCCAACCCAAGTAGTCTTCTCTATATATTTTCCCTCCACACTCAGGTTTATCACTCTCCTCCTCCACTCCCCAACCCATTGTAACCCTGTCTTCCTCCCCCCACACCCCTGCTGAAGCCCTCTTTCCCCTCCCCTCCAACCTTGTTGCTGACTCCTATCCAAATTTTCCTGAACACCCCATTGCTGTTGTCCCCAGGGTCCAGATAGAATCAAAGATCTTCCTCTTCTCTGGCTAGTGGGGCCTTCTCTTCCGGCCACCAGGTTCTTCTTCTTATCTTCAGCTGGCGGGTCTGGAGAATTCCAGCTGCCATGCTGCGCTCACCACCAGCTTTAGCTGTTCTTCAGCTGACAGGGCCTGAGACACACACGAGCCACACTGTTCTTACCCTCCTGCTTCTATTGTTCATTTGTCTTTTAAGCTTAGGCATGTCACTTTCTATTTCTACGAAAGTTGTGTGGGGAAATTCATGAGCATGTGCAGACATAAAAAGAACTCAGATGGACAACTGGTCAAGCACACAAGTCTATAGTATTTGTGGTGAAGAATGCCTAAGAAATCCTGGAGGTGTTAGCACTACTGCTGCAGTGAATATGGCCCTGCTTCTGTTTCTGGGAGACAGGCCTCACCCTCTTATGAAAAGAACTCATGAATAATTCAGCCTACACGTGCTTCTGATGGCTCACTGGGGCAGGGTGTGATGTGCTAAAGGTATTATCCTCGTGCAAAAGGAACTGCTATATCATACTCCACGAGAGGCATGTAGGTTTTGCTTAGTCACAAACATTCTTAGCAAATTAATATTAATGCAAATACATAACTGCTACTACCATGCTCATGTACAATAGTATAATGTGCAAAAGACAGCAGCCAGTCCCAGGGTAGATACTGGTGGTTTGCACAGCCTATGTTGTCATTCATCAAAGTAGAAGATCTGACTCTGTCTGCTCCAAAACTAATACTAGGAAGTGGATTTTTGTTTTTTTTTCCACATGCTCCTAGCTTCACAGAGAAAATACACAGAGGGCATGGCTAAAAACAAGCCAACCGGTGGCAAACATGTGCAAAATCAAGCGTTTGAGACTGCTGTAGAAGCAGAGACTATAGGCTCCACTGCCTTGCTTATCTCTTCCACCCAGCATCTTTAACCATGGCCTACGTTTTCTACTCCCCTGCCCATCACCCACCCTAATGACCATGGGTCTCTTCTCTTGTCCAGCACCTCCAGAGTTTTATTCTCATTTGCACAGCACCTATACGCTATGAGGGCTGAAGGTTTACATCTCACTTGTATCCAGCATCTTTTAATAGAGCACCTCAGATGGTGTCCTCTTTTATCCAGCACAATACGCCAAGCTTTTCATCTCCTTTCCCAAGCATCTGTACCCTAGGGTCATGGGCTTTCTTCTCTTGCCCAGGGCCACAAATTGTCTTCTCTCTCTTGCCCAGCTTCTTTACCAGAAAGCCCAGAGTTACAAGGTTTTCCTGTTTTGCAAGAGACACCTCAAATCAAGGGTCACTATTTGGAGCACCAAAGCATAAGAAAAATAAAACAGCCACAGAGGAAGTTTAACTTGCCCCAAAGTACCTGAATCCCCCCCCCCCAGCAAAACAAAAACCTGCTTCCTCTTCCTCTACTGGAGATAGAGTTAGGAAATGGATGAAGTTATACATCACAGGATAAGCTCCTCTACCTCCATTTTCTCTCTCTTGTCTCCTGAAAGGAAGAACCATAATGTAAGATCTGAGCTATTATGGAGAACCTCTGATAAGTTACATGTACAAAGCATGAGGCATTATAGGCATAACAGCAAGGAAGATCATATTTTGGAAATAATGCCAGACAATGGGAATGAAACAAGTGCAAATACTCTCTCCCTCTGCTGCCTTATTTTCACATTCTAAAGGGTTGTTTTTTTTTAATTATTATTTATTTTTTAACAGTCTTCTTAAAGTGGCATTTCAAAATAATTTGAGCAAAAGACAGCAGCACTGAAAAGTCATGCATATGTGCAATTGTTGTCATGAAGATCGGTATAGAAAATGTCAAATAAATAAAATAATCAAGTAGGCTAAACCTTTCAGGCTTCTATTTTCCATTTTTCTTTTCTCCTGGGACAGTGTGCAATGTTGGCGAAGGTTTGGAGGCTCGTGACGGAGTTTTAGCCCTGAGAGGGACAAGAAAAGGGGCTGCAGAGTTTCAGGAAAAGAAGTGGACGTTTTCTGTAAGCATATGGAATGTTTCTACTGCATTCTAGTGTCCTGGAAGAATGAGTTGGAATTGCTGTGACAGCTTGATCTCAATTTAGCATTGCAGGCCTAGTTTCTACTTTGTCAATTAGAGCTAGAGTTTACTGTTTTGTGTACATTGTGCATATTCTTTCTGTAACAATTCTGCATTCTAATCTCAAATTACTGCAGAGCAGTCTCTTCCCCATGACAAACTGCTGTAGCACTGCTGTATTTGTGCTCTGAACAAGCAGTTCTTGTAGTCTCTTTCCTGTGACTGCCATCAACATATTAATCTTGAATGCTCAGTCGCATTGGCAGGGTATCATAAAGCAGTCTCTTCCCTGTGACTGCCACCACTGTAGCAACCCTGCGTTCCAAAGCTTCAACATAGCCAATATAGCATAACCTCAGACTCCTGGTCTTTTATCCCATTTATACAACCCCAGCTTTCACAGACCAGAGGTATCCATCCTTCTGTATTTGAAGTAGGTTTGGATTGTAGCCCAAGCTTTGATTTATGACATTCCTGATCTGGCCAACAGGTGCTGCCCCTTGAGTAACCTGCAATGTTTTCTTGCCCTCGAGCTGCGCATGCTGCGTCCACAACATACCCAACCCCCAAGTGCAGGAGCTGAGGCCAGGGACTGAAATTGGGTCACTGTTCACCTTTGGAGTATCTACGCATGCACAAACCACCCCCTATATTTTGATCTAAACTACTGAATTTGCTCTTGCTATCATTTTTATAATAGCAACATGTGTAGCAGTTAATGCTAGTCATCAAGACATTTATCCGTTTGTATATACCGTATGCAGAAAGTCGCATAGCCACCCAAGAATGGGAAACAACGCAACAGCCCAATTTAAGGAGTATATTACACTATATCAGGTACAAACTTAGGGGGTCATTTATTAAAATGTGCTAATGCGTTTTCGCATGCGTTAAGGGCTTATCGCATGCGAAAAGCCCCATTAACGCATGCGATAAGCCCTTACCGCATGCGAAAACGTCTTTAACGATGCGATAGCACCATATCGTATGGTGCGATGCAAATTTGTAAAAGAGGATGAGTTAGGGGCAGGGGGTGGGCTGGGTATGCCAGTGTGCAAAATGCTATCGCACAGACTTAATGCCGATTTTAACTACACCTTTTTGAATAGCGTTAAGCCATGCGATAGCCTGCGTTACCGGGCGGTAAGGTTGTATACCAGTTTGCGATATCTCCTGAACGGTCTGTTTGAGTAGGGGAGAGAGGGAGAGACTAGCCATAATGCCTTCTCCCTAGATAGGTATTTGTATCCCTATGGTAGGCCCACCTAGTAACTCGAGGTGAGGGTTAGGGGCCACTGACATTCAGCGTGAGACGTACGAACAGAACAGTGGTCTCTTGTGAAGATTTGATGACCTTCGGAGAGAGGAAACTCACCCAAAGATGAGATTTGTGCAATGTTCTCTCAACCTAGCTTGATGTTATCCAGGTTGAGAGTCCATCAAGCTAGGTTGAGAGAACATTGCACAAATCTCATCTTTGGGTGAGTTTCCTCACTCCAAGGCCATCAAATCTTCACAAGAGACCACTGTTCTGTTCGTACGTCTCACATTGAATGTCAAAGTGGCCCCTAGCCCCCTACACTTATACCTAACCCTCACCTCGAGTAATCAAGTTGGGCCTACCATAGGGATACAAATACCTATCTAGGGAGAAGGCATTATGGCTAGTCAGTCTCAGTCTCTCTCTCTCTCATATATTAGCATAAAACACACCCCTTTTGCTATCGCATGCGATACTTATCGCATTTTGATAAATCCAGGCCTTAGATTGTAAGCCCTCTGGGTTACAATACTGGATTACATTCAGTACCTGAATGTAATCCACTTTGAAGCGCTGAAAAAAGTGCGAAAAGCGGAATATAAAAAAAAAATATATCTAAAAAATCATGGCTACTCTACAGCTGTGGAACTACTTTGTCCAATGGAACCTTGAATTTGTGTGCTGTTTAAAAGGTCAGTATAGTTAATTTTTATATACTTGATGTTGAAAACTTATTTTCTAGCTTTAATCCGGGTTAAAGATTCCAAAGTAGAATGGTCAAAAATTATTTAACATATGCTTTTAGTTGGGGTTTGTAATGCTTCCAATCCTTTTGTACGGGGTAGATGAGTTTGGAAATTGCTGGGATATTGTTCATGTTTTTTAAAAATTGTTTTATATTTGTATTGTTGTATCACTATATTGTTTTGAATTGTATTATAATTTTATATTCTACTGCTGCAGGCTACTTTGGATCCCTTGAGTGAAAAGTCAGGATATAAATCTAAGAATAGCATAGAACCTTGACATTTTCATGAAATGCATAGAAATGACAAACAGAATTTTCCAAAATCTCTGTTTTTATTATACAGAGTAAAATACGTCCTATAGCGAGCAACCCTGTGCCTAGAGCCATTACACAGAGCTTATACTTTTAATGCAGTACATCCGGGAGCCAGAACACAGAGTCAAGGAAGATAAGAAACCTAAGAAGAGAGCTAGTCTCGCTCTGCTAGAGCCACGAGGTGTGTATCGATTTCTGCTTCTGTCAGGATCCTAAGGGGGAAACAAGGGAAATTTCATCAGTATAAGCTTCACTTTCTCTCATAAGTACAGACGAAGAACTCAGTGGCACTCTGATACAGCTTAATATTTGCTTATATTTTCAGGTGCACATCAGAGGAAGAAAAAACAAGAAAAATAAAGAGAGAGGATGCTGGCCTGATTGTTTAGTGTAAGTGTTCTGCACTGCTCTGCAAAGGTCTTGGACTTGATTCCTGGGCCAACTTCACCCAACACGCAATATTTCCTAACTACTGGTGAACCTATATTAGTTAGCTTTCCTTGTGCTTAGCTAATAAACGTTGGCCTCTCTTGCAATGACCCCCACTAGGACACCCCTCTGATAACAAATCCATTGTTTATAAACTGAATGGCGGCCAATCAAGTCAAATAAATAATAATATCCTTAAAAGAGCAGCAATGATCACTGGTAATTGGACCATGACCTCTCACCTGGCAGCACAGTGTCAAGGTACAATCGTTTATGACAAGAGTACCCGTGAGATCATTATCCATTCTTACCATCTGCCACAAGGTGACATATCATATAACATAAGGGACATCATACTCTGCATGTATTAGCTTACATCAAGACAAAAGTGCCAGCAACTGGGTATGTACAGACATTTCTAACCCTATTATCCAAACCTATCCTTACCCCCACCTCAATTTTTGTGATTGTAATTATACCTTTACTTTTAACTTCATACCATTTCCTTTGATCTTTAACATTATTTTTGTACGTTTTAAATTTGTAAATCGCTCAGTTCCACTTTCTGTATATATGCGGTATATAAAATCCTTTTAAATAAATAAAATTTGGATATTGGCAGCTTGCATGAAACACTAATTTTAAGTGTCAGGTCTAACCACTGGATAAATGAGAAGTGGATGATGCCACTAGAATATTTTGATTTTTCCTAAATTTTAGGGCACAACACACACTTTTTTCTATAAAGTGAGAAGCTGTCTTTGACACAAAAACCCCCCACTCAAGACCTCACATATCATGCATCTGGCTTTTGTGATAAAGCTCTATTAAAGTTGCTTCCGTACCTCAGTGGCAGACATACAACCCACTGTGAACGTTAACAGATAGAGAGCGGTCTCCCTGTGCTACTTTTGTACAGGATTTCCACAGTAAAGATTTCATTTTTAAATTTTCAGTCATCTCATGCATGTAAATGTCATCAGTTGTGGCATTATGGAATACTTGTCTCCAACGTTACACGGTTTTTGATACTTGCTATTTTATTTGCTCCCTGTTTCACATGGAGGAAGTACAGAAATTCCAGGGAGCTTAGCTGTGTACTGCAATTTCCCAACTCAAACTCTTCAGAAACCAATAAAAGTCAAGTAAAAATGACAGTTTTCTCATGTCAAGTTTACTTTTTTTTTTGTTGGCACTTTTGATTAACAATGCAGTTAAAAGTCATGCACCCACTACTGGAGTGAACGGCCTGCCAGCGTATTCTGTAAACCACCCTGGGCAGTCCTTCGTTTAGAAGTTTGGTCCTGAAATTTAAGTAAATTCAATATTTCAGCACTGAAGGAAAAAGTTTCTAACAGCCACAAAAGACAAGATAATTACCCAATAAACAGGATAATCAAAGGCACAGAGATATAAAGGAACTGCATAGTTCAACACAGAACCCTTGGTAGAGGGGTTTAGACCCTCTACCAAGGGTTATTGATAGCCAATAACCCAAATACTAGGCCAGTGCTTCTTAACTGCTGAGCCAGAGCAACTTTTTTTTTTTTGCCAGTTCGCAGAGCAGCGGCGACTGCTCAGACCGGTGGCTAGCGAGGAGCTCAAGCCCCATCAGCCAAATAAGTGGCAGTGGAGGAGGAAGTAAGCAGCACAGCAGTGCACAAGCAGCTCTTCTGCTGCTTCTTTCTCCTCCAGTTGCATCTTGACAGTGGGGAGGCAGGTGGAAGGGGAGAGTGTGCCCAAGAGGAGAGAGAGAGAATTCTGGAGGAGAGGGTAGTAAAGCAAACTGGAGAAAAGGGGAGAGGAGAAACTGGAAGGGGAAGGGGGTAAGAGTGAGGGGACATGAATAACCCACTCCACCCATCTGCTAACTGGGAGGGAGAGATGATACAAGGATTTGATTAAAAAAAAAAAAAAAGAGTAGCTGGATAAACCTAAGGGTTACTGGCTTTGCAGCCACTAAGGCTACTGTAGGCAGCACTGCCATCAATGTGGCTGGGTTGAGACTGGAAAAAAAGAGACTTCAGGCTCAGGTGTCTCTCCCAACTCCACCAGCCAGCCGGTCCAGGACAAAATAAGATGGCAGCTGCCCAGTCCCTGGCATCAAAATGTTGAGAAACACTATATTGGATCACATGACCTACCCCTAATTCCCACTAGTAAAAGGTTAAATGCATTCAATGTACAAGTCACAAGAAGATTCTGTACTTCAAGCTTACCTGAATTGAGGATTGTCCAGCGTAACCACGCCAACTTCAAGCTCTGAAGGTTTAAAATCAATGGACAGCACAGTGGATAGACAGGTTAAAGCCGTCTGGAAGAAGAACACAAGAACATATCTAAAAGCTGCATGTCACACTGCTCAGACATGCCTCCAAGCCTCCAGTCTATGTGCCCGATGCATTTATCTCAAAGTCCTCTTGCCCTGTTCCCCCCTCTGGGTCCCTACACGAGCAAGGGGTTTCCATTCCAAGCAGTAATGCATATTCCATGAGCCCTCATCAAGTCAGGAAGTTTCCATCACATATCAGATCTAAAAACAGTCATTACTAACAATACAATCTTCACCTATTATTAAAAACAGTTTTCTGTTTACCCTATAAATTACAGATGTGTACCAAGCATAGAAAACATTCAGCCAGCATGACTGCATCAGTGGCTAAATATTCCAGGCTCTGTATTCTCGCCACTTATTCCCCCCTCTTTACAGACCGTCATCTTACTCCATCCCTTCTGCCAACTAGATATGCTGCTCTGATTTTCTTCTCTTAAATCTAGAGCTACTTTAAATACAGCTCTATAGCTAGACATTATGGGGCGGATTTTAAAAGCCTTGCACGCCGGTGCGCCTATGTTCCATAGGCCTACCGGCGCGTGCAGAGCCCCGGGACTCGCGTAAGTCCCGGGGTTTTGAGGGGGGCGGGGTTTCGGCCCGGGGCAGTCCAGGGGCGTGGCCGCGCCCTCCGGAACCACCCCCAGGTTGCGTCTCGGTGCGCTAGCGGCCCGCGGGGATTTACTTCTCCCTCCGGGAGGTGTAAATCCCCCGACAAAGGTAGGGGGGGTGGGTTAGATAGAGGAAGGGAGGGGAAGGTGAGGGGAGGGCGAAAGCGAGTTCCCTCCGAGGCCGCTCCGATTTCGGAGCGGCCTTGGAGGGAACGGCGGCAGGCTGCGCAGCTCGGCGCGCGCCGGCTACACGAAATCGGCAGCCTTGCGTGCGCCGATCCAGGATTTTAGCGGATACGCGCGTTTCTACTAAAATCCAGCGTACTTTTGTTTGCGCCTGATGTGCCAACAAAAGTACGCGAAGGCGCGCTTTTTGAAAATCTACCCCTATGTCTCCGTGTAACAGCAATACTGGTCCCTACATCTCAAAAGATTGGCCCAAGTGTGCTACCTTCAGCAAAAACCATCTAATGAAAAATGTCTCGCCTTAAGCAATGGCAAAAGATGACTTTTTATTTTAAGAAACTTAGGTACAGATGAATGAGATAGGGTTTTTTACATAATATTATCTTAAATTCTTGGTTTCAGCAAAAATCAAGAGAAGGGCCTCTGGTTTCCTGCAATTCCACAACTGCAACAATGGCTACCGAATGTAGACCTTGCCCGGGATTTGACAATCTCTACCGAACTGCAGAAAGCTGGCCAGCCAAGCAAGGAGCCAGAAGGCTGGGCAGGCAGACACACATGGGGTCTCGCTCCTTCCCCACCTGCCTATCTGCTGATCACCCTCCAATGGCTAAACAGGAGGGGGATCAAAGCCAGACCTGCAGTTTCACAGCCTGGAACATTGTGCCAGTGCCTGGGGTTTTACATAGTTCAAACCGCAAGCCTGTCCAGCGTGGCAGGAAAATTGCATTCTCTTCCTCCTTTGTCCAACAGGGAGGGAGAGGCAGGCTCAGGAGATGGAGAGAGAGAAGAAAAAAATAGGACAGATAAGGGAGGAAAAGAAAGAAGACCGGCAATGGGAGTATGAGAAGAAAGGGAAAGGACTAGAGATGAGTAGGAGATTAGGGAAGGAAGAGGGCACAGTTTGGGGGGCACAAAATTGGTAAGAGATGTCCAAGGTTGGTGGACAGAAGGAAGAAATGAAGGTGAGAGGCAAGGGTGATGAGATATTGGCAGGATGAGGGGGCTGAAGAGGCAAGGGGTGGAACTGGGAATCAAGAAGGATGAGCAGCGTAAGGGAGGGAAAACTGCAGGAGGGTTCAAACAAGATACAAAGACAAGAGAGAAAATAATAGTGGAGGGGTGGAGGCAGGCCAGAGAAAGCACCCTGAGGAGATAAAAGACAGGCTGTAGTAAGAGAAGATATGAGAGGAGACAGGAAGGCAGAATAAAGTGGGAAAAGAAGAATGAAAAGTACAAAAAGAAAAAATGAAATGGAGAAAAGAATGAAAGGGAACCAAAAGAGAAAAAAATAATTTAGACACACAAAGGCTGTAAAACTATTTTATAATGTTCAATGGTTTTCATATTAAATATAAACTGTATGCAAACATGACAGAACTGCTGAATTTACCCCCCTGAGCTGTTGCAGGAAATATCAAGAGTCACTCAGCAACTTGAACTTGTCCACTAATATCCCCCAACCTCCCACTCTCTCCAATTTATACACTTTCTTGTCCACCCATGTAGACTTACCTCAACTGTTTGCTCAAACGTCCAATCAAATTTCTTCTTCACTTTCTTTTCCAGGAAGCTGGTGGCCTCGGTTTGTTTGACTCCTGCAGCTGTGGCCTTAAAGCCACAATAGTAACCCGCAGGATCACATTTATATACCTGAGCTCCATGCTCTTCATCCACCCCAATCAAAATCATACCTGCAACACAAAAGAACCCAGACTGGGCACTTGTCTTTCATTTTCCTGATTGGTTAAGAACTAGGATCTGACAAATCAGCCCTCATATGTAACAGTCCCATCTGCTTCTCTAATGGAGCCCTTTCCAACACTAACCCCCATCCCGTCTACCAAATACACTATCACACCTCTGTTCCATACAGATCACTGTGAACATCGATACCCTTATCTGTAGCACCCATTTCATTTCTGGCCCTTCCCTATCAGCCCTATAATTTTACAGAGCTAGCTATTCCAACGGAAAGAACATTTGTGATTTTTGTCAATATCTGCTATTTAAGTAATATTCCTCATCACACTTCCCACATTAACTTTTGGTACCTCTTATTCCAATGCCACTCTTGAATCTTCACATTTCCATGCTGACATACAGCATATCCTATTCAAGTATTAGCCCCGATACCTTAACACTGACTTGCAGCTCACTTCAGCCGTGTATATTCACCCTCCTCATGCACAGTGTGTGCGAAGTTGGGAAGAATTCTTGCTATGATTTGAAGATTAAGATGTCAGCAGCTTTGTGTGGCAGTGAAAAGTTTAAAAATGAGAGGCCAATTATATTACTATCAAAACATAAGAGAGGGTGGGCATGCTCAGGCATCTGGATTGTCCAGAGGATCAGTTTCTCCAATTCAATTATACCTGGACTTAAGCTACTTTTGAATTCAGAGAAGAGGTGGTCTTTAACTACAGCAGATTTTGCTATGTAAATGAAGCTACAAAAGGCCGCTTCTCTCTCTCTCTCCATTTTTTTCCCTCAAGACACATTGCAGATTTATATTCGTATCAACTTCTTGGCCACATTATTAGTTTACAACAACATATGCAGTCAATACTGAGGACTGCAGTCACAGCCCCCGATCTCTGACAATGCTGTAACATCACAGGAAATTGCTCACAGAACAGACTGTAAGCTCTATGGAACAGGGACTATTTCTTATATGTATCTGTACAGTGCTGTGCACATCTAGTAACACTACAGAATTAAGTAATAGTAATACCCTACTGCAGCTCCAGTTGCTTTCCTATTTTGGGCTACATAAGAATATGAGAACATAAGATATGCCATACTGTGTCAGACCAAGGGTCCATCAAGCCCAGCATCCCATTTCCAACAGTGGCCAAACCAAGTCACAAGTACCTGGCAAGTACCCAAACATTAGATAGATCACAAGCTACTACTGCTTATTAATTACTGTCATAGCAGTTTATGGATTTATCCTCTAGGAACTTAAAAAGCACAAAGGAAGGCGAGCTATAATAGCCGTCAGGTTGTATGCAAACATTACTTGTAAAGGTTTGACTTTACAAGTGGAGATCGATGTTTGCGAACGATTCAAGACGGAACAACATAAGAGATCATACATTGCCCTATATGATCATCTTTTATCCTTAGTTTGTACACAACCAATGAACTTAAGAAGATTGATGTAAGCCCCTGAGGCAGCCGTTTTGAAACGGCGAAACTCGGCCAGAGTCGGGCTACCCTTGTGTCTCTACTTCAATAAAGGATTTAATTTTAGACTACAGGCATCTATTTTCTTCTTTTCATCCTCTAGGAACTTATCCAAACCATTTTTAAACCCCGTTACACAAACTGCTGTAACCACATCCTCTGGCAGTGAATTCCAGAGCGTAACACTTGCGCTGAGTGAAAAAAATATTTTGATTTCTTTAAATGAGCTACTTGCTAACTTCATGGAGTGCCCCCTGGTCCTTCTATTATCTGAGAGAGTAAATAACTGATTTATATTAATTTGTTCATGTCCTTCCATGATTTTGTAGACTTCTATCATATCCCCCCTCAGTAGTCTCTTCTCTAAAACTGAACAGCCTTAACTTCTTTAGCCTTTCCTCATAGGGCAGCCATTCCATGCCCCTTTATTTTGGTCACCCTTTTCTGCACTTTCTCCAGTGCAGTTATATCGTTTTTAAGATGTGATGACCAGAACTGCACACAGTATTCAAGATGCAGTGTCACCATGGAACGATACAGAGGCATTATCATATCCTCCATTTTATTTTCCATTCCCTTCTTAATAATTCCTAACATTCTGTTTGCTTTTTTGATTGCCACAGCACACTGGCCGACGATTTCAAAATATTATCCACTATGATCCCTGGATCTCTTTCCTGGGTGGTAACTCCTAAGATAGAACCTAACATTGCATAACTACAGCAAGCGTTATTTTTCCCTATATGCATCACTTTGCACTTGACTACATTAAATTTCATCTGCCATTTGGAAGCCGAAACTTCCAGTCTCACAAGATCCTCCTGCAATTCATCACAATCAGCTTGAGATTTAACTACTCTGCATAATTTTGTGTCATCTGCAAATTTGATCACCTCACTCGTTGTACTCCTTTTCCAGATCATTTATAAATATATTAAAAAGCACCGGTCCAAGTACAGATCTTTGAGGCACTCCACTGTTTACCTTTTTCCATTGTGAAAATTGACCATTTAATCCTACTCTGTTTCCTGTCTTTTAACCAACTTGCAAGCCACAAAAATCACCTCCTATCCCATGACTTTTTAGTTTTCTTAGATGCCTCTAATGCGGTACTTTGTCGAATGCCTTCTGAAAATCCAAATACACCATATCTACAGGCTCACCTTTGTCCACATGTTTATTCACCCCTTCAAAAGAAAATGTAGATTTGTGAGGCAAGGCTTCCCTTGGGTAAATCCATGTTGACTATGTCCCATCAAACCATGATTATTTAAATGTTTTGTGATTTTATTCTTTATAACAGTTTCCACAATTTCTCCTGGCACTGAAATCAGGTTCACCGATCTATAGTTTCCTGGATCAACCCTGGAGCCCTTTTTAAATATAGGGATTACATTGGCCATCTTCCAATCTTCAGGTACACTGGATGATTTTAATGATAGGTTACAAATTTTTACTAATAGGTCTCAAATTTCATTTTTTAGTTCTTTCAGAGCCCTGAGGTGTATACCATCCGGTCCAGGTGATTTACTACTCTTCAGTTTGTCAATCAGGCCTACCACATTATCCAGGTTCACTGTGATTTGGTTCAGTTGATCTGAATCATCACCTATGAAAACCTTCTCCAGAACGGGTATCTCTCTAATATACTCTTCAGTAAACACTGAAGCAAAGAAATCGTTTAAGCTTTCCACAATGGCCTTATCTTCCCTAAGTGCCTTTGATCCCTTGATCATCCAACGGTCCAACAAACTCCTTTGTAGACTTTCTGCTTCAGATATATTTTTAAAAGTTTTTATTCTCAGTTTTTGTCTCTATGGCCAACTTCTTTTCAAATTTTCTCTTAGCCTATCTGAGCAATGTCTTACATTTAACTTGCCAATGCTTATGCTTTATCCTATTTTCTTCTGATGGATCCTTCTTCCAATTTTTGAATGAAGATCTTTTGGCTAAAATAGCCTCTTTCACTCACCTTTTAACCATGCCGGTTATCGTTTTGCCTTCCTTCCACCTGTGCTTCCAGGATTTTTTTTTTTTTTTTAACAATGTCCATGCTTGTTGCACACTTTTTATCTTTGTAGCTGCACCTTTCCGTTTTTTTTTTCTATTTTTCTCATTTTGTCAAACTTTTACTTTTGAAAGTTTAGCACTAGAGCCATGGATTTACGTACTGTCCCCCTTCCAGTCATTAAATCAAATTTGATCATATTATGATCACTATTGCCAAGCAGCCCCACCACTGTTACCTCTTTCACCAAATCCTGCGCTCCACTAAGAATTACATCTAAAATTGCTCCTCTCTTGTTGGCTCCTGAACAAATTGCTCCATAAAGACTGTCTTTTATTCTAACCACAAACTTTCTCTCTCTAGCATGCCCTGATGTATTTTATCTAGTCAATATTGGGTTAATTGAAATCTCCCATTATTGCTGCACTACCAGTTTGGTTAGCTTCCCTAATTTCTCTTAGCATTTCACTGTCCGTCTCACCATTTTGGCCAGGTGGACGGTAGTGTACTCCTATCATTATTATCTTCCCCAACACACAAGGGATTTCTACCCATAAAGCCCCGGACAAAAAGCGCCATCCCGCCTCAAAGATGCTCCTCTCTGTCATTACGATGTAATTTTTTACCCTGGTATAGCACTGTCCCATTGGTTATCCTCTTCCCACTATGTCTCAAATATGCCAATTAAGTCTATGTCATCATTCACTGCTATACACTCTAATTCTCCCATCTTACTTCTTAGACTTCTGGCATTAGCATACAAACATTTCAAAGTGAGTTTTTTGTTTATATTTACATTCTGCTTTTCAGTTGACAGGGATAAATTGGAATCTTTTAGCTCAGGTCAGTTTTTAATTACAGGCACTTGGACTACTTTTCTTATTATTGGATCCTCTCTTTTGGGATGCCCTAACTCTATTGCTTCATTAGTATCCTTTGAATATACCTCCCTCTGAACCATGCACTGCTGAGTGACTGTCAGCTTTCCCCTTTGTTCTAGTTTAAAAGCTGCTCTATCTCCTTTTTTAAATGTTAGTGACAGCAGCCTGGTTCTAATCTGGTTAAGGTGGAGCCCATCCCTTCAGAAAAGATTTCCCCTTCCCCAAACGGTTCCCCAGTTCCTTACAAAACTGAATCCCTCTTCTCTGCACCATTATCTCATCCACACATTGTACCTCCTTCTTTCTGCACTCCTGATGGTAATTTATCTGCTTCCTTACTGCCATTTCTTCCCTCTTGCCCTCTGAAATTTATCCAGATACGAAGCCTCCAAGAGCTCATAGAACTGGCAAGGATGTGCCCCAAGATTAACCTGATTAATGCCGAAACTAAGCTAAATGCTTGAGCTGATCAACTGTGAACATATGCTTTCAGCAGTATGCCAGTAGCAGTTAGGAAGGGCCCCTAAGCATAGATCCCTGCTAGCTAGCAAAAATCACCATCACCCATGTCACATGGAGGAGAGTCCCATCTGCTAGAATATTTAATATGCTTACAGCAACCAAGGGGCCTCATCTCGGCATTCTGCGTGTAGACCTGAGAAATGTCTGCGATCCTTTTGCACAGCATATCCACTGGTATCTCATAACCATATTTGTACTTCCAGTTTGCAGCTTCATAGCGAGCTCTCTGCACCTGGGACCTGCTGTCAGCTGATACAAGAAAACAAAAATTGCCACTTGTTATTGCTCTTTGGAACAAAAGAAGGCTCAGATACTGTGTTCATGAAATACTACAACTGCCAATTGTGATGGTAGTTAGTATTGCAGACCTATGACCACTGGGAACAGAATACAGCACACTGTCAGCAAACCTGAACTTTCAAACAGCGAGAATTCTGTCACTGTGATTCAGTCAAAAGTGAACTAATGTGCTAGAACTGTAAAGCTCTGTATCCTAAGTATCACAAAACCATACAGTCCCCTAAACCTTTTAACCCAGTCAATTGCTCCCACTAGCCCCTCTGTGGGGTACTGCAAGAGTGTGGGCCGAACTTCTGTGTCAAGTCAATCTTCTCCCTTTCAAAAAAAATCTGCTTCTACTTTATTTCCATTTACAGCTCTTGTTGAGCTGGCATTACTGCCTTTAGCAATGAAACTTAATTGAACCATGGTTTACAAAAACATATATTTGTATCTTTTTAATCTTGTAGTTGCTGGCAAAAAAAAAAAAATCAGTCTACCCACACTAACAGATATCGATGGCACCTTTTATCCAAATAGGATCTCAATGTATTCTGTAATTTAATATTTGAGGAACACCAAATGGCAAATCTGGAAGCATATTTTTGGTGCTTGGGCTGCATGAGAGCTTCCAAACATAAAACAATGAAAAAGTTGGTAGTAGGGTCACTCAATTACAAGAATTTTAAACAAACAAGAAAAAAAAAAAAAAAAAAAAAGGATAAAATCTTGAGGATTTTTTTTTTTTAATTAAGCACTTTCTTTACTAAAGAGCCCATTACCTGTCATTCCTGTCATTACACAGCCGATAGTTTCAGTTATTCTGAATAAATGAGTAACTGTGTTGGAATCCAGTAACTTGTCCTATAGAAGGCAAAAAAAACCCAAACACTTTAGAAAATGTGTGTGTGTTGTGTATTCTCATTTGCTGGGACTTCAAGGAGAACAAACATGAAACCACATCCACTAGTTAAACCCTACCCCTGGGAAACATTGCAAATCTAACAGCTACAGTGCTTGTACATTTTTCAAATTTGATGTCTAAAAAAGTCATATCAGAATGCATTAACATAGGTGTTTATGTCATTGATTTATACAACACACTCTACACTTTCATCATGAAAGAACATTTATAAAACTTATTTCGAAAGTAATTAAAAATTACAAACCAAAATGTCTTTATTGCACAAATCTTCACAACCCTTGACTCAATACTTGGTGGAAGCTCCTTTGCAGCAGCAGTAGCAATGAGTCTTTTAGAATAAGTTTGTCAACTTTGCACAATGGTGCAGCGTTTGCCACTCTTCTTAGCAGATGAGCTCACACTCCTTCAAGCTGGCCAAGGATCATCTGTAGACTGCAGTTTTCAAGACCTGCAACAGATCTTCTATTGGATTCAGGTCTGGGCTTTGACTGAATCACTCAAGGACATTCATTTTCCTTTTGCTAAGCCACTCTGTTGCGTTTGCTTTGTGCTTAGGATCACTTTACTGCTGAGAGGCGACTTCTCCCCTGTCCCATGTCTATGGCAGACCGGAACAGGTTTTCCCTCCAGAATCTGCCTGTCCTTTGCATCAACCATCTTCCTCTTGATTTTTACAAGTCTCCTCATCCCTGCTACTACAAAGCATCTCCACAACATAATGCTGCCACCATCATGCTTCGATGTAGAGATGGCATTAGAGTGATTTGCTGTGTTTGTTTTACACCACCTACCGTGTTTCCCCAAAAATAAGACATCCCCCAAAAATAAGACCTAGTAGAGATTTTGCCGAATTCTTAAATATAAGACCTCCCCCGAAAGTAAGCCATCCCTTGTAAACAGGGGCGGATTGACCTATCGGGGGATCGGGCTTCCCCCGGTGGGCCGGTCAATCCTGTGACGTCATTTTTTTATTTTTTTTGAAATAAAGTTTCCAGGGGCAGACGCGAGCAGTGGTATCCGGAGGGGAGCCGATGCGCCCGGGCGCAAGGAGGCTCATGCGGCCGCTGAGCCTCCTTTCCCGAAGAAAAAGATTGCGTTCAAACGGCTGATGCTCTTCCTCCTTCCTGCCTGTGCGCCCCGGAAGTAAACATTGCCGGAGCCGCGTGGGCAGGAAGGAGGAGGAGCATCAGCGTGTGCAGAAGAGGAGGAGCCGCTGCGGGCTGCTGCGAATCCCAAGTCGCAGCGGCCCAAGAAGAGGAAGAGGCCCGGTAGCAGGGCCGAGGAAGAGGCCCGGTAGCAGGGCTGCCGCGGCCCGAGAAGTTCAGGGCTGCTGCAGAGCCCATCCTGTGGCGACCTGCGAAGAGGAGGCCCAGAGGCGAGAGAGAGGCTGAGGGTCTGTAGAGGGTGTGTGCGTGCGTGTATGAGATGAGTTAAGAGATTGTGTATGGGAGTGAGGATCTGAATGTTTGCAGAGGCAGCATGTGAGAGCCTGTGTGTGTGTGAGAGAGACAGTGTGTGACGGTGAGAGCCTATGCTTGAGAAAGACAGCATGTGGGAGCGAGAGAGAGCCTGGGTGTGTGAGAGAGTCAGACAGCATGTGCCAGTGAGAGACTGTGTGTATGAATGATTGTATGAGAGAGAGCATGTGACAGTGAGAGCCTGTGTGTGTGTGTGAGAGAGAGAGAGAAATGCATGTGAGAATGAGAACCTGACTGTGTTTGAGGGAAGAAGATGGAGAAAAAAGAAATATGGAAGAAAAAAGGACAATATAAAAGGAAATGGCAAAAAAATAAGAAAGGGAAGGTGGAAAAAAAAAAAAGCCTGTGACCAACCGATTAGAAAACTAACATCAGCCAGCAAAGGTAAAAAAAAATAAATTACTTTTTAGTGTTTGGCACATGTAATCTTTGGGAATGTGCAAGAATAGCACTTTCTCTATGCGGATCTCACAATGTACGAGATCAGCATGGAGAAAGTGGAAGCCCACGGGGCCTGCACAGAGGAGGCAGCAGAATGGGCTTCAGTGTCAGTAGCAGCAATCGGCGCCTCCCCAATAGCCATGTGGCAGCAGTGACAGTGGCAGCAAGATTACTGACATCTGGGGATGGTGGCAGTACCAGTTGGGGGACCCCTTCCAAGCAGTGTGCAGAGGTTCAAAAGCAGCAGTCAGCCCAAGCTGACTACCATGAATGCTGCACACTCTTACCTCTCTCTGACAGCACACTGGTGGGACATGGCTGACGCAGGGGCAGCCAGCAGCTCTACAGTATTAGACATCCCCTGAAAATAAGGCCTAGTGCATCTTTGGTAGCAAAAATTAATATAAGACACTGTCTTATTTTCGAGGAAACATCATGTAGCATGGATATTTCGGGGAAATATCATGTAGCATGGAGACCAAAAAGTTCCACTTTGGTCTCATTAGGCCACACAACCTTCTCCCACATGTATGCAGCTTCCCCCTAAGTGTTTCTTTATAAATGCTATGCAAGTCATTATACTGCTGGTCTTCACCAATGGCTTCCTTCGTGCCACCCTCCCATACAGGCCTTCTTTGTACTGTAATATTGAAAATGTTGACAAATCACATTTGCCACAGTTTCAGCCAGAGAACAAATCCTTTTAAGTAATCTTAGGCCTCACGGTGGCCTTCCGCAGCAGTTTCCTTAATCCACGGTTACTGATTTTGGAGGGATGGACTGATTGCAGCGGTGTCTTGGTGTTGCCAAACTATTTCCACTTTACAATGAAGGACCTGTCAGTGCCTCAAGGGATATTCAAATACATTGAAATGTTCTTATAGCCTTCCCCCAATCTGTACTTTTGAATAACATTATCCCAGAATTCTTTCAGCAGTTCCTTGTTTGGCATATTTTGACATTTACTTCAAATTCACTTCATACAAGAGAAACAGCTTGATTCTTCAGTCAGGATTATTTGAATCAGCTCAACTACTGTGATTGGACACAGGTGGGCTCTTATTTGGGCCTTGTAAGGCAATTGTTTGAACTGGAGCTAATTTGGGTTTGCTATGACAAAGGGTATGAAGACTTTTGCAATCAAGAATATTTTTTTACTCTTATTGACTTTGGAAACATTTCTATAATTGTTCTTTCATAATAAAAATGTAAAGTATGTTGGGTAGATCAGTGAAACAAACTCCTATTTTGATACATTTTGTTTTGTATTTTTTAGACAGCAGGATGTAAAGACTTTTCAAGACACTGTAGATGTCAAGTACTGGATGCGTTTCTTAAAATGTCAGCAGAAGTCTACTTTGGTGGTCTTAATCCTGTAATGTTTGTACTGTATGATATAAAAAGCAGTACTCTTATATAGCAAAGTAACTTCCATGAAAAAAATTCAAATGAGAAGAAAGTTTCCCTCAGGTAGCTGCTTGTTGGGAGCATGAACTGTGTGATATAGAAACATGGCGATATCATTTGATGATGTGAAAAGTAGTGAGAGGTTCAGATACCCGATAAGATGATAGTATGTCCCAAAGAAGGTCAGGAAAAAATATGGAGCAGCATGAAGGAGATAGAGCAACACGACATCCCCAGCTCAAATAAGGCATTTTGCAAGCTTGTTGCCTTGAATAAACGCTTGTTGATCCAAAGAAGCATGCTGGCTCGGTTAAAGTAATGAGCACCACACTCACACCACAGCAGCATTTTCTGTATTTGTCTGTCAATTTTACTTACAGGCACTTTTTTCTGTGTGACGACTACAGCACAGTCTTTTCCGCGTACAGCTACTGATGTAAGGCCGCCTTGGTTGATTGCCTTAAAGGCATATTCTGCAAAACACAAACAGCAGTCACTACCATAATGGAAGAAACTTGTAAAGCTGAGGGCATCCATTTATCTGCATTGATTTCTTTAAAGCCTCACAATTCTACAACTGTTTTATGGGAATTGATGGTGCATTTTAATACCATTTCTTCAATTAAAATATAGTTTTACAATGGTATGGAATAAAATCAGATACAGAGAACAAAACCATGACAGTGCTCTTTCAGATTACTCTCGGAGATCTACCTGCTCAATGCCACATTCTTCCATGCTGGTGGAAAAAGCACTAAACACTACTTTCCTAGGGATATGTGCCTGCTAATCAACAGCAGTCACCACTCTATGACAAAGCTCTGGGCTGCTCACTTAGCCTGACCCATAACAGGGTAGAGAAAGAGGGTAACAATGCTGCCCCCCCCCCCCCCGCAAACCACACTGCACCCCAAAAAAAACTAAAACAGGAAGATTAAGAGCATTACTCAAAAAGGATTTTTCCATTCTGTGCCTATGGAAAAAAACAATAATTGAATAAGACTCTAGGAGAGTAATTTTCAAAACAGCCCACAAAAGGAAGCTGGAAAAAATATGCCCAAGTTACATACATTTTCAAAGTATTCATAAGTCTGCTTAGAAAAATATCCCACCAGAACTACCATCACAAGTTACATCTGCTATTTGGTGCACACACATTTTTCCTAAAGTTACATGCATACGTGCAAATTTTATAAAGTACGTGTGTAAATCCAAACCCCTCTCCTCAGTCTGTGTAGTCTTACACATGAACATGACATACATGCAAAGATTCCCCCTAATATCAAGCAGGCAATTTTATAAAATGGCACTGCCAAAATGTTCGTTATTTTTTTAGGTGAGGTTAATAAGCAAGAGGTTGCTAACATCCTGGGATATGCTGCGCTAGAGCTTTAACGCTCACGTTAATTATCGCAATGTGTGTTAAAATGTGTTTTATCGTTGAAAATAACACTATAATGTGATGTGTAATCAGGCTAGGTTAAGGTGTAGTTATTCAGTGCGAAACTGGCAGCGAAAACACAGCATACCTTTTGCTGTCGGTGAAGTCTTCGCGGCGTCAGCCCCGGTGCCACCCCCGACTCCTCCTCTTCCGGGGCTGACGCCGCCCCAATCTTGGTATCACACGCGATAAAGGACTTTTCGCGTGCGAAATGTCCCTTGTCGCATGCGATCCGCTTGGAAAATGACCCCCTATGTGTTGAGGTTAATGGAAAATTTGCCTAGCCATGACCCCTTTTTCTAACGTGGGCATTAGGCTTGCTATAAATATAGCAAAAATGATAAATCTAGGCCTGAGATAGCATGGTTTCACCAGAAGTCAAACAAATCTAATCAATTTAATTGACTGTGGGACCAGACAGTTATATTAGGGAAGAACACTATATGTAGTGAATTTGGACTTCAGGAAAAGCCTTTGATACAGTTATGCATAGATATGGGTCCTAAAGTGACTGACTGGGTTAGAAATTAGTTGAGTGAGAGGCAATAAAAGGTAGTGATAAACTGAGTTCACTCTAAGAAAAGAGGTGCTACCACTTGTATACCACAGGGATAGGTCCTCAGTCTAGTTCTCCAACATTTTTTTTGTCAGCGATTACTGCAGAAGGGCTACTGGGAAATGTTTGCCCTTTTTCAGATGATACGAAAATCTGCAATAGGGTGGACACCTTGGAAGATGTGGAAAACATGAGGAGGGATCTAGTGAAACTTGAGGAATGGTCTAGAGTTGGCAATTAAAATTTAATTCTAAAAATGCAAGCTCATGCGTGTGGGTTGCAAAAACCAAAAGAGAGCGGTCCAGTAAAGGGGTGAAACTCTTTTGTGCACAATACAAGAGAGGGTTTGGGGGGTGATCATATCTGATAATCCCAAAGGTAGGTAAATAGACAAGGTGATGGCAAGAGCCAGAAGGATGCGCTTTAATGAATAGACAGAGGAATAGCAGTAGGAAAAAGGAAGTGATAAGGCCTCTGTTTAAGTATCAGCAAAACCTGATTTGGAATACTCTGTACAATACTGGAGACTACACCTTCAAAGGATATAAACCAAATGAAATCAGTCTAGAGGGCAGCTATAAGATGGGTCAATGGTTTTCATCATAAAGTGTATGGGACAGACTTCAAGATCTAAACATGTGTATTCTGGAGGAAAGGGGTTATAAGTGTAGGGTTTTAGCAGTGTTGAATTTCAGCCTGATTGTGCTTTTTCTAATGTTTCCTTTCATCATTTTTTATTTAACCTACTTACGTGTCCCTCCAGTCATTCCTCCTTAACATAGCACAGTGCTAGAGGTCTGCCCTGGGCTGTGGCTGCTGCTCTACTTGAGACGCATTCTGGGTGCTACCGACAGCTCCTCTCATTAACAGGTACTACATTTTAGGCATCTAGGCAACCCAGTACCCAGTGCAGTTCCAGTGTTCTATAAACTGTCAGAAAAATCACCAGGACTACAAAGGAAAATATATAAAAAGATATCCCTGCAGAATCTCATGAGACAAATCTTACAGGCTGCTTTCAGAAGTGTTTAAATGTTAAACTACCACCTTTGAACAAAGTTGCACCTGCCTTGGAACATGCTCTCATTTTTACAACTAATAGTAAATTCTATTGTAAAACAAGACATAACTAAAAAGAGCTAAAGACATAACACAGTGCTCACTAGTGGTGCAAAAATCACATGCATAAAGTCTCCTGGTTGGGGGGGGGGGGGGGTTTCCTAAAAATCGGTGCCTGCTGCTAATATGGGTAGAGCTGCTGCCACTGTAGTGAACCTGAGCCCAGAAGCTACAACCTGGACCCAACTGGAGTTAAAGCTGCTGCAAATGGGCCATGAAGAACCTTTGCAGCTAGCCCAGGCCTGTAGAAAGCCAATGCGCCCGAGAGCTACTCCCTAGCCACACAGGAGGGGGAAGGAAGAGGGCATAAGGCTAAAGAAAGAGGAATGGGAGTGGGGCAAGCAAAAAGTATTAAATCCAAAAAAAAGAGGCAAAAAGAAAGACCAAAGGTGAATGCTGCCCCAACCCCAAACAAAAAGAGCAAGAAGAGGAAAAGTCATAAAAATGAAAATTTTGCCTTGGTTCCTACAAATGTTCTAAATATTTTTCAACCCCTGTTGCTCATATTCAAAATGATCCTTTGGTTCCAATTATTTTAGAATGAGAGACAAATGGGTGATATGAACTCAAGTCAACCAGGTTTGCAATTTTATTTATAGGAAGGAGGAAAGCAACTGGATATGTTGCAGCACAATTTCTTCCAAGGGAATCGTCTTTTCCTTCTTAAGCGATCAGCTTTCTGAGTGTAGTACAGCATCTCGTTTCCTTCCAACAGTGAAAAATTCAATAGGCTAGCGTGAGTGTCAAAGATATAACCCTTCATGAGCACTGACAATCTAAAAATAATCACTTGTCTCAGACATTAGGACACCATTATATGTATGCATGGAAATAAAGGCTTGTACAGTAATTAGTGAATAATCAAGAAGCCTTCATAGAGTATGCAGAGACATAGGTACTCTGAAAGAACCACAGCCCACTTCCAAGTCCTCCCCTTGCTGGTCTATATTTCTGGTCACACAGAAAATAGCTCATGCAGGTGCTACATGGGGGAGAAGGAGATGAGCCAAGGACACTGCATGATCTTTGAATTCCTTTATCCCACCCCCCACCCCACTAGCTGGCCCACATCAGTTAGCTCTTCTGTGCCATACTGGCATGCCTTTTTCTGCCACAAGCTTACCAGATTTTTGGCAGGCAGATATGAGATATTTGCTCCCATGGCACTAATAGAGATTGCAATGAGTACGCAGTTTAGAAGAGATCTGGAGAAATCTCCTGGTGAAACGTTTTACCAAACTAGACTCAAAATATGTAATGCTCTGATACCTGAGAAACATTCTTTAATTAAAAAGTACATAAAGTACAAAACAATAGTACAACAACAGCCTCAGTTTACTTATTTATTTGCTTATGGCTTTTCATTGTTAGTTCAAGGTGAGTTTACATGTAAACTGTTGCAGTTGTACTGTTGTTTTCAATATAGGTCCAGAAACAATACAACAAATTGTGTAAGTGATCCGATTTAACTCATCTGGCAATTGACCTGCCAAGAAAAAGAAACACTAGAAAACGCAAAATCAGCCGATCAAAGTCAGCTTTTCCCAGAACATAAATCCTTTCT
Organism: Rhinatrema bivittatum; assembly: GCF_901001135.1. Classification (NCBI taxonomy): domain Eukaryota; kingdom Metazoa; phylum Chordata; class Amphibia; order Gymnophiona; family Rhinatrematidae; genus Rhinatrema; species Rhinatrema bivittatum. Next base: position 147,701,214 of record NC_042618.1, on the reverse strand, counting down.
ATGTGGCACATACAGCCATAATACTCTGAATTGGGCCAAGATTCTTTGCATCAATTAATTTTCTTTTTCAGAAAATAAATTGTATTGGTCTTACAGATGTTATTTTCTGCTCCGTTTCTTCCTTTTCTCTCATTCGCTTTCACTTTCTCTGCCTGTTTTTGTCTCATTTTCATTCTCCTTCCTTTTTATTTCTGTTTCTTTCTTTTTCTCTTTCCTTCACTGAATTTTTCATACCTTTCCCTCTCTTTTCTCCTACCCCTTCCTCCTCTCCTTATCTATCATGCTATCCCCTCTCTCCTTATTCTTTTTCATCCTACTCTTCTCTCCTCCCTTCTAATCACCTGCTGTCTACCCAACCTCCTTCTCTTCCAGAGCAACAGCCCCATAACAACTCCAAAAACATGTCATGTCCCAGCAGCCACATAAACAAAAGGAACTATAGTGCTTGCCTTTAAATCCCTTTGCATCTATGGTGTACAAATAAACAGTTGTTGACTTCCTGTCTACATCTCTGACAGGACTCTAAGCTGGTAACTTTCCTCGAAAGCTCTGCACTGTTTCCAGAGGCGTAGGGAGTGAGATTAAAGTTCCCCTCCTAGAAAGGGAGAGCACAGAAAAGTTATAGCCATTCTTTCATGGAGAGATCTTCTCTTCCCTCTGCAGTTATTGGAAAAGGAAACGTAACAAATCGCAGCATTTCTCCTTGAAAGTCTCTTCTTTAACACTGTCCATCTCTCCCTGATCCCTAACTTTTTCATTGCTGCAAGTCACTAACTGCATCCCCACTTTCACCCTTCTGAAATTTAGCAAGCAGTGGTGAAGGAACACCTTTTTGGTTGGGAGGGCTAAGTTAACCAAGCTCTGGCCCTCCCATCTCCTCACTGGTCTTTCTCCTCCCCCCACCATGATCAGCAGCATGAGGAGGAGAGCAGCTGTGCTTCTAGCCAGGTCCTCCTCTGCTGCCTGGCCTGACCACTGCTTTCAGCCACGCAGCTGCACAGAGTACCAAGTGGTTCAAAGCAACAGTCAAGCACAGAGGTGGAGGATGCGGGCAACACAGTACTGCTACCTCCTCATCCTCCTGCCCCAAACAGCTGCTGCTTGCCTGACCTAGCCCTGGATCTTCCACAGGAAATCTCACAGCAATTCTGTGGGAAGGCCAAGAGCCAGATTTTGGTCAGGCCATGGTCCCTTCCATTTCTATGGCTATGTTGGCAACACTGCTGCCCACTCATGGAGTAGTCTGGGAGTCATCTTACTCTTCCTGCAATCCAGCTAGGGTGGGCAAGCACAGTAAAACTGGAGGAGGAGCAATCTCCCTAATGCCAAACCTGACTGCATTCAATTAAAATATGAAGTGCAGAGTCATTTCCGCAACTCTCTACCTTCCAGGGTCTCAGATTCTGCAGAAAGTAAAAGCCCTGTAAGACTTTTAAATTGTTGTGTCTGTGTCCCTGCTAGACTATAACTACCATAAAACAAGGCATTTCTTATATGTATCTGTACAACGCTACATATATCTACATTGTAGTGGTACAAAGGCTTTAACACACATGCTATAATGTGGACGTTGTTGTGAAAGGGGGTGCGCACGCTGAGTTAGGGGAGACAGTTTCAGGACTACAGATCTTCATGAATTTCGTTTTTCCCAATGTGGTCGGCTGCATGTCAGTGGGGGATTCCCCTGACTGAAGAACCGAAACCAAGCCAGTATCAGAGGAATCTGCGCTCCAGCCACTATTTGTGGGTCTCTTGGGGTGCGGGAAGGGCCTCAGCTCCACACTTGATGTAATAATAATTCAGAACAATTAAGGGGCAGGCTGCAGGGAGAAGGCCGCGCTCTGGGCACTAGCAGACCACCATGACTGGGCACTTCCTGATGCCAGGCCCGGAGAAGCTCCGATCACAGCTCACACTCACCTACTTGGTAGAGTCTGCCCTCCGGGGAGAAGATGGTAATGTGTCGATCAAAGCCAGCGCTCGAGCCTCGAGACATAATGCGCGCGGCAGGGAACAAACGGGGACCAAGAGAACTCACAGCATGCGGAAACACGACCTCACGACTCCCAGCAACCAACCCAAATGCTTCCGGAGCAAGCAGGTGACGTCATTCAAGAGGGCTTCGAGGCGACGTCGCATAAAACCGTGACGCCTAGCGCTGGTCATGTGACCATTCTTGCACGGCCACAGGATTTCCTAAACTTGACTCCTTGCGCTCTAAGAGGTATTGTTAACGTTATCGTGGAAGCGGTGGGGCCGCGCTGATAGCCTCAAACAGACCGTACAGACACCATCCTAACCTACTTTTTTGTACAGCGCGAGCACTTACAACGTTTATAGAGGGTTTTTATAGCCTTGCTAACATTTCGTGATCGTGCTATAGCAAAATGATTCTCTTACTGTCAAACTAGAATTTTCCTGATCATGGCAGCACTGAGAGCTGTAGTGGTTAGTCAACGTGCCTCTGGCCTTCTTGGTTTTTAAAACAAGTCCGTATGAGCCTCTAGCGCTTCCCAGAGCTTCTAAAATTCCTCCAAGACTTGCCAGGGAAGAAATGTATTTGCCGTGCAGACTTGCATTCAGCCCTGTTTTTTGGGGAGCGGGTGGCAGGAGTACACAGTAAGTGCAGCACTCTCACTCTTCTTTACATCCTTACTTACCCCTAAAGGTATAGCTCAAATTTGCATTTCTGAGTTCTGTGAGACAATTTCCCTCCCTCCTTCCTCAGTACTGATATGGTAACAGCATTTTGGGCCATATCCTCCTCTTGTGTGGTTCACAGCCCAACTGCTACTTTGAATGCAAGGCAGCAGGGAGTCCTGCATGATTCAAAGCAGCAGTCTAATTGTACTGGGAGGCAGACGAGGAGGATGCAGCCTGAGGTGCTGTGCACATTAAGCATGGTTTCTGTGTATAAATAATGATTTATATGCACAAAAAATGGTTTCTGCACTGAAAGCATTGTTGTGGCATAAGTCATGTGTACAACAGCACAAAACTCATGTTCTGTGCACATAAAAGTCTTAGTCTTAGACTCCTATGTTAAATATGTGCATTCAGCCTGAGCTAAGTGGACATTTTAATTTAGGTTTGTGCACAGTTTCAAGTCCATGTACTTTAAAAACTCCCACTGCATTAGCATAACAGTTGCTTACTGCATTGGGAATTAAAAACAATTTTAACCTGTGTATTAAAAACGGCATTGAATTTCACAGCATGGTTTTAACCCACACAGCCCATAAATTCAGAAGATGGGTGTCACATGGGTGACATCATCAGATGGAGCCCAAAGCAGAAAGGTATGTCAAAGTTTCTGGAAACTGACTAGGCACACTGAGCATACCAGGATTTGCCCTATACTACGCATTCACACAGGGTCCCTCTCCAGTCTCATAACATAGAATTACAATTAAAATAAAAAATAGGAGAAACCCAATGCCGCACAGTGGCAGGCAGGTTTCGTGAGGACTAACATCCTGCTGTCCTCGGAGAACACCTGTTATAGGTAAGCAACTCTGCTTTCTCTGAGGACAAGCAGGATGGTAGTCCTCACACGTGTGAATCCCTAGGTACAGGTTGCTCCCCAACACAAAAGGGAACCAACAGACACCTAACCAGGTGCAAACAGGCACAACACCAGTGCTGTTGGTAATACAGGGAGAGTCAGCCTGAACCCAAACATTGGGCCCTAGATTGGGAGAGTTAGGTTCTACACCTCAACAGGATTTGAGGACAGACTGGCTGAAACTACTGTTGTCGGCCAACCCTATCCAGACAGTAATGGGATGTGAATGTGTGACACAAACTCCATGTAGCAGCCTTGCAGATCTCCACAGGAACAGCTCACAACTGGGCCACCGATGCTGCCATGGCTCTGACAAAACAAGCCTTGACATGACCCCCAAGATGCAGTCCCACCTAGGCATAACAGAAGGAGATAAGAACATAATAACATAAGAACATGCCATACTGGGTCAGACTAGATGCAATCTGCTAGCGAATTGGATAGTGTCTGTTTGGCAATAGCAATGCCCAACCTATTCTTATCAAAAGAAATAAAAAGTTGGGTGGACTGTCTATGGGCTTCTGTCCATTCCAGATAGAAGGCTAAGGCTCACTTGCAGTCCAAACTGTGCAGTGCTAATTTGCCTTAGTGTGAATGGGGCCTGGGAAAGAAAATTGGCAGGATAATTGACTGGTTAAGATGGGAAAACCATCACCACCATAGGCAGGGACTTAGTGTGCGTACGCAAGACCACCCGTTCATTATAAGTCACTAAACTCGCTGACCCTCCACGCTGAAATGACTGCCACCATGGTCAGGTACGTCAGGTCACAGAAGTGCAGCGGCTCAAAAGGAGCTTTCATCTGCTGAGCTACCACCACATTGAGGTCCCAAGATGCAGCGGGAGGCCTTAGGGGAGGCTTCAATTGAAGCAGGTCCCGCATGAAACTTACAACTTTAGGCTGTACAGAGATGTGTGTACCATCCACACTAAGACTGCATTAAGATGAACTCTGAATGAGTTTGTTTTTAAGCTAGTCTCTGAAAGGTGTTGAAGGTAATCAAGCAGTTTTTGTGTGGGGCAGGAGAACGGATCTAGGGCCTCTGCTCACACATTACCACATTTTATATTACTGCTGTTCAAAATTTATTATCTTTCTCAGTGTAATTCAGTGCTATACTTGTTGTGATCTACTTTTGGAACAACAGTATTTAAAAAGCATAAATATAAAAAAAAATAAAAAAATGAAATTGATACCCCTGGCGGATGATGGGCAAATCCCACTGGTCCAAGGTTACAATGGGTCACTGGTTTGCAAAGAACCGCAGCCTGCTCCCGACCGGAAGGTCCATTGTCCCAGGTATGGGCAACTGGCTTACGCTCCCTATGGCCCAGTCAAAACCCCATCCCTAGAATTGACAGAGGAGCTGGCTGGGGCTTGGGAGCTCTCTGCTGCCTGGGATGGCCACAGGAGCTTTGATGGTGTTGATGGGATCGAGGAGGCGAGGAATAGTACTTCCTTGGCCCCGGCCTCGATGGCCTCCTGGAGGAAGAGGAGTCTGGAGTACCGGAAGAGAGTTGCTGGATGGTTTCATGATGGTCCCGGAGTTGGGCCACAGCATCCCTCACCCTATCTCTGAAGAGATACTCTTCAATACACAGCATGTTAGCGAGTTGTTACTATACCTCTGGTTGGAGATCCAAGACCCGCAGCTATGCCGTTCTGCGGGTGCCGATTTCTGCTGCAGAGACCCTCAATGCCATCTCAAAAACATCGTAGGTCACAAGGACCTCGTGTTTCCAGAACTCCAACCTTTGTACACCAGCGACATGAGGATGTCTCGTTGCTGTTGAGGCAGCTGCTCAGCCACCTCTTGCACCTGCTTCCAGATGTCCTGCAGGTATTAGCTCATGTAGAGCTGGTAGGCAGTGATGCAGGCAATAAGCATGGTGCCTTAGAACACCTTCCTCCCAAGATTGATCATTGCTCTATGGTGGTTTGTTGGGGGCACCGAGGAATGGGTCCGAGAGCGCTTGGCCATCTTGAGGGTGGATTCGACCACCATCAACTAGTGAGGCAGTTGATGCTTATTGAATCCTGCAGCCTTCTGGATGAGGTGAACCCCGTCCGCCTTCTTATTAATGGGAGCCACTGTGAGTGGGTATTCCCAAATCCTCAGCAGCAACTCTTTAAGGATTTCGTGTAACAGGACTGCCACAATCTCCTTAGGAGGCTCCACAAACTGGAGGATCTCAAGCATTTTGTGCCTGACATCCTCCTCTGTCAAAAGCTGGAATGGGATGGCCTCTGCCTGTGAAGGTTAAGTCCTCAGGCGGAATCTTCCTTCGCTCATCTGGAGGAGAAGGGTCTGACGGGAGACCATCTGACCCCTCTGAGGTCTCCGTCTGATCATCCCCCCAGGGGTCATAGGGACCTTCATCCTCACTGTATACCACAGGGAATGGGGCCCTAGGTGCTTGGCCTATGTCCAGAGGTGCAGGTACTGATGGAACTGAACGGGGAAAATAGGCCTCAGTGGAGCTTCCTCCTTGGAGGAACTGGTGACGACCTCCATGTCTGTTGGGGAGGACATGGTGCCCTGCTGGGCACCAGTGCTGTCCCATAAACCAATGCCAGCTGGGTCAGTAATGCATCGATAAGTAGAAGTGGTACAAGGATGGGCGGTACTGGCTCTAGTGCCATCGGTGCAAAAGGACCAAAGCCCTGCAGAGCCCACTCCATCGCCAGCTGGAGTCGATACTGCAGCTCCTCCTCAAATGTTGCTGATGCTAACACAGACTGGGAGGAAGGAGTAACAACCAGATCTTCCTTGGACCCGTGAGGGGGATCGACGACTAGCACCAGGACTAGTGGAGGCCATCGCGGACCCCGGGCATTGATGGAGGATAGGTGCTTCTCATGATGGGGTCGCTTTGGGGGCACTGCAGCAAAAGCTAGTGCATCCCCATGCTCGGCACTGTGCATTGACAGGGACCGGTGCCGATGCTTCTTAGGCTTCCCCTGATGCTTGGCCCAATCCTTCCTTGGTGCTGAGGTTGAGATGATGAACCGGGCGTCCTCAGCCTGGAGGAGATTGAGAACGGTCGTTTTGCAGCGTCCCTATCCTCTGGCGACCTCGACAGAACCAAAGGTCCCACCGATGTCGATGGTGACGTGTTCATCAGCGTGGATCCAAGGTCCTTCGATGTCGATGGCTCAGACCTCTTCGACCCAAAAAGCTGATCCATGTTGTCGAGTTGAAGCTGATGTCCCTTCGTGGTCATCTGGGCGCACAAGCGGCAACCCCAGATGTCATGCGATGCCTCCAGGTAGAGGATGCAAACTTCATGAGCATCAGTGATTAAACATGGTCCTTGGGCACTGGGGGCATCGACGAAAACCAAACATGGCCATGATGGGGCAAAACAAAAGGGGTAGAACGACTGAACGATGGTGGCGAGCATCAATGACCGTAAAAAGAAATTTACCCAAAATGCTGAAAATTTTGACTGGAGACACTATGGGGAGGCACTGAGAGGGACCCTGTGACGGATGAAAGAAAAGGATTGCGAAAAACTGTGAAAAAAGGAAGTTTTCCAAAAGGCAAAAAGCCAAGTTTTTAGAGCTCAATCAAACCGTGAGGCTTATAGTTCCGCGGAAAAACGACTGGAGAGGGTCCCCATGTAGATGTGTAGTGTAGGGTGTGCTTAGTGTGCCTAGTCAAAGTTTTCTGCATCGGGCGCCATCTGATGATGTCACCCATGTGTGAGGACTACCATCCTGCTTGTCCTCAGAGAATCACCCAATCTGGCATATATACACACACACACACACACTACCAATCCCTTCTCTCATTCACACATGCACACAAACACTGCCTTCTCTCCCATTCCCTTCTCTAACATATAGGCATTCCCAGAAGCTGATCCAATCTCATCTTCCTAAGCCTCTCTCCTCAACTCTCAATGAACCCCCACTCAGCCCCTCCTAACCTTCCCAAAAGTATCTCCCTTTTGCTCTGTGCTAGGCTTATGCCCTCCCCTCCTATTCCTGAATGACATCAGGAAGAGGGGGATAAGAGTGTTCTAGATTAGGGAGCATAGTAATTCTTTACTCTTCTATGACTGCTCTAGGTTTACCTTTCTGCTCCTTTTTGCTGACCGATGTCTGGGAAGGGAGGGTTGTTCTCTGCTGAGTGAGATTCCCCACAGCAAATGACATTCAGCCAGCTTGATGCCCCCTGATTTTTGCCACCCTAGGCACAGTCCTAACGTGCTTATTGACAAATCCAGGCCCATCTGTTATGTGGGGCCCGAGTCCATTATAGGACAGGAGTACTGAAACATCTAGCTCCTAGATCTTCAGGGCCTGCAGACAAAGAAGAAAATAAGAACTTTGCTTAAGAGTTCACTACTTATGGGAGCATCATTTTTTAACCAAGTGACAGAATAAGTTAATATTAATTTTCAGTAGTGGGTATAAGCACATACACACAGAAGTATGTGCACACAAAGCTATGCCTGTATTTTATAAACTGGCAGGAACTGGTAAAATACACCATGTATCTGTGCCCCAAAAGTACACACACATTTTTTTTTAATGCAAGCAGCCATATCTTTCTATACATATTTTATAAAAGTAAATGCATATTTTACACTCAGAATAATTAATGTGAATAATTACTGCAGTTTATGCAGGGAGGCAGGTATTTTATAAAGTATGTGCATACTCCACTTATGAAAATATTTATTTGTGTATATACTTTTAAATAACAATTTGCTGACGCCTCCAACAGTTCACCCTGACCCTCTACCACTTAACTCAGACCTCTTACCCAAAAACTGCAGACGAGACACATGCAATTTAATTTCTGCAACTGTTAGCAAGTGTAAAAGTGTGCATATAAATTGGTAATCTATGTGCATATACATTACAAAATACTAACTTGTGCGTGAACCTCTGAACGTCACCCCGTTTTTAAAGTGACATTTATGCATGACACTGCTAGTATATATATATTTTCAGGTTTTTATAAAATACTATTTGTGTGCACACATGCTACTTACATGCTCAATTTCCACTTTTCAGATGCACTTAAACCTTTTGAAAATTATCCTGTAATCAGGGGTGCCCTGTTTTTCTTTTTTTATCAAAATGCAGTGCCAAAGAGCCTCACATTTTCGAGGGGGTCCCAGTGAGGGCCCCTCATCCCCACCAGTCTCTCCCTCTTTCAATCCTTCCATCCTGTTCCCACTATTCTCTCTCTCTCAATCCCCGAACTCAGTTGTCAGTCTCTTTCACTCTTTCTCTCATCCACCAGTCTCTTTCAATCCCCCCACCAAACTCTCCCTTAATCCACCACCCTGTCCCCGCCAGTCCCATTCTCTCTCTCTCCATCCTCTCATCTTGTCCTCACTAGTCTCTCTGTCAGTTCCTCCACTCTATACCCACCAGTCTCTCTTATTCCTAAATCCAAATGGATACATAAATCCTCCCACTCTAGCTTCTCCAAATTATCTCTCCATAGCCACACCATAGCACCCCCAACTCCCACAATAAAAATGTCAGATGTGCAGCGGCTCCAACGTAGCAACTCCCAACCCACCCCATATGCTATTTTACCCCTGCTCTTCTTAGCCTCTGCCCAGCACCAGTATGCCCCATCACCATCTCTCCTCCCTGCCTCCCCTACCCTATGCCAAGCACCAGTACTCCCTGCTCTCTTTTGCTCTCTTCCCCTGCCCACACCCCTTCTCTCCATTCCAACCCTTCCATAACGCTGTGTTTTTTCTCTTTCAAACACTCCCTCTTCTCAATCATACCTCTGTCTCTTGTTCTCTCCCTCCTCCATCATATCTTCTCGCTCTATTCTTTCCTCTTTCTGTCACCCATCCTCACCACCATCACCCTGCCTCTTGCTGTCACTCCCTACCCCTTCACTACCTCTGTCTCTTTTCTCCTATATACATAGCCTACCCTGACACCATTCTGGCTGTTCCTTCCCCCCCCCCCCCCCCCCCCCCCCCCTTCCCCAATCACCATCTCTGGCTTTGACATCACCCTTCCACTCTGGCTTTCTCGCACCCCACTAATGCTTATCCTCCAGTTCTTTCAAATCTCTTCTACCTCCATTCTTGGCTCTCTCATGTCCCCTTGTCTTCCTCCACACTGTTTCACATGCAACCTCCTATCTCAGTCCTCTCTCCTTCTGTTCTCTCTACTCTAGCTCTGGTGCCCTATCATCTGATGAAGAACACGTAGCAGCATGAACTTTGGAAACTTATTGCTTCCCAGACAATCACCTCTCTCAATATTCACTCTCCCCAGCATCATTCATCCCCTCTTTTAAGACTCTTCCTCCAAGAATTCACACCCCTCACTTCCTCCAAAATTTATTTCTCATAGGCAACAGCCTTTTGGCCAAAGTTTTATAGGTGCTTGGAGAGTCACTGCTGCTGCCTACATCTAAATCCTCTGTCTGCTGCCACACTGCTGCTTCTCTTCTCTTGTGCCACCAGCTCCAATGGCAGCAGCACAGGCCTCCAAGAAAAATCAGTGCAGGGCCTTTTCTGGCCTTTTTGTGCTGTCAGATCCTGCAGTGCCCTGCCCCTTGCAAGGGTTTCCATGATAACAGGAAGCTGGCACCATGACATAAAGGTGAGGGAAGGTGGAAGGATACTCGAGGATTTGGGCAGGAAGGATCCTATCCTCCTGCCTCTGTGCAGGGGGACTCCTCCTCTCCTCATTGCCTATAGGTGCACACCAGCTTAATCCAGCCCTGTCCCACCCCAAACATTCACCACCTTTCCCCCACCACCAATCATTTTGAAGGGACTGGAGTTCTGGGTGACTCTGACTCCCTCTTCCCCTCTCTGTTTGCTGAATTACAGTCCACTGTAATCTGCCGGGCCTGTGGTAGTTTTCACTCCAGACATCAGAACACAGAAGAGCCCTCTATTGCTGGCTGAAGAGGGGATGGACAGGATGGGAAGGGTTGGAGCAGGGTACCGATTGGCTTTTCTTTGCTGTTCTGTCAGATCTAGCCTTGCCATCCCCTCTATCCTCTAGTGCTACTGGCTGCAGACAGGAGGGGAGAGGCAGAGCAGAGAAAAGCCTCTGCTCCCTGCTTCAGCTCCTTGTTCCAGTCAGAAGCAGTGGGAGGGTGGGGGTGAGGGTGGGGAGGGAAGCACGTAGAAAAGGTCATCTCTGTTTTGTCTGGCTGTATAAGCTTCCTGGAGACATAGTAACAACAACAGCAGAAGAGGACCAAATGGTCCATCCAGTCTGCCCAGCAAGCTTCTTATGGCAGTAACTGCTGCACAGTGCAGGTTATGCCCGTGTTTCTCTTAAGATTAGCAACTGCCACTCCATGCAGTTATCCCCAAGTCTTGTTTTTTATTTAAAAATACTTCTTAATTGCCTTCCTGATTACATCTGTCAAAGTGATTTGCAACAAAAATTAAAACAATATATTATAAACAATTTAATACATTAAAACCGTGCATCATAAAACAATTCACCCAGCCAAAATTAGTTGACATAGAGTCTTCCCTAATGCTAATCATTCGTCAAGCCAATGACATGAGCCATGTTTTTAATTTCTTTCGAAAACAGTTTCTTTCTCTTCCCTAAGATCTCATGATAGACTATTCCACATGCCTGGGACCATAAATGAGAATAATCTATTTGCTATATGTTGCTGTCGAAACCTTTTTACCTCTGGAAGTTGTAATAAATGTCTGTTTACCGACCTCAAATTCTTAAATGCCTTCAATAGTACCTTAAACTTTCAGCGTTCCCTCACTGGGAGCCAATGTAGGCCCAACAGTAATGGGGTAGCCAAAATTCTTCTTTTACTACCAGCGACTATACGGACTGTAGTATTCTGAATTACCTGAAGCCTTCATGTCAGTTTTGATGGGAGACCCATAAACAATGCATCCCTTATGATAACCCATAAAAAAAGTACTGCCAGCAACATTTTTACTGGGTGATGAGCCTTCTTGAAAATTCAGACAATGCTGCTTGAACGTGCTTTGCATATGGACTTGGCCGTATAAGCAGTTCAATGCTTTTTCCCTTATGTCTGCACATCAGTACCCCACACCGTAAAAGTCAAGGCCCATGTTGGTTTTCGTCTGAATCCAATTCCTTCCCCTCCCCCCAGCCGTCAAAGCAGAGAGGGATGGTGTAGTTGGGTCAAAAGTATGAAGGCTTTGAGGGCAAAAGCCACATTTTGCACATGAAAGAGCCACAGGTTAGCCACCCCTGCCATACATGTTTATTGGAAAGGAAGTACTAGGATTCCAGATACTGACTTTGCAAAGGAGGGAGTGGTGCCGCACTGATTCTGTTGTATCTTGTTACCACTGTGGAGCCTGTAGTAATGCTTCTTGTTTTCCTGAGCTTGTAAATAAATTTGGGATCTTGAAACCTTTACCAGTTTGATCATTGGATTCATTTTTGATCATCTGGGGATGGGAATCATCAGAGGTGATAAGAGGTGAAAATTTTCATCAGCAAAGGATTTTTGTTTTTCTCAAGGCTTGTGAAAAAAGCAATATCCATCCATAGAAGGGAGAAGTATTCCCTGTATTATGGCAGTTCACCTTGGGCCCAGTCCAGTACCACAACTGCTTGACCAATTGCAATCAGAATCCAGTAACCAGGGAGGGGTTCGGAACCCACCTACCAAGCACTACAGTTATCTAGTATGCAAAATAAATGCAAATGTGCCGCGGAATTTCCCAAACTTTGCTACAGAATTTTGCTACAGAAAACTGATGGTTGTGCCCTAAGTACACAGCCAGAATAATGGGCTTTAGGTTGGCCATTACTTCTAGGAAACAAATCTTTTAAGTCATTGTGAATAATTCACCACTTGCCAGAATCAGACAGGAGAACCCTGTGATAAAATGTAGATTGATCTAGAATGACAGTTCTTATGGAAGTGTGGTCTACAGAATCGGATACTTTGCTGCAGGTGAAGTTGTACAAGCTCTCATCAATGAGTGTCTCTGTGCAAATCATCGATAAGACCTCATCTGGAGTATTGTGTCCAATTCTGGAGACCATACCTCCAAAAAGATAGAGAGAGCCTAGAAAAGGGTTATCCAAATGGTGCAGAATTTGGCTCATAAGCCCCACGAAATGAGACTTGAGGGTCTACATACATATATTCTACAAGGGAGAAGGAGAGAGAGTCAGGATATGATAGAGACATTCAAATATTTCAAAGATATGACAAATGTGCAAGAAGCAAATACTTTTAGGCAGAAAGTTAGTTCTTGAATAAGGGGCTCCAAGGCTGTAGAATCAGGAACAATATAAGGGATAATTTCTTCACAGAAAAAATGGCAGATACAAGGGAAATGGTGGGAGCAAAAATCTTCTGTATGTATAAAATTTACAAATGTCCATCCATTTGTCTGTCTGTCACACACTTCTAGATGAAACTAGGCTGAAATTCAGTATACATTCTCAGTTCTTCCCTGATAAACAGAAACCAGGTAAGAGAATAAACAAGACTTTTAGGAAATAGTGAGCTGTACAAAATAATTTCAAGAGCATCTGTATCTAACAGGATTGATCCCGGCTTTCAGAATGGTTTGATCTGGAAATGTTTGAGGCATTGTTCCCATAGGTGTCTTGTACTATACAGGAATGTCCTTTTTTTTTTTTTTAAAGAAATTGTCCCAAGTCCTGTTTAAGAAAGAAGATGACACATAATTGTCCTGTTTTTTAATCTGGCCATACACGGAAAAAGACATTTGATTGAATTTCATACATATATCACACATGGGCAGATCTTGGATTTTAGAAGGGGTGTGTGCAAATGGTGTGGTCATCATCACCTCTCCCCCCCCCCCCCCCCCAACTCATCTTCTCTGTTCTATTTTTCTTTCTCCTTTTGTTCTGCTCCTTCCAGGTTCCCCTCTACCTACCCTTTCCTATTTCTCTGTCTCCCATTCTTCAGGTACGTCTTCATCTTCCCCTTTCAGTTCCTGTCCATCTCCTCCCTGTCCCTCCCCCCCCCCTAAAGTTCCCTCTACATCTCCTCCTCCCTTGCCATCTCCCATTACCTTTGGATCCCTCTCCATTTGTCTCCTCCCCAGATTCCTCTCTATCACCCCACTCCCAGGCTCCTCTTCCATCTCTCTGGTTCCTCTATTTCTTGGGGCAAAGTAATATGGTCAGAGTAGTGGCAGACCAGCAGGATGTAACCTCAGCTATTTTCTACCCATGCTGCATGATTCATTTTTAACCAAAAAGCATAGGGAAGAGGAGGAGAAGCAGCCAGAGACTTGGGGGTACATGCTTCTGTGGTCCCTTGCTCCCAGGCTGCCATCACCACCACTGAACTAACTGCCAGGGAGGAGGGGAGGTGGAGGAAGGGTGGCCTTTTAAACATGGTAAGGTTTGGTATGCTTCTTACCAAAGGCAGATCCTTTATTCTGAGGACACTTGAAAGACCATCGTCCTATTTCACAGCTCCCAAGGGAGCGAACTGCAGTTATTGCACAAGTGACACCTAGGGGTGAGTCTTACCAAGGACTTTCACTGCGAAGGAAGGAGGAAAAAACATTCTTGGTGGCTGCAAAGGAAAAGCCCATTGTGCCTCAACTTTGGATTTCCCCCAACCTCTGTCCTGAGGAGCTGGAAGTTTAGAGGTGGAGGAATGCAAGCCAAGCCAACAAATAAAAGGTTCATTAGTAAAAGACATGTCTACGTGTAGCAGTAGAGGGAAGTCTCCACCATGCACATTAATAGCTCCCCTGGCTTTACACTGGGAGGGGGGGAGGGGAAGGTGACTTCTGAGGCTTTTTTAATTTCTCTAGTGCAAAATGCGGTTTAAAAGCATGTTTTCCTATAAAATCATCTCCCTTTGTCCCTTAGCAGAGAAAGAAAAGGGAACTCCAAAGAGAACATTAAAAATAACACAGATTTCTCAAATTCCAAAATGTTATTGAGTCTCTATGATGCTAAAAAATAAAGTTCCATGGTGCACTCACTAGTACTACTCGAGGTGGGGTTTTCCTACCCCTCAAATGTGAAGCCAGCCAATAGGTGCAGGAAGCAATGCTGACAGTTTTAAAAACTCAGCTTTGGAATTAAAAAAAAAACATGCTTCCTCCTAAAATTCTGTCTGGGCTCACCTTCTTTTTTTCTTCTTGAAGGGAAAAAGGAAACACGCTTTTGTGAGGAAATACGCTTTAACCACCAGTGTGCACGGGATTAACGTAAGTGCTTCAGAAATCATTTCCAAGTCAAAGGAAGGCCGAGAGCACGTGCCAAGGCTAGCTAAGTGCCGGGCAGGCTTCCCCTGCTTCTGCATGAAGGAACGTCACTCTTTACCAATGAACAAACCAGTTTTAAGAGAAGGGAAGTCTCTTGTTAGTTCCACTGTTGGAGAATGAGTCACTTTTAATCACTTACAGGAGCTCAAGAGGTATTTCTGGACAAATGAAAACCACTACTACTACTGCTGCTATTTATCATTTCTAAAGCACTACTAGACATCTGCAGCGTTGTGCACATAAATTACGAAGAAGTCAAAACAAACATCCATGCCAAACAAGAGTCTGTATTTATTACTGAGATGAGCTTAGGATTTAAAAACAATTAAAAAAAAAAGTTTTAGAATGGATTTGACTATGGCCAGAGAACGAGCATGATTCGCCAACTCAAGGAGTCTATTTCAAGCATACGATGCAGCAAGGGGAAAAGTGCAGAGTCTGGAATTGGCACAGGAGGAGAGGGGGACAGATAAGAGTGGCTTGCCCAATGAATGGAGTTCATGAGGAAGGGAATAGGGAAAATAGAAGATAGGAAATAAGGAGCTGTAGAGTGAATGCATTTATAAGCGAGTAAGAGAAGCATGAACTCTATGTGGAAGTGGACAGGCTACCAATATAGCGACATGAGAAAAGGAGTTACATGGTCATAGTAATGTTGAAGGAATATAAGTTGCACAGCCAAATTCTGAATAGACTGCAGTGGAGAAAGACGGTTAAGTGAAAGGCCCTTAAAAAGCAAGTTATAGGAGATTAAATATGAAAAGGGTCTATGATGGTAAAACAAAGGAGATATGTCAGTCTATTAAAAAATATGAGAACATAAATACGGTCAGGTGACCTATATCAGTCTACAAACCAGCAGTTGCATCTCATCAAGGACATTATATATTACAACATGCACAGCTCTAGAAGCTGCACTGGGCCTGGAGAAAACAATTTTTTTGTAGACTGTTAATACCTTTTTCCCATCGTAAGCAAGGCTGAACTAACCATGCTGTTATGGGACTGTCAGTCAGGCTTTGGAGGCGGAGCTTTACCAAGCTGTTACAGAGCTTAGCTCTGTGTGGCTGCAAGTGTGTTCCTGCACAGGAAGAGAGAATCTCCTCAGTCTGTTTTTTTCTGCGAGCGGGAATGCACACGGAGCTGCTGCTCTCCTCAGCCAGACTACAAAAAAAAAAGATAGACTAAGAACCGCGAGGTGCTTATATTTAGCGGATCATCCATCACCGCCACAATGCCCCGACGATTACTAGTTGGATAGCAAAATGAATTCAATTCTGCTACAATAAGAGAGACATGACTCTGCAGGTTAAACCGAATGCTCATCAACTGCGAGCAATCTCCACCTTGTTGGCTGACCTATGTCAGGTGCCACCTCTGGACATCTGTAAAGCGGCCACCTGGTCATCTCTCCATACTTTCACATCCCATTACTGTTTAGACCAGCAAACATCTCAAGATGCCATACCGGGAAGAGCAGTTTTGGATAATCTCGCCACATAACTTTCAAACTGGCTGTCCACCACAGCAAAGTCACACCTTAAAAGAGTTAATACGAAGAATGTTAGTGTGACTGTGAGCTTGGGACTCACATAACAGCATGGCTAATTCAGCCCTGCTATCGATGGGGAAAAAGCAAGTTTGCTTACCGTAAACAGTGTTTCTGTAGATAGGATGAATTAGCCATGTGGACCCGACCACCTCCCTGGACAGCCTTCACTATTGCTATAATACAGACTGAGGAGATTCTGCCTTCCTGCGCGGGACCACACGCGCTGCCGCACAGAGCTAAGCTCTGTAACAGCTTGGTAAAGCTCCACCTCTGTCGCCTGACTGACAGTCCCATAACAGCATGGCTAATTCATCCTGCTATCTACGGAAACACCGCTTACAGTAAGCAAACTTGCTTTTACGGAAAGCAATCAAAGTGGGTAGAGCATATATTAAGAATTGTTAATGCAGAGGTGTCATATAGCAGTGATATTTTGGGCTATATGTTATCATGTATTATACTGAATATAATCATGCACCTCATGTAGGTTCAATAGTGTTCATATAAAGCTCAAAATGTACTTTATAAAACTTTCACAAATTAATCAAAAAATTGAAGCAGGGTACACTGACGTGATTAGAGACGTGACAAAATCAATTTAAAGTTGGAGAAAGTCAGATGCTAACGTTATGGCAACCAGTGTTACCTGCCTCAGGAGTGTTTCTAAGTTTCAAAAATATTCAGCCATCATCTGGTAAGATGAAAAGTGTGCATCAAAATCTGCAATGTGCTTAATCAGCATCGATGGACATTTCTGAGACAAGCAGACTTCATGGAACACAAACATTTGAGAAGAGAGCTTATATCACTTCAAAAATAGTGGGTTATATGAAGAGAGTTGGTGATTGGAGGACCACATCATACCACAACCAATCAGAACATTTTAAATTAACAACGGCAAGACTATATAGAGTATTATCAATCTCTAGGAATATGTAACGCAACCAATCAAAGCATGCAAAAATGACAGCAATTTATTTTTCATTTATTTACTTAAAAAAAAAGCTTGTAAATCCTATCAATGTGGATTACAACTAACATAGACATTAAATCATAATAAAACATGAAAATAAGCATACTTATTTATCAAGCATACATTAATCACATTAACATAAAATACTGTATAGTAAAATTCAATCTGGATAAACCTGTAAAAATAGGCAAGTTTTTAATTGTTTGGAAATTCACATAATAATTTTCCAGCTGCAAACCTAGGGGTAACTTTTTCCATTAAGTAAGACCTGTAATGTAAAAAGCTGTTGATCCAGTGAACTGTAACCTAAACTGTTGATTACAAAGAATACATAATAACCTTTGGGATTCAGATCGTAAAGGGCTGCTGGGGACAAGTCCATGATATTCTATCTGATAAACAGCTAAATTCGTCATAAATAACCCTGTGTTGAAGCAAAAATAAGCTGAAAACACTGGTCTAACAATTATCACCTTTACAGCAGCATTCTGAACTAATTGTAAAATTTTTAGTGGATAGTTTGGTAACTCTACATACAATGACTTTAAAGACCTGGCTTTTTGAACAAGCCTATTCAGACAATCTAGAGAAAGGTCAATAATATCAAGACCAAAAGTTGTCTTATGTTTGTATCTCTTTTATATAGCTGTATCCCTTCCTACCTAGTGTAAGATTTTAGAAACTTTGATGTATAACCCCGTGTTTTTAAGATATCCTATGTAAACTGTTGTGATGTATTTTCGAATGACTATATACAAAATCTTTTAAATAAATAAATAACAACACGAACTTGGACAACTAACCGGAAATCCAACAAAGGCCTTACTAATTGAAATTTGTAAAATGTGGTTTTAGATATATTCCTGATATGATTTTTAAGTGACAGCTTCCGATCTACCATCACCTCTAAGTCACGCACTTCGTAAGACACATGAAAATTCTGAAGACTAGAAATCTATATAGAATCTTGAGGATGCTCAGTTTGTCTCAATTGAGGCTTTACCCTCATTCAATAACTGGTTATAAGCAAACCAACTTTTAATAGCACCATAACATTTTTTTAAAACAGTCTTCAGTGATTACTCCTGGATGTAAGCTAGGAATAAAAAATTATACATCTATGTACAATTTGTACACTAAAGATAACATTAATGTGCCTAATGGTTGCAAGAACAAAAAGTGCAGCTGAAAGAGCTGACCCTTGCAGAACATTTATTTTCATGGTTGCGTTGTATATTCCTAGATAGAGAGGGCCAGTCCTCTGTAGTCTTACCAATGTTTTTTAAAATGTTTTAAACTGGTTGCAGTGAGATGCAATCCTCTAATCAGCAAGTCTCTTTATATAACTTGCCATTTTTTAAGTGATACAAGTTCTCTTCTCATATGTTTGTGTTCCCAGAAAGGAGTTCCATGAAGACGGCTCATCTCTGAAATGTTATAGGCATTGTTTAAGCACTCTGCAGATTTGATGCACATTGTCCATTTTTCTGGATGTTGGCTGAATGTTTTTGAAAATTAGAAACACCACTGAGGTGTTTCTAATCTTGCTGAAATGCTGGTGTCGGGCTTTCTCCAACTACAGATTGATTTTTGTCACTCCTCTGACTGAGTCATTGTATCCTGCTTTAATTTTTTAATTAATTTTTGAAAGGTTTTGTAAAGCAAAGGTTGGACTCTGTATGGACTCTACTGAACATACACTGAATATAAGAATATATCCAAACTGTAACAGCACTTGCCAACATATTGTGTGAACCAGCGCTACTATATGTCACCTTTATATTAACAATTCCTAATAAATGTTTTACCCACTTTGGTACTTTTTAATGGCTCATTGCAAGACTTGTCCAGAAAAGGTTTTGTACGTGAATTTCGAGACCAATGGTTGTTTCCTTTTGTAAGCAAGTTTAGGGGTAAGGGATCTGTCTGCTACAAGACGCTGCCAGCTGCCCTTCCATCTTACTTGTGATCCTAAATCAGGAAAAAGCAACGTGTATTCTCAGAAACAGACTTTTATCAGATTTGGCAGGATATGGCATTTAGAAAAGAACAATAAGCAGCAGTTTTCCCTAAAGAAAGTTCTGTATCATGGGTGGTAACAGACATGCCATAAACCTTTGCCTGCTTAATATATTAACACTTATGGCTAACTTACTTAACCTTAGTCTAGGCTTCAGGCGATGTCTTTGTTCACCTCTGAAGCAGGCTCCGACTGGAGAGCTGGAGAAGGTGGGCAGGGGAGAGGGCTTGCTTCCTGGGCTCGGTACTGGCAGAGCAGGCAGGTAATCCTGGAAGGAGACTTGCTTCTGGCTCTGGTACTGGTCGGCTTTCTGGGCTTGGGCTTGCTCTTGCCCCTCACCGTCTCAGACTCCATCCTACTTTCCCTACTAGAGCAGGTACCTCGTCTCTCCAGTCTCTGGGCCACACCTAGTCTTCTCCCTTCTCAATAGTAGGGACTGCCAGTCTGCTTCTGACCCCCCTTCTGCTTTCAAAGATGCTCTCTGGATTCGCTCCTCTCAGGGTTCACTTCCCCATGGGACCTTCGCTCTTTCCTTCTCTGGTTTCGGGGTCTGCGTTCCTTCCTTTCTTCTTTGCCCCCCTGTCTTATATTTTCAAGCTGATAAATACGCATAACCTTATTCATAACCACATGATGGGTGGAGGGTCTTTTGCCACATTGCAGGACTTTTCCCCCCTCCCCATTACTTCAGGAGGGGTCTTGCCATGTGGCAGGTCTTGTTCCCCCTCCCCATTTCTTTGGTGGGAGAACTGCCACGTCTGTATGCCAGGCGTTTCCTCTGTCTCTGACCGCCCACCCCCAAGGGTGAGGCTCTTTCTGACCTTTGCTTGCCTTGGCTCATCTATGGGCTTAAGCTGTTGTCGTTCTTCATTTTCCACTGAGACAGCGCAGTTTAAAGTTCATCTGGGTATAAGTCTTTTCTTTGGCTGTGACAGTGTCTGGAGCCTGTCAGTTTCTTGGCTCTTATGATTCATATTTGATAATTCAGTGGTAAACATAAGATATCTCCCTACATTTCCCCCTTAAGTGGGATGAGCCAGCAATGGAGCTTATCTCGCTTAAGCATATCGGCTACTATGCAGGCCTCAGCTGTATGGCATGTATGATCACCAGTCATCAACATAAGGTAGGAATAATGCAACAATAATAATAGTCATAAAGAATCATAATAGTTATAATAAAAAGGGAGTAATGTACTACTGTAATATATAGGATAATGGTGAATAAAAGCATTGTTATAATGAGGAAAGGCAAGAAGTATAATGAAGAAAAATAAATGGATAAAAGTAATAGGAAATATATGTGGGTGTTAAGAAATAAGGAAATAATGTAGCTCTCATGTGGTGCTTGCTGTAGAAATGTGAGGTAGGGACATCATCTCAAACTTGAGGTAGAGTGTGTGTGCGCCACCCTCCTTTTCCCAGTCTGGAAAGTGACAATGTGTGATCACCGATTATCTGGTACCTCATACGGTTACAGAGATGGGGGCTGTGGGATGTTTTGCAAGCGCATAGTTTTATGGCAAGAACTTTTCCCGTGTGTGTCTCATTAGGGTCCTTACTCTTCTAAAGAGGGTGACTGAAAGTAGGACGTGGACTATGAACACCATGGCTAGAGTAGGTAAGGAAATCATAATTGTAGTCAGCAATTTCTGCTGTGTCTTGGTCTACAGAAGGTTCCACAGTGTGAGTCTTTATAGCCTAAAAGATATACCAGGTTTTCATCAAAGTTGATTTCATGGCCCTGAAACACATCTAAGAGTTTTACCGCTGTGGGAACCGGACTGGTTCCCCCCCCCCCCCCCCCCTACAATTTCCATATTATAAACCGGTTATCATACAGTGATTCTATAGACCAGAAACAGCCAGATAACATGATCTTCCATTTATTTGTAGATTTTAGAAGTCAAAAATTTCCACATGGCCACATTTGCAATCGTCATTCTTTTGTTGTCAAGAGAAAGTACTACAAGATCCCATAAAAAAAGGAGAAAAAGAAAAGTTATATATACATGCTGGAAGTTAACATCTTCTTTTTGGAAACAAGTTAAACCCCAGAGTGTGGTTTATCTCTGAAATTCTCTGACACTGGACAAGCTGCTCCTCAGCCCAACAGTAATTGCATAATAATAATGGTCGGAACATTGTTCCTTGTCCCATAGGAGCAGAATTTTGTTGCTAGGCCATCCACTCCAGAGGCTGCTGCATGTACATTAAAGGGTAAGGACTGTGAAGACAGAATCAAACTAGCAGCTGTGTCTGTCTCGCAGGCTGCAAGTACAGAAAGAAACAAAGGACTTAGAGAAACTACAACTACTCATGCTGCCAGGTATGTCTGGCAGGCTATGCAGGGGATCCAGAAGACTGGTTGGCTGGAGTTATGGTCAGGCTAGTATTACTGGATATTTAGATTACTACGGAATTTAGGCATGAGAGAGGCATCTACTGGAGAGAAATGAGTGTCGATCCTATATGTTCATCTACCCAAGATGGGTGGAGTACAAATGAGGAAGACAAAGACATTCCTGGATAGGGAGAGATATCTTGCAGGTGGTCACACACTGTAGCTGGCAGCTGGGATATATTCTTAATAGGGTAGACAGAATTACTATGTAGACTGGATAGGCCAATAGGGTTTTCTGCCATCATCTACTGTTACTAATCTGTAGAGCACACTGTGATACACTGCAGATGGTGGCATTAAGTTTTAGTCAAAATACTATTACAATCTAGGGTTGATAGTCCTTGCTTTTTTGAATAATTTTTAACAATGTTTTGCATATGAACAGCCTGTGGTAGTATCCAATTCAGGGTTTAAGTGCATATGTAGCACCCTGCATGCCAGGAGATTTCTGTCTATATCAACCTCAAGGTGATTTCTAGTAAACCAAAGTACAGGGTGCATGTCACGCACCATCTCCAATTACTTAAGACCTCTAGTAGAGGGATTTTGTGTGTGGGGGGAAAAAGGTGAATGGGTCAGTGGGACCATCCAATTGCAGCTTTCCTGCTATGTAAAGCTCCACCGGGTGGGTGCTAGGTAGATGAAGACATGCAACTTGTCTCACACCATTGAGTCTTGCCGCTGAAGACAAAGCCACTTTCTTGGCACTTCGTAGGAAGCTCTCTCCACATTGTCCATGTCGTAGGGGATATGCCAAGTGTCCGCTGTAGTCTGCACAATGGTGTCATAGTTCAGAATAGGCTGTGGGAAAAGAAAAGACATAATTTATAGTTATATCTACTGCAGAGATTTAAAAAAAAAAACAAAACCCAAAACACCCTTTAATGATTTTGTCTGGAAAGTTTAAGTCTCTCAGTATCACAATGGATCTAGCTGTCCTGGAGCTGATGCCATCAGAGTGTGGATCATCTGGGTTAGTTTACATACGTGTGATGGCATATTCCTTTTATTAGAAAGCAGGTGTTTGGCAGTCAGGCTCAAACTTTAAATGGTGGTTTTACACCTGTATTTGAAGGCTTACAGTGAAAAGTGTGCTTAGAGAAAAAGGAAGGTTAGTTCTTCCATGAACACAGCCCTTCTAGCCACTCCACAAGTCAACTAGACTGAAGCGAGTACTGCTGGTATATAAGCTCCAACATATAGCACTGTACACATCATTAAGAGAAAATACATTCTTCTTAAATTAAAAATGAAGTTTCACTGGAAATTGGGACCAGGGACGAGGCAGAAAATTGTTGTTAAGCTCCCTGGCGTTGCTACCATTTCCTGTTGGGATATCAGGGGAAGCACGCGCTCCTTTTTAGAAGATACTCAATGAGCTCAGCAGGGGTCTTGCAGGACCGTGGCGCTGTAGGCTGGCCCCCATACACCCCTAGGGTGACCTACGTTGCTTTTAAGATTTCTCCTAATTTTCAGAGCTGATGTTTGCCAGTGTGCTTATTAAAGAGAAATAAGGTAGATCTTCTAACACTTTGAATTAAATAACGACTGGCAGGTTTAGGGTGAAGGAAAAGTGGAGGTATACGTTAAAACAACTCTGAGAGGTAAGAAACAACAAAGCACACCTGAGTTATCTTCTCTAATGTCCTAACAGTCGGAGAGTCAGTGGGAGCGAGCGCATCAACCTTCCAAAATATCAGCATGGCGACGCAAGCTGAAGCGCACAGATGATGTTTTTACTGTCGTACTGAACCGAAGGAGGGACCTGGGTGGTCTTGAAAGCTCACATAACATCAACGTCTTAGGACAGTTCTTACACTGATCCAATATAAGGTATCGCATTCTGAAAAAAGATCCAGGACCAGGAGCAGAACCATACTATAATATGTTTATGCGGTGTTATTTCTTCAGGTAAACAATCTGTTTGAATTTAAGAATCATTTGTTTATGATGGTGAACAGGACAATTCTCAGCTTGTGAAAGGTAAATACTGTGAGTCTGATCCAAACCTTAGCAGTGGGTGCTTCCTCACCTAGCATGCAGACACACTCCTGGGAAAATTGAAGTGTGGGATTTAAACTATTAAGGAGTAATTTTATAACAGTCCGCATGTAGCAAGAACATGCAGACTTCAAGGTGTAAGACCCCTTTGAAAATCAGTGGTCACATGTAGAACCCAGCCTGGCATACACACACACACCTTTATGCCTAGCTGGCGTACATGTACACATTTACACACTTTTGAAATTCAAATGTTCTCCCCACTTACACCTCCCCTGGAATGTCTATTTCTAGTATATGTTAAAGCATAACCCCGGGGAATTTTTTAAAACCCCATTTTATACATGTACAGACCCTTAATAAAGAGAGAGGCTGCCACAGCCTATCTCTGCCACAGACACATTAGTATTTATATAGAACCTGGGTCATACACTGGGTCCAAGTACATCTTTGGAATTTCTGTGCAATTCATCTGCAGTTTCCTAGTGACCCAGGTCCTGTAACATTCTCTCAAAATGAAAGCTCATTTAATTATCCTTGGCCAACTTTCAAGATTTATTTCTCTTATAGAAAAAAATTAATTCCTATAGCTTTCAGGAAAACTGAGTTCAAAGCAACAGATTTTATTAACCACGTACCTGTAACATCAGAATAGATTTTCACCAAGCAGTAAAAAAGGGGAGTACATTTTCAATAAGGCACCTACCAGACGTGTATGCCTACTTTTCAGCCCATGGAAACCAACTTGATCCTCTAACACAAGCTGTCCACATACTTTGTATTTGAAGATTAGATTGTTGTGTGGACAAAAAGTATGCACAAATTATAAATCAGCTCAAATGAGGGTGTAAAATATGTGCATTATTTATATGAATACATTTCTGAAACTTTAATGTATGCATACAGTTTTCTCCCCTGGCCAAGTTACATCCCTGGAACACCCCTTTATATTGTGGCTCACTGTGAAAGTGTATGCATACTTCTAGCCAGCTGAAAATTCACTCAGGAGCAATCAGCTCTTCCTTCCCCCGTTTATTAGCTGCAGAGAACCTAAGCCTTTGAAAATTTACCCTACAATGTATTTGGATACAGAACTGGAGGGCAGTCCCTGAACATCTTTGATAAGGAAGAGCATGGAGGGGCCGTGCATGTGGGTCTGGATGGCTGCTGCTGGTACTGAGGCTTCAGGCTTGGAGGAAGCTTTCTGTCTGTCAGGGAGGAGAGTAAACGGGAAGAAAAATCAAAGTGACAGAGCATTCCGCTTCAATGCCAACCATTCTGCAGGCTGCACATCATATGAAGGCCTGTTCTTATAGCATGCTCTCCTTTATAATGTAACTGAGTGCTTCTCTTCATCAATCACCTCCATATATGAAGCAATACTATAACTGTGTATCGGCCATCAGACACCTCGGGATACAGTGTACATAAAAAGTGCAGTCTCTGGCTGAAGCACTTTGGGATACAGCGTTTATGTGAAAGGCTATGTTTGGTTTCTCTGTGTGTGTGAAGTACTATACCTGAAACATTACTTGCTTTCCTGGGGTGTAGAAAGGAAGCACCAGCTGGTGTCCCCGCTGCCACTTGAAGAAGAGACGTTGAGTCTGGGTATCAGGGAGACATGCCTTGTGATCCCGCAGGAGGTCTCTGGTGATGAACTTGCAGTGGTTCCCTGAGTTCAGTGTGGCATAGAGCAGGAAGGGATCATCTTCAGATCTTCACAACCCAGCACAAGAGAGGATGAGAAAAGGTCACGCAGACACCAAAGCATGCATGAGAAATAAGGCAATGGCTCACTCCTTAATTGTCCACTCCACCCGGCTCTCACCAGTGAACAGCACATAGCTTTTAGTTTTTCTCCATTCTCCCACACATCCCCTTCCCTAAAGAGGCTAACTGCTACTGCAACCTCCAGTGGGCAAGGAATTAGGATACAGTTTCCTCCAGCACCTTCACTGGGAGACTTCCAAACCTATGTGCGTTTTGCCCCGTTCCACCACACGCAGAAAATGCAGGGGCAAATTACAAAGGCGCTTTGTAAGTGTGCACCTGCTAGGCAATTAGCTACAAGGCTGCAGATATAAAGTAGCCATATGGGCTACTGAAACACGTGTGCATGCAGCCAAACCTCTCACAGAATACGTACATGTTCTCGGTGAAGAAGCAGTCTGCTTTCTGCTGTATGACGGCCATGTGACTCCTCCACCAGCTGCCTGACGCCTTAAGCATGTGCTTGCGGCCCAGCATGAGCAGTCGCAGGTTCTGCTGGGCAAGGTGGGAGACTATGTCGAGGAGCTGCAACAAACAAATACAATAATGTGTTTGTGTTTAGGACCAACTGACTTCCAAAGTGATTGTTTTTACAGAGGCTTTCAAAGTCCTTATGCTATTTTTAATATCTCTTTTAAGGTCAAATAAAAACCTCCCCACTTCCGCAGTAGGTCCTCTAATATTCTCCTTGTTTGCTTTCAAATGCCCCACTCCCAAGTGCTCTTCCCACTGTAACCTGGCACAGCAATATTTGAAAGGGTATATGGTTGGTAGGTACGATCTCTACAGCTATAAACTGACCCTCATCAGAAGAACTGGAGTTGTAGGTCTTCACTTTTTGGGGGGTGGACACTATTTTTCTGTTCACACCTACGTAAAAGCTCATTTGCAAAATGTATTTGAATGGGAAGTTCAATCCAACCTTCCAGTCTCAAATTCTGCTACGCTGGCATCAGCTCACCCTTAGGAACATTATAAAATACACATTTTAGCATCAAACTGCTGCAACTCCCAGAGAGACTGCTCAGGCATCTAAGGCATCGACCTGTGACACCCATGTAATTTCATAGGCTCCGATTCCAATGTGGCTGAATCAGTCATTCATCTTTCCCAGGTAGATAAACAGTAATTAGTAATAACAAAAGGGCATTAAGCCTGAAAAATACTTTGCATAAAAGTATAACATAAAGCATTATCAGGCTTCCCTATGGCTCATGGTTGTCACTGTGCTCTAGGGTCCATTCTCCAGCCAGGACTCTGCTCCCTGGATTGAGGATGCTGCAGAGGCAGAATTCACAGCCCCCGTTCAGAAGGAGTCTCAGTCCCTGCACAACAGCGACACCTAGTGACTGCACACAGGGCCCACGTCTGCAGGGATCCGGAAGCAGCCCTGACGCATGGTCCCTGGCCAAGAACTCTAGCTGCAATAACTTGAGTAAGTTAACTGGGACAGGTTATAAAACAGGGAGAAAAATCCTCAGGTAGCTGCGAATGAATATTCATGGCACTGAAGCCCAGCATAGACCATTTCTGATTCAGTTGGAAGCCCAGAGGAGCAGGAAAAAACTGCCAGGCCAAACTTCCCCTCCTCCGCCCAAAAAACACCATTATTATTCATGCTTTTATACTGTCATAATCTGGGATCAAAACTACAAAATCTATCATGGAGCTTAGCTACTGCATATATATGAAAAGAACTAATAATGCAAATACAGACTAAAGTTATGAACAATTTCCAGACCAAACACCTGATAATGGTCTAAGCCAGGCATCAAACATGGAGCTTCTTGTGTTGAGAACGCTGTTGGTGAAGTGATTTCTGTGCACTGAAGAAGCTAAGTAGTTTTCCTCAAAGTATGCTGCTTTACTATGACTAACAACGAGGGCATCATTACTTTCATAGAAGATATTTTCTGCATTAAATTTACACACTGGACACTAGCAAATGATGACATGGGGTGGAGATATTCACTTGTAAAATCATGGTGAAGCTCCACATTTGATTCCTTTCTTAGAACACTGTTAGGTGTTGATTTTGGAAATTGTTTGTAAATGTATTCTGTGCTTGCTTAATCTGGGATCATAAATGCCAATTCTCATATGTTCAATAACACGTGCCTCCTGAATTTGTCAGGTAATGAGTATGAAGGGCTATAGCCGTGGCTATGAGGGAGAGTGGCAAGATTTACCTTCACATAGCAGTGCCATTTCATTACTAATACTTCCATGAAACGTAAAACAACACAGATTTAATCAAAAGTCTTTGAGCTTGTTGAACAGTTCCCTATATCGCTGCACTAATATCTCTTTTCTAGAAGGGTCCCAGTTCTGACCTTCTGGACCCACTATCACAAGACCTGCCACAAACTATAAAAATTTCAAAATTCAAAATGGAGTGTTCTTAGCTGTAAATGTGATGCTGAAGAATTACGGTGGTTAACTAATGGCTCCTTTATTGACCTGTGTTGTATTTCTGATTTGCTCGGTCCTGTGACCACAGAGGAGCTTCATTTGTAGGCCAGAATATGGGACCTCTGCATTCCTGGACAGGCTCACACATGAAAATGATTTCCAGAGATAGTGTAGCATCCTTAGCTTGTATCTAATTTTAAGCCAGTGGTACACTGGTTTCTTTTAGTGATCTCCCTCTGCAGTTGTGTGGGGGATTTCCTAGCTAGAGGTTCACAGCCTCCCACGCCTGGAGATTTCTCAGAAAAGGAAAAAATGAGACACATTAGCAGACCTTCTTTTAGTCAGCAAGGAAACAAAAAAACATGAGTGGGAGGCAGCAGAAGGAAGGATAAGTACAAAGCTTGAATCTCAGTGGCAGGGAGAACCCTTTTCCAGCTGCGGAGTGGGAGGACGGAAGCAAGCTCGGGGGGGGGGGGGGGGAATCCCACCCTTAGGGTCAAGAAGAGCAGCATGCTCAGTAATCTAACGCAGCACAGAATGCAAAGTCCGGCTTATTCAGGGCAGTCACATGTCTGCCTTTCCATCAGCACAGGAACCAATCAATAATGTTAAGGTCCGATAGTGCAATCCACCATCAAAATTATCTGAAGAGCAGCCCCACCGCCTCCCTCAGTCTGTCTCTCATTTGTTGTAGGGATAGTGATGAAGACACTTTCAGATGCACTGTGCAGAGCTGGGGATAGAGGGATTTCATGACAATGATGCTCCATAGATCAATAGCACTGTCACTGTAGAGAGACCTTTTAAGGTGCAACCCAGTTCAGCATATCCAGAATCAAACATTTGTTATAACTAAGCTATAATGCAAGTGGGAAACAGATCCAGTCAGTAGAGGAGCAGCCCAAGAGAAAGAAGCTGACAGCTGCCATCAAAGAGAAATGGAGCAAGCCCAGTGCAGAGGATATGGTCCCATGCCACTGATTCTGGGCTCAGCATAAGACACCAAAGGAGAAACTCTAGAGCCTCCAAGGAATGGCGAGCTGAGAGGTGTACTGCAAATAAGAACATAATAAATTGCCATGCTAGGTCAGACCAAGGGTCCATCAAGCCCAGCATCCTGTTTCCAACAGAGGCCAAGCTATGAAAAGTCAAGCCCATTCTGCTGCTATGAGTCCAGGGCCCATGCAAGAGGAATGGAGGACACTATAGTTGGCCTAAGTTTCTTGGATCTCATAGGAGATTCTTGACTGGCTGCATTCCTTCCTAGCTTCTGGATCCCAACTGGCTCCAGACTTGAATACCCTGACTTTGGGTACTTAACTTCCCACTCCCACCTCAAACACAGCAGCAGCACAAGGACAGAAAGCAGATGCTCCCGACAGTGTCCTTGTTTTGAAAGAAAGCATCATGGTGGCGGGATGGAGCCTCTGGAAGTTTGCACCTTGAGAGAGGCAGCATGGCTATAGAGACAGAGCACATGCTTCGTCCCCTCAGTGTTGATGCTGTCCGTCACTGTCAGAGGACTCGTGTTGCTTGCTGCAACCTGAGACGAGAGGGGGAAGGAAGGCCTAGATCAGCAGTAGATGGCAGCAGGAAAGGGGTAAAAAATTGGTGAAGGACAGAGAAGGGGAAAATGGAGTTGAAGGAAGAGATGGCAGTAGAACAGAGAGTGATTGGTGAGGTGAGGAGCAGGGCAGGGACAATGAAGAAACGAGAGAGAATAGGGAGATGGAAAGGCTGGGCAGGGAGCTTTGGAGAATAAAGAAGATGAGAGGGAGAGGAGAGAGATCACCCTGTTGCACCACCTAATTTATCATTCACTAGCCATCACCGATAAACGATATATATCATAATAAGCAGGAGCACATGGCAGACCATGATGTATTGTGAGGACGATATCCCGTGACAAAAAAATTCTATTATTCCTTAACTTTCAAAATAAAATACTTTGAAACTTTAGATGTGTTTCATGCTATTTATCTACCTCACTTGTTCACCAACGCTGAAGAACCATGTGATGTTACCAGGCACTGTTAAAGGAGCCCTCCCTTAATGCTCTGTGTCTGTTTCACCACGGGCTGAAGGAGTTCAATGTGCAACCACAAGATGCTGTCTGGCAAATCCCAATGTTTGATTTCTCTCAGCCACTTTATAAATAACTTTAGTTAAGTATAAGTGCCCGCCAAGTCACGTGATATGTGTTTCTTCCAAATTCTGCTGCTCCATGAAATCTTTCATTTGAACAAACTATAAATTAATTCCCCATTTGACAGGGAGTCTCAGTGCATGGTCAGACTTTGACCTAACTCCTAATAAATCCTTTACCAGTTTTCAGAAGTGGACATGCACCATTTGTTTTTATTCTCTAGTTAACATTCTCCAAATGGGCGATTTACCTTTTTAATATCAATTTTTTCCCTAAAAATAAGCAGCAAAGTGAAATTACAATTTCCAGGGAATCGAGAGATACAGGTCTCCTGGTGGAAGTCGCTCCTTTTTCTTTGCTTCCCCTCTTACTTTCTATTCTCCTAATTACTGATTAAAACAAATTATGTAAATGATTTCAACCAAAGTCAAGTTTATGGACTTAAACTCCATTAGTGGCTGAAGATTCCCTAAACTATTATCAAAGGAGGAACGGGAGACAATGTCATTTGTCCAAAGACTGCTGCTCCTTTTTCACTTGACACCGATGCAGTTTGTTCATGTCTTAAAGCTTGCAGCAGCTTCCTGGTCCCCAAGCCTAATTCTGTAGGGCAAATGCAGAATTTTGCGCAGGAGGGGAAATCTGTGCCAATTCTGTGCAACTGTACAATGCAGAATTACCCTAGGAGTAAATACTCCAAAGCCTACCTGATTTCAGGTTTTACTAATACACATCCTCTAAAGACCATGTTTCATTATGCTATTCCAGAAATCACCTCTTGAAGCTGCATATTCATGACCTCATATTCTAGAACTTTCTTTCACTGAAACATTTTTGCTACTTGTGTATTATTCATAACTTTGAAATATATGACTGTCTCTATCACATCTCCCCTCTCTTCTAGCATATACATATTTAGGTCTCAGTTTATAAAGCTTATGGTGCAGACTCCGCAGTGCCCCTACTCAGCTAATTGGACACAATATAGCAAAAGTCCCCTTATCTGGCATACCTAGGGAATAATCCATGTTAGTTAACCAAATATATCGGTTATCTGAGAGCCCCCTGCTTTCTGCTCCAGGAAGAGGCCTGCAGGGGAACAGAAGGTGAAGAAGTGATACGGGAGTCGATAGAGCAGAGAAGAGAAAGCGAAGTTGCTTACCAGTAACAAGTATTCTCCGTGGACAGTATGACAAATCAGCCACACAAGTTTGGAGAGAGTTGGGGGGCTGTCACTGCACAGCACCAATGCAAAACATGCTCTTTCAGAGCTCAGAAAGGACTAGAAGTCTTTCTGAGCATGTCTGCAGTGCTCCCATGCAATCACCACCACGTAAATGACTTCAATCATTTCAGAAGCTAAGTTTCAACCCTATGGGGAGGAAGGAGGGATTGTGTGGCTGATTTGTCCTGCTGTCCACGGAGAGCACCTGTTACAGGGAAGCAACTTTACTTTCTCCATTTATGAGCAGGAACAATTTCAGCCACACAAGTGGGGAATCCCAAGCTGAGGGCTGCATTGAAATATTTGTCTTTTGCTGGTTAAGGAGAAATTGCAATCTGCTAAGATTGAGAGGGAGTTGAAGTTCTTAGTTAAATAAATTCTTAAGAACCACTTGGCCAAAATTACTACTCATATGAAAGTCTTCCTTGAGACAATAATGTTTAGTAGAGGTATGAATGGAGAAGCAAGTGGCTGCTTTGCACCTATCTTATTTATTTATTTATTTGCAGATTTTTATATACCAGGGTACGTAAGTAACATCACCTCGGTTTACATTAAAACAATAATTCAGCATTGCGCTTTACAATATAACATAGAAACTGAACAAATACAAAACCATGTATAACTTTGTATTAAAAGAATATAATCGAAATATAAGAGACTGTGGAAATGGTGAAGAATGGTATAGGACTCAGATCATTAATAGTAGGCTTTTTTAAATAGCCAGGTTTTAAGGTTTTGTTTAAATTTTTTGTGACAAATTTCCTGGCGTAATTCAGAGGGCATGGTGTTCCATATTGTTGATCCAGCAATGATGAATGACCGTTCTTTTGTACTAGAAAGTCTAGTCAGATTGGGTGCTCGGATCTTTAGTTTGGCTAAATGCTGGAATCTCGTTGGGCGGGATGAAGTGTTGAATTGTAGATGATCAGTGAACCAGTGCATATCTCTGTTTTGAATGGCTTTGTGTATCTTGAACCGAAGCAGAGCAAAAGCATGCCATTGAAGTTGAAGTTGCCCAGACTTTGGTGGGCTTTAACTTTTTATTAGGAAGGTGAAGTCCAGCGTTGGCTTAGCAATAGGAAATACAGTCAGAAAGCCAGTAGAGAGGGTTTGTTTTCTAACTGGTAATCCTTTCGTAGTTGGATGATGACAAAGAAACAGTTGAGCAGATTTTCTGCAAGGTTTAAACCTTTCTAAGAAAAATAACAGGGCTCTTCTGAAGTTCATACTAGGAAAAGTTTGTTCTGCTTTACTGAAATGACGTTTTGGGAAAAACACTGGTAGGACAATGGACTAATTTAGATGAAATTGTGAAACCACCTTTGGTAAAAAACTTAGGGTGCATTTTCCACACTCCTCTGTTCTTAAAGATTTGAGCGTAAGGAGCATGGACTACTAGGGCCTGAAGCTAGCTTACTCTGCATGTTAAAGGTTACTGCTATTAAAAATAATATTTTCCAAGACAGAAATCTGAGATCGACCATTGCTAAGAGTTCAAATGGAGAATTCATTAATCTAGAAAGTACCTTATTGAGGTACTATTGAGTAGGAAGGACTTTAACAGGAGGATGAAGAGACTGGAAGATCTTCTAAGTGTCAGTCTTTAATCCCAATTTGGAGAGATTAAGTAGATACTGAAGACGTATCAAATGGAGCAATTGTTTGGATGCTCCTTCTGAGTTGTATACCAAATTGAACATTTTTTCTCTTAAAATTATAGAGCATCTGGTAGAAAATCTACTTGTTGCCAAAATTGCTTCTTTCGCTTTACTAGGTAAGTGCATTGCTTACACTACTTTGTTTTCAATATCTAGGTTGCGAGCGCTAAAGACTGAAGGTTGGTGTGAACAAGTAACCCACTGTACTGTGTTAGGAGAGTTTTGCACATTCATCTGCTTTATTGACAAAAGGTTTTCTCAGCATTATCTCATCTATTGCAGGATGTTGAATAGATACTGGACCATCTGAAATGGATGCCCTCAGATTCTGGATTGTAACATTGCTGACTGAAAGATCTTTCTTCCAGCCATGTCTAATAATTTTGCATCCTTTCCAAGAGTACTAGAACATGCTTTAGATCTTTTTACTTTTGTTAAAGCACACTCCTGACGTAGCTGGATCTTTCTATATCCTGCATAAAGTTGAACTTTATACTTCAAGTCTACTTTTCTTGCCATTGGAGGTGTGGAGGGACATGTTTGCCAAATCTTAGTTTGGAGATCTTGAAGCGCCTTGTGTATCGGACAGCCATAGTTTGCTTAAGCATCTGTATACATTTTAAGATGCCTAGGAAGTCTTCTGTTATTGCATATCTTCTTACTTTAAAAGGTATGAAAACTGCCATTTTGGGGGCTCCATTTTTGGGCTCCATTTTGTGAAAGACGCCGAGAGTGAAGGACTCACCAGAAGGAGCTAAATTCACAGACACAACTGCAGCTTGAGCCCCTGACGAAGTTGCTATAACGAAACACGCGCAGTGTCGGGCATACCGAGCAGGATATTTAAATCCGATGCTGCCTATAGATTGCTGCATAATATCATTAAGATAAGTGTCTTTTCTTCTGTGGCTGAAAGGCATTGTCTATTAAGAGAAAATAAGGAAATAAGAAAAAGAGTTGAAAAGAGTTGAAAAATATTGAATGGTATGATTCTCCTTCAATAAGAACTTTATTTAAGACAAACCCTATGATTATACAAAATAAGGAAACAGTGAGCAGTTCACTTTACATTGGGACAATAGATCCAAAATAGTGAACATTACTAAACACGTTACAGTACGTGCATGTTGGCTCATATATGAGGGTTTGTCTATGGCATAAAAATAGTGTTTTCACATACCACGCGGTTTATTTAGATTGATTTGTTATTGGGGTGCCACGGCTTGACCCAGTTTTTTTACATTGAAATTATTTTGGGGGGAAAGGCAGGGTAGGATAGGTGTTCCAGTGGAGTAGGCTCTGGTGAAGAGTCAGAGGACAACTTTGAGGAAGGAATGAGACCTAAAAGATGAAAGGTCAGAATCAGAAATTAGAACTAAAAGCTCCTTTAATAATAGCCTACCCTTGGAAGACATGGAGCTATGAGATTTTTCCTCATGCATTTGTTGAACCTTCTGATAGGGTGGAATAAGATTGTGATTGTAGCTCAGCTGAAAACTTTTCTAAGACTCATTCAATGGGTAATGGTGGCAGAGGAGTGGCTAGGATCTTTTTAATTTAATTTATTAAAATTCTATATACTGCCAATGTGAACAAGAGTTACCTTCTGAGTTATCTGGCTAAATGCTTTTGAATATGGTCTTCGTAAGATATATCACACTGGGTCAGACCAGAGGTCCATCAAGCCCAGTATCCTGTTTCCAATCGTGGCCAATCCAGGTCCCAAATACCCTGCAAGATCCCAAAAGGCTGACCAATTCCATGCTACTTATCTCAGGGATAAACTGGGGATTTCCCCAAGTCCACCTTAATAATGATTTATAGTTAGAAACAGCTGTGAAAACAGCTTCAAGCTACTATCACAACCAAAAGATATTACAATACTTTAGCCACATGAGGAAAGGATATCATTTAGAAGGATATCTTGATGGGAACAAGCCAGGAGGAAGGGAGGAAAATTAGCCTTACTTCATAGCCAGTAAATGACAAAGCTCAAGTCATCTTCTTTGTGCTATTACTAAAAGCATTTGCTTCAGAAGGGAATTCCCTCGCTCGGGCTATGGAATGTAGAATAATGACACAGCAATGTGTGACACACCTACTTGGAAATGAGTTACCAAAGGATGCCCTCTGTCACTTTGCTTATACAATAATGTTCTCAAAGGTCACAGGCTTAGCCACTGCTATATTTGCTCATTCTAAAAGTCTCTTCCTTTTCTATGGTTTTGAAAGGAAATATTTGTCAAATCTAAACACAAATACCTGTAAAAACAAAAACCAGAACTGAAAGTAATAGAAAATAGTGTTTCTGCCTGGAAATACTTTCTTGATGTTATCTTTTCTTCTCAGCAAAATTCAGTTTTCTGTCTGATCCAAGGAAGCTGCTATTTTTAGAGAGATAAATATACATTAGGGTCATCTGTAGTGAATTTTACTAGTAAGTCCAATTACCAGCTGAGTCAGGGATTGTTATTTTCCAGGCCACCTGATTTTCAAGTTTTAATTTTCCAAGATTTAGTAACCTCAGGCTCAAATATACAGCATTTATGATTTCTGACAGCTTTATAACTAGAAAACGTCAAATTGAACTGGACGTTAAGGGACTCCAAAAGTCAAACATCACAGGCAGGACGGGAGAAACGTTTTGTTCAGATTTCACAATCCTATTCTGCTTGAATTCATTTTTTAAAGAATGTATCTTTCTTTAACCATTATTCTGAAATTCTCTAAGTTTCACTAGGGTTTACCACTAGGGACGTGCATTTGTTGCTCCATTTGTTTTAGCAGTATACGCATCCCTGACAAAAGGATAATAGGCGTGCCAAAATGAATGGTGCGCATGTATGTACACACCATCTACACATGCACACACCATTCGTTCTGGCGTGCCTCCTATCCATTCTTCAGATACGCGCGTACCCCTGTAAAGATTGAAACAAATGAAGCAACGAATGCACATCCCTATTTACCACCACTCGACAGCTAAGGGAGGATATGATAAAGGTCTATAACATCATGAGTGGAATAGAACGGGTAAATGTAAATTGGTTATTTACTCTTTCAAAAAATAGACTAGGGGGCACACTATGAAGTTAGTAAGTAGCACAATCAAAACAAATCAGAAAACATATTTTTCACTCAATGTACAATTAAGCTCTGGAATTCATTGCCAGAGGATATAATTAAGCAGTTAGCTTAGCTGGGTTTAAAAAAGATTTGGATAAGTTCCTGGAGAAGTCTATAATTTGTTATTAACCAAGCAGACTTACAGAATAGCCACTACTTATCACTAACTCTGTTTGGGAGCTTGCCAGGAACTTGTAACTTGGACTGGCAACTGTTGGAAACAGTATACTGGGCGTTATGACCATTAATCTGACCCAGTACGGCAAATTCTTCATTCTGGGTATGGGAAAGACTTTTCCTAGGGTGGAACTTCTCTATTTAATTGCACAATAATCTTTCTTCTGAAATTTTAAATATGAGGTTTCATAATTTCCTTGCACCGTCTTGTTCCTTTTACATCCTGCAGAGACAATGTAGATTTTATCATTGTTTGCTCCTTTTCTGCAGGTATACATTACCTCACGAATTGCCAGGGACGCCATCAAAAGTCCCAAAAGGAGACACTCCACTGACACATTCCTATCTAGGACTTGTTGCCCTCAGTTTTTTTTTTAAACTTTTTTATTTTTAAGGCACAAAAAATACCTACAAGAAATAGGCACATTATTAAACCAAAAAGAGAATACAACCAAACAGAAATGGCAAAAGAAGACATCACAAAAAAAACCACAGATTAGACAGAGGCAGTCTATGAACTGGCCAAGGAAAAAATTAAGACATACAGTGAAGCCGATGTCATGCTCAATACCATCTCCAAACCTGTTCATATCCTTCAGAATGTCCTCGCTGCAAGAGGATAAGTTTTTGCATGGAAGCAATTTCAGCCACAGCAGATTTCCACTGGTCGATTTCCAATAAAATGCCTAGTATCATGCAACAAATGAACATAAGAACATAAGAAAATGCCATACTGGGTCAGACCAAGGGTCCATCAAGCCCAGCATCCTGTTTCCAACAGTGGCCAATCCAGGCCATAAGAACCTGGCAAGTACCCAAAAACTAAGTCTATTCCATGTAACCATTGCTAATGGCAGTGGCTATTCTCTAAGGGGTAGATTTTCAGAGCCCTGCTCGCCTAAATCCGCCCAAAACCGGGCGGATTTAGGCGAGCAGGGCCCTGCGCGCCGGGAAGCCTATTTTACATAGGCCTCCCGGCGCGCGCAGAGCCCCGGGACTCGCGTAAGTCCCGGGGTTCTCGGAGGGGGGCGTGTCGGGGGGCGGGCCCGGTCGTCGCGGCGTTCCGGGGGCGTGTCGGTAGCGTTTTGGGGGCGGGTACGGGGCGTGGCTACGGCCCGGGGGCGTGGCCGCGCCCTCCGTACCCGCCCCCAGGTCGCGGCCCGGCGCGCAGCAGGCCCGCTGGCGCGCGGGGATTTACGTCTCCCTCCGGGAGGCGTAAATCCCCCGACAAAGGTAAGGGGGGGGTGTAGACAGGGCCGGGCGGGTGGGTTAGGTAGGGGAAGGGAGGGGAAGGTGAGGGGAGGGCAAAGGAAAGTTCCCTCCAAGGCCGCTCCGATTTCGGAGCGGCCTTGGAGGGAACGGGGGGAGGCAGCGCGGCTCGGCGCGCGCAGGCTATACAAAATCGATAGCCTTGCGCGCGCCGATCCAGGATTTTAGTGGATACGCGCGGCTCCGCGCGTATCTACTAAAATCCAGCGTACTTTTGCTTGAGTCTGATGCGCAAGCAAAAGTAGGCTGATCGCGCTTCTTTTAAAATCTACCCCAAAGTGAACTTAATAGCAGGTAATGGACTTCTCCTCCAAGACAAAAGCTTCCTCACTCTGGGGGGAAGCAAAGTCCCATCTACCCAGCAAACATTTGCTTGTAAAGTTAAACCAGTTATAGTTTGTATTTCCTTGTACACTTTATCAAAAAATGTATTCACTACATCACATTCCCATCAAGCATTCTCCTAACCCAATTATCCTATTACAGATCCCTACGGAAGACCCTTCCCCTTGACATTTTATTTATTTATTTATTTATTTTAATTTTTTCTATACCGGCAATCGTGATAACATCACATCAAGCCGGTTTACAATAAACAATGGGGTAATAACCGGAACCGAGAACAAATATGTAATATACATATTATAAATGCAGTTACAATAAACAAGGAAACATGCAACTGGGAGTAAGAAGAAGAAAAGATAGTAACTTTAACATGGTGTATAAACCTGTAGAAGGTAAAGTTTCCAAAAAAAAATGGAAGTGTATAATTTACAATGAGTTGTTCAGTTCAAAAATGCAATTTTTAACAATAAAGAAGAAATCATAAGTAATGAAGATACTGGGTGTTTATAAAGTTTAGGGGAAGATTATCAGGATGGTTATAAAAGAAAATTGTTGCTTGGAATTTGAATATCAGAGACAATTATTTCCACAACATCCTTCCAACACTAATAATCCATTCGTATTAGCTTCTCTCCCATTGAACGTCATGAGAGTGGCCTTAGGCCCCGTCAAGACAGACCCAGCGACTTCACACACTGTTCCTCCAAGTTCTTTGTATATACATTGTATTCTCCCTGTTCATTGTAAGTTATTATCCAAGTTTCACTCACCCTGTTCTATGTAAGACATTATAAATTATTTTGTCATTGTAACTATTGAAATGTGAACCGAAGTGATTAGTAACTTTGTTACCTGAACTGCGGTATATAAAACTGTTAAATAAATAAATATATGTTGGCATGGATATGGGAGGGTTGCTCAATAACAAACTAGATTGACTAAACTTAGCAAAATACAGAGGATATCTATAGGTACAATTTAATTATTTATGTAAGAATTATCCTATTTTTTTTTTTTTTTTTTAATTACAGATGGATAATTTCTGAAGAAAACACCAAATAGCATGCTACCCAGGTTCAGAGAAAGATGCTCATTCTATTTAACAATGTAAAACATTATTGGTTATATTTCTCCTGGTTTCATCACGGCGATAATACATTTGTGATATAAATTTGCCTAGAGCCTTCTTGTAAGAATTTGTTCTAAACTATCCTTACTCCAAAATGTATCTGCATTCCCTTGACATTAAATAATACCTCTATGAAGTAGTAGAAACAGAAAATGGGCTGGAGGTAGACCAAATTCCTTCGCTAAGTTCACAAAAGATTCAAGTGTGTCACCCCCCTATTTAACCATCATTTTAATCACGTATCACCTAACCAAAAGAGATAATTGCAAGGGCGTTCATCGGACTAAGTCAGATCTAATTCAGCACATATAAATATGTAATATTAGCTAAAACTTGTATCCCAAGATATCTGAGGCCGAAATTTGTAACTAAAAATTCCCATAAACAAGGTGGGATGGCACACCTAGGGCCTATTACCATAATAGTAGAATAACTAACTTGATAACCAGAGATCATGTTGTAATCCCTCAACAAATTAAGCAAATCTAACCACACAAGTAATAAACAGCAGAACATCCTCTGCATATAGGGCTATTTTTCCAGTACTAGGTCCAAAATTACAACCAGCAATGTCATCAGATTCTCTAATCATTTGAGCGAAGAGTTCTAAAGTCAAATTAAATAACAGTGATATTATAGGACATCCTTGCCTAGTGCTTCTTTGTATGGGAAAAAAAATTAAGCGCCAGTCATTGACAAGTACTGTGCTTTGGGATGAGTGTAAAAACCTGATCCAGTCCACAGATTTATCTAGAACATCCACGTGCTTAAGTACAGAAAACATGTAATTACAAGAAACTCTGCTGAAAACTTTGTCAGCCTCCAATGATAGAATAAGCTCTGGTACCTTTTTAGATAAGATGAATG
Organism: Rhinatrema bivittatum; assembly: GCF_901001135.1. Lineage (NCBI taxonomy): Eukaryota > Metazoa > Chordata > Amphibia > Gymnophiona > Rhinatrematidae > Rhinatrema > Rhinatrema bivittatum. The sequence goes on along the minus strand of NC_042618.1, from coordinate 147,661,334 downwards.
ATATTAAAAAGATACCTTGTGCTATTGGTAGATATCCTGCTTTGATAAACCCTGTCTGATCTGTATCTATTAACATCAGCATGATGTGTCCTACTTTGAGTTGGAGAATTTTTGCTAAAATCTTTGGGGCGGATTTTAAAAGGGTTACGCGCATAATATACGTAATATACGCGTGTAACCCTTTTAAACCCTTCCTGCGCGCGCCGAGCCTATTTTGCATAGGCCCGGCGACGAGCGCAAGCCCCGGGACGCGCGTATGTCCCGGGGCTTGAAAAAAGGGGTGGGGAGTGGGCGGGGCGGTCTGAGGCAGGGCGGGGGCGGGACCGAGGCCTCCGGCACAGCAGCTGTGCCGGGGGATTGCGCACAGGCACTCGGCCGGCGCGCGCGACCTACGCCTGCTCAGAGGCAGGCGTAAATAAAAAAAATAAAGGTAGTGGGGGGGATTTAGATAGGGCTGGGGGGCGGGTTAGATAGGGGAAGGGAGGGGAAGGTGGGGGGCGGAGGGAACGGGGAAAGCCATCAGGGCTCTCCTTGGGCTCGGCGTGCACAAGTGTGCACCCCCTTGCGTGCACCGACCCCGGATTTTATAACATGTGCGCAGCTGCGCGCGCATGTTATAAAATCGGGCGTAGATTTGTGCGCGCCGGGTTGCGTGTACAAATCTACGCCCGCGCGTAGATACAAAAATCTGGCCCTTTGCATTTGCACTGATAAGAGATATGGGTCAAAAGTTAAAGTCCGAGGGATCTTTTCCCTTCCTATAAATCAAACTAATCAAGGCATCTTTCCCCATGGCCGTCTATTTAAGCACTTCAATCTTTTCTTCCCTAATGGGCATTATTAAAGACTTCCTGGGGTAATTTAAGTAAAAATGCTATCAAGGGAGTTAGCTCCACACTCCGTGTATAAACCAGAGAAAAGAGGAATGTAGAAAATTCAGAGTCCTTCTCTTTTCCATTAAAGCTTCTCTTTACGTCTATCTTTTAAAACCTGCACAGATTAATACTGTCTGACAGATGTTTGTGCGAGTGTATGAATAAACACTCGTTTGTCCCTCCTGACGCAGCCCTCCTCGGCGACACACGGTGTCCGTGTCGGGGGGGGGGGGGGGGCATCTTAAATTGCTGTTTCAAACTGCCTTGAATTCAGGCGCCCTTTGAAACATTAATTTGTGCAGGTTTTAAAAAACAGAAATAAAGAAAACCTTTGTTAATGGAAAAGAGAAGGACTTTGAATTTTCTACACTCCTCTTTTATAATTTAAGTAAAGCCCTAGAGCCCAAAAATTCCTCTATTGCATTACTAGTAGCCAAATTGGAGGCCATATATAAAGACTGAAAATGATCTTGAAATAGCTTAACGTTGTCTAAAGGAAAGTATTTTATCTAGCCAGTACTAATTTTAATAGCATTTAATTTATTTATTTATTTAAAAACTTTTCTATACCATCGTTTAGTAATGTACCATCACAACGGTTTACATTTAGGCACGAAATAGGTTTGGTTTTTAAGTTATCCATAGTGTGCCAATATTTACGGTTACATAGTTCAATAATATACTCTAAATGAGAAGTGGGTTGGGGTTACCATTTATATGATTGTTGGGATAATCATATATGTGTATGCTGGTTTTTAATTTAATATTTAATAATTATGAGTAAAATAATAAAATAATAAATTCCACTTTTTATATATGGGTGACTTTCAGCTGTATTTATTCAGCTTCTTCACTGTGAAATGCGTTTTTGAAAAGCCAAGTTTTTAAGCCTTTTTTGAAGAGTTTTAATTCTTTCATTAGTCTTAGCTCAAGTGGTAATGTGTTCCATAATAATGGTCCTGCCAAGGATAGTGCTCTCTCTCTAACTTGGGTCAATCTTGCTGTTTTGACTGAGGGTATGGTTAGCAGTGCTTTACTGGCCGACCTGAGATTTCTTTGAGGGACACTGCTTAACTGCCCTGCCTAGCTGGTTTATTTCCTTGCTCCTAAAAGTGGTAACTTTCAAACTGATGCATGTGCACACATGTGCACATTTGCCGGCGCACGCACATGGATGCACCGATTTTATAACATGCGTGCGTTTATGCACGCATGTTATAAAATCAGCTACCTGAGCGTACATGCACGCACAATTTTATATCAACGTGCGCACGAATGCCATCTCGAGCGCATAAGTGGGGGGATTTTAGTAGATTTGTGTGGCAACACATTAGGCCTATTTCCCAGTTTCCTCCCAGGTCGCTCCAGTAAAAGAGAGGACCACCTAAACCCCCTACCTAACTGGGCCGCACACAAGCAATGCGAATTTTAAGAAGCTGAGAAGTGCGTGCGTACATACCCATGTGAATGTCAAGAACAAGGGGCAGGGCATGGGAGTTCCTGGGCAGGGCCAAGAGTAATGGACATAACTCCGAATTTTAGAAAAACTGACCATGGCACGCGGTGTGTTATCTGCGTAAATTTACTGCTAGTCCTGATGAGGAGCAAGTCTGGAGATCTCAAGTTTTAGGGATTTTCAAGACTGATGAACTACCATATATACTTGGAGGGGAGGGGGGGCGGGGGAGAGAGAGAGAAAGAGAGCGAGCACTGTAGGAGAGACAATATGATACTATATATATCAACCACTGTAAGAGGGGTACTATCAGCTCAGGGTGGGTTTGAATCATAAGAACTTTATCCAAACTTTTTTAAACCCAGTTACGCTAATTGCTGTAACCACATCCTCTGCAATGAATTCCAGAGAGCTGAGTGAAAAATAATTTTCTCCAGTTTGTTTTAAATGAGCGACTTGCTAACTTCATGAAGTGCCCCCTAGTCTTTCTATTGTCTGAGAGAGTAAATAACCGATTTACATTTACCTGTTCAAGTCCTTCATTCCCTCCCCCATGGCCAGGGTGCAAGGGTCTGGAGTGCACTTATGTAACACCGCACCCGAAACTCACCCTGAGATGAAAGTGCCCCTTTTACAGTGGTAGATATATATATATATAGTTTCTCCTTCTGTGAGCATATGCATGAAAAAGCCGCTAAAGCCCTGGTGGTAATATACACGGGACATTTACTCAAACCACCTTTTAAGATCACATGCGCGGCGGGGTATTTTAAATGATACGCGTGTATGTGTGCGCATGATATAAAATTGCAGCATGTCTCTGCTCACATGCCAATATGCGTGTTTATGGGCGCACGCGCGTTCTTTTAAAAATTAGCCAGTTTGCTTTTTAAGCCTAATTTTAAATGCCTGGCATAAGCTATAATGCGACCACATAATACCACTTTTAATGTCTGCCATCGAAGCAATGGGAGTATAACTTTCCACAGGATGATGAAATGTAAAGTCAGAGATAGTTTCCCTAACCATCTTTTGAAAGTCCTTATTTTTAATGAAAGTAATATTAAGATGTCAATTTCAGAAACACTCCTTATCAAAAAAGGACAGAATGATGGAGGATTGGTAAAGATAAGTAACAAGGCAGAATATCACAACCTTGCACTTTAGACAAAAGGGATGGGTTACACAAAAAAACAGTCTATTCTGCTAAAAGATCCATGGTATGGAGAGAAGGATAATCTCGATACCAGGATGCTGCTCTCTCCAAACATCAGTAAGATTAAAAATGGAAGGCCCATCTGGTGGCTACCAGGCAATTGAGCAGGAGTGCAAGAGGCCTGTCCATAGCAGGATTTAAAGAAATACTGCAATCATCCCATATCAATAAGATCGAAGTTGAAAAGGAACCCAACACCTTAAATAAAGACTAAAAAAATTCTCTAGATTTGAAATTAGGACCATAAGTATTGACTAGCATCAAAGTTGCCTCATACAAATTACCTTCTAAAATGACACAATGGCCAACAGGATCCTGACAGTTCTTAAGAATATGAAGTAAAATACACACATATGGAATTATATGATGCAGTAAACACTGAGCCTTCCCAGTCCCTACTGGCATTCTCTTCCTTGGTCATATGCGTTTCCTGCAAAAAAGCCACATTGCTCTCGGGTTTATCATTTGCTCTCTGAACCTCAGCAAACACCGCCGTTCCCTTTCATAGTGCTTGCACTGTCTCTGGAAACTGCTGCAGAGAAACAGAAGGGTAGTCTGGAATCCCAATGCAGAACTCCAGTCTCCATGGCACGTGAAAATCCTGCAGGGTCAAGCAGTGACTGCTAGAAACAGATGCATACAACATAGATACCATGCAGCCTTCTAAGTGGGGTCATTAAACCTGGATCTTTGAGTCCTACATCGATAAACACAAAAGTCTTATCAAGATAAAATTATGGCAAGCTAATTAGTGGTTATGGGAGGTAGGACAGATAAAAGTGAGTATTGAAAGAGAGAGAGAAGTACTCTCTGAGATGCATGAGGGTGTTATTGAATATATAAAGGCAAATGATGGGGAACAGTGGGCAACCAATCTTAAAATCATGGTGCCAATATAAAGGTCTTGTAAGCCACACAGGGGTTAGGTTACATTTTTATATGGTACTTTTGGAATTAAAAAGAGGTATCCAGAGGTAAACAGCAGCAGTACAAGGCACCAGCCCTCTGCCTGGTGCTGTCACTTTCGTTTGCTATCTGCGCTGCGCAAGGGAAATCTAATCTCAGCATGGAATGAAAAGAAAACAACTTTCAGTTCTAATCCAGCAAGGAAAAGGAAAATAATAGTAGCTGGTTTCTAATTACCACTGTGCTAAAGCCTGTCTCTGTTTCTGGAAACTCACAGCTTACCAAAGACAAAGTGCTTCCTTGTTATGACATTTTCAAAGACCAACTAAAGTCTTTGCCAAACTGATTATTTGCCACTAAGTTCAGAATCCCATTTCGCCCATCTCCATTTCCCAGAGCCTTGAAGAAGAAAATGGACATGGGCTAAATTTTCAGCAGAGTACCTAAGGCAAAGTTACACAAGGAATATCAAGCAAACACAACAAACTTGATTTTCATGCAGAGGATAGAGGAACAAGTTGGCTTTGAATGTCGGGTGGTTATGCAGGTAACGTTACCTGCTGCAGAAAGGGGTGCAAAGTTGTACGTGAATGGCACGACGATTACACACCACTTTTTGAAAATTCAGATTATGTGTATAAATCTTTGACTTGACCCTGAAATGCCCTTCAGGACCTTGCCTCATTCACAGTACCCTCCCCCCTTTCTGAATGGAGAGTTATGCACCCAAACCTTCCCTAAATCATTAAATCACTGAACTGCAGGTATCTATTTCTTAAATCAAAAATATATATTTTTTAATGTATTTTTGTTTTAATTTTTAAATGGAGAAGGCATAACCATCATGCTGGAATATTTTCTGCAATGTCTTTTGTATGCCTGAATATTAATTTAATCATCAGTTTATGCCTCCTTCCAACCTTATTACATTTTTATATTTAGTGAATTATAGTGAAAATTAGTGAAAAACACTTATCTTGAAAATCTGTAGTGAGCGCTCAACTGAATGTCTCAGTGGATTTCCAAGAGGGACTGTTTATTAGGTTGGAAGCATGTTTTTCCCGTCATTCTTTGGTTTCAAATAGAGAGGGACACATTATAAGCAGAAATGAATAAAAACTCCGATACAATGCTTCCAATATGGACACATTTTACTGAATTATTTTAGTCCAAGAGAAGATGTTAAATCTTTAAAATTTCTCAAGGACTTTGAGCTTTCCAGCTGCCTCCGAGTACACTGTTTGAAGAATCCTGTTTTTTTTTTTTTGAGGGAGGTGGGAATTGGTAAACTGTAGGAGGAGAAAGTTTCACTAAGGGGGTCATTTTCCAAAGCGATCGCACGCAAATGGGGGCGGAGTCGGGGCAGCGTCAAGACCGGAACAGGAGGAGTCGGGGGCGGCACCGGGGTGGACGCTGCAAAGACATCGCGGACAGCGAAAAGGTAAGGACCCTTTTCGCTGCCAATTTCACGCCCAATAGCACCACCTTTTATGATGGCACTACTGGGTGCGAAAGCCGGCAGCGATCGCATCGCAGAGGTGCGATCGCTGCCGGCTTTCTCGGGCCCCCCCTTCGCCCCCCTGTACCGCGCGATTCAAAGAGCCCGGCGGTATCAGAGAATCCAGGCCTAAGCTAGCTAGCAGCAATGTACACAGGCACTTTCATACCCATATACCTTAAGCAGATTTTCAAAGACAGTTTTTCTTAGAAAATTTGCTTAACACAAACATGGGGTATAAAAGTACCTGCATACTTTGCCCCTGCTGTTTCTGAGAATGGGGTTAGGTAGAAAAACTAAGCACAAAAAGGATCACTACCAGCAAAGGGTGGGGACGGACCTCTGCCAACCTTCTCCTCCTGTTCACGAAAGCGCGGTTTCGGCCTCGGATGCCTCTCGCGCACGCAGGCGGGCACGGTAGAGGGGTTTGCTGGCCATGGCATGGGAGTGTCAGATGCGCAGAGGCACAACTCCCCTCCCATCCCCACCCTGACTGATAATTTGAAGTGGCAGTGAGGGTGAGGAGTCACCCTCCTCGCATTTCACAGGCATCGAGATCCCCACATTGGCTCTGACGGCATCATGTCGCCTCCCCACCCAGGTGGGGGCTTCGGATGCAGTGGGGCTGGCGGCTCACCTTCTTTCTCCTTTTTTTTCCCTGGGTAACCGGGAGCCAAGAGAACATCAAATTCTCCAAAAGGAAAAGAGGGGAAGGTGGACAGACGGACTCTTGGCGTGGGGAAAACGGCAGGCAGGTGCCATGTTCCTCTCCAGCCCATCTCACAGGACATGGAGCCATCTGGCCGAGCACCATTCACTCTCTGAGCTCCAGGTACCTAGCACTGTCCCCCACCTCCAAGCTGGGGAAGGGGGAAGGCAGAGGTCTGAAGACTCGATCAGCAAGATGTGGTTTTGTCAAAGGGCATAGTTTTCTCTCCAGCAGTGCCTACATTTAGGGAAGCTGAATTTAGCTGGGCATAAGAACATAAGAACGTGTCATACTGGATCAGACCAAGAGTCATCAAGCCCAGCATCCTGTTTCCAACAGTGGCCAATCCAGGCCATAAGAACCTGGCAAGTACCCAAAAACTAAAACTATCCCATGTTACTGTTGCTAGCAATAGCAGTGGCTATTTTCTAAGTCAACTTAATTAATAGCAGGTAATGGACTTCTCCAAGAACTTATCCAAACCTTTTTTGAACCCACCTACACTAACTGCACTAACCACATCCCCTGGCAACAAATTCCAGAGTTTAATTGTGCGTTCAGTGAAAAAGAACCTTCTCCGATTCTTTTAAATGTGCCACATGCTAACTTCATGGAGTGCCCCCTAGTCTTTCTATTATCCAAAAGAGTAAATAACCGATTCACATCTACCCATTCTAGATTTTCTGTTCATGATTTTAAACACCTCTATCATATCCCCCCTCAGACGTCTCTTTTCCAAGCTGAAAAGTCCTAACCTCTTTAGCCTTTCCTCATAGGGGAGCTGTTCCATTCCTTTTATCATTTTGGTCGCCCTTCTCTGTACCTTCTCCATCGCAATTATATCTTTTTTGAGATGCGGCGACCAGAATTGTACACAGTATTCAAGGTGCAGTCTCACCATGGAGCGAAACAGAGGCATTATGACATTTTCAGTTTTATTCACATTCCCTTTCTAATAATTTGCCATTTGCCGCTGTACCCGGGATCGCGGGCCGGGAAGCAGGTGTAACTTCTTCAGGTAAATGGGGTTCTAGGTAGGGCTGGGGGGCGGGGTGGAAGGAAAGTTCCCTCCGAGGCCGCTCCAATTTCGGAGCGGCCTCGGAGGGAACGGAGGCAGGCTGCGCGGCTCAGCACGTGCTAGTTGCACAATTGTGCACCCCTTGTGCGTGCTGACCCTGGATTTTATAACATGCGCGCGGGCGTAGATTTGTTCACGCTGGGTTGCGCGAACAAATCACCCGCACGCAGGTTTTAAAATCTGCCCCTATGTGTCTGGTAGTGGCCTACAGGGGAATTTTCAGGGCAGGGCAATTTTCACCCTGAGGGGAATGAATCTAGGCAGATAATTCCTTGCTAGATCCCTTTTTGAAAATTGCCTTCTAAGAGGGATCATTGTTTTCTAAGGGGGTCATTTTAAAACTGCCCGTAGTAGTGCAAAATTTGTGGATACTTTTTACTAGTGGACTTTGCACTACTTTTCAGAGTGAAAGTACATGCATCCTTTCCCTTTGAAAATTATCCCAGAAAAACTATCTGCACATATTTACAACTACCATTTGTGAATAGTTTTTCTGAGAAAAATTATACACATGCTTTTGAAAACTCACAATTATGCATCTAAGTGCAAACCTCTCCCCCATCTCATCCCAGAAATGGTAAAGTAAAAGGGTTACGCGCGTTAGCATTAGAAGTAAGCTATTGGTGTTTTAATGCTTTTAGATGTAAAAAACATTATGCAATGTGTTTTGAAGACATGCACTGTAGAATATAATATCAAAGCATAAAAACAGACCTAACGTACGTAAGGCTATTGGTTCTCCTACACCATCTGGAATAACCACAGCCCATGGATCGTTCTCTCTCTCCTCGTTCAGCACTGCTTGCCTTGGGACATTTTTGGGAAAAATGGCAAGAAATCAAGTTCATGAAATAAATCACTTGGTTGTTGTGTAAAAAATTAGGTCTGCAAAGGTTATTTTTTTTTGCAGTCTGATTAGAGCCATTCCAGAGAATGAGTAGGATTCAGTTAGTGAGCTGTGAAGTACAAGAGACGAGTTAATAAAGCACAAACTTCCCACAGCGTCTGCAAGATGACTAAGCCAAGACGTGAGAGGGTTTTTCACAAGCTGCAAGCATGGCACAGAATAAACCCAACCAGTCCCTCAAGGGGTGTATGTGTGTGTAATAGTACACGCTTAGGAATAAATGTAAATAAGCAGACTTAACTGTTCTTCACACAAATTAGCTGGTTTTTCACTTAGGGGTAGATTTTAAAAGCAGCGCGCACATGTACACCCGATTTTATAACTTGCGTGCGCCCCTTCCTACCCCTTCCCCTAACCTTTGCCCTCCCAGCCCTACTCTAATCCCCCCCCCAAAATATTTTTTTATTTTACCTTTTGCGCCTGCTGGCTAACTGCCAGCACGTGATCCCCGGCACAGCAGCAAATATGGCCGCTGTGCCAGGAGCCTGACCCTGGACTGCCCACGCCCCGCCCCCTCCCTGCCCCTTTTTGCAAGCCCCGGGACGTACAAGCGTCCCAGGGCTTTACGTGTGTCGCCGGGCCTTTTTAAAATCCGGCCCTTAGTGGGTACAGAAAAATTGGACTTCAGAAAAACTGCACATTTTGTATGAGGGTTTTGTGTGTTTAAGAACATAAGAAATGCCATACTGGGTCAAAGGTCCATCAAGCCCAGCATTGTGTCTCCGACAGTGAGCAATCCAGGTCACAAGTACCTGGTAGGATCCCAAAGAGTATGCCTGTCTTTCTTGCTCCTAGCCAGGATAAACAGTGGCTTCCCCAAGTCTACAAGGATAGTGGTTTATGAACTTTTCTTCCAGGAATTTGTCCAAACCCTTTTTAAATCCTGTTAACTGTTTTCACCTCATCCTCTGGCAACAAATTCCATAGTTTAATGGTATGCTGAATGAAAAAATACTGTCTTCGATTTGTTTTAAAAGTGCTACCCATTATCTTTACAGAGTGTTTTGGCAGGTGTTTGTGTGTATGTGTTTTTGCTTCTGTATGTGTGTGTGAGAGAGCTGTTGTGTTTGTGAATATTGTGTTTTTGTACATATATGTATTGTTTTTGCATGTTTGTAATTGTGTGTTATTGTGTATATGTGTTTTCACGCTTGTGTATAAGTTTGTGTGAATGTGTGTGTTGTGTTAGGGATTTTGTGTGCATGTTTGTGTGTTATGTATTGGTATGTGTGTTTTATATGTGTATATATTTGTGTGTAAATTTTTGTCTGTGTTTGATCTTTCGTATGTGTGTGTATTTTGTATATGTATTTTTGTATGTGTATATATGTGTTCTTGTGCATGTTGAGTGTGTGTTTGCATGTGTTTTTCTGCTGGGGGATGGAAAGAAAGGGTTTGCATACAGCTTGTACTGGTCCTGTGCAATATTAAAAATTAGCAACCCTACTCTTCCATCAGGCATCTCGCTGACCAGTCCACATGTGCAGTTATTCAGTGCTTGCGTTAACTGGTCAGCGAGACTATGACATCACAGACTCTTCCAATCAAGAATTCAGAAAGGCACCCAGCTAGCCACACAAAACTCTGAAACATTTTTTAAATATAACCCTATGCATTTGTGGGGTCATTCTTTATACCAAGAACCAGTCTACTTAATTTAGTATCCCCATTTCTCTTGGTTGTAGCTCAGACTCAGCAGTTTTTTAAATTTAGGCAAATATTAATCACCTTACTGCATGGCTCTAAGTGACATATAATAAAAATGTTCAGAAAATTTCCATCAAGAGAGAGGAGTGACGTCATCGGAGCGGATGGCTGACTAAAACCGAGCTCCCACTCCAAACAACCCTCTATCGTGGTAAATCTCCACCATCAGACTTTACAGACCCATATCACACCTGTCCAGCTTGGGAATGATAGTCCCTGATGTCGATACAACGAAAATCGGCGGATTTAAGAAATTTTTCATATAAAAAGCAAGAGCAGCTGATAGCATCGGGCCTCTCTCAAATGGCGGCGATGGAGAAAATGTCCCGGATCGAACAACAAGAGGAATCACCCTCGTTCGACGACGAATTGCCGACCAGACAAGAAATGAAACGATGGTTCACAGAATTGCGGCAGGACTTGCAAGCTCATAAAAAAAGACATAATGTCATCCATTGAAGAAATTAAAGAGGAGATGGCGGAAAATGGCCGCTGTCTCTTTGAGATCGAAACTAGGACGGAGGATCTTACGGAGGACATCAAAACGGCACAAGAAGATCGCTCTAAAATACAACAAGAACTGAATGCCTTATCAGACAAGGTAGAAGACCTTGAAAATAGATCCTGACGGCAAAACCTTCGTTTTTGAGGCATATCGGAATCCACGGATTATCAGGACTGTCAGGCAGTAGTGACAAAAATCAGCACCATGCTGCTAACTTCCCCGGATGCACCTGAGGGGACTACTATCAGTGATATAAGAATAGACCGAGCACATCGAGCTTTGGGTGCCCGTCAAGGTAATCGCCCACGGGATATTATTGCAAGGTACCACGATTTCTCTATAAAAGATAAAATAACCACAGTGGCTCGGAAGCATACTACATGGTCCTGGGAAGGACATGAAATAATGATTTTTGCAGACCTAGCCCCAGTTACAATTTGCAAGCGCCAGGAATTGAAAAATATCACTGAAACATTAAGAAAAGATAATGTGAGATATATGTGGCTATTTCCATTTGGACTTGGATTTACACTGAATGGCAATTTCCACAGGATCAAAACTGTACAGGAAGGAGCTGCCATATTAAAAGAAGCTGGATATATCGGATTTGAGGCCCCTACACATACTAGACAAACGTTCAATCGTCATGAGCACATCCCGCGATGGCAGAGGGTCAACAAAGGTGGACGGAGATTGCGGCGCAATCCGGAAGATGGAGCATCACTATCAATTGACACTTGAACATGTCCATAGACTTCCAACCCTATTTGGACATTTTATTCTGAAGGACGTATTGACAGTATCAATGGGCAAGTCATGGATAGCAGAAAGCAGCCAGCGCGGCAGGAGTGATAGTCTGGGTAACGTTTCTATAAGGAGGAGATTAAAATAATTTCGCTGTTAAAAAAAAAAAAAAAGTTAAAGTTGAGGGATGTTTGGGGGGAGGGGAGGGGAAGCCATGTGTGGGATGACTGAATTCTCTCCTGAAATGGCATACAGGCCACAGGGCGAGGGCCTGTTTGCCAGGGAAACAGGACTAGTAGGGGAAGTCCTACGAGGGTCAAAGAATTTAAAGGGTGGGTGGATATCAGCGGGGAGTCTCAGTAGCTCTTTTTTCCTACATGTACCTTTTAGTTCCTAATGTTTTAGGTGTTATAAGATGATACGGTTGGCAAAACCAAGGGTGGGTTTCTTTTCATTGGCAAATGCATACTGTGGCTGTAAAATCTCTAAATGGCTGAACTGCAAATGTTGTCCCTTAATGTTAAGGGACTAAACTCATATAGAAAGCAGCAACTTCTATTTTCTGAATTGAAGCAACAACATACTACAGTCTTTTATTCAGGAATCACATCTCAAACGCAGACATGAACACACAATGAAATCTACAATTTTCCCTCATCAATACTGGGCGGCTTGTACAAAATCCAGTAAATATACCGGTGTGGGGATTCTCATTCATAAAGATATAATATTTGAACAGCAGGCATGCATATCCGATCCAGAGGGTAGATATATACTACTTACCATCACATTAGGTGGCGCAACCTACACTTTCCTAAATATTTATGCACCTAATAGTAATCAAGGATCTTTCCTTAAAAAATTAGAAAATGTAATAGAAATGCAGTCCTCTGGATGCTTGATAATAGGGGGCGATTTCAACTTAATAAACCCACATATTGACAACACTAAGGGGCAGGGGACGACGTCAAGCAAGGATAGAAAGATATTTAAGGCCCTTCTTGCTAGACAAGGCCTACTTGATACATGGAGGGTAAATAACCCTACAACAAACAATTTTATGTACTTTTCTCCGGCACACCAATCTTACTCCAGAATAGATTTATTACTAGTGGATAAGGCCAACATAAACAATGTAATCAGACCTTATATAGATTCTATCACATGGTCTGATCATGCACCAATAGGACTCACACTTTGAATAACACATTATGATAAAGGTACTCAATATTTGAAACTTAATGAAAGCTTAATTGATGATGAGGCATTCTCACTGATGCTCAAGGAAGAAATACAGGAATACCTAGCTGAGAAAGATACTGGTGATGGCTCCCCGATGACACTTTGGGACTATTTAAAAATCAGTGCTAAGGAGTAAGCTGATTGCAAGGGCAACTCATGTTAAAAAAACAAGAGAAGCTGAAAAGAGGAATATACTGGCACAGATTCACATAAATATACAGGTTCCGCCTGTATAAATGCAGAATCACATAAATGCACAGGTTCCGCCAGAACACTGACACGTCTAGGTCAATGTAGGTGACAATTGGAAACACTAGAAGCAGCAACAATAGCTCACCACCTAGAGCTATTTTTTTATTTTATTTTATTTTTAATCATTTATAATTACAGAGCAAGTCAACCAAACTCACTTACAGAGAAAAAAGAAATGCATTTATACATTCAAAAAACAAAAAGGAAACAAATAACCACATATTATGTCCTATCATATGCAGTATAAAGCATTCCCCTTTTAAGAAATGTCAGTCGGGGGGGGGCAGAATATAAGAAGATAATAATAAAGCAAGCAATTACAAATAAATGGCTTCACATAGATTAATGACCATCATTCAAATTTTTGATCCTTGCTTAACAATTACCCTCCTTGCGTTCAAGAAAGATTTTAATTGCTCGGGGTAAAAAAAGATATAACATTCTTTTGATGATTTTACAACACACTTACAGGGATACTTGAGAACATATGAGAAACCAAGAGCAATCACTTGTGATCTCATGGCAAGAAATGCCCGTCTCTTATCTTGAGTTACGGGGGCAAAATCTGGAAATGCACGAATCTTAGATCCCCTAAATTGGAGATCAACATCTTTAAAATATCTTTTCATTATTTCCGTTATATCTTTTTCTATTATAAATGATACTAACAATGTAGCACACTCATAATACTCAGAAGCCGAATCCTCTAGAAACCTAGTCAAATTACCTTTATCCATATCAATTTGCTGTTTTTCTCTGTTTCTGGTAGATATAGGTAAAAAATATAATTTATTCACTGATGGTATTTCACCTTCTTTAAATTTTAACACCTCTTTGAAGTACTTCATGAGAGTAACATAGGGTAATTCTCCAACCATTTTCGGAAAATTTAGAAATCTTAGATTCAGATGTCTCGAATAATTCTCTAGAAATTCCAATCTCTTAGATACAACATTTAAATCCTTTATCATTTTCACATTACAGTCTTGAATTTTCCCCGTCTCAGTTTCTACTTTTTCCAGTCTCGGTTTCATCTCTTTTATCTGTGTGTCGAAAACCACCAATTTTTGTTCCACACCATCTAAATTATCTTGAAAATCCCCGATTGATTTTACCAAGGCAGCCATTATATCCCAAATTGCCTCCAAAGTTATTTTGTCCGGCCTACCAGGCATTTGAAAACGGGGTCTAAAAACTGACTCACCCGTTCTCTGCACTGGAGATAGTCCCGCCAGCAAAACTTCCCTTCCAGGGTCAATCAGCACTCCTCCGAATCCCTCAACCACCCTCTCCAAAGTCGGGGTGGACGCCGGGATCACCGCAGTCAAACCATCGGGTCGCGTTATCTCAGGGCCTGCTGAGGACTGCTCCGGAATGCTGGCACCTTCCGCCCTCTGACCTCCTCCTGCTCGGGTCACATCCACCGCGTCACGGTCCTGCGACTCGGCTGTCGGAGGGCTCTCGGGAAGTAGAGTTATTTCAGGCTTGCGTGGATCCAGGGGAGATAAGAGTAACTTCTCCAAGTAGAGCCAATGCTTCCTCAGTGAACTCCACAGCGGAGTTTTCTCCTCCCATTTCGATGGCCCTTCCAGGTACATAGGATGTTATTAAGCATTGAGTGGCCATAACTTCCGAATCAGAAGGAAAGATTCGGAGTTTGCCTATTCTTTTTGCGGGCATAGTTGAGAAAAATCTTAGCTGAAATCGGAGCTCAACGCAAACATGTCTGGCTACGCCGCCATCTTCACCTAGAGCTATTAAAACAAACTCATTATGAGGAAGGTAACAAAGCAGGAAAACAATTAGCACGTAAACTCAAAGTAGAATGCTCCCTCAATAACATAGTCAAAATTAAAGATGAACAGGGTAAATTATTAACAACAAATAGCGAAATCAGACAACAATTTCTGTGCTTTTACACAGATCTGTATGCTATGGACAGAGCTATAAACACTGAACAGATTAAAACATACATACTTAATGCTTCTCTACCCCAGATATCACCATTCCAAAGAGACATGTTAAAAAAGGAGATATCCAGGGCTGAAGTAGCGTGGGCTATCAAAAGCTTAAAATTGGGCAAATCCCCAGGCCTAGACGGCTACACAGAAGCCTTTTATTTAAAAAAATACGCTATCCAGTTGATCCCTCTGCTATTAAAAGTATTTAATTCTTTGAGGAGCACAGGGGAAATCTCATCGGTAACAAACACAGCAGGAATAACAATTCTGGCCAAACCTGGTCGAGATCCAACACTCTGTGGTTCTTACAGACCAATATCCTTAATAAACCTAGATATGAAAATCCTAGCAAAAATATTGGCAAATAGACTGAATTCAATTTTACCAGAGTTAGTGCACCCTGTTCAATCAGGATTTATACCAGGGTGCATGGTGTCGGATAATGTTTGTAAAACAGTTAATTCCATCTGGTGGTCTAAACTTCAAACATCCCGTGCCTGCTGTTAGCGACAGATGCAGAAAAAGCGTTTGATTATGTCCACTGGCCATTCCTTTTCCAAACTCTTCAAACTTTACAGATGGGGGATTATTTTATTGGGTGGATTAAGAAATTATATGCAGCACCCCTTGCCTGTTTAAAAGTCAATGGGGGATAGTCCCACACATTTCCCATTGGCAGGGGTACTCGGCAAGGATGCCCTCTCTCACTCCTCCTATTTGCGCTCTTTCTAGAATCATTTACACACAGGATTCGAAATCATGATCACATAAAAGGTATTCAGGTGGGAGATTTTTGTTCTAAATTATCGTTATTTGCTGACAATATTCTATTCACTATCACTGACCCTATTAAATCATTGTCAGCAATTTGTCTCTGGCTTTAAAGTAAACTGGGAAAAATCAGAAATTCTCAATATTTCGGTACCAGATACAGCAGGTAGATAGACTTAAAAGGAATCACTCCTTTTGATGGACCAATTCTAAGATCAAGTATCTAGGGATATACATAGGTAGTCAAGATGATCTGTTCCAATTAAACTACCCTCCCCTAATGGAAAAGATATACAAAAATCTGGAGGAATGGGACCGATACCATATATCCTGGATAGGCAGAATTCGGTCCTTAAAATGAATATTCTCCCCAGGCTTCTATACCTTTCCCAAACACTACCAATCGCCTTACCACCAAAAATAATAGAAAAGTGGCAGAGACGACTTTTCAAATTCACATGGAAAGAAAAACACCAAGAATAGCAAAGAAAGTACTGTTCTTACCAAAAACGCAAGGAGGAATGGGAGTTCCTAACTTGCATTGGTATCATACAGCAGTACACCTAAAAGCAATTAAAGATTGGAATAAACAGAGTAAACAACCGCTCTGGGTGAAATTGGAACAGGCCATCCTTGGTTATATGCCTATTTCAGCTTTGGTGTGGCAACCTAAATCCTCATGGCGGTTGAACACCACACTTTCTGAAACAGTTCAAGTAACATATACTATATAGTCACGCTGGAAACATCTATTAGTGGGAACTAAGACCTATTTTCACAGCTCCCATATCTTTCACAATAACCTTTTTAGGCCGTGTCAACACCCATCAGCTTTTAGCAGCTGGCGAACACAGGGAATATATAAACTTGAACAGTTATGGAACCCAGGAGGTATGATTCTATTCGAGACATTACAACATAAGTACCAGTTGCCCTCTAAAGAAATATTCTCATATTTACAGATCAGGCATTTTATCACTAGCCGGATGGTGGGCAATGATCTTGCCCAGGGTATATCGGCTTTTGAATGTATGTGTAGACATGCTGATAAGACGGAAAAAATTATATCCAAAGGGCCGTCGACGCCATTTTGATTACTGGCAGCCAACGGCCCTTTGCCCTTACTATGTCACAGGGGCTACCGCCGCCATTGGTCGACCCCAGTGACATAGTGAGGGCAAAGGGCCGTCGGCGCCATTTGACCTCCAGGGACTTTTGGCAGGTCTTGGGGGGGGGGGGCAGGAGGGGGGAGTTGTAGTAAATTAATTTTGGAGGTCTTGGGGGGCGTCAGGAGGGTGGGGGGTTTTGTTAAGATTTTTACTTTTTTATTAAAGATTTGTCTGCGAGCCAGATGCAGCATTCAAAAGAGCCACATCTGGCTTGCGAGCCATAGGTTCCCGACCCCTGCCCTAAGCTAAGCATATTTCTGGCTTTTACCATCGCTTTATCTACCTGTTGGCCACCTTAAGATCATCAGATACAATTACCCCCAGATCCTGCTCTTCCTTTGTACTTAGAATAATTTTACCTCCAATACTGTACCTTTCCCTTGGGTTTTTGCAACTTAAATGTATTACTCTGCATTTTTTAGCATTAAATCTTAGCTGCCAAACTCTAGATTATTCCTTGAGCTTTGCTAGGTTTTCCACACCTTCCTGGCTATCCACTCTTTTAGAGATTTTGGTTTCATCGGCAAAAAGACAAACCTTTCCTGACAATCCTTCCATTATGTCACTCACAAAAATGTTGAAAAGAACCAATCCAAAGCCTGATCCCTGAGGCACGCCACTAGTAATACCCCTCTGCTCAGAGAAAGCTCCATTTACCACTACCCTTTGTGACCTTTACAGCAGAAAATATATTTCATAAATCACAACTGAAACTCACAAAAAGGCCTGCTGAAACAAGGTGGTCTTAAGAGTAACCTTAAATGTGTTTGTGCAGGAGATGAAACACACATTTTCAGGTAGGGAATTCCAGGAAGTGGGGGTCACCTACTGAAAATGTCTTTCCCCTAGTTTCTGCAAAACGGACCTGCCGAGCTGATGGGATATCAAGCAGGCTGTGCTAGAAGGATCGGAGATCATGAGTTGGGTATGGACATAAAGAATTGCAGTGACCCATGAGAATGAGTCCAGGCCTATCATTCCACCGTATATACCAACAGGACCATTTTACATTTCACTCACCACTGTATTGGCAGCCAGTGTAACTTTAAGTAAAAAGCTGAGGAGGATTTGTACCCCTGTACCTTCCTTTGCCAGTCTGCCCAAATTATATCATGGGCATTCACTCCAGATCACAGAAACATAACAGATGATGTCCCATCTAATCTGCGCAGTTATTCCCATCTACATTGCCGAGAATATATCTGCTACTAGTGGTAGAGTCTGATCACTAACAGGATATCACTTCTTATCCAAGACAATTTTTATCTTCTTCCTCCTTGTCTACCATCTTGGGGAGATGCATGGCTGACCTAAGTGGGATATGGAGACAAGGACAAATCAGCCAGTAAAGGGGGAGGGGGGAAATAGTTCCCCTAAGATGGAAATGCAGGTGAAGGGCTCCCCCCGAAATTGAAGATTACAGCAAGCACTCTCCCCCTCCAAGACCCCAGCGAGTACTCTCTCACCTCTCCCCACCCCGCAGAGCACAACCAGCACTTTCCTCTCAAGACCCTCAACCATCCCCCCCATCCCTCTGTCCCCAATACCCAAGCCAGTACCCAAGATCACAGCAAGCACTTTCCCCTTTCCTCTCAAAAGATCCTAGGCAGCGTTTTCTCTCCCACCCCCACAGATCCAAACAGCACCCTACTCCCCTAGACCCCAACCAGCACCACAAGATCCCAGCAAGCATTTTTTCACTTCCCTCTCCCCTCCCCACCCTTCCCTAAGACTCCAGGAAGTACTCTCTCACTTGCTCTCTCTGCCCCCAGACATCTGTTTGGTAGCGACTACTCAGTCACAGTACTTCCTGTGCCTTCTGGCCCACGAGGGCCAATGATGCCGCCCTCTCATCTGCAGGCGAACACGAGGGCCACTTCCACGGTTGACGAGCCTTACTCTGGAGTCACGCTGCAGACGTGTGGCTGATCTTCCTTCTTGCTGCTGCTGCTACCTCCTCTTCCCACATTGGGTGGATGCACAGCTGATGCCACTGCATCTTCCTGCAGCCTGTGGTGAAATCTGTATGCAGGGGGGCCCCCAAAGTATGGGCAGTTGGCCCTGATTTGGCTCCCCCTCCAAGGACAACCCTAGGTCAAGGATCATGTCTGAAAAACTGTTTCCAACAACAGACTTTACTTATGAAGGGGTTTTTAATACAAGATAGTCTGAAACCTCCCACTGTCTCACAATGTATACTTTGTGGGCACAACCCGAAAGGGAAGGTCAGTGGAACAAGTGTAACAGCCTCACCTCTTGGTACCATGACCTATCTTATTAAATAACTGAGAAAACTCCAGTTTTTGAGAAAGTCCTGAAGCAGTGCTCAAAGGTGCTATAAAAGCTGTGACTCCCCCACTAGCTTTCTGATTGACTAAGCATGGGTTTACCCAATCTCACTTTACTATTTTAGGGCCATATTTACTATGTATTTTCCCTATAGACACAGAATGGAAGAAAAGCCTTAGTAAATCAGGTCTTTAATTTGTTGACCCGAAAAACCACATTAAGTTGTTTTCAAGCTGATCCTGGAAGGCAGCAGTGTACATGGAACACATTAAAACTGTAACTGCCTCCAAGACCAGGGATTCTTCCTTTAATAAAGGAGGAGGAGTTTGGTGCCTTTGTCCTTCACTTCAAAACATGTGCGGTTAGTTATTTTCAATCCCATACATTCCTAACATAGAAAGGTTTCTTATTTCCAAAATTCCAGAAAAAGGTTTATTTGTTGATAGCAAATTTTTATAGCCATTTCCATGGGTAACACCATGTTTTATCAAAAGAAATGAGACGTTTTAAAAATCCAACCCCTCTCCCCCCCAGACAAATATACATAGTAACATGAAGAAAAGAGTGCATGTGGGTAACCCACTCGGTACGACAGTTACTATCCTTATTAGAAGCACAGGGATTACTACCCTCAACCAATAAGCCTCAATACGTTTGACGCAACTGCATTATCACTCTCCACTTTGATAGCAGAGAGGGAAAAAAAGGGGAACTGGATTCAGATGGCAACCAACACAGGCCCTGACTTTTATGGTCTGGGGGTACTGATAAGCAGAGATAAGGGAAAAAGCACAGGATTGTTTCTATGGCCAAGACCAAAAGCAAAGCAAGTCAGTATTGCTGGAATTTTCTGAAAGACTCCTCACACAGTAAAAATGTTGCAAGCAGTAATTTTTACATTTTGACAGTTGCTTGGTTTTTGATTGTAAATATTTCTACCCTTATCATAAAGGCTGGGGATAACTGCATGGACTACCCTTAAGAGAAACCTGGCGCAGTAGATATTACCATGAGAAGCTTGCTGGGCAGAGTAGATGTACTGTTTGGTCTTTATCTGCCATCATTTACTGCTGAGGTGTTTAATATTAATGTTCTATATTAGCCATATGCATGCATTGATGCTGGCCAATGGTCAAATTCTGAGCCTCGGATGGTTTTTATATCCCATGTTTGAGCAATCCTCTGCTGTACAAAAATGTAGGACTAGAAATTACAGAGCTGTTAGAGGCAGAGCTTGTTCATAGTCTTTTGCTCTCTGCGGGTGTACAAACTTGTGCATGGGAACAGTGTATAATTTAGCCAGCTAGCACTGAAATTTCCTCCAGGAAAGTGGCTAGAGCTTGCCCTCTGTGTGGCTACATTTTTAACATATTGGGTCTAAAATTAGGCAGCTAGATCCTTTGAAAATCTACCCCATAATGTTTTGGCATTGAAAGAATTTCCTGTGTGATCTTGGAAGCTCTTGTACTACAATCTCTTTTGTTGGTTCATTAAAAGTTTGCACAACTTATGGCTACTGGAACTGTCTACTACATCAGCGTTTCCCAACCAGTGTGCCATCAGACCTGATCAGGTGTGCCACAGAAAACTCACCACCTGGGTTCTGCTCTCAGCAACTTGCAGCAAAGAGACACCAGCAATGATTATTAAACGTGCAGGAGCTTCTTTCTGAGAACATCTATACTCACACATGCCTCTTCTTCCAAGCTACAGCATAAGCTCCAGAGTGTGAGAATTAATGGGCAGATTATGGATGTTAGTTTGCCAGTTGCTGCAGTCTACACTCACCACAGCACTGCTGCAGACCCTGAAGCACCGCTATGATGCAGCCAGATCCCATCTGTAGCCAGCGGCCAGCCTTCCTCCTTGGGATGCAGCGCAAATGTTGATGGCCACCGCTCCTGCAGACCCCGCTTATGCGTATGTGGCACACAGTGTTTCTTAAAGGGGCCATGGTGGGAAAGTCCTCGCCGCACCCTTTGATGACATCACGGACTCCTCCTATATAAGGCTCCCCAGGACGTTTTCATGATGCCTCGGCGAAGGGTCTCCTGCATCTGCAGTGCATGTTGCTCCTGTGTCTTGGTTCATGATTCCTGTCTGTGTTCCTGCATTCCTGGTTCCTGTCTTGCCTCATCCAGCCTTGCTTTATCCTGTCTGTCTTGTCCAGTGAAGTATCAGACTTATTTGGTTTGGGGTAGTAACCGCCGTAACAAGCAAGCTATTCCCTGCTTTTTTGTGAATGCAAATCCTTTTTTCCACATTTTCTCTTACCGTTGAAGCTTAGAGCAATGTTGGAATCCATTAACCGTGTGTATGTTTATTGAATAAGGGTATTATCTCCAGGTAGTAGCCGTCATTCCCGTGAGCCATTCGCGCGAGATATCTAACAATACTTTTGTTTTCTTTATCCCGGAACACCTGAAACAGTTCCTAGCAAGTAGAAGCCACTCCTCCCCCTAACATCAGCCCTGCACCTTATATTCCTGCACAGCCTCTTCAATGGGAATCACAATGTGAGATCTATGATCCCAGGACACAATATGACAGGGGTGGCCATTTGCAGTCCTCGATATCCACAAACAGGCCAGGTTTTCAGGATATCCACAATGAATATGCATGAGATAAGATTTGCATACACTGCCTGCATTATATGCAAATCATCTCATGCATATTCATTGTGAATTTCCTGAAAACCTGGCCTGTTTGTGGCTCTTGAGGACCAGAGTTGGCCACCCCTGTGCTATAATAAAGATAAATGATGCACATCTTGTATTCCTGCACAGGATTTCAATGTCTCTATCGTATCCTTCTCTCTCGTTGCCCCTCTAGGATAAATAATTTAGGTCCTTAAGTCTTTACTCCTGGGGGAATTCTGCGCACAAAAACTTAAAATTCTGCAAACGTTATATTGGTCAAAATAACACAATTTACATGACAGTCTTTAAGTAATAATAAATATTTGACTCCAATCTTAGTTCAGAACCAACGAACAATATGATAATAATATAGGGGTAGATTTTCAAAAACGGCGCGTTGGCGTATTTTTGTTGGCGCTCCAGGCGATGAAGCTACATTCTGCCAGACCGCGATGAAGCTACATTCACGCTCGCGGGACAAAATTTAAAAAGTTACCGAGTACACTCTGGCAAATGCTTCAGTCAGAGCAGTTCCTGAAGCAGCACAGGACGTGAAACATGCACGTCGAACTATACTCTGCAGTGCACTTTGAATAACCAGGAAGGGTTGCACCCTCCATGAATACAGATCCCCGAAAGGGAAGTATCGTTGCCAAGAATTTTTATTTAAAAAGGAAAACTCAAACAAAAAACTAAAAATCAAAAAATACAGGTGTAACAGTGACCAATGATTAAAGATGATCCCTAATGCAACTTACGAGCAGAGATGCCAATAAGTTTGCGGGACGGTATGAGAGTCACTTGATCACCTATAAGAATTTACAAATTATAATCGGAACTATTTTCTGATTTAGCAACCTGACGTTCTATATATTATTATAGTCTTTAAGTAATTACATTTTAAATGAATACAGAAAAAAGTTATTACTTAAAGATGCAGAATTTTAAATACTTTGGGCAGAATTTCCCTAGAAATTCACTGTAAGAGTGTCCCTTCCACTCGCTGTCCCTACTCCCCTGGCCACTTTGCCCTCTCAGACCCCAACTCCTCCAACTGCCAGTATCTCTCCCCCTCCACCTCTAGGCTCAACCCCTTCACTCTATCGCCAGTCCCAGAGTTTGACCCCATTCTCAGTACTGCCCCTCACACAGGCTCCCTCTGTCCCTCCCTCTCTCACACATATGCTACCTCTCTTTAGTACACATACACACATCCCCTTATACAGGGCCCTCTCTCGTGCATCCACACCAGCTTCCTTTTTCTCTCACACATACGTCCTCACACAGGCTACCTATGTCTCTCTGTCACGCACCCCTTCACACATATGCTCTGTCTCACACATACACAGTCCCTTCACACAGGCTATCACCCTCACATACACACGAGCTCCCAATCTCTCACACACATACACACTCCTTCAAAATCTCCTCATATAGGCTCCCTCTCTCTGAAACCCACACTCAAGCATCCCCCCTTGCTCTCTTACCTCCCATGCTCTCTCTCATACCCCCCTGCTCTCACACCCCCTGTCCTCTCTCACACACACACACATACACGTTCTCTCTCACCAGGGCCTTTATCTTCGCCGCGAGCGGAGCACACTCCATTTGTAGCACATGGGGGCCTTCCATCTTCAGTGCGAATGGCACACCGGGGCCTTCATCTTTATCGCGAGCGGAGAGCATCCCGCAGCACACATATGGGCCTTTGTCTTCGCGCGCTCTATTCACGGCATGCTGGGGTTTCCTCTATTTTATGCGCAGAAAATGGCAATTCTACGCAAATTCTGCACTCCACAGTAGCGCAGAATTCCCCCAGGACTAAGTCTTATTTCATAGGGCTTTTGCTGCAGACCCTGCACCATTTTGGTAGCCTCCCTCTGGACTGCCTCCACCCCTTCTATATCCTTTTGGAGTCTGACATCCAGAATTGTAGTTGGAATGACCCTTTTTTTTTAAAGCACAGATCTAGTAGCCATAGTGGTCCTGGAGAAAGCTAGAGTCTTTATAGGTCGTGATACTTTTTAAATGACCAACAGGACAGAAGTTGCAGTACATAAGTTTTCAAGAGCACACGTTCACCTCTGAAGAAGCTCATGCATTGCAACATATTTTTTAATGATATTTTCGGCCAGCCTACTAATCAAATGGACATCCCCCTTTGCTTTGTCAAAAAGTGCAGCCCTTCTCCTCAAAGTCAAATCTTACATTGTAGAACATTTCCCCAAATCCCAAACCATACTTTATTCAGTCAATAAAGCTGTTAACTCTCACTTCCTTAAATACAATCCAGTCTAGAGTTAAAATGTACCTTCTGGATAAATTCAGCAAATTGGTTATCAGATACTGTGGGATAAAAACATATTTATTATAATTAAATACAAGAGTGGCCCTCTATATTTCACCTCTTTTTTATTTAATTTAAATTGTTTCAACTCTTTAAACTGTGTCCTACCAGAAGAGTGCCCTAGGCAATGTAATGGTGGGTGGGGAATTCAAAGATATGATAATATGTGGACTTCCTTCTCAGTTTCCCTTACCCAGGCTGTGTTACCGTAACTAGGGATTTCAGAGCTAGTGCTCAGCCATATGATCTCTTACTGAAAAAAAAAAAAAGGTCAAGAACACACCTAATTGAAGGAAGCATGTCAAAGATCACAGCTTCATCCAATGAACAAATGGCATGTCCCAGGACATTGCAAAAACCAGAAAATAACAAGTGTTTGACCACCCCCCCCCCCCCCATGAGCAAAGCCACAGTCCCACAGCATGTACTACAGCCTTCCTAGAAACTGGGCAGCAACTAGCATTCAAAAATAGCTGTTCCATTCCATAGGCTAAATCACACCCCCAGAGCTTTAACCACATAGTTCTTCCAGGAGTTTTATGTTAGCTAAAATCCAGGAAGAGGAGGGGAGGGGGTCATATTTGCAGTGACTGGATCTTTGCACTTCATCACCAATGGACAGAAACAGGTAAGTGGACCCACAACATCTCAGTCCTGCATGCTGCCATGGGGGAAGGCAAACTATTTCAGACCCCTCCAAACAAGTGCACATCAGAAGTTGTAATGGCAGCCAGGACTGCAGTTACTTTGATATAGTAGCACTGAACATCTTTCAACAAAGGAAAGCTAGAGAACCAATGTTTTTAAGTATCTAATTTAGAGAAGAGTGGATAATAATCACATTTATTAAATAACATTAACTTGACGGTTTTAACAAAATTAGTGGCAGCTGTCAAAGTACTATTCAGTAATATTGAAACCATCACTCTTACATTAATCCTTTTTTTTTTTTAAGGATCAATGTAAGAGTGTTTGCCCTTATAAACAATTTTTGGGACACTATATCAGTTTTGCATTTTTGAAGTCTTGCTGTACAACAGTTGTGTGAAAATAACCACCAGAAAGCACAAGAGTCATATTTCTTTCCCTTGTGTTTTTAGCTTATACCTCTGTGCCTTATGGCTCAGCTCCAGTCACACACGCTGCCATTCATACCAAGGTCTCCAGTATTTATCATTCCTGCATCATCCCTCTCAACGGGTACAGCATGGTCAGCGGCAGCACAAGCTTTCCTCTCACACACACACACACACACACACACACACACACACACACACTGCCCCCCCCCACACACACACTGCCCCCCACACACACACACACTGCCCCCACTACAGAATAGGTAGCAGTATGAAAAGCAGCAGTGCAAGCTTCCTATACAGTCCTACTACAGCTGTGTTTCCCAACCTTTTCAAACCCAAGGCACACCTCCTTTAAAAAAAAAAAGAAAATGCTGTGTGGCACACCAACCTCCATGAAACAGGCAATGTGGATATGGAGAGGATTCATATGGCCAAATGAAGACCTAGGGAAGCACTGAAGGCTCCACCATTCTCTCTTCCAAATTTTAAAACAAAGGGAGAGAGGACGGAAACCCACATGACCCCATCACGATGGACCTGCTCCCTCTATACCAAGTGCAGGAGAAGGAAGAAGTTGGTGTGGTGGGGGTAACTGGCTCGTTTAGTTACCTTGGTTGCTGCACGTGACTGCTGCTACTTCCAACACTCAGATTAAGTCACGTCCAGTACACACACTCTCCCCATCTCACCCAGCCTGGGATTAAGACAGATCCTGGAAAGACTCAAAGGAGGCGGCTCAGGAAGGGGATGATGAGGAAGTGCTGTGTGCAAAGTGTGTGCTGCACAAAACGGGGCCCAACTATCCATGCCCTGCGTGTTGCCCATTAATTACCACACTCCAGGACTCATGCTGTATTTGGGAAAAAAGAGGCATGCATGCTTACACATGTTCTCAGAAAGGAGCTCCTACAGGTTTAACAGCTACTGTTGGTGTCCCTTGTTGCTGCGAAGTGCTGGCCTGGATTTGAGCATTAGGTGGTGCTGATTTTAACACCGGCAATGGTCCGGGAAACACTGCACTACAGAATGGTTACAACATGGACAACAGCACTGTAAGCTTCCTACAAACACACCCGCTGCCCCACCACAAAACAGGTACAGAGCGGGCAGTAGCAGTGCAAGCTTTCCTCGCACACTGCCCCAACACAGAACAGGTTCAGCACTGGCAACAGCAGTGCAAGCTTCCCTCAAACAAACTGTGATGCATCAATGTGTCTGCTTCGCAAAGATCAGCTCTGGGGTGAAATGGTATGTTAGTGTCCATGACCATTCAGTCTCTGATTTCGCTGCTGAGAATGCCAACTCAAGAGCCAGTATGTACCAATTGTGCTCACAGTTTCAGAGAGGTGGACAAAGATATGTTAAGAACTGGACTGCAACCACCAGGTCATCTCACTTGGGCATGGGGAGGACTACTTTCACCCTCCTTCACATAGTTCCCTGCTCATAGGGCTACAAGGCAATTTTCAAAGGAAACTCCCTATGAAATTTCCCTTTGAAAATCCCACTGCAGCCGGTGCCGCAGGGAATATTTAACCCTGCATACTTTGGGGCCGATGCAATATTAAATGCGGAACGCAAGCGCTGACTTTTCAGCACCCGCTTTCTTAATGCGTGCATGGCTCCCGCAAGGGGGGCGCCATGCAATAAACAAATTAGGGGCTCGCGCTAGCAACCCTGCGGTTATCGGCGGTCTGCCGGTTATGAACACAGGCGTCGGTTTTCATAATGCAGCCGGCCGGTTATGAAAACCGACACCACGCATATCGGCGTCGGTCATCAAAGCGGCCGGCAGAGGGTTTTTTTTCTTCTTTTTTTTTTAACTTTTAAAAAAGTACAGAAAATCAGTTTTTTCTGCTTTTCTGTACTTTTTTTCAATGCGCTCAGCTATTAACGCTCCAGGCAGGCGTTAATAGCTGAGCGATAAATGTGCGTCTGAGATGCAAATTTATTTTTTTGCATTTGGAATGAATGACTAATAGCCTCATTCACATGCATTTGCATGTGATGAGCGCTATCTCATTCACTCCGCATCAGACGCGCTAATGCAATAGGAGCTAATCCCCTAATGCAATAGGAGCTAATCCCCCTATTGCATTAGGTGGATTAGCGCCTATTTAACCAGCGTCTGCGGGTTATACAGTGCACTCGCCTGAGCGCACTGTATTACACTGGCCCCTTTGTAGGGTGGTGGGAGGGATTTAAAAATGAAATCCTCCACATGCATTTGCACAGCCTACCTAACCCTGGCCCCTGCCCCCCAGCTCCATCATTTTTCCCCATGGAAGGGGAGTGCAATTTTCAAAAGGGTTTTAACTCAGGAAATCCCTTTGAAAATTGCCCCTTAATGATTATCAATTTGAAAAAAACTTTTAGGCACCATAACACGAGCCTGAGTCACACTCACAAGGTGGAAGTGGAAGGATATCCCAGTTGTGTTCCACAGTGTCATGCAGTCATAAGGTTTCCAATGCATGCCACAGCAGGAGAATGAAAAGACCTATGAGAAGATTGTCTGTTGTCATCTTGAACTTTTCATTTGATGGACCGTGGCACCAGAGCAGTTACAAACAGTCACAGTACCTTCTTGTGGCCAAAGGTGATAATAAACTAACATTATAATCTATTATTCATCTCTTGAGTGTGCCATATCCTTTTACACTTATTCACTGCTCAGATGCATACAGGAGAGGAGGTGTGGGATTACCACACGATCATGTTCTTGTGCACAGTGCAACCCCAAGAAAATGCATATTTTCAAAGTGCCATTTCCCTCCAACATATTTCAGTGGATTACAGCTTCTGAGAGTGACAATCTGACAAGAAATGCAGGTTGTTTTAATGAATACATCATTTCAATTGTATTTTTGTTTGTTCCCTGGTCTAAATAAAATACAAAAACATAGCTGTTTGGAGTGGATTTCATAAAATAGTGATTCTTTGGTTCTTAGCCTGGTCCTAGAGGCCCCCACAATAGCTACAATGAATACTCATGAGATGTGTTTCTATACACTGGGTCTAAAAAAAAACAAACAAAAAAATAAAACCCAATCAGGCTGATTTGCATACTTTACTTATCCTTAAACCCAGATCTATTAGGGTTGGTTCGAAAAATGCTGAAGTGCTGCTTTTCAAGAACACTTTCTGCATAGAAACATCTTTTTTTTTTTTTTGGGGGGGGGGGGGGGGGGGGGGGAGAGGGAAGCCAAAACTGAATACCAGCCTTGGAAAAGGAAAGCCTGGATTTAGCTATAGTACCGTTAGAGAACACATATAGCACAGGCAGCGGCAGTACAAGCTTCTCCACACTACCCTGCCACAGATCTGGTCAGGCACAGGCAACAGCCTTTTTCCTATGCCATTGTGTCTCAACTTTGCTTTTTAGGGACTGTGTCTAAAGGTGACAGGCTAATTCATTTTTTCAGTCTTCTGCGCTTTCCTAGAAGTACAGGATGTTTTATTTGTGATCCACAGTGGACAACATTTTTTTTGAAAGATGCAGAATATAAAAATGCATAAATAGATTGGAAGAAGTCTGTTATGGGCGATCAGGAAATTCATGACATCAGTAAAGAGTATTTCTTCTTCTAATCCATATAGTGAACATGAGAAAACTATTCAGCTAATCTTGCACTCCTGTCTTTTGAATGCACAAATAAATCCGGTTAACGCTTGTATATGTTACTAGCGCACAGGAAGCCGCTGTTAGAACAACAGCGGGAGTTTACTGCTCTCCTGCGATACAGAGGACTTTCAACACAGCAGAACCGCCACTCTAACAGGATTCCTGAGAAGGAAGTTTGACTCATTCCTGAAATAAAAACATATTTTGCAAGCCTCAAACATGTTCCTTCCTTTGAAAGCTGCAATTCCTATTGAACCAATTCCAACAGGATATTCAACAGCGGTGGCAGGGAAAACGTTTGGTCGATGCACGAGTGCCAGGACACGTAGAAACGCACTGCTTTATCAGTAACCTGAGCAAACAGCTTTAGACACTATCTAAAATAGTACAGTTCACAGACCTAACTAGTCCCCATGCTCCTTTCATGCAAGGATTTAATACCTCCTAATCCCAACCGATCCTCCTCCAGCGTTGAAATTAAGCGGCGCACGGGAAACCTCCTCCAATGCTGTCCTCTCCCCCCCCTGCACACTGCTCCCTGTTCCTGTAATCTAGCACAGGGCGGACAGCCAGTTGCTATCTCCCATTGACGCATAAAGATGCCCCCCCCCTGAAATCTGCTGCAGCAGCTGGGCTAGGACTGCACTAAAGTGGGGACCACTTTCTTCTGCCTTCATTCACTGGATAAGAAAAGAGGGTGAGGGGAAGGCTAATCACATGTCTATTTTATGTCCTCATAGAATGTTCTGGAATAGCTGAGGATGGCGGGGGGGGGGAAGGGGAATTAAATTCTTAAACTGATTCCCCATGGGTTCCGCAGGTGCATTTCAAAGGCACCTGTCTACAGCAGTCTGCCTGAGAATAAAAAAAAAGATAACGCATTCATTCAATTCAGCCTCAGACACTGATTGCTGCTGCCCCCCTCTGGCAGCACGCGTCAGTGTTGCCATAGCCACAGTTTACACACTACACAATGAGTCAGCGAGGCCATCCCAGTGCGTCCCGCCGCTGCGAGCACTGACGCACGGGCTCTGCACAAGACGACAGGCGCGGTCAACCTGGCGTTTAGTTTCATGTTGTTTCCACATCCCAGAAAACCCTTGGACTTTTTTTTTTCTCCTTAGAAGAGTTATACTCTGTATTTCAAAGGAAACCTGACTAAAGTAATTGTTCAGAAATGTCACTAAAGGAGTTTTTTGTGATTTGGATCCAGAAGCTCCTTTGACTTTCCAGCTCAAAAATAACCTGCCTTAACTGGGCTAAGGCACTATGAACCTCCCTTCACAAACACCCCGTGTTATTTCGCTTCTACCCAGCCCAGCCATCATAGCAAGAGTCCTCTGGCTGAAAGCTGCAGACTGTGCTTCCCTCCGGGGCCTGATATAAACGTTCTCTAGAAGCAGTCAGCCAGCATATTATGGAGTAGCATACCAGCTTACTTTACCCTCAAATGTTAACTGTACATATTGCACCCTGTAAACCCCAGAAGAAAGTTCTCTTTGGCACAATACAAGTATTGAAAAGAGCACTAGTGGGTAAATTTGAGGGACTGAGACCATACACTATGTTACCTTTAATTTTTTCTGGAACATGTTCTGGTGTTCCCTACTGTTGAGCACATCATTTTTGCAAATCAGCAACTCCCCCCCCCCCAGCATTCTCTTCCCTGCCTCTCACCACCTTTCCCAGTATTTGCTCCCTGCATCTAATCCTCAGCATCAGCCCCCCAAGCTCCTTTCTCCTACCTCCCCCACCTCAAGCATCTGCCCCTCCCTGGCTATACCTGCTCAGCAATGGAACCCAAGCCACTTCTCTCTGTCTACGGATCTTATGATTCTAGCATACAGGAGGTGCCAGCCTGCAAGTTTTGAACATGTTCACGGGGCTGGCACAGATGGGGGAGGAGTGGCAGCATACATGCCCTGCTGTCTCTCCCACTCCCCCATTGGGGCTGGATCGGCAGGGTCTCATGTGCAGTGTGTACAGCTGCTTGAGAATCGCTGTGGGGCCATGCATACACACACCTTCCAGAGAAAGTGACACATTCCTGTCATGGTATGTGCAAAACAAATCCATCTAAAGACACCCTGAGAGAGACAGGATTTGGTTTCTTGCATTCTACATAAAAAGAGGTTGAATTAGCACAAGTTTGAAACTTGTGGTTCGTAGTGCCAATTGTCAAGATTTCAACCCGAGATAGTGTCTATCTAAGCATCCCAAATGGGATATATCCAAGAGTTTTAAGTTCTGGAAGCTCTGCTGGCTGGGCTTTTCAATGCTTCTTTAGAGTTGGGAGTAGTTCTGGAGGACCTGATACAGGTGGATATGGTTTCTTGTCACAAAAGTGAAAGAAAGGAGGAGGTTGGAAGCCACAGGCCAGTTAGTTGGACTTCTGTGGTGAGTAAATTAATGAAATCTCTGCCAAAATAAAGAACAGTGCAGTTTCTGGAATTCAATGGATTACAAGATCTGAGGCATTATTTTACCAGAGATAAGTCATGTTGGACAAATCTAATTTCTTTGACTGGGTGACCAGAAAATTGAATCAGGCAGATGTAGTGTACTTGGATTTCAGGAAGGCCTTTGACACAGTTTCGCATAGGTGACATATATAAACTGAGCATCCTTGGTATGAGCCCTAAATTGACTGGGTTAGAAACTGGTTGTGTAGGTAGTGGGAAATGGAGTTCACTCCGAGGAGGGGAGCGTTACTAGTGGTGTGCCACAGGGATCGGTCCTTGGACCAGTTCTTTTCAACAACTTCTTAAGTAGTATTGTAGAAAGACTGTAGGGAAAGGCTTGTCTTTTCATGGATGATGACAAAATCTGCAACAGAGTAGACATCCAGGAGGGTGTGAAAAACATGAGGAGGATCCAGCAAAGCTTGAGGAATGGTCTAGAGTTTGATAACTAAGATTTAATGCTAAAATATGCAGGGCCTTCTATGAATGAAACAAGAGTGGGATCTGGAGGTGATCGTATCCGATGATCACCTCCACGTGGCCAAACAGGTGGACAAGATGTTTGGCTGCATAGGGAGAAAAATGGTCAGCAGAAAAAAAAGGAGGTGAGGTTGCCCTTTTATAAGTCCTTGGTGAGGCCTCATTTGGAATACTGTATATAAAACCAGATGGAGTCAGTCCACAGGGTGGCTATTAAAATGGTCAGTGGTCTTCATTTTAAAGCATATGGGGATAGACAAATATCTCAACATGTGTGCCCTAGAGCAAACGTGGTTATGAGATATATTAAAAAAATTATATATATATATATATATACGATAGAGAGATTTAAATATCTCAGATTATCAATGCACAAGAGGCGGGTCAGGAAAGGAGACTCTAGAACGAGGGGTCATGGAACGAAGGTGAAAGGGGGTAGACTGAGGAGTAATCTAAGGAATTATTTCTTTACAGAAATACTTGTGGATGCAAGGAACTGCCACATAGTGGATGTGGAGAAGACAAGAACAGAATCAAAATTCAAGAAAGGATGGAACAAGCACAGGGGATCTCTGAAGGAGTGTTAGGGATTGTAGAGCAGAGTAGTTGGTGTGGATGAGCAGACTACATAGTCTTTTTCTGCAATCTTGTTTCTTTATATCTTTTATATGCATTGATTTTCATCTTTTTAAAACTATCTAAAGTGGAGGGCATAACTGACATTTATGTACCCCCATTCTTAGATCAGTCTTGGCTGGGTATTCATGCTATAAATTCTTAAGTAGTTTCCTTGGGAAATTTAAATATCAGTAGGGGAACAGGTTCATCGGTGGATGTCGAGCCAAACCTGTATCCCATATGGTATTTAAAATTTCCCAAGGAAAGTCCCTAAGAGTTTGCAGCCTGAATGCCCAGGCCTTTTCTGATCCAAGCATGAGGTAAGTAAATGTGAAATATACTTTCCACTTTAGATGATTTTTTTTAAGATGACTGAATTCTAAATGTATGTGAAAGATGTGTGAATCCTTGATGATTAGTGCTTTTGTACACAAGTTTCAAACTTGAGCTAATTCAGCCCCTTTTTGTGCCTGACACTATATGTCCAATACATGCACACTTTTGTTTGTGCTATTCTACAGATAACAGAGGGGCCGATGCAATAACGTGCATGCAAAAACGCGCTTCCAAACTGGGCACCCGTTTTTTACAACAAGAGCACATCCACTTCTCCCTGGCACCCCGATGCAATAATCAAATGAAGTGCAGCGCTAAAAAGGATGCACTAGGGATAAATTGTGCGTCCCTAGCACATCCTTGGCATTGGGGGCCCAGGGGACGTGACTGTTGTGCGGGTTACGAAAATGGACGCTCAATACGAGCATCTGTTTTTTCCTGCAGCAGCTAATTTACTGGCACAATAACACTGTCTGGAGCGTGTATATTGTGTGCCCAGACATTTTTTTTTCATCAGGCCTTTTTATTTTTTCATGATGCTGTTTTCTGTGGTTCCTCCTACTTAGTATCGCGATGATACTAAGCAGGAGAAACCACAGAAAAGCAGTAGTATTTTTTTTTTTTGGTTGAATCCTTGTCGTGCGGCAAGACTTTATGCCTGCTTCGGGGCAGGAGTAAAATTTGACATGTTAAAAAGTCCACGTCGGGTACACAGGGATTTTTTGCATCGTGGGGTAACAGCTAATAGCCTCCTCTACAGAATTGCTACGGAATTTGTGCTATGCCACAGAATTTCTCGATCTCCTTTTTCACATTCTCATATTAAACATCGCTCTGAGTACGTGTAAAATGCTGTGGAATATAGGGATGGCTAGAAGCCTGCAGCTGTCTTGTATGTGCGTACCTGTGTGGGTATAAAACACTGTACTAGGATACAGAGATGTACATTTTACAGCCCCTGTTAATTGTTTACAGCCCCTGTTAATTGTAACTGCATCTCTTCATCACGTTTAGTTATGTTCTTGGTTTGTTCTTCACACCCCTGTTTCATGTAAACCGGAATGATGTGAACGCTTTCATGAATGCCGGTATAGAAAAACCTTAAATAAATAAATAAATAAATAAATAAATTTTTATTTATTTAAAAAATGTATAACCCACACACATTTGGTAGTGTTCATTGCTGGGTACAGCTCAACACACGTAATAAAAAACATATGTAATAGGAAAAATTAACCCACTGACTAATACATTTAAGATTTTACCTGCAAAATATAATGCTGCCTGAGGACGTCACAGAAAATCCTGAAAACTAGTCATTGGTTATTGATTGCATTCCTCAAGGTCCAGTTTGAATGCTTACTTGAACAAACATTTTTATGCACTTAAAGGACTTTGTAGAAGCCATAGTCCAAATTTGCTCAGGCAGAATGCAGAGCTCCAAATGATCTCTTAGTTGCTGCCATCAGAATATGGGCTGGGCATTGTCTCTTGGTATCACCTCTTTATGCTGATCTATGAATTTACAGCAATTGGAATACCTACAGTTCCTGCATGTAATCTACTTTGAAGGGCCTGAAAAGCAGAATATAAAGCGATCAAATAAATAGACAGAGCATTCCAATATAAAGGGCCTGCAACAGAGAAAGTTGAAGCATGAGTTTTATGGAGGTGGGGATTACTCCTAGTAAGCCTTGATGGGCAGATCTCAAAGAACATGACAAATCGTAGATATGTAGTACTGAGTTAATCCATGGCAGGGAAACATTATTTAAGAGTTTATGAATAAATGTGGCAAGTTTAGATTTAATCCTTCACCAGATAGGATGCCAGTGGAGTGAAAAAAATCACAGGTGTTAATACGATCATGCATCCTGTGAGCCCGGAGCTAGGTGTGTATGAAATGTTGTGGGATACGGAGATGTACAGGAAGCTGCAGCTATCCCTGCCTGCGCTTGTGTATGCCTAAGGTTCTGTAGGTACACAGGGATGTAAAGCAGCATGCAGCTATCCATGTCCAGTATGTGCATGCACCTGTCTGTGTATAAAACAAGGCTGGACTCCTACAGCCAGTCAAGGTTTCAAGATAGCCACAATGAATATGCATGAGATAAATCTGTATTTACTGAGTCTCCTGTTGATATCCTGAAAACCTGACTGACTGGGGGGTCTCCAGGACAGGTTTGGAAAGCTCTGTGGGGATACAGGGATGTACAGATGCCAACAGCTGTCTGTGCATGTGTGTGCGCCTGTTCATATAAAATGCTGTGGGATATAAGAGATCTATAAGAGCCTGCAGTTGCCTTTCTCTGCAGTATAGACCTACAGATAGTTTTGCATTACTCATTTTCCTTTATTGAGCTCTGGCTGCAAGAAACTCATTTCAAAGCACATTTCTGTGCTGGCTTTTCTCTCTGCCACGTGCTCCCTGGTTTGCCATTCCCAGAGGCCGCAGCACACTACTCCCCACAACTCCTACATCACCTTTCAAGACTACATTACTAGGTATCATAAAAACTAACACTGTGACAGCAGCATGGATCATCTTTCTTGAGATCTCCTCCCAAATTCTGCATCACCTTTGTAGCCAGGCAATGCAGGAACAATTGGCTGTTGTTGTAGCAACCAAAATGTACCCAGTGACTCATAGAGGGAACTCCAAAGCAAATTTGCTTTGTGTAAGAGTAACTCACACTAGATGACACACACTCTGTTACAATCTGTTCTTCCATTTGGATGGGATACAAAGGCCCTGGACCCCTCCTCTCTCGGTTTAAGTTCAAATCCCATTTGTTGCACTTGCTGCAGCTAGGAGTTATAATATCCATCATGAAAACAGTGCTAATTCAGTAACTGATAATGATTTCTGCATTGGTCCTTTTTTAAATATGGACAAGTAGGTGTCCAAGTCAAAACTCTACACTCATGGTCTATGAGTGGTATAGGACCATTAGTGGACCAGTACAAAACAGGGGGACATCTTTCCACAATCCCTGCAGGCGGCTTAGTTGTGGTCGGGACCAAGACATAAATAGCAATAATAATGTCCATCGGTCACCAACATTATTTTGCCACATTGGCAATACTTTAAACCAGGGCTCTTCGGCATTAGTAAAATGCCCCTTCTTTTTTTCTTTTTTTTTGAGGAGACTGAAGAGAGCGTCTCTATGCATTTGTGATCAATCACGGAAAACGAAAAACTGAGGAGACGGCTTGAGGAGTACAAAAGCTCTTCGAGCTATGAGAGTAAAGCTCCGACTCGTGACCACACGGGTGACATCACCCATACAGCATGGCTAAATAAGCCTGTTTATCGATGGAAAACTATATTTATGCATCACAGAATAGTACAATCATTAAACAAAACATAGCAATGAGGGAAATAATAAAATGGTCCTGTTCAAAAGTTTACATACCCTAGAATATTTGGACTGATAATGTACTCTCAAGTTGAGATGGCAATGAAGGATAGGTATCCACACCTGTGCCTTGTTTGACTGTAATTAGTCTCTGTGTATAAATAGTGAATGAGTTTCTTAGCTCTTGAGAAACTCTTGTGCATTTCATCCAGGGCTGCACTGACTTCGGTGGGTACTGAACAATGGGGAAAGCAAAAGAACTGTCAAAGGATCTGAGAGCAAAAGTAGTTCAACTTTATAAATCAGGAAAAGGATATAAAAAGATATCCAAAGATTTGAAAATGCCAATCAGTACTGTTCAAACTTTGATCAAGAAGTGGAAAATTATGGGTTCTATTAATACCAAGGCAGACCAAGAAAGATTTCAGACAACGGCCAGGAAAATCTGTCAGGATGCATGGGTGTTCCAGCATGCACAATAAGGAGATAACTTGAACAAAAATGGTTTGCATGGTAGAGTTGCTAGAAAAAAGCCATTGCTTACCCAACACCACAAAACAGCCTGCTTACAATACGCCAAGCAGCACCAAGAGAAGCCTCAAAACTTCTGGAAAAAAATAATTTGGAGTGATGAGACCAAAATTGAACTTTCCAGTCACAACTACAAATGCTATGAAGAGAAGCACACCATCCCTACCATGAAGCATGGAGGTGAATTTCTGCTGTTTTGGGGGGTGTGAGCTACAGTGGCATGGGGAATTTAGTCAAAATCGATTGCAGGATGAATGCAGCATCTTATCAGAAAATATTGGAGAAGAATTTGCATTTATCGGCCAGGAATCTGTGCATGGGGCGCACTTGGACTTTCCAATGTGACGATGATCTGAAACATAAGGCCAAGTTGGTGGCTGAAGCAGAAGAAAGTGAAGGTTCTGGAGTGGTTATCACTGACTCCTGACCTCAACATCACTGAGCCACTTTGGGGAGAAAAACATGCAGTTCATGCTTTTTGCCAAGAGAAATGGGCAGCTTTACCACATGAGAAAATAAAGGGCCTCATTCACAACTATCACAAAAGACTGCAAGTCGTCATTGATGCAAAAAGGGGCAATACACGATATTAAGATCTAAGGGTATGCAAACTTTTGAACAGGACCATTTTATTATTTCCTTTATTGCTATGGTTTGCTTAATGATTGCGCTATTCCATGGTGCATAATAGTTTAATCTGAAACACATTAAAAATAACAGATGTGTTTTGTCTGATCACTCATGTTTTCTTAAAATGCTACACATCTTACAAATTCTGCCAGGGGTATGTAAACTTATGAGCACAACTGTATATACAGTATTATATATATTCATGTAGACTGAATATAAAACTGAATGGAGGAAACAAAAATAGAAGGATATGGCTGTGACCCATAGAGTCTTTGGTCATGAGTCAGAGAGGCAGTTCTTAAGCACAATTATGCAGCTTACATTTCAAAGGGAATAGAGCAAAAACCATTGGAGGATACCCACACAAAGGGAGGATTAAAAAATGCGCCATAAATCAATATCAGCATTGCATGAAGTGCCACTAGCTTCCTGCTAGTTTACCTGCTGTAAATCATGGCAAAGCAACCTGGAACTGGGCCAGACAAGGGGCTCAGTGCTGCCATGTGGAAGGTACCTGGTTCAATCCCTGAGTTGGGTCTTCTGCATCCTGGGTCTGTTGGGCTTGGGATGCTGTAGAGGCAGTATTCATAGCCCCTGGAGGGGGGCGGGGGGAGGAGTTCATCGTTAAGGGTTACTGCAGGTCACCAGATTTAAAGCCCATGATACAGGCTTCTGGGAGGACATGATGAATGGCTTCTGATCTCAGGACTGTTGTAATCAGAGTAGTAGCCAGGCAATGTGGCACCTATGGCCAAATGAAAAACTGCACCCTCACCCATTACTTAACACATGACACCATGGCCCACGGCCAGTGTAAGAGT
This sequence comes from Rhinatrema bivittatum, assembly GCF_901001135.1. Classification (NCBI taxonomy): domain Eukaryota; kingdom Metazoa; phylum Chordata; class Amphibia; order Gymnophiona; family Rhinatrematidae; genus Rhinatrema; species Rhinatrema bivittatum. The sequence goes on along the minus strand of NC_042618.1, from coordinate 147,623,122 downwards.
ACTAAGCATCCTAAGAAAACCTTATAGCTTTGCACCCTCCACCTCATCACAACCTCCTCATATACAATTAAAAATTATGAATTTATAATGAACAGATTTTACATGATCAAGGACATTCAAAGCATAGTTTCATGAGGTAAAAATATCTCTTACAATATGTATATTATATTTACATGTACTACTGTGGTGCCAACCAGATACACAGGCACACACATATACATGCTCTCTCTTTTATGCTCCCACACACATACAGGCTCTCTCCCATTCACATACACACATGTTCTCTCTCTCACTCTCCCACACACATACAGACATGCTCTCTCATTGTTCCACTTACATACACGCAAGCTCTCTTCCTCCCACACACATACACACATCCTCTCTCTCTCACTCTCCCACACAAATACAGACATGCTCTCTCATTGTCCCACTTACATACACACAAGCTCTCTTCCTACCACACACATACACACATGCTCTCTCTCACACTCATGCTCTCATTCTCTCCCACACATACACATGCTCTCTCCCTCTTTCTTCACATACACATGCTCTGTCTCCCACACACATATACATATGCTCTCTCTCTTCCCCACACACATGCTATCTCACTCTCATATACACACATGCTCTCTTTCTCACTCCCCCCTTGAAGCAGCAGGCAGCAGCAGTCTCCTTGTTCAGCCCCCGCAGACAAGAGAACAATTTTCTGCCATGGGGGCCGACCCAGCTCTAGCCTTGGACTCCTTCCAGCAGGGCAGAGCGGGGTACAGCAAGCTCTTCCTCTGAAGCAGCGCAGTCCCGCCAAAGTTGACAGTCCATTTTGGTGGGGCTGCGCTGCTTTTTCTCTTACTGAGGCCCTGCTGGCCGCACTGGGTAGATAGAAATGAAGGCTTATAGTGCTAGGATCCCAGCACTATAAGCACAGATTTCAATTGAGCTTGTCGACAAAGGAGAAAGGAGGGAATACTGGGCCAAGGACAAAAAAAAAAAAAGATACCTTTTATTTATTTTAGTTTATAATGAAGATGAATGCCTTCAGCACTGTGTTAGAAAACCTCATGCAACTGATCAAGGTGCCAGTGAGGACGTGCTGATACAGAGAATGAGATGCTGCTCAATAACAAAATCAGGAGAGAAAAAAAGCAAAAGACTGTATCAATTGTTTACTCACAATCTGGGAGCGACATCCTCTCCCACAAATACCAGCAACATTAAGCCCATCAATCACAATATCGTAGGGTGGACGGCTACCCACAAACTTCTGAAATTGTCGTAGCTCCTAGGGAAAAAAAAGAAAAAAACATTATTTAGCAGAAAAGCAGCACTCCCATTACTGTACTCACTACCTGTGCAATGTCTTGGGCACATAAATACCAGCCAGGAAAGACATTTCCTAGCCACATCCATAGAGCAAGCAGACGTTTTTACACTGTCTTTCTTTAACCATCCTCTCCTGCCCCCTTCCACCTATTCTGGGGAAATTCCTTTAAAGAAGCAATAGCACCAAGGGGTATCCTGAGCCTGGCGCTTAGTTCCCAGGTTGGCAGAGCTGGCCTGGTGGGCATGACTCAAGAACAGCATTTTCAAGGCCGAGGGCATACTTGGCAGTAATGGGCTCCACAGTGGGTGGTGAGTCATTCATGGAGAGGACATGGAGGTTAAAACTCTAAGTGGCTTTGTGACACTGTTAAAATTATAAATGGAGGCCACGTGATGTGGTGAGCCTGATCAGACGTGCTGGTAAGGGCTCCAGACACCAACTCCCATTCAGCGATTAAATCTGGAGGCATCCGAACTAAAACAGCGTAATTGGGGCAACTGTAGCAGAGGACGCATGCCCATCAACACCTATGTGCATAAATCCCCGGTCAATATGCCTTTAAAAGGTGGAAAATCTGAAAAACTGAAGCCGAAAGGAACCTCAGAGAAAATGGCCACCGATCTCGAGAAGCTGGGGAACTCCTCTTTGAAATATGTGAAAGTAACCAGTGCAGTGATAGATTTTAATCTAATATCCAGAGCATCTATCTCTGATCAGATTTTGGAACTGAAAGAGTCGCTGGCTGAAATCACACCGTGTTTGGATATAACAGAAGAGAGAATTTCGTACTTAGAAGATGATTCAACAGCTGTGGCAGTGAAACTTTCAGCCCTTGAAAAACAAATAGCTACACAAAAGGATAAACTAGAAGACCAAGAAAATAGGTCTCATAGGAACAACCTATGCTTAGTGGGTATTCAGGAATCTGTGGAGGACCTTCATCTAGAAGGATTTTTGGAAAAATGGATCCCAGAAATGCTGCAACTACCAGATTTACAAGGTTTGTTAAAAATAGAGGTAGAGCTTATTGACTGGGCAGCAAGAGAGATGGCGATGGGAGACCACGTATTGTTATTGCCAAATTCCTAAATTGGGCTAAAAAAACAAGCTCTGCAAGCATATCATAAACATCGCGAGATGTCCTTTCAGAATAATACAGTTAGATTCTTTCAGGACTATTCGGCAAAAGTTGCAAAACGCCACAAGGAATTTAATCCTCTGTGTGTCTCTCTCTTACAAAAGAATGTGAAATTTGCACTGCAATTCCCCGCTCGCCTCAAGATCTGGCAAGGTGGTAAGACACACATTTTTGAAGATCAAATAGCAGCTAAATCATTTATTGAAGTCTTACCTTGAATCTGAGTTTTGGCCAATTTTTTTTTTCTTTTTTAAAATTGGCCCTATATTCTAAAGTTGAGGAAGAATTTTTGTCCTTTTTGTTCACTTTGCGGTTATGAATAAAGTTGCTTGATCACAGGATTGGTCTCTGCATCATTGGGACACAGCCAATGCTCTCTTCAGACATGCATGTTGCCTTTCACAAGATTCAGTAATCTGATGCGGCAAGATCAGGCAAGTTTTCAAGTCTAACTAAACTAGGAGTTTACAGGACGAGCGCCTCTTTAGTGTGGCGTTTGGATGTTAGCTTCAGTGTGCTCTTATTTACCTAACCACGTTGGCTCCAACTAGCTAGAGACCGAGTTTGCACGAAATACGGTCTTAGTCTAAGACCTATGTTACACCCAACAAGAGTTCTCTCAGCATTGCGAAGGTCAGTAGAGACCATTTTTTTTCTACATTCCTGTCTGGAAGGAACCGTGAATGTTCACACAAGGGTCATGCCGGAGGTGACCCTGGGGGCTTTCAAACTTCAGTTCAGCAAATATGCCATTCAAACTTTAAAGTTTAGCTCCAGAAGGGACTTTATTCTGTTTCAGCTGATTTCAATGAGGGATAATGTTATTCTTAAAGTTCTTTGTTTAAAAAAAAAAAAAATTGTTGTCGGATGCTTAAGGGACATATTATTTTCCAAATCTCAGGAAAGTAAAGTTTTTTGGTTAGATGTCTCTTGCTGTTCTTACCCTAGAGGGTATTGAGTACCATTGGCAGATGGTATCTGCCAACATGTTACAAGCACCTCAAATCCATTTGAATTGGACCAAGATCAAAATACATACACTACAGCTTTGAAGTCTGCTGTCATAGGAAATGGGTTTGGTATTTTTTTTTCAGCAGTCTTCTCGGCTTCTGTGGGTTCAGGCTGGGGGACCCGCAGGAGGTATAACCAAAGACAGATAAATGTAATTAATCACGTCCTATCTCTTAGGAATGGGCGATACTCTTCATCTTATATCACTCAATGTGATCGGCTTAGGTACCCCCATAAAAAGAACAAACATTTTGCAGGAACTCAAAACAAATAAAGCTGATATAGCATGTATCCAGGAAACTCATTTATCGGATATAGAAAGTAAAAAACTGAAACAAGACTGGGTGGGCATTTGCTACTATTCTCCAGCCGAAGGAGAAAAGGGGGGTGTAGTGATGCTATTCAGGTTCTTCAAGAGATTTCAGATCCTGCAGGTAGATTTATTATTTTGGTAGGCAAAATTAAGGGCAAAGTTTATACAATTTGTAATTTAATATGGTTCCAATGAATATATTCACAGTTTCTTTGAAAAAATTATGCAATTATTAATTGTGCACAGACAGGGTCTACTTTTTACTGCAGGGGACTTTAACTGTGTACATGATGCTTCTATAGATAAGTTACCAAATCAATTGTCTGGCTTAACTGCCCAAAAGAAAAAGGGGCTGCCTACCTCTGTAGTAATTTGCAGGTGCTGGATTTCTGGAGAACTTTAAACCCTGAAGTTAACATTATACTCATGTGTCCAGAGCTGACCCTTCGCTTTCTAGAACAGACTATATTTTGAGCTCTCGGGATGTATTCCCATGCATTAGCTCAGCTCGACTTGGACGTGCAAGTGCCTCATATCATGCCCCAATTTGGGTTGAGATCACTATGGCGGATAGAGGAGGAGGGGCGGCATTGTGGAGATTCCCGGTTTGTCGGAGGAATGACACTGATTTTCAATCATTTCTTCAAGAGAAATGGCAAGAATATGTATTGCATAATAAAGAGCACCTTACCAACCCCACTCTCTTTTGGGAGGTGAGCAAAGTAGTGCCTCGTGGAGAAATTATTTCTTATCTTAAGGGGAGGAAAGCTCACAAATAAAATGATTTTACATCTTGAGGAAAAGTTGAAAGTAGCTAAAGAAACAATGATTTGTCAATTTATTTATTTATTTATTTAATATCTTTTATATACTGACGAACGTTGGGAACATCTTGTCGGTTTACATCTCGTCGGTTTACATCTCGTCAATTCACTAATAATACGAGAAAGGAATCCCAAACTGCTTTACAGAGTTTAAATGCATGCCTCCATCAGACGGCACAGCGAATGTTACAGGGTTCTAATCATAATCCAATATGGGAATAAAGCGGGAAAGATGTTGGCTAACATAGTAAAAGTGTGGAGAGGAATTACTTATATAGAACGCCTCCAATCCCAGAAAGGTACTTGGGCCATTACTCACACTGATATTTGTGAAACTTTTGACTTGTTTATGAATCCTTATACTCTGAGGACAGAAGCAGGGGAACCCATGAAGCAACTCTCCTTTTTCAAAACCTTTTGTGTCCAAAGATTTCTAATACAACCTTCAGAAATGTTAAGAGTTATTAAGGAGAGCAAATCTGAACAAGCCCCAGACTCTCCAGGATCTCATCGTAGACCCAATGCATGTTTTTTATACCCAAGCATTGGTGTAAGATCACTTTCCAAATGGATTTAATACTGTACATATAACTATTCTAGCTAAACCAGGGAAGAACCCTACTTTATCAGCATCTTATTGGCCTATTTCTTTACTCAACAGTGATCTGAAAATTTATACAAAAATACTGGCTGATAGACTGAGTTTAATTATCCCCTTGATTATCTCTTCTGAACAAGCTGACTTTATCAAAGGAAGATCAGCAGGAACCCAACTGCAATCTCTTGTTGTAAACAGAAAAAGATCCCGGCTTTGACTCAGAAAAAGCTTTTGATAGAATTTCTTGGCCCTATATGTTCTCAGTACTCCAGAGGTTTGGATTCTCAGGAAATATCTTTGCGAATCTTTCCCTTTTGTATCAAAAACCGGTATCGCACATTTTAGCTAATGGGGGTCGGTCTTTAGCATTTCTCATTAATAGGGGAGTACGACAAGTTTGCCTCCTCTCCCCTTTGCTTTATATTCTTGCTATTGACCCATTGCTCAGAAAACTCCAGTCAGATAGTTCCATACTGGGACTAGAAATTGGGCTCTCTCTTTTAAGATTGCAGCTTTTGCTGATATCTTAGTTTTCCTTATGGATCCAGTGTGAGCTCTGGATAGCATTTTAGCTCTTCCGAACATCTTTGGAGCGTTTTCAGGTTTAAAAATAAACCAGGATAAATCTGAGGCCTTAGTAGTATCAGGCGATTTACAACAGCAGTAGAGGGGTACGTTTCCTTTAAAATGGGTAACATCAACCATGAAATACTTAGGAATCCGCATCCCAATTGACATTAAGGATTTAATTAACGGGACATTACAAAGTTAATGTCCCGTTCCCCCCCCCCCCCCCGCCCCCCGATATTTTCTTTAAAGGAAAAAATAAAGCAATGGAAGGTATTACCATTCCATTCCAGGATACATTTATTAAAGATGATAGAAATTCCAAAATGGCTTTACTTAATGCAGTTATTACCTATTTGGTTGACTCATACTGATTTATTAGAGATCAATAAATGTTTTAAAATTTTTATTTGGAATGGAAAGAAGGCACTGCTCTCTTTTCAAGTCCTAATGCAACCCATTAAGGCTGGGAGGATTAAACTGTCCCAATCTAAAACATAATTTAGCCTGCATGCTCAAACATATTAGAGACTGGCTTCAGGGCACTTCGGTTTCTTCCCCGACAGAACATTTACAAAAATGGTTTGGAGATATCTCTTTATCCGCTATTTTACAGTTAGACGCTTGCCATATTCCTTCACATATAAAACTTTTTCAGATAGTTTCCTCGTGTAGACAAGTGTGATGTTTTCTATGTAAATTGTTACGATTCCCAGACTACATAACAGCTTACTTAACTATCAGGGGTAACCCCCAGTTTTCCCCAGGCATGGAAAATATGATATTTTCCATGCCTGGCAGGATTGGCAGGATAAAGGTTTTCAAAGTGTTAACATATTATAGATTTATCAAGAAACATTTACTTGTGTAGTTTTCAAGAACTGCAGGATAAATTTTGTCTTTCCAGTAATGATTTGTATACTTCTTTGCAATTAAGACATTAAATTATGAGTCTGAAAGATAAGAATCCCCAATTTGGGATAGAAGGTATGCTGGAGGAAGTACTAGGGGAACACAAACCTGCAGCGCCTTCCTGTGCTAACTTTTCAAAAGCAATTCACAAATTACAAAGCCAAGACATACTCTCAAAACTTTTGGTTAGATGGTCTAGATGGCTGGATATGTCACAGGCTGATCTTTACGATATTAAACATATTCCTGCAATTTCGGAAAATGTTTTACTAAGAGAAACTCAATACAAATGTATTTGGCAGTTCTTCTTGGAACCTAATAGAGCCTTCAAAGCGACCCTGTGTCCATCGTCTCTCTGTCCAAAGTGTGGTGAGGAGAACAGTGATTACCTAGATAATTTCTGGACCTGTTTAAAGATCACTTCTTTTTAGAGAGATTTGAATTCCCGCTGCTCCATTATATTAGATTCACCACTTCCTGGAGACTTGACTTTTTGGTTGTTTGATCTTTATGATCATTTTTTAAGCAATCTGGCTACCCCTCAAAAATTATTTTTAAATAAACTGGGATAATAGCTAAGAAAACCATTCTCTCCAAATGGATAGAGCAAAAAAGTCCCAATGTTGCACATTGGGAAAGTAGAATGGTGCAGTTCTTGGAGTTCAAATTCCTTTCAATGGAGAACGTTTGTTTGAAGAAAAAAAAAGGAATTAGTGCTTAAATATGGCAGCCTTTTATCAATCACACATCCTCTGATCTTCGGAATTCTATATTAACATTGTAGAATTGTATGCCCTTTCCTATATGCAATATTTAAGTTAATTGTATTTTATTTTGGCCATTTTGACAATCCATTTCACTAAGGGGGTCATTTATCAAAGTGTTATATGGCGTTTCCGCATGCGTTAAGTACCATAACACATGGTGCGATGCAAATCAGAAAAAGGGGAGGAGTTTGGGGTGGGATTTGTGGCCAAGTGGGCTGGCTTCACAATTTTGCGAAGCCATATCACACGGCTGTAACGTGGATTTTAACACCTTTTTCAATTGCGTTAAGCCATGCGATATGGCTTTATCGCGATTTGTGATGTTTTTGCAAATAGCGTTTTTAGTATTTAAGCTGCTGGAAAGCCAGCCTAGCTATCAGGGCCCTCATACAAGAGAGAGAGAGAGAGAGACACTAGCCATAATGCCCTCATACTAGGTAGGTATTTATACCTCTCTATGATGCCCACATAGTTACTCGAGGTGAGGTTTAGGTAGGAGTGTAGGGGTTAGGGGCCACTTTGACATTCAGAGTGAGACATACGAACAGAACAGTGCTCTCGTGTGAAGATTTGATGACCTTCGGAGTGAGGAAACTCATCCAAAGATGATATTTGTGCAATGTTCTCTCAACCTAGCTTGATGTTACCCAGGTAGAGAGTCCATCAAGCTAGATTGAGAGAACTTTGCACAAATTTCATCTTTGGGCGAGTTGCCTCACTCCGAAGGTCATCAAATCTTCACAAGAGAGCACTGTTCTATTCGTATATCTCACTCTGAATGTCAAAGTGGCCCCTAACCCCTACACTCCTACCTAAACCTCACCTCGAGTAACTATGTGGGCCTCATATAGAGGTATAAATACCTACCTAGTATGAGGACATTATGGCTAGTCTCTCTCTCTCTCTCTCTCCCCAGTGGTTGTAGGTAAGAATTACAACAATTCTGGCACTTACCGCAAAGTGTGAAAAAGTTATCGCAATTTGTGATACTACCTATGCGAAGCGCTAAGATAGCGCACTTTGCGATAAACAGCCTATTACCATAAAACACACCCCTTTTCCTATCACATGCGATATTTAGTGCATTTTGATAAATCTAGGTCTAAGCTTTTTATTTCATGGTTACCTGGGGGGGGGGGGGGGGGGATATGGGAGGGGATATGAGAAAACTCTTGAACTGGCTTTATAGTTGCTTTTTCTTCTATGTAACAATGTTTATCACAATTGTTCTTGCTATAAAAGCTGCCTATGTTAAGATATTATTTTTAAGAACATAAGAAAATGCCATACTGGGTCAGACCAAGGGTCCATCAAGCCCAGCATCCTGCTTCCAACAGTGGCCAATCCAGGCCATAAGAACCTGGCAAGTACCCAAAAACTAAGTCTATTCCATGTTACCATTGCTAATGGCAGTGGCTATTCTCTAAGTGAACTTAATAGCAGGTAATGGACTTCTCCTCCAAGAACTTATCCAATCCTTTTTTAAACACAGCTATACTAACTGCACTAACCACATTCTCTGGCAACAAATTCCAGAGTTTAATTGTGCGTTGAGTAAAAAAGAACTTTCTCTGATTAGTTTTAAATGTGCCCCATGCTAACTTCATGGAGTGCCCCCTAGTCTTTCTACTATACGAAAGAGTAAATAACAGATTCACATCTACCCGTTCTAGACCTCTCATGATTTTAAACACCTCTATCATATCCCCCCTCAGTCGTCTCTTCTCCAGGCTGAAAAGTCCTAACCTCTTTAGTCTTTCCTCATAGGGGAGTTGTTCCATTCCCCTTATCATTTTGGTAGCCCTTCTCTGTACCTTCTCCATCGCAATTATATCTTTTTTGAGATGCGGCGACCAGAATTGTACACAGTATTCAAGGTGCGGTCTCACCATGGAGCGATACAGAGGCATTATGACATTTTCCGTTTTATTCATCATTCCTTTTCTAATAATTCCCAACATTCTGTTTGCTTTTTTGACTGCCGCAGCACACTGCACCGACGATTTCAATGTGTTATCCACTATGACACCTAGATCTCTTTCTTGGGTTGTAATCTCTAAAAACCTGAATAAATAAAATAAAATTCTCAAAAGTATTTTGAAAAATCTCAGATGGCCAGAGAAAAAGGCCCATGAAGCCTCAGTCTTGGGTTCATGTCAATGTGACTCTGAGAGGGGATTCAGGCAGCTAATTGAAAGAGAAGTCCCAAAGAAAGGCAGCACACTCCCTAACCGGTATCCTCCTCCCACCACTAAATAGTGGTCTGGTTAAATCACTGGGGCTGCCATTCTCTCATGCCTCATCTCATGACTTTTATAGAGGAGGGCAAGATTCCAAAGAAAGCTCCCCAGGTTATTTTTGAAAAGCCAGCTTCTTCCTCCAGGACCTAGTACTCAAGTTTTAAAATCTAGTGCTAGGAGTTCTAACATTTCAGAAAACCAAAAGTTGAAAGTAGGAGCCTCTTGTGAGATCCACTTTGCCAATATACATTACCCTTCTGTCAAGAATAAGGCTTCCCAATTGATACAATTCACATCATCTGCTGTCACTCCCAACACACATACCGTTGCCTGCTCTGGAATCCGAATCTCCATCTGTTCTAACAACAATTTTCTAAACGCATCCCCAAAACTTTGAATTGGTGGACACTCCCACATTTATTTATTTATTTAACACTTTTTTATACCGATATAAGTAGCTACATCATATCGGCTTACAGCAGAACTGAAGTTAGAAATTACATTAAACGGGTGCGGGGAAGGAATTAAATAGGAACAAAGATATAGCATGGGACTGGCAAACAAGATCAACAGGTTGCTTGCAATCACAATAAAAACAAGGAAACAAGGTAAAACATTGTAACGTAGTTTATACCAGGTATCAGGTTAAGAGCTGGCGCGACCTGTGTTAAGGGAGCAGGGAATCTACATCCCACATCCCATGGCTCAATGTGGCTCGATCTGTAGAGCATTTCAAGCATCTGGGACTATCAATCAATGAGCTTCATCTGATGAGCCCTATGAGGTGAAATTATTATTCTATGTAACATTTTCAAATGTTGTTTCCTTATCACTACTGAAGGAGGTATACTTCTATATAATAAACTTAGACTATCAGATTAATCACCATCCTCTAGCTCTGAACCCAGATCCATATTCCAAACAGCAGCCAGAGTAGGAAACACTTTATAGGCAGTAATTTAGTAGAGATATTGATATAAACTCGCTAACGTTTGTTTCCTCCCCTTATATAGTTGGCTCAATCTCTGAAATGGACCCAAAGATTAAGGAGTCTCCTTACCTTTTATCCGTTTAGAAATAAAGTTTGCAATTTGAAGATACTGCAAAAAAAATCCTGTCTTCTAAACTTAAAATATTCCTGGCAGTATTGAAAGGAGTATCGGTATATCTGTTTGTTTTGATAATCAATAAAATCATTAACCATGCCTTGGCCAGCTTGAGCTAATTGTGTGAAAAATGTATCAGTTTTTCCCAGTTTAAACCAAGAGTTTCCACGTACAGATAACCAAGGTGAAACTTTCCAAGGGAGAGTTAAAAATTTCCGCACACATTTCCACCCATATTGCTTATATTTGGTCAAAAGATTATTAAAAAGATGATCTAGTATATCCTTAGCGGGGGGGTCACGTGGGGTGATGTGCCGAGGAAGAAGCAAGTCTCTTCAGCTCCGGGCACCTCGCTCCCAATTCACCGGCTTTACCCTTCAAAACCGACGAGTAAAGTATCGATTCAAGCAGGGAGCGGTACAGCACATGTCTATTGTGCGTTATATGAATAAATCACCGCAGCTGATGGCTTCTAAAAGCAATAAAAAGGAGAAGGAAAAAGACAAGGGGCGACCGAGAGATCCCAAGATGGCGGCGGGAAGCAGCGAGACAGAGCCGGCCCAGACAAACACACCAACAGTGGAACTATTGCGGGACATGATAGCCAGCATCCTGGACGAGAAACTAGCAGGCATACACACCAAATTATCAGAGGTGAGGCTGCGTTATCGGAGCTGGGCCGCGATTAGATCAGGCTGAGAACAGGATTTCCTCAGTGAAAGATGACATGTGGCAGCCGCGGCAAAGTTACAGAACCACGAGGCAGCTTTAAAAGAGTGTCAGGACAAGCTGGACAAGCTGGACAACCTCGAAAACCGTTCGCGGAGAGCGAATCTGCGCTTTCTGGGTCTCCCAGAGGAAGTCGATAAGGGATTAGGGAAATTCTTAGAAGATTGGCTCCCGGATGCGGTGGATTTGCTTGATTTGAAGGGCAGATTACACATAGAAAGGGCCTACAGGGTCGGCTCTAAAAAATCCACGGACTCAAGGCCCCGAATAGCCATCGCCAAGGTGTTAAACGCTGCTCATCAGCAAAAGGTTTGGATGGCCTTCCGCTTAAAAAAAGAACTCCTGTACAAGAACCACAAAATCTGTCTCACCCAAGATTATTCAGCCAGAGTGTCCCAGCTCCGAAAACAATTGTCCCCAATCTGTTCTCAGCTGGTGGACAGACACACGAAATCTACACTTCAGTTTCCGGCTGTACTTAAAATCTGGGTAACTTGCAAAGTGCAAACGTTTACTTCTCCGTGGGAAGCCCAGTATATCCTTAGCACTTGCATGAAGCAGAAAACTCAATTCAAATGGAGAATAACTTTTGTACTCATGCAAAAACAGTTACTTCCCATTAACCAGTCTCCTAGAGCCTGGAGGGCACTGGCTACATTATAACAACACAGATTGGGAAATCCCCAACCCCCCTCCAAGGAGGGTATCCTCAGCTTTACCACTGACAAACTGGCTTTACGCTCTTGCCAAATAAATTTCGAGCATATTTGATAGATTGTCTGAATATCTTTTTTCCGAATAATTAAAGGCATCGTCTGTAATATGTATAATAGTTTAGGTAATAGTGACATCTTAAATAATGCAATCTCCCTATTAAGTGCACTCATCCATTGCTGAGTGCACTTTGTAAATTTCCGAACAATTGGAGAGATATTCACTTGATATCACAAATCTGTATGTCTATAAATGTATAAAATCCCTAGTGCATGGATTCATAACTCTCCAAGCATCCACCATGTGCAGAACAATACAAAAAAAATGGAATCCCCTTAGATACCCCTATCAGTCAGTTTACTCCTTTGGGCTGTCGATCCAAAAGTGGATCAGCTACGCAACTGAAGTCCCCTCCTAGGACCACAGGAACTCGCCCCAACAAGAGAACATGGGTTGTTAACTCCGTGAAAAATTTATGGTCATGTTGATTGGGACCAAAGACTGATCCCAATATCACCGATTTCCCAAATAACTCCCAGAAATGATAATAAACCTCCCAATAGGATCCGCTATGGATTTCTGACCTTGAAAAGAAATGGATTTATGAATTAATATCGCTACTCCATGGCTATTAGAAGAGCCTTGAGTTTTAAATGCTCTTTAGTTGACATGTGGGTTTTCTTGCAAAAAAAAAAAAAATGATGGAACTCTTAAACCTATTTAAATGTGAGATCATCTTTTCTCTTTTCACCGGAGTACCCAAGCCTGCCCCATTCCAGGATACATAGCTAGCAGAACTCATTTTGCATCCCTCTCACATATATGTCTGATAAAATATAGAGAACAAACCCCAAATTCCCTTTCCTCCTGATTCCCACCATTTGACCAGCCTCATCCATCGTGAAACCTCTTCCATCAGTAGATCCATGGGTTACCAGACTAAACTCTCTCCTGCACTCATGTATTCCCCTTCCCCCATCCCCTCCTCCCTTACATTAACCCTCTGAACTCCCCCCCCCCCCTTCACACATTCTTCACACCCCCAAACACTCTCTTCCATCAGAGAGCCCAAATCACAATAAATGTGTCCAGTTGCCTTCCCCTGAATAAAAGCCTTCCCCATATATACCCAAAAGAGACTAAATAAGTCAAACATGTATAAACTAAAAGTGTCTAAGGGTTATATTTCCTTACAGATATTACCTTATCCACCCCCTTTAACAGCCATTGCCGAAAATTCCATACTAAACTTTAATTACACTGAGAAATAAATCATGGTTAAACTACAGCCACATTTCCCCTTATGAAAAGATGCAAAACAGTGTGACCATATTGAGTGAGCTTATTCTTCCCCTCCTTCACTCATCTCTTGTTTGATTCCCCCTGACCTGTTAAAATTTGAGATGTAACTTCCTTTCTGATTCCAATCTTTTGTTCCTATACTGTTCCATGTAAACCGATGTGATGTGCATACGAACATCGGTATAGGAAAGCAATACATAAATAAATAGCCAAAATGTACAGCATCTCCCACCATCAGCTATCATCTCTGGTACGATTATTTTGTTATTTTTATCTCACAAAGAATACATACAGAACTTGGACATTTTTATTGCATAAAAAATATATAAAAATATCAACTGGTACATGATTATACTCTGAATTGTCACAGCTTGTCATTCAGCTGTGGATTTTGAGCTGATACCATTTAGCTCTTTCAGACTATTTGTGATACCAGTTACACCATTTATGATATTTACTTTTAAGCAGAAGAGGGATTTTGAGTCTTTACATTAAATTCATTTTTCTATTTGTATTTTTGATGATTTATCATGAAATGAGGATGGGCTTTTTTTTTTGTGGGGGTTTCTGAGTGTACCAGAGACCCAGAAGTAGTCATAATTGAGTGGATAGGTAACCTAGGAGTCAAAGCTGTAGGCTGAGAACCAGGGTTCAAATCCCACTTCTCCCACTTCTCCTCCATGTGACTGTGGGCAAGTCACTTTGCCCTCCCATTGCCACAGGTACCAATTTAGATTATAAATCCTCTGAGACAGAGACTTGCTTACTTTACCTGAACTGTAACTTGCCTTGAGCTCAGATTTGAATAGGCGAGTAATTAAATCCAAATCCAACATCAATAAGGGACAGAGATTGCAGTAGTGTGTGTTACATACCGAGCTCTCACTGTGCACTACCTTAAAGATATAAGAGGAGCTATGCTGGGTCAGACCAATGGTCCATTGCGCCCAGCATCCTGGTCAGTTCGGGTCACTTGGACATACCCAGCAGATCCTGATGGAGAAATCCATTCCATACTGCTCACTCTCTAAGTGGTGGCTTTTCCCAAGCCTACCTAGCTAATGGACTTGTCCTCCAGAAACTTGTATAAACTTTTTTTTAAACATAGCAACCACACATTGGGGTAGATTTTCAAAAACGGTGCGTTGGCGTACTTTTGTTGGCGCTCCAGGCGCCAACAAAAGTACGCGGGATTTTAGCAGATACGCGCGTAGCCGCGCGTATCCGCTAAAATCCTGGATCGGCGCGCGCAAGGCTACCGATTTCGTGTAGCCGGCGCGCGCAAGGCTACCGATTTCGTGTAGCCGGCGCGCGCAAGGCTACCGATTTCGTGTAGCCGGCGCGCGCCAAGCCGCGCAGCCTGCCTCCATTCCCTCCGAGGCCGCTCCGAAATCGGAGCGGCCTCGGAGGGAATTCGTTAACGCCCTCCCCTCACCTTCCCCTCCCTTCCTCTACCTAACCCACCCCCCCCCGGCCCTGTCTAAACCCCTCCCTACCTTTGTTGGGGGATTTACGCCTCCCAGAGGGAGAAGTAAATCCCCGCGTGCCAGCGGGCCGCTGGCGCGCCTAGACGCAACCCAGGGGCGGTTCTGGAGGGCGCGGCCACGCCCCCGGACCGCCCCGGGCCGAAACCATGCCCCCGGGCCCGCCCCCGAAACGCCGCGTCCCGCCCCGAAAACGGCGCGCCGCTCGGCCCCGCCCCCGACACGCCCCCCTCGGAAAACCCCGGGACTTACGCGAGTCCCGGGGCTCTGCGCACGCCGGTGCGCCTATTGAACATAGGCGCACCGGCGCGCAGAGCCCTGCTCGCGTAAATCCGGGCGGATTTACGCGAGCAGGGCTCTTAAAATCCGCCCGTTTGTGCTGAATGAAAAAATATTTCCTTAAACTTGTTTAATTTCTGTAAAATTATTATTATTGTACATTACCCATGTTGATTTTTGTACATATTCCATGATACTTCTGTACATACTCCATGGTCTCACTTTTGTTCACTTGTTAAGGTTACTCACCGTCTGTACCCTTTAATGGTACTGTTCCTTTTGTTTCTCCACTTACTCTCTTACTTTCCCAGCTGCCGCCTCCTTCTCTTCAGCCTGCCCCACCTTCCCCCACCTTGTTCATTGTAATTTCTAATCTTTCAAAGTTACCTGTAAACCGGAGTGATGTTCCCACGAACGCCGGTATAAAAAAGTTTATAAATAAATAAATAAATAAAATAAATCTTCTAGCAGTTGATTCCAGGGAATATCCTCTAGACCCAGTATTATTTGAAAGGGTAAATAACCGTTCCCTAATAATCTCTATCGTCTCCTTTCTTGTCTCTTCTCCAAGCTGAAGGGCCTTATCCTGTAAAGCCTCTCTTTATAAGGGAGACTTTCAATACTCATTTTTGTTGTCCTTCTCTGTACCGTTTCTAATTCTGCTCTGACTTTTTTTGAGATGGGGCACTGGGTTACAATAACAAACATTTGCATTCAGTGCATGCACTGAGCTCTCTTTTGAGTACTGCCACAGGCAATTGGAATCTCTTCATTCAGCCTTCTTACTACTCAGTACTGTTGCCTAATACTGGCAAGGAAGCTGCTATTGCTCACACAAAAGGTAATATATATTATTTTTTGAGGGGGGGGTCTGAGACACCACCATGCAGAGCAAGGGTTTTAGAAACTTAATCAGTCTGCACCATATACTAATCTACTTATTTTGGATTTACCTTTCACCTTTTCATTGGGAGCTCAAGGCAAGTTACATTCAGGTACAGGAGGTGTTTCCATGTCCCTATAGGGCTTACAATCTAAAAGCCTCATTTACTAAAGCTCCCCCCCCCCATTCTAAATCAATAGGAAAAAAGCTTAGTAAATAGAAACATAGAAATGACGGCAGAAGAAGACCAAACGGCCCATCCAGTCTGCCCAGCAAGCTTCACACATTTTTTCTCTCATACTTATCTGTTTCTCTTAGCTCTTGGTTCTATTTCCCTTCCACCCCCACCATTAATGTAGAGAGCAGTGATGGAGCTGCATCCAAGTTTGTAGTGGAGATAGTGGGTGGCTAATGCACCATTGCAGGTAGAAATAAAGAAGACTGGCAACTGGGCTCTCGAAAAATATGTGCAAGTCATTCCAAATTGGAAGGTTCTAGAAGGCTTGCAATGTGCAGAAATAAATCACTATTAATACTGTGCCACCTGATTGCCATGGCCACCCCACCAAGTGCATGTTCTGATGGAAAGATGATAAATTCATCCTTGTAGCTTCCTGTGCTAGAGAGAATGGCCATGCAGGAGCTATTCGTGCTAGAATGGGGGAATTCTTTTATTATATTATTTACTCAGGCTGCAGGGGGTTGATGGAAGGGTACTACTCCCTTTATCCCTCGATGCTGCCTGGTTAACATCACAGTGTCTGATGGTGTATCCATGCACCACTTGGGAAGATTTGTTTCTTGATAGTAATTACCCTGAAGGCAGTTCAAATTTTGAACTGAAACGTCATTTTTTTCCTTATGGACCGAACGCATCTTGGCAGCTTCTAGCATGCCTTTCACACAGAGTTTGATATTAGTTCTGTTACTTTAGAGCCTAGAGCATCGAAGAACTACAATTTTGAAATCCTGCTCATCTTGGGCCAAAGTCTGCAATCCTGCAAGTTCTGGAAGGGACACACATGCCACATTAAACAAATAAATAAATAAGCATGCAAGCAAAATCGTGTGCAAAAAGGCACTGCAGGACCTCTGCCTGGAAGAGTCACATTTAAGAATGGGGAAAACATTCCATTGCGCATTTTACAGATATAGCTGGGATGGTGCTTTTTCCCCCCTATGGATTATTTTCCCTTCTGTATGTCACAACACAGGAAATCCTTGGGCAAAAGAGTTGGTATTTCACAATAAATGTGAAATGAAAACCATGCAATCAAACTAGCATGGAGGCTGTGCCTGTGATTCTAACCTAGGTTTGAGCCCAAGAATGTTAATCATTTGCTCAAGGTGACCTGAGCCCTGTGCTTGAAGAATTAAGCAAGCTCCGCACTGTGCAGAGGCAGACAGATGCTAGACTCGCAGCAGTTACTCTTTCGTTACTGTACCTCCATCTCACTCAACTCTTGTACAATACAGCGGGCTGCAATGCTGGATTCAGAAGCAGGGCCTACTGTTATTTTGCTTTAAGAATGCTGGGGAAATCTTTTGGGCTGTTTGTTTTGTTTTGTTTTTTTTCCTGGCATGGGAACACACCAGGTTGCAAAGACAGCTGTTTTATTTTAAGATGCTAAGAGACAAAGAAAACAAAACTACATTCCTGTGTAGAAGTGCCTCTGGTGGAGCACATTCCAGGCCCACTCTCCCCTGCCTGCAGGTATACCACACGTTCGCTCATCAAGAATCTGATCTTAAGGGAGCTGTGAATCACAGGTGAACTTTTACAAGTTCGGCTCTCACCTCATGGCAGTTCTTTACTCCAAGTCACTGCAAGGGAATGGCCAGGGAAATCCCAGGCTGAGTGTTACAGACAGGTGTGACAGAGAACACAGGAGCTCTTTCTCATAACCGCCTCTTACTCTACAAAGGATAAGCCAGAGAAAAGCAGTACTGAATCAGAAGGCACAGCCCATTGCTCTGGTAAACTTGTGTGACCCACAGCTAAATGCATAGTCTTGTGGCGGACACATCTGAGACATGTTTTGTGTTTTCTTTAAGACGCTGGTCTTTACCTGCACTTTCGCTTTGCTTTGCTAATGAAGGGATCCTCCCAGGAGTTTTGGCCTTTGGGGGGAGAACCCTACTAGCAAATTTTCTTCTTGGGCTCATGGGGAAAAGAAGAGATACTGGAATGCTTTCACAAATATAGTGCAATCTTCTTGTATTTTCCGCAGGTTGGAATAAGGTACCCTAGAACTCGAAACTCTCCCACCATCCTCCCCCACCACCAAATAACAACTGCCCAATCAATCCCTTGCAAACTGCCCGATCCCGTTCTCCCCATCAGAAAAGTGCTCTGACAGAAGAGGAGGGACAAGAGAGTCGACGATGTTAATGATGGAGGGCCAGGCTGCAGGAGACATGGGTCATTGTGTTCCTTGCTTAGTTCAAGAGCACCAAAGCTGGAGGAAGTCTATGGGTGGTGGTTTTAGGAGGATTGCCTCCTACTCAGACTCTAGTGAATCTGCACATTGAGGCAACAGCGTATAGCTGTGCAAGTTACAATTATTTAGCATGTCCAGAAATATTCAATTTTACTAGGAGGAATGTCATTTTGAGCAGTAAAGCATTAGTCATCTCCTTTGGGCTGAAAAGTGCCCATCCTTGCACAATATGCAAACTTGCAGCCCGATTTAAAAAGAGGTGTTCCCAGGGCATTTAGGTTAGAGCAGGAAAGTAAGTACATAAAATTGACTTTTCAAATCTACGTGAGAACATAAGGCTTGCCATAGTGGGTCAGACCAAGAGCCCATCAAGCCCAGTATCCTGTTTCTAGTACCTGGCAGGATCCCAAGGAGTAGATAAATTCCAAACTGCTTATCCCAAGAATAAGCAGTGGATTTCTGCAGCTCTACCTTAATAATTGCCAATGGACTTTTCCTCCAGGAACTTGTCCAAACCTTTTTAAAACACAGCTACACTAATAGCTTTTACCACATCATCTGGCAATGAATTACAGAGCTTAATTATGTATTGAGTAAAAAAATATTTCTCTTTTTAGTTTTAAATGTATTACCCAGTAACATCATTGTGTGTCCCCTGGTCTTTGTACTTTTCGAAAGAGTAAACAGCTGATTAACATTTACTCATTCACATTATTTTATAGACCTCTATCATATCTCCCCTCAGCTGTCTCTTCTCCGAGCTGAAGAGTCCTAACCTTTTTAGCCTTTCCTCATAGGGGAATTGTTCCATCCGCTTTATCATCTTGATCGCCTTTTCCCTGTACCTTTTCTAATTCTCTTATATCTTTCTTGAGATGTGGTGACCATAACTGCACACAATACTCAAGATGAGGTCGCACCATGGAGCGATACAGAGGCATTATGACATCCTCTGTTTTACTCTCCATTCCCTTCCTAATAATCCCTAGCATTCTATTTGCTTCCTTGGCTGCTGCTGCTGCTCACTGAGCAGAACATGTTTAACATATTTTCATCGATGACAACTAGATCCTGTTCCTGAGTGGTGACTCCTAATGTGGATCCTTGCATTTTGTAACTATAATTTGGGGTAGTCTTCCCTAAGTGCATCACTTTCCACTTATCTACATTAAATTTCATTTGCCATTTGCATGCCCAGTCTCTTACTTTTGCAATGTCCGCTTGCAATTTCTCACAACCTTCTTGTGATTTGACAACTTTGAATAATTTTGTATATCGGCAAATTTGATCACCTCTCATTTGTTGTTCCCATTTCCAGATCATTTATAAATTTATTAAAAAGCAGCGGACCCAAAACATATCCCTGGGGCAGTCCTTTATTCACCTTTTTCCATTAGGAACATTTACCATTTAGCCCTACTCTCTGTTTTCTATCTTTTACCCAGTTGGCAATCCACAACAGGACACTACCACCTATCCCATGACTTTTTAATTTCCTAAGACGTCTCTCATGAGGGACTTTGTCATAGTGTATCTGGATTTCCAGAAAGCATATATAAACTGGCTCACCTTTATCCACATATTTATTTACGCCCTCAAAAAAAATGTAGCAAATTTGTGAGGCAAGACTTCCCTTGGGTAAATACACATGCGTAGTTTTATCCCTGTTTCTTGGCCCCTACCATTTTAGTGCTCAAGTGACGTAATTTTCAAACCCTCTGCACTGGAATGAAGATCCATGTGTACTTTTTAACCCTGGACTCTGACCAGATTTCCAAAGCGAAAGTAAGCAGGCACTTTGGCCTTGAAATCTTGCCCCAGGTACAAAGCATGCACAGGCACTTGCTTCCGCTTTCTCTGCGTGTATAATTTTTTTCTAGACAAGCAGGCGCAAAGATTTAAAAATGCCATTTACTTGCGTGACTCTCCGCCACTCGATGTAACCATGCTCCCACGAATGCCTCCTCTCAACATGGCTGAATGTACCCGCGTCGTTCCACAGTGGCACGGACCTTTTCAGTCACATTCAGGGGGGCCAATTTCCAGCCAGCTCACTTCAGTCCAAACCTTCTGCCCTTCCTTCATTGCCTTTATTTCTTTTCTTAACAGGTGACACTCTACCTTTTCTGAAGTTAGGCTCAAGGCAGACTTCAATGAAATTTCAAAATTATAATGAAAACTTCTAATCACAATCATGAACACTGAACATGAAGGAGAGCAAAATACACACATGGTGGATTGTAAGTAGTTATCTAAGTTGCAAATAATACATGAGGCAGATAATAAAGTCTATTTGGTGAGATGGAAGGTACAAACATAAAGATGGGTACAGGAGTACAAATGCATGTGTTAAAGTTAAGTGCTTGGTTCGGAGGAAGTAAGAATTAAACAAACAAGGCTCACCCTATGGTGGACAAAAATGTGGGCTCATGATCAAGGACTGGTAGAGGCAGAAGAAGAATCCCTGCTGTGTAATCCAGGGGAAGGAGAGGCTGAAACGCCAAACTTGGATTCCGCCCCACCGAAGGCGAGCTACGAAGTCTCCGAACGCACGGGGGCACAGCAGCTGAACGCATGAAGCCGTGCAAGCTACTCCGGCAGAAGCCAGAGGAGGAAAGGACAGCGGGACCATTTGGGGAGGATCAAAGCTCTAGCATGGGAGGGTAGGAAAGCTGGACCTGGGAGAGAGATTGCGGGGCGAGTTGATTCACACATTTAAAGGCAAAGCAAAGTTTTGAGTTTTATCCCGCTTTCGACTGGGAACCAATGTAAGTGGCACAAGATTGGTTCTATGTAATAAGTAGAACTGGACCCTACCAAGAGTCTAGCAACCATGCTGGATAGAAGTAGGAGGCGCTTGAGATAACACAATGTATACTATTCCTGGCGGGGCTTTTTTTCAACTGTAAATCCGCAAGCAGAGGAGAAACTGCTTACAGAAGGTACCACACTACTTTCTCACCAGCTTTGTCCATGGAAAATGTACTTTACTTGCACTTGCACGTTTCCAGTGGCTGTGGCGATCACACACATGCAACACAACACATGTAGGAACACTTCCAATTTTTGGAGCTTTCTGTATTTCCTTACAGTTTGTTTTTCCTGTTTCTCTGTATTTCTGCAAAATGCTGTCTCTGACAGTTTCACATGTGTACTGGAACTGGTTCCAGGTCCTTCCTCTGTGAAGTTCATTAGCTAACCTCCCTCCCACCCCAAAATGGAGGAAACAAGGTGGAATGATTCCAGCGCTCAGAAATTCCAGATCCATTCTACAGGAAACAGGAGTCAAAAACCCCTACAATTTAAAATCAATTTTCTGCCATCTCCTACTGTTTCAGAGAGATTGTATTTCAAGTCTATGAAGGGGCACGTGCATACAGCTCTGAGCTGTCTCGCCACCTGCATGCAGAGCTCTGGGATATATCGCCGCTTGCTGTGTGCATAGAAAAATAAAGCTTATGGACAATAAACAGCTCAGATAATTTTACAGCATTCTCAGATTTATAGTCAGAAAAATGCAACTACCATAATATAGCTAATCTCAGGGAGTGTGCACCCTGTATCTGCACTTCCTAGCACTGGCGAGCCAGTGCTACAGTTTCACTTCTGCCTTTGCAGGCTGGAAATCCCCTTTCACTCTTCTGTTGCTGAGAGTGTGGCTGGCTGCAGCCAGGCTAAATATTGTCCCAGGCCTGTACACACCCTACCTGGCACCTGGGTGCAGGTTCTTGGAACTGGAGCACAAGTTTGCACGTCAACTCCTTGCCCCACCCCTGACAAAGTGAACATTTAGGCTTGATCCCTTCTTCGAAACGAGTAGCGCTTGCTCTAAAAGGAACTGGTGTTAGCACCACAATGTGCAGGCCTGGTTAGGAGCTGGTTTCTTATTCTGGTTTAGTTTGGCTTTTTAAAAATTGCAAAACCGTAAGTGAAAACATGCAAAAGAATAACGTGGAAGTAAATTTACTTTCAAAATCAATCAATCAATAAATAAATCCTGAGATTTTATTTTTACACCCACCTAATACAGAGGATATTTTAAGATTCAGGTACAGAATATCTGCTGACGTGACCTGTGCTTTCTTTCCTCTCCATCCAGCATCCGAACACACTAATGTCCCCAAGATCCCCTTGTCATGTCCCGCAACCAGCAGGATGCCTCCTTGCCTGTCCTGTTGTATCTAATGTTGCCAGACCATCTCCTGGCTGTGGTTTCTCAGGACCTGACAGGTGCAATCACATTGCAACATCTGGCACCCAGCAACAGATATACTTGGGGCAAACATGCTCAGCACTTTCCTGCACAAGAGATCCAGTAATTGCATTTTCCATGGAAAACAGGCAATGGCACTGCATGGAGCCGTACCAAAGGAATCCATTGCATAGGGAACACGCACTGGGCTGGCAATAACATTCATGTATAAAGGGCTCGCTACACCTGCACATAAACCATTTTAGACTGCATGCTGCATACATCGGGAGGGGAGGGGAGAAAGGACTATGCATGGTTTGCTGGCTTATGAGACTGAAACAGAGAATGCAATCATGGATAAGAGCTAAAAGCCAGCAACCTGGTTCCTAAGAATATCTGTCAGCGTAGAGATGTGCAAATCCTTATGACACAGGCAGTTATTTCTTACAGCTTGCCCCTTCCTCAACCAACTCTGATGGGTTTAGCATGGGAGATAGTTTCAAGTCACCCTGCCAGTGAGGTGATGCGTTGAGGGAAGGGGACATGAAAGGCTGATCTCTGCTTCTGAAGCAGACATGCCATGCAGCTGTAGCGCTGGCTTGAGAGATTCTTGGGGCTGTGAGTGGGAAAAGCTGAACCTTCTGGTGCTACTTCCTGTCTAGACCGACTGCTTTGTGCCTGCATCCATGGGCCCCAGACTCTCTTGCTAGTTCTGAGCAATTCATGTATTTGTAGCCTCTTCAGAACAAGAGTTTGCAGAAAGTCCTGCCGACTCCTCCGGAGCACTGTGCTCAGCCCCAAAACCTGCCAGTCCTACCTATATCCTGCTCCCACATCCGTCCGCTCAGCTCAGTCAAAAAGGAAGAAACCTCAGACTAAATTACTTCTCTTATTCTGGCTGGCACTTTGTCTATTTCTGGCCCCACAGCTTCCTCCTGTTCTTCTGGGGCTTCCAGCTCATTCATAACAAGTTCCATCTATGGCTACAGCACCATGAACCTTCATTCTCTAAGAACTGGGGGATTTCCTCTCAATTCTATAACTCTTGGCTGTACTACTACTGCTACTCTCTATCATTTCTAAAGTGCTATTGGAATACACAGTGCTGAACAGATATACATAAGAGGCAATCCCTGCTCCTTGGAACTTACAAACTAGTCAAGACCAACAAATCTGTGGGAAGTGTATTTAGTGTAGGAAAGTACTTAGGATTTAAAAGCAGCTTCAGAAAGGTGATTTTTTTAAAAAATTGAATTTGAGGTGTTAGAAAACCCAGCCGCGATTCACCGCGGCCGGGCCTATAAGCTCCATTTTTGGCGTTGGGGGTCCGTCGTGCTGTTCTCTAAGGGCTGTAGGCCGATCGCATTGCTCGGAGCACCATTTCGGCAGTGTCGGTGCACGCCCCTCGGGCGCACGCGCGCGGGTCAGTGACGTCATCAGACATCTTAAAGAGGTAGCAACAGGCTCAAGACATAGAACTGGAAATAGAAGCTTGAAGCTTATTTAAAAGTGAAACCGTCAGCTATTTCTTTGACCTGGCAGCAGTCGATGGTGAGTGAAGTCTGCCAGTCTGCTCCAGCTACAGTTTTTCTTAGGTTTAGCTAGTTCCTGCTTCAGCGTCAGCTTGATCCAGTTAGTTCCTGCTTCAGCATCAGCTTGGTCCACTAGTTCCTGGCTTCAGTGTTAGCTTGATCCAGTTAGTTCCTGCTTCAGCGTCAGCTTGGTCCAGTTAGTTCCTTCTTCAGCGTCAGCTTGATCCAGTTAGTTCCTGCTTCAGCGTCAGCTTGGTCCAGCTTGTTTCAGCTTTGTCCTGATCCAGCTTCGTTCAGATCCAGCTTCAGTCAGATCCTGATCCAGCCTCGTTCAGATCCAGCTTCAGTCAGATCCTGATCCAGCCCGTTCCAGATCCAGTGTTTACTTTGCCTTCTGTTGACAAATTCTCAGGGGCTCCACCTTTGAGACAACTTCATAATGTCACAGAGAAAGGGTCCACGATCTCAACAGAATGTGGCCAGAGAGGGTGCATAGCATACCAACTCAGAACGAATATTCCAGGCATATGGCACAACAAGGTGGAAAGTGTGGAGTTGGTAGTGGAGGAACAGGGCACAGATAAGAGCAACTTGCCATCTTGAATAGAGCTCATGTGGAAGGATGTAGTAAGAGAGAAGAGATTATAGGTAATAAGGAGCTGCAGAGTAAATGCATTTATAGGCGAGTAAGAGAAAAGTGAACTATATGCAGAAGCGAACAGGGGGCCAATGCAATGAAGCAACTTGAGAAAAGGGGTTACATGTACATGGTCATAGCAACGTTGAAAATAGATAAGCTATGCAGCTAAATTTTGAATAGATTACAATAGAGAAAGATGGTTCAGCAGGAGGCCCACAAAGAGCAAGTTGCAGTAGACTAAGCGGGAGGTCATGAGAATGAATGAGTATTTTGGTAGCATGCTCGGAAAGGAAAGGATGAATTTTGGGGACATTACAGAGGAACAGCCAATGCACTTTAGCAGTGTTTTGGTTGTGCATAGCGAAGGAGAGAGAGGCATCAAAGATTACAGGCAGAGGGAACTGGGAGGATGAGAGTAGAAATGGGGACTTGGGTTTGGTGGGGGGATAAATTCCAGCTCTCCCCACCATATTGCTCAGCCATAGCAGTTACAGTCCTTGGCTGGGGGCCATAGACCACTGCTCACTCAGAACAAGCTACGTGTGCACGCTAAGCCTGGTCACTAGATGCCGTCATTGAGCAACGGCTGAAACACCCTTTTCTTGCTGGAAATGTGCTCGTTCTTAATTTTTGATGCAAAGACCAGGACTGCTTTTACCTATGGACAAAAGGAGTAACTGCCCCAAGAACCTGTACACCAAGGGGCCCACTGATAGAGCACACAGGGTTCTGGCCTGGTGACTCTACTGGCCAGTGCCCAATCTCAGGCAGCAGAAAACAACCTTCTGCTCCCTGCTTTAGCACCTCCCCTCCCAATGGCCTGCAGGGAACAGGAGGAAAGAGGTGAGCCTGGATCAGAGAGAGCACAAAGCACAACAAAGAGGAGCCACTCTGTTCCCTAATCCAACCCCTCCCTTCATAACTTTCAGGGACCAAGGGGTGTAGGTGAGCCTGCATCAGATACTGGAGAGGAAAGAATAGCCACTCTGCTCCCTAATCCAGTCCCTTTGGTTTCCCCTTCCCTCCTATCTGCACAGAATATGGGGGGCGGGGGGGGGGGGTGAGGTTCGAATGGACAGCAGAGCATAGAAGATTTCAGCTTTTGCCTGCGTATTTCTTGTTTTAATCTGTGGTCACTTATTCTGTACTTGGTAAGAGTATGCTACTCCTGCGGGAATTCTGCACTACTGTGGAATGCAGAATTTGCACACAATTCCCATTCTGCGCAGAATTTTCTTTTATCACACAGAATTTGGAGTTGCCCAATGGGCCGTGAGCAGTGCCCATCCCGCTCGCGGCTGAAGTCGAGGGAGGCCCTGTGGGCTATGAGTGGAGCCTATCTCACTCGCAGCTGAAGACGATGGAGGCCTTGTGTGTGTCTGTGATTTTGAGCCTGTGTGAGAAAGGGATATTTTGAGGTTGTGTGTGAGAGATAAAGCCCATGTGATGGAGTGTGTGTGTGTGTGTGAGTGTGATAGAGCCTATGTGCAGGGATGTGTGAGTGCAAAAGAGAGAAGTAGCCTGTGTTAGGGTATGTGGGAGTGTGACTGAGAGAGACAGAGGGAGCTGTGTGAGAGTGTGTGCATGCAAGAGAGAAAGGGAGCCTGTGTGAGGTGGTGTACGTGTGCAAGAGAGAGAGGAAGCCTGAGTGTGTGACAGAATGACAGAGGGAGACTGTGCGTGTGCGAGAGAGAGGGCACCTGTGTGAGGGAGTGTGTGTGAGAGAAACAGGGAGCCTGGGTGAGGGGGTATGTGAAAGAGGAGGACAGAGGGAGCCTGTGTGAAGGGGTGTTAGAGAGGGACAGAGGGAAACTGTTTGAGGGTGTGTGTGTGTATGTGAAAGAGGGTGGGAGCCTGTGTGAGGGTATATGTGAGTGGGAGAGTGGGACAGAAGGAGCCTATGTGAAGGGCTGTATGAGAGAGTGGTCAAACTCTGTAAGTGGAGGGCTGGGGAGTGAAGATAGTGGAAGGGGTTGAGCCTAGAGAAATAGTGGAGGAGTTACAGCCTGAAAGGGTAGAATGAAAAAGGTTTTGCCAGGGGACTAGGGAGAAAGGATGGAAGGGACACTCCTACAGTGCACCTTCTAGGGGAATTCTGCTCATAATATTTAAAACTCTGCATCTTTGAGCAATGACTTTTCTGTATTACATTTTAAATTAACAACTCAAAAACTGTGATGTATATTGTGTTATTTTGACTAATATAAAGTTTGCAGATTTTTAATATTTTTAACATTTTACTACCCCCAGGAGTAGTTTGTGTTTTGCATCTGTAACCAAAGAGAGGTATTCTCTTAGTGTGTAGGTTCTGTGGCAGTCCAGTTTTTTCTATTTTCCCAGTAGGAAATGTATTGGTGTTTTAGGGCCGAGTGGACTATTTGTAGTGTTGCCTTTTCTTATAACGCTGTTTGAGTTCTCTAAGTTGCTGTTTTGCTGTGGCAGGTATGCTGTATGGGTTGTGAGTGACATTGTTGCAAGAATTTGTGCCTCTGTATCAACCATAGTTTGAGTATTCTATGCAGTTCTGGTTGCCCCCCCCCATCTAAAAATATATATATATCCATAATATATCGGGCTTGGTAGTGTGTCCGTCAGTGCTCGCTCATGTTCCCCAGCCCGCCGATAGATGGCACAGGCAGCTCCCTAGCCGTCTTGGAGGCTCAAACACGCCATACAGCGGCCATGTGACAACACCAGTTACAACAGGTACGAAGGACAGCGGCCATCGCGGGACAGGCAGAATATAGCAGAGGAGACCCTGGCATGCAAACGGAGCACATCCCGCAGCACACGCTCCGTTCACGGCGAGGATGAAGGCCCGGTGCGCCGTTCGTGGCGAAAAGGGAAGGCCTCCCTGTGCCGTGATTGGCACGCCCAGGCCTTCATCTTCACCGCAAACGGAGCGTGTGCCGCGGGACGTGCTCCTTTCGCAGCATGCCGGGGTTTCCGCTGCTATTTTTTGTTCAAGGCGAAAATGGAAGGCCCCTGTGTACCGCGAACGGCACGCCGGGCCTTCATCTTTGCAGCGAACGGCACGTGTCCCGCGGCATGCCGGTGAGAGAGAATGTGTGTCGGGGAGGGGAGGGTGAGAGAGAGCAGGAGGGTGTGAGAGAGAATGTGTGTGTGTGAGGGGGGTGACAGAGAGCATGGTTGGTGAGAGAGGGGTGGGGAGGGTGTGAGAGAGAGCATGGAGGTAAGAGAGGGTGGGTGGGGGGATGCTTGAGTGTGGGTTTCAGAGCGAGGGAGCCTATATAAGGGGAGGGGATGCCAGGGAGAGAGAATGTGTGTGTGAGAGAGGAGAGGGGGTGTGGGGGAGTGCGAGACACAGCTTGATTGGTAAGAGGGGGAGTGCGGGGGATGCTTGAGTGTGGGTTTCAGAGAGGGAGCCTATATGAGGGGATGTGTGTGTGTGCCAGAGAGTGAGGGAGCCTGTATGAGGGTGTGGGTATGTGGAAGGGACACTCTTACAGTGAATCTCTAGGGAAATTCTGCTCAAAACAAGAGCAGATGTGCCAATAAAAAGGCTCGCCGCCCGGGCATAGAATGGATAGAATTGCTAGTATATATGTAGTGGAACTAGAAAGGGTGCAAAAATGGGCAACAAAAATGAAAAAGAGGATAGAGCGACTCCTCCATGAAGACAGTCTGCACAGATTAGGACTCTTTTATCTCGGAAAAGCTGGCTAAGAGGAGACATGATAGAAGTTGATAAATTCACAAGCGGGGTGGAACCGGTTATTTACGCTTTAATATTAAAACAAGTGGATTCTCCATGAAACTAACAACCAGCAGATTTAAAACAAATCATAGAAAGTACTTTGTCACTCAATGTACAATCAAGCTTTGGAATATGAAATGACAACAGAAATTTGAATTATTTTTTTCTATGGTGAAGAGTAAATGGGAACATGCTTATTCAGCCCGGCCAGTCATTTCAGAGATTACCTTCTACCAATGCAGTGTAGGTTTCTTTTAAATGTATACATTTAGATATTTCTTGATTTTTTTAATGCAGTCTACCCCAAAATCACAGATGACTCATTCATGAAACACTGTAACACGATTTCTGAAACACATCTGTATTGTGTGCACAGTGCCTTGTGAAAGTCTTCACACTTGTACATTTTTCACATTCCACTGTCTAAAGAAAATACAGATTGAAACATTTAAAAGTCTTGATTACACAAGTCTTCATGCCATTTGTCTGAGCAAATCCAAATCAGCTTTAATTCAAAGAATTGCCTCAGCAGGGCTCAAAGTAAGATAGAGCCCATCTGTGTCCAGTCACAGTAATTGAGCTAATTCAAATGCTCCTGGATGAAGAATCAAACTGTTTCTCTGTTGTATATAAGTGAGTCTGAAGCAAAGGTCATAACAGGCCGAACATGGAGCTGCCAATCGGAGATCATGTTATTCAAAGGGGACACTGAACACGTGTGAGAGGTGGTTTTCTGGTCTGAAGTGGAACTTTCTGGTCTCAATGCTAAAGTGATGTGTGTGATGCAAAAATAAACACAGCACCTCACCCTGCCAACACCATCCCTACAGTAAAGCAAGCTGGTGGCTGCAGCGTTATGATGGGTGGAAGCTTTGCAGCAGCGGGGGGACAAGGAGGCTTGTGAAGATCAAGAGAAAGATGGAATGTGCAAAGAATATGCAGATACCAGAGGAAAACCTGTTCCAATCTGCCATAGGCCTGGGAGAGTGGAGAAGATTCACCTTTCAGCAGGACAACGAGCCTAAGCACAAAGCAAAAGCAACAATGGAATGGCTCAGGAAGAAGAAAGTGAAAGTCACCTTAAGTGACTCAAAACCCAGATCTGAATCCAATAGAAAATCTGTGGAAAGATTTGAATACTGCAATCCTCAGCCAACTCGAAATAGCTTGAGCTATTCTGTCAAGAAAAATGGGCAGAAACTGTACCATCCCGCTGAGCAAAGTCGGTATACACTTATCCTAAATGACTCAGCTGTTATTGCTACAAAAAGGGGCTTCCACAACAAGAATTACATGGATGAAAAGCTCTTTGAGGTATCTAAGATGGAAAACTTCATCGTAGGAGGAGGAGAAACTGGACCATAAAATGACAGATGTACACAGATTACTAATGCTAATAGAATCCTCACATTGACCCCCACCTTCACTTGAGCTGAAGAACTGGTACGCAGCCCTGCACGTGGAAAAACCATCCCAGGATAGAGAAAGCACCAAAGCTCGTGAACCATGAAGCTGCAGAATCAGTAACCATTCTCTCTAGGAAGCAAAGAGTAGTAGTGGTTGGTGACTCTCTTCTGAAGAGCGAATCTGGTCACCTCACTTGTTCCCATTTCCTTGGGCGAGGCATTTAACCCAGTGTCCCCTATATTAACAAAATTTCAAATTGGAGATGAAATATGAGTATTTTTAATGTATGTAAATGTTTTTTTAGTTTTGAATTTATGTTATGTGGATTATAACTGTAAACCGTTAAGATATCTATGCGAGCATGCGGTATATTAATAGTTTTAAATAAAGTAAATGAATAAAATCCTCTGCAGAGCAGGCGGTATGAACATGGAACAACTGATAGTTTCTCTTCTAAATTTTAAAGCAAAGCGAGAGGGTGGCAGAGATACATATAACCTGTCACAATGGCCCAGCTCACTTTATATACAACTGCAGGTAGAGCCGTAGCTGGCTTATGGATGATATGGCCTCAGCCACAGGCACCATCCACCAGGGCGCGTCACTGGGCTTTCACCACGTGGCTGAAAAGCCTCCCCTTGTCCTGCTTCAGCTCTTGGTCCTGAAGACTAGAGTTCTGCCTCCCACAGTAAGAAGAGCTGCTGCCGTACCTTCTCCTGATGTACACCCCCCACTACCAGGGCCGCCAAAGCAGAGGAGGGGCAAATCAGGAAAATGCTGCTGCCCAGCTCAGAGGCAGCCTGCACAAGCACTTCTCCTCACCTCAAACCCCCCCCCCCCCCAGTTAGAAGCAGTGGGCTGGGCCGCAAGAATCATCATTGGCCCTAGTTTTGAGCAAGAAAAGCAGCAAGGTATGCAGGGGCCACAAAAAAATAAGAATCGGCTCCATGCTCCTCTTTGGCAGCCTGGAGCAGGAGGAGCACTGTGAGGGCTACAAGAAGCATCATAGGTTTCCCCCACCTCCCGCCGGGCGCAGGAGGAGCAGTGCCTTGCACAGGCCTCAAAAAGAAGTACTGGCCTTCCCCAGCAGTCAGGAGTAGAAGGAGCAGCTCAGCCAGCTGGCAGGAGGAAGCACTATCAGCCTTCCTTTCCCCCTCTCCATAGGAGCAGGAGTAGCAGGGCTGGAGGGTAGAAAAAAAGAGAAAAGGCTGATGGGCTGAGCAAAGAGGCTTTGGCTGCTGCTCCTTGTGCTTCCAGAGCAGGGAAACAAGTGAGAAAGCATATGAGCATGTGACAGTCCACATGAGAGACAGCAAGCGTGTACGTGTGAGCGACTGAGCACATGAGAGCGGGCAACCGGGAATGTCTGTGAACGAGCATGTGAGAAAGTGAGCGTGTGTGACTGAGAATGTGAAAGAGTGAGCATATGAATGTGTGTGACTGAACATATGAGAATAATTGAGAATGTGAATGTGACTGAATTTGTGAGAGTAAGCATGTGAGAGTATGACTGAGCATGTGAGAGTATATAAATGTGTGTGACAGAGTGTGTCTAAAAGAGAGAGCATATGAGTATGTGTAACTGAGCATGTGAGAGAAAAAGCAAACATATGAGTGTATGTGATTGAGCATGTGAGAGAGCAAACAGGTGAGTGAGCATGTGAGACAGAGTAAGCATGTGAGTGTATGACTGACTGAGCATGTAAGAGTATATGAATGTGTATGACAGAGTGTGAGAGAGAGAGAGTGTGCATGTGAGTGTGTCTGTGCAACAACCCCTTATTCTCCCCCTGCTAATCCATGACAGACTCATCTGGAAATCAAAAGTTCTCAGGCATAGAAACCTGGGGATTTTTTTTAATCCTTATTTGTTTTAATTATTGGGTACTATTTGATGTATCTGCTGTTTTGAAATATTTTATTGGTGTTTGGAAATGTTTTATGAGTTTTTAACTAATGGATGTTCTATTTGTCAGCTGTTTTGAAATATTTATTCTTTGCATCAGTATAGTTTTACTAATATGACTGATGATTTATAGTTCTTGATTTTATTGTCTGATGTTTTATGAGGAATGGCCCTGTTTCTGTTTTTCCATTGTTGCACTGTATACAAAGACTGGCTTACTGTGGTTTCCAAATCAGTTTTTGTCTGAACGTTTCTATTTATGGTTTCTTTATTTTATTGCTGAGGGTATCTGTGTTCTGCTTGTGTAACTAAAGTGAGATATTCTGTTAACTTATAATTTCTGTGTAAAGATATATAGGTATATTGGTGTTTTAGGGCCTGGTGTAATATTTGCAGTATTGCCTTTTCATAGGTAGGATTGTTACTGGTTGAGTGTTGGCAATTAATGTTTTGCTATGAGAGTTTACTATATGCAATTATAATTCAGTTTACTTATAGCTTTTTCGGGGCCAAGCCCACACCCACTACACCATAGGCCTAATATCATAGGGGTTTCCAAATATCTTTTTGTTTTACTTTTTGGGAGGGGTTGTTGCTTAGCACCATAACAGTGCAAGTAAATATAATATGCAAAATGTAAGATATTTTTAGAAGAATGTACTTTGAAATTTCTTTTTCATATAAAATCTTATTATAAATGCATAATGTTTAATCGGCTGTGGGAAGGGTGTGACAGGTAGGGGGGGCACAAGGCTGTAAGGGGGAGAGTACAGCTAGCAAGCAACATGCTGGGGATTTCATTTTGAATTTCCTGCGTGTGCTTTATGGTATTGACTTTGTATCTGCTACAAAGCAGGAGTAAAGTGTATGGATGGGCAAGTACCCATGGTTCTGGCTGGTCCCCAGATTTTCAAAGACAAACTTTGCAGGCAGTGTCCCAGCCTCTTAAATTATGTACGATAGATATGTTTGATGATTCTGAATCCTCTGATCTAACCAAGGAATGCAGAGAAAAATATTTTCCGTGCTCATTATTCTAACATTAGAAACCTAACTAATTTAAAAGTGGTGAGCAGTATTTGATGCATGGATGTATAAATATTTTATTTGCCATATTTTATGAATCTTTTGATGGTTTTAAGTTTTAATATGTATGTAATTCTGTACCCTGCCTAGAACTGTATTTAGAGCGGGTTTTATATTTTTGGAAATAAATAAGGCTCATGGTGCCAGGGTCCCTGTACTAGTTACAACTGAGCTGGAAGTGGAAAGAATCAGGAGGAAACTGTTGTGTCAAAGGAAAAATAAAAATTAAAGCCCCTTGCAGTTAACAAAGTCTCCCAGCTCATGGTGTTGTATGTTGTGTTGAGGGTAAGGGTGAGGGGTGCACTTTTTCACTAGGGCCGGGGGTGCCAAATGGCCTGGCTATGGCTCTGAATGCGGGAGAAGGGAAACATCTGTGTGGTGTGGGCAGCCAGACTGGTTAGTTAGCTTGGCTGCTGCCATGACTGCTCCCAGCACTCAGTGAGTCACATCCATTCATTCCCCTCTTACTCAGAATGGGAATGAGGCTCAGGCTGAAAGGACCTAAAAGTGGAGGCTCAGGAGGAGGAGGTGCAGTGTGCAATCTGTGTGCTGCACAAACTGGGCTACAGCTATCCATGCCCTGCATACTGCCTGTTAATTCCCATGCTCCAGAGCTCAAGCTGTAGCTAGGAAGGACAGCATGCTTGACTACACACATTAAGAACCACCACTGGTGTCTTTTGTCGCTGCAAGGCGCTGAGGGTAGAATCCAGTGCTGGTGTGCATTTGAGCATCAGGCCACGGTGACTTTTCCACGGCACGCCTGATCAGGTCTGCTGGCACATCGGTTGGGAAACACGGACTTAACCTCGGGTATAAATTTAGATTATAAACCCTCTAGGGCAGGGAACGACCTACTGAACCTGACTGCAATTTGCCTTGAACTTGGACTTGGAAATGCAAGCAATTAAATCTAAAAACCAAATATGTAAATAATAAAAGCAAGTCCATCCACAAAAGTTTGCCCAAGCAAAGCAGGGCCTGGCCAAGACATCTCAATACTAAGAGGAGGAAAAGGCTTCGCAGGAGTCCCTATGCTGCTACACAAAATTCTTGGAAAGGCCATGTGAAACAAGCTCATACCTTTTATTTTTTGCAATCAGCAATTCAGCAGATAGTTAAGAATAAATAAACTGGGAGATGCATCAAGCCGTGGTAGGACTCTAATGTGCGTTAAACAGCGTGTATTGCACAATATACGCTGTTTATCATGCGATATTTTGCATAGTCCTACCCAGATTCCCTCCCGTATTACAATAAAGCTGCTTTGCATGGGATCTGCATGCATGAATGTTGCAAATCCATGCAAAGCAGCTCATGAATAGGCAATTCCTGTAAATAAATTAACGAGGCCAACTTAGAAAGTTGTCAGCCGGGTTAATTTACCTACACCTCCTGAGGAGGTGTAACATGGGAGCCTTGGGACCTAACACAGGTCTCCCACATTAAATTTAAAGGGCCATCCTAACCTAACCCGCCCCCCACTGAAAATGTAGAGCCATATGCGGGGAGACTTGTGTGTCGAGGCTACCACTTGACTCGGGCCCCGACAACCAAAGTTAAAAAAAAAAAAAAAAGATGTGTGTAATCGTGTGATGACCCCCCCCCACCTCCCCAATCTCCAAGTAGTCCATTTAGTTCCAAGTTCCCCCCCTCCCATGCCCCAATCAACAATAAATAGCCATACATGCCCCCACCAGAACCAACCCCCTATCCCCCAAATTCAATAAAAGATCTTATAGCTCTATAGTGGGATCCCCCTCCCCCCGAACAATCCAAGTAATCCAAAACCATTGTTTTCTAGTGGGGGTGGGGGGGGCCTCAAAAACAAGAAATGCCTCCAGAGAAAAGGCCGGGGGTGCCCCCCTAGACCCCGGGCCCAGTCGGCACCGTTCTTCAAAATGGTGCTGACCTGATCTTGACTCAGTCACATGACTGGGGTAAGGTTTGGGCGCCGGACCTCAGACCATGTGACTGAGGAAAGGTAAGGTCGATGCCATTCTGAAAAAATGGCACCAACTGGGCCCAAGGCTAGGGGGCACCCCAGACTCTTTCTATGGAGGCGTTTCTTGGTTCTGAGGTATGGGGGGGGGGGCAGGAGGGCGCCCTCACGAGACAATGCTTTTGGAATACTTGGATGGTTCATAGGGGAAGGGATCCCACTGTAGACCAACAACATTTTTATTGAATTTGGGGGAGGGGGGTTGGGTCCAGGGCAGGGGGAGTATAGATATTTATTGCTGCTTGAGGGAACATTAAACAAACTAGCCTACTTGGAGATTTGGGGAGGGGGGGGGGGGAGGCAACATTGCACAACCACATGCATCTTTCCTTTTTTTTCTTTTTTACTTTGGGTGTTGGAGCCACCTCAAGTGGTGGCCCCAGGGTGAGCCAGGGACTCATGGTTGATCCCCGCATACGGCTCTACATTTTCATGGGGGGGAGGGGGGGTGGTGTTAGGTTAATATGGCCCTTTGGGGCCACTACTGAGAGTAAAGGGCCAATGCCGCGTTGTTCTGCCCTAGTGTTTTTTCATGGGTGTGGCCCATTACCACGGTGAGATCCCCCTTGCGATAGTGGGAACCCTCACGCAAAAAACATCACGACTTAGTGCATGTAGGTAAACGTTAGCTATCATCTATTTCATTTTGAAGACTCCTCTGCTTTCACAACCCACCAGCATTGCAGCACTAAGAGAATGGGGATGCTGCCATGTTGTCTGCCATTAGAAATGTGTGAAGGCAGCGCCCTGGCATGTCCCAAGGATACAAGTAGTGAAAATAGATTGAGAGCCATCAAGTGAGAAGAGCATTTTCACAGGCGCGCATCACAGCTCTCTGCTTACTGTGAAAACAAAATGACAAAGGGGCTGGCTCGGTGAAGACCCAGGTTCCATTCCCAGGCCAGGGCTCTCTGCTCCTTGGGGGTCGACTGGGGCTGGGAGGGAGGATCTCAGACATCCTGGGGTCTGCATCAAGGAGCTGCAGTTTGTGGCCTTTAGCTGAAGGCTGTCACTGCCATGGCAGGACTGAGCTGTGGAAGGGGAGGAGGGGCTAGCTATAAAAGTGAGGGAAAACCTCCGGCTGGTTGTGAATGAAGGCTCATCACGCTGCGGCCGAATGGAAGCTGGTTCTGACTGAGCTAGAGGCCGAAAAGAGCAAAATGAATCTAGCAGGCCGAAAGGTGACTAATTCTGCATAAGGAAAAGAAGCTTCTGCAATCAAGTCTAGGACGAGACGAGCTATGAAAGAGCTGATGCCACACAGAGAGGAATTCCTGCCACTCTCCTCCTCAGAACTCCTGCCGACACGGCGAGCTGGAATGGAAGCTTTGTCAAAGGATGGAAATCCCCTAAGCCACACATCCCAAAACTATGCACACCCACTGAAACTTCAGCAAGGAAGGAGACAGTGAGCTCCAGCACTGCTCTCTCCTTCACAAGCACAATCTGTTTAGATACCATGACCCAGCATTACTCAGCACCGAGCCGTGAACTACTCCCTTATCCCTGTGTATATGTGCAAGTCTGGGTCTGTGCTATGCCTTCAGAAGGACTGTATTATATGGGAGTTTCTTTGTGTATTTGCTTTATTACATGTATGCATTGTGCCCAACTGTATGTCTGCATGGACAGGTGTGCATTTGAGAGTATAAGTACTTTACAACGTTATGGGTGTGAAAGGTATGGGCTCAGGATTGTGAATGAATTTTTGGTTCTGAATATTTTATTGGTTATGTCTGGTGTATGGAGTTGTTTATGCTGGGATCACGGGCGTGACTGATTTGGGAGATTGGGGTTATGTATGATTAGGGCTTCTGATATAGGTGTTTCTAAAATGTACATTTCAGTCAATTAGGGTTTTCTTGAAAATGCTTACAACTGATGTTTATCAGTATTTTTGCACTGCTATCATGAGTATTGGGTTGTGTTTTGTTTTTTTTTTTTTTTAACATTAACATAACATTTTATAAACAATATTAAAAGCCCTGCACAAAGCCCCAGCACTCTCCATCCCCCTACCTAGCATGGCCCCAGATCCCAGAACCAGCATTCACAGCCTCATCCTGCTGCAGCTGATTGGCAAAAAGCACAGGTTTCACTCACAGCTACTGTTCACCTCACGCTCACTTTAAAGTCCGCAGTTTCCACAAATATAGGAGCGGCTTGAGCTCCGATTCAATGTGAATTGAGTAGCAGCTGCAAGTGCCTGGTTTAATGTGATCAGCTGCAGCAGCCTGAAATTGGAGGAAGAGTGGCAAGAGTAACTTCCAGCCTCTAGTCCCCCAACAGGTGTGGGGTGCTATCACCAGTGCCGACTCTGGACCTGGGCTTTGTAGGGATAAGCCCAGTCACCCTCAAAAGGATTGTGCAACTGAACCAAACTGTATACCTGCCTGGGCAACACAAGACGGAAGCTGAGCCATGGGATGGCCCCTGCAGTTTTAATGTGAATGCCTGTAAGAACCGTACAGAGGAGAAACAGAAGCTATTGTTCTCTATACTGAATAATCTGTCTTCACCTTACAATTTAGTTGGTACTGCCAGAACCAAACTTGCTATTGTTGTGGCCTTGACACATTTTGTATCCAGCCAGATGTCTTCCAACACGTTATCATCCACGTGAGAATCTGCATAGATATACTGGCTGAGAGGATGTCATATTGGTGGAAGCCCACCAATCCTATGCCAGTGGATTGTGGGAATCTCCAATCAATGTCAACTTTTGGATCCTACGCATATCATGAAGGCCTGATGAAGATAAAGACTTTAGACTGCACACACGTGTGAACTTCACATGCGGACTCCATCCATATGAAATATATGAGATTTTAACAAAGCCTTATATTAGGCTTTGAGATTTGAGCTTCCTGCTCAACCTAGCTTTGCTCCATTAACTTTGGAGTACTTGCTGATCTCATCCTTGCACAAGCCTTTTCAAGCCAAGTTAATCTTCGAGCAACTTACAGGGCTGACATAAAGAACATAAGATTTGCTATACTGGTTCAGACTAAAGGTCCATCAAAGCCCAGAATCCTGTTTCCAATAGTGGTCAATCCAAGTCGCAAGCACCTGGCAGGATCCCAAAAGGTAAATAAATTCCATGCTACTTATCCCAGGATTAAGCAGTTGATTTCCCCAAGTCCACCTTAATAATGGTTTATGGACTTTTCCTCCAGGAACTTGTCTCAACCTTTTTAAAACTCAGCTAACTAACAGCTTGCATCACATCCCCTGGAAATGAATTCCAGAGCTTAATTATGCATTGAATAAAAAATATATATATTTTCTCCTATTTATTTTAAATGTACTACTTAATAATTTCCTTGCACTGCTCCTAGTCTTTGTACTTTTTAAAAGAGTAAACAACTAATCTGCATTCATCCATTCCAGTCCTTATTTCATAGACCTCTATATCACTTCCCCTCAGCTGTCTCTTCTCCAAGTTGAAGAGCACAACCTCTTTACCCTTTCCTCACTGGGGTATCCTTCCATCCTTCTGTAAGCACTCTGGATCTGCTGCCACCCTGGGACTGTTAACTTGTCGTTTGCCCGCTGGAGGTCCAGCTGACTGCCTCTGTGCCTAAGCAGACCCTTTGAGAGGGATGACCCAATTGCAGCGGAGAGTTAAAAAGCCTGAGACCGTCCCTAAGATGTCTGCATGCACTCCTGGGCAGCGTAAGTGGCGTAGTTAATTGGCAGTGTGAGATGTTCACATTAACTTTGGGTTAGACATAAGGTCTTTTCATAAAATTTGCAACAAGAATGATTTACACTTAAACACAACTTAAAATATAATATCTATTACATCCATAAAACCATTGTGCATTTTATGCTGCTATAATAAAAACTGTTATCTGCCTCAAGAAAATGGACCTTATTTTATCTGATTTAAATGTCAGATAACCATGTAAGACTAATTATTCCTTACAGCTCCGCCACAGTCTCCCTGGCGCGTTCTTTTCCAAGTACCACCTTGTTGCAGCACCCCACCCACTGCAGCCCCCGCAGCCCCCGCCAGCAATGCCATGGCTGAAGAGCTCATGATGCAGCACCCCACCCACTGCAGCCCCCGCAGCCCCCGCCAGCAATGCCATGGCTGAAGAGCTCATGATGCAGCTCATGATGCAGCACCTCACCCACTGCAGCCCCCGCAGCCCCCGCCAGCAATGCCATGGCTGAAGAGCTCATGATGCAGCACCCACCCACTGCAGCCCTCGTAGCCCCCGCCAGCAATGCCATGGCTGAAGAGCTCATGATGCAGCACCCCACCCACTGCAGCCCCCGCAGCCCCCGCCAGCAATGCCATGGCTGAAGAGCTCATGATGCAGCACCCCACCCACTGCAGCCCCCGCAGCCCCCGCCAGCATTGCCATGGCTGAAGAGCTCATGATGCAGCACCCACCCACTGCAGCCCCCGCAGCCCCCGCCAGCAATGCCATGGCTGAAGAGCTCATGATGCAGCACCCACCCACTGCAGCCCCCGCAGCCCCCGCCAGCAATGCCATGGCTGAAGAGCTCATGATGCAGCACCTCACCCACTGCAGCCCTCGCAGCCCCCGCCAGCAATGCCATGGCTGAAGAGCTCATGATGCAGCACCCCCACCCACTGCAGCCCCCGCAGCCCCCGCCAGCAATGCCATGGCTGAAGAGCTCATGATGCAGCACCCACCCACTGCAGCCCCCGCAGCCCCCGCCAGCAATGCCATGGCTGAAGAGCTCATGATGCAGCACCCCACCCACTGCAGCCCCTGCAGCCCCCGCCAGCAATGCCATGGCTGAAGAGCTCATGATGCAGCACCTCACCCACTGCAGCCCTCGCAGCCCCCGCCAGCAATGCCATGGCTGAAGAGCTCATGATGCAGCACCCCACCCACTGCAGCCCCCGCAGCCCCCGCCAGCAATGCCATGGCTGAAGAGCTCATGATGCAGCACCCCACCCACTGCAGCCCCCGCCAGCAATGCCATGGCTGAAGAGCTCATGATGCAGCACCCCACCCACTGCAGCCCCCGCAGCCCCCGCCAGCAATGCCATGGCTGAAGAGCTCATGATGCAGCACCCCACCCACTGCAGCCCCCGCCAGCAATGCCATGGCTGAAGAGCTCATGAAGCAAGCTCATGATGCAGCACCCCCACCCACTGCAAGCCCTCGCAGCCCCCGCCAGCAATGCCATGGCTGAAGAGCTCATGATGCAGCTCCCCATCCACTGCAGCCCCCGCAGCCCCCGCCAGCAATGCCATGGCTGAAGAGCTCATGATGCAGCACCCCACCCACTGCAGCCCCCGCAGCCCCCGCCAGCAATGCCATGGCTGAAGAGCTCATGATGCAGCTCATGATGCAGCACCCCACCCACTGCAGCCCTCGCAGCCCCCGCCAGCAATGCCATGGCTGAAGAGCTCATGATGCAGCACCCCACCCACTGCAGCCCCTGCAGCCCCCGCCAGCAATGCCATGGCTGAAGAGCTCATGATGCAGCACCCCACCCACTGCAGCCCTCGCAGCCCCCGCCAGCAATGCCATGGCTGAAGAGCTCATGATGCAGCACCCCACCCACTGCAGCCCTCGCAGCCCCCGCCAGCAATGCCATGGCTGAAGAGCTCATGATGCAGCACCCACCCACTGCAGCCCCCGCCAGCAATGCCATGGCTGAAGAGCTCATGATGCAGCACCCCACCCACTGCAGCCCCTGCAGCCCCCGCCAGCAATGCCATGGCTGAAGAGCTCATGATGCAGCACCCACCCACTGCAGCCCCCGCCAGCAATGCCATGGCTGAAGAGCTCATGATGCAGCACCCCACCCACTGCAGCCCTCGCAGCCCCCGCCAGCAATGCCATGGCTGAAGAGCTCATGATGCAGCACCCCACCCACTGCAGCCCCCGCAGCCCCCGCCAGCAATGCCATGGCTGAAGAGCTCATGATGCAGCTCATGATGCAGCACCCCACCCACTGCAGCCCTCGCAGCCCCCGCCAGCAATGCCATGGCTGAAGAGCTCATGATGCAGCACCCCACCCACTGCAGCCCCTGCAGCCCCCGCCAGCAATGCCATGGCTGAAGAGCTCATGATGCAGCACCCCACCCACTGCAGCCCTCGCAGCCCCCGCCAGCAATGCCATGGCTGAAGAGCTCATGATGCAGCACCCCACCCACTGCAGCCCCCGCCAGCAATGCCATGGCTGAAGAGCTCATGAAGCAGCACCCCACCCACTGCAGCCCCCGCAGCCCCCGCCAGCAATGCCATGGCTGAAGAGCTCATGATGCAGCACCCCATCCACTGCAGCCCTCGCAGCCCCCGCCAGCAATGCCATGGCTGAAGAGCTCATGATGAAGCACCCCACCCACTGCAGATCCCCTAAAACGCAGCATAACACCCACAGCCTGTAGAGGCAGGAGCAGCTGAGGAGGTTAGATAGCCCCACTTTTCCTGTCACGAGGTTTCTACTGGGGTTTACCGGTTTTAACCGACAATCAGAAACCCTAGGTACAATGCAGGCAGATGGGTGTATAGATTTATGGGTATGAATGGTTTGTGGTGTAAGAGTTTACTAGTATGACGGTTTAGGAAGTTTGGTGTATGGAGGATAGGGCTGGGCAGAGGATTATGAGTGTGGATGGTTATTTGGATATAGGAACTCAGCCTGGAGGCAACAGGGAGCAAGGGAAGCTGTTGCAAAGGCAAGCTCTGACTATCAGAGCTTGCCTTAAATAGGGCCAGGCGCGTGACACCATCCGGGGAAGCCGGCAGCCCTAGAGCGCCGCGGGCCCTTTAAATCAGGAGGAGAGACGCGCGCGCCAGGGGAAACCCGGAAGGGAGAGGAATTCGGTGGCGGCATATCAGCTGTGATACGGGCCCAGAAGGGGGACGGCGGCTCCCTCCGCGTCGCAGGGGCAGCGGTAGAAGGTGAGGAAGGCCGGCCACGGGTTCTGTGGCCGGCCGACGTAACACTGTATGGTTTATAGCAGCGCTTCTCAACCGGTGTGTCGCCAAACACCGGCAGGTGTGTCGCATCTCCTGGTGTCCCACTGCCCCATTGTACTTTCCTTCTCCCTTTTTTCAGCCCCCGCGGGCCAACTGGAAGCCTCCTCCCTTCCACCTGCCAGTGGGAGTAGGAAGAAGGGAGGAAGCCTTTGATTGGCAGGTGAGGCAGGCATTGCAAAGCCCGGGGGTGGGGTGGGAGGAATGGCAGTGTTGAACCCCGACGAAGCAAGGCCGCCATGGGAGCTCATCCCCGTGGTGGTGAAGAGGAAAACCCGACCCTGACTAAGCAAGGTCACCATGGAAGCCCATCCCCGTGGCGTTGAAGAGGAAAACCCGACCCCGACGAAGCAAGGCCGCCACAGGAGCCCACCCCCATGGCGGCGAAGAGGAAACCCGACCTCGACCGAGGTCACCACGGGAGCCCATCCCCGAGGCAGCAAAAAAAGAAGGCTCGCCGAAGTAAAGCCGCAGCGGAACTGAAGCCCATCCTTGCAGTGAAGGTAGAAGAAGTTTTTGGTGAAAGTTTGTGTGTGTGGGTGTGAATGAGTGCCTGGGTGAGAGCTTGTGTGTGTGGGTGTGAATAAGTGCCTGGGCGAGAACTTGTGTGTCTGTGTGTGTATGGGTGCCAGGGTGAGAGCCTGTGTCTGAGGGTGTGAATGGGTGCCTGTGGGTATGAATGGATACATGGGTGAGAGCTTGTGTCTGTGGGTGTGTATGGGTGCCAGGGTGAGAGCTGATGTGAATGGGTGCTTGGGTGAGAACTTGTGTGTGTGTGGGTTTGAATCGGTGCCTGGGTGAAAGCTGGTGTGAATGGGTGCAAGAAAGAGATCTAGGCGTCATAGTGGAAAACACATTGAAA
Source organism: Rhinatrema bivittatum (assembly GCF_901001135.1). Classification (NCBI taxonomy): domain Eukaryota; kingdom Metazoa; phylum Chordata; class Amphibia; order Gymnophiona; family Rhinatrematidae; genus Rhinatrema; species Rhinatrema bivittatum. The sequence goes on along the minus strand of NC_042618.1, from coordinate 147,580,171 downwards.
TCGTCGGTTCAGTGTGCTGAGGCAGTCAAAAAAGCAAACAGAATGTTGGGAATTATTAGAAAGGGAATGGTGAATAAAACGGAAAATGTCATAATGCCTCTGTATCACTCCATGGTGAGACTGCACCTTGAATACTGAGTACAATTCTGGTCACCGCATCTCAAAAAAGATATAATTGCGATGGAGAAGGTACAGAGAAGGGCTACCAAAATGATAAGGGGAATGGAACAGCTCCCCTATGAGGAAAGATTAAAGAGGTTAGGACTTTTCAGCTTGGAGAAGAGACAGCTGAGGGGGGATATGATAGAGGTGTTTAAAATCATGAGAGGTCTAGAACGGGTAGATTGGAATCGGTTATTTACTCTTTCGGATAATAGAAAGACTAGGGGGCACTCCATGAAGTTAGCATGTGGCACATTTAAAACTAATCGGAGAAAGTTCTTTTTTATTCAACACACAATTAAACTCTGGAATTTGTTGCCAGAGGATGTGGTTAGTGCAGTTAGTATAGCTGTGTTTAAAAAAGGATTGGATACGTTCTTGGAGGAGACGTCCATTACCTGCTATTAATTAAGTTGACTTAGAAAATAGCCACTGCTATTACTAGCAACGGTAACATGGAATAGACTTAGCTTTTGGGTACTTGCCAGGTTCTTATGGCCTGGATTGGCCACTGTTGGAAACAGGATGCTGGGCTTGATGGACCCTTGGTCTGACCCAGTATGGCATGTTCTTATGTTCTTATCATTTCTATGTGATTCATAGCTTGTATATAAGAGAGCATGTGTGTGATTGAGAGAGAGACTGGTCAGGGAGGTGATGTGTTTCTGTGTGAGAGAGAGAGACTAGTCAGGAAGGTGACTGGTGTGAGAGAGACCGAGACTGGTCGTGGGGGTCTAATTGGGGGTGTGTGTGTGTGAGTGACTGGTTGTGGGCACTAAGGAAGAGGACTGTGAGGACAGAGCTTCAGCAGCCCTTTCTGCTTCTGGTGAGTGCTATTGGCCTGGAAGGGAAAGGAGTAGGAGAGTTGCTGGAGAGGGTAAGTAAAGGTGCCTTTTTAAATTTATTTTTCTTGATTGACTGCCATTTTAATTATTAGGATTATGCAATGTCTGCTGTTTTGAAATATTTTATTGATATATTTGGACATGTTTTAATAATTTTTATGAGTTTTTAATTGTTAGATATTATTCTGTTCAGCTGCTGTTTTGTAACATTTTTAGTATAGCTTTACAATTATTTCTGTGTAGGGCTCTATAGCAGCTTGGCTTATTCTGTTTTCCCAATAGGAAATGTATTAGTGTTTAGGGCCTTGTTTAGTAATTGTATTTCTTAGATTGGGTTGTTACTGTTTGAGTGTGTTCCATAATCAGGTGTAACTTTGTGCGGGTTAGTTTGGGTGCATTATTGCAAATCCTGAGAGTCTGTTAGGTGCTATATTTCTCTTTCCATATCTCCAGGTTCACACTGCATACAGAGTGGCTTTTTTTGGCTTTCCATTCCAGCTTCTATCTCCATATTTATAATTTGTGGTTTTTCTGTACTTGGTGAAGGTCAGTTCTGGGTGTGTGACAGAGGTGTGGTATTTTACTAGCATGTAGGCATTTGTATCAATCTTATTTGTTGTGTTTTCTCAATAGGATATGCATTAGTGTTAAATTACTGTCTTTTCATAAGGAAGACTATTTTGCCTGGTAGTAAAAGGAGTTTGTTTTGCTTTTACTGGGATGTCATCAGAACCAGAATATCTTTTTTGTATGGCGAGTTGTACACGGTAATGCCCTAGATCTGCTCTGCACTCATTGCTGGGGGTTGAGGGGGTTCCTGAGGATGCAGAGTGCATGTTTACATTTAGCCCAGTGATGGTCACATGTTCAGTGTGTCACACATGTGAGAACCATCTGTCAGGTATGTCCCGGCCAAAAAAAGGTTGAGAACCACTGGTTTATAGGATTGGTTATAGGTAGAAATAGTTTATGGACTCAGGATTTTATATGGGGTACTGGGATTGAGAATTGATTATGCAATACATAAAGGAGGGAGAAAAACTAGCACAGCAAGGTGCAGAGGCTGAAAAGAGGAAGTGAAAGAAAATTCAAGTAAAAACATAAAATGAATGTGTCTCAACACTACCAAAAATTTAAAAAAATTTGGGAGCTCCAAGAAAATAGAAAGAAGCCCCAAAATTATACACTGAACAGTTGTTACAGGTGTGATCAGACCAGTCAGAAAATCTCACACATGTAATCAGTTTTCTAATGGCAATCCAGACGCAGTCAGTCCTGCTGGTGCTTCTACAAAAATTCTGAAATATAACTCATCTGCTAGTCAGACACCTTGCATTTCCACAGGCAACTAAGATAGAAGTCAGCCCCCACAGCAAGCACTTTACAACTCAATGGAAAACTCTGCCTTCGAATGTGTGATTTCCTCCTAACATCTGGAAACATTCTTATAACCTGTCCCAAAAACTGTTTATTCCTCCTGGGGAAGAATAGGTTGAAGACCCAGCCACGGTCCGAGTCTAACGATAACCTTAACAACAAAAGTTGCCTTACCCAATGAATCTGGTAAAAGAACTAAGGACTCCCGCCCCAGCAAGATCTCCGAACGAATTTTTTTTTTTTCTCTAACCACAGTTGCAGCTTTTCCATTTTCTCTCCAGTTCTAGTTGGCAAATATTGCAGAGAGCACAAAGGAGGTAAAACTGCAAACCAAAAGAGGCAAAGGGATTTCCAAAACCTCGTTTATGTAACTTAGATCAAGTTCTGAGACAACTGCCACATGTGCAAAGTTCACTAAACACTAGAGATGTGAATCGGAACCAGAATCGGTTCGGATTTCAGTTCCGATTCACATCTCTACAAAACACAAGTTTTTCTTTTTCAAAACATTCTCACCCTTTTCTAGTTTACAGCAAAGTGGTATATTAGCTTGCTCTAATATAACACAGGTATCCCTTATAGATACAACGTCACATTCCACAGAAGATATGTTTTGACTAAACTTGTTCAGAAAGTGATGAAGTAACAAAAGGCGGATAAATAATCTTTTTTTTTTTTTAAAACACTATATCGTTCCCGACTCACCATTCTCGACAAGGCTACCCTTGTTTCGCCACTGATAAGAAACTTTTAATTCTTTCTCAGGGAGGAAGTTTTAATTATTTACATTCAAATACCAAACAGGAAATTACAACTTATCTGATTGCAATCCGAATGCGGTCATGTTGTCCTTTTCTCTCATCGCGTAAGAGGTTAAGCTTTTCATATGTGCAATCTGATAACATTCAAAATGCGGTCATGTTGTCCTTTTCCTGCATTGCATTATGACATAGAATTAATGGAATTCCAAAAACAACTTGATTTGTTTAAGGGAAAGGTGAAAAAGATTAAACTGAGTACACTGCAGAGAAATGCTTCTCGCTATACTAAAGAATATATTTCTCCGTGGAAGAACAGAAATCAGGGTGGGTTGATGATGTATAAGATCTGGGAAAAATCCTGTCTCAGATAGTGCAGTTACAGGAAATAGTTAGGGTAGGCGCCATTCGGTGCAGCCTCTTCCTTTGAGGATGCTGGGATGGACATCCCCCCCCCCCCCTCTGTGGACTATAAAGCAGCTCTCTACAGAGAGCTCGGGGCGAGGGGTGGGCAGTATTAGTTCAGACGTTTGGAGGAAGTTGGAGGTTTGTATCCGACATGGATTTTGGCCTACCGGGAGGCCTGGGCTCCACCTTGCCTGGGACTCCACTCCTGCAAACCACTCCACAGGTGCAGGGTGGCTGTCCTGGGTTATTTTGGGTGTGAGTGTGAGATCCTAGGGTGTTGCCTGGGGAGTCTTGGGTAGAGAAGACCTGCCCTGCTGCAATGGTATGGGTGGTGACCCGCCGCAGCATCCTCTGGAGTTCATCCGAGTTGGGGAAAGTAAGATTTTTTGGTCGCTGGCCAGAAGGAAGATGTTTGCCCCTTTCCTACCTGGGATCTGATACATCTGGAGCTGCCTGCTCATACAGGGATCCCTCCCATCTGGGATCTGAAGACAAGAATGAGATACAGCAAAGAATACCCACGAACCTCGAGTAAAAACAAGCCTGAGAGCTGTGAGGTCCCCCATCTGGAGCCTTCACCCCCCTGGAGAAAGAGAGGGCTGGACTCTTTGTGCAGTGATAGTTTTGTTAGTTTTTGCCAGTCGTGAAAGGGGCTTCCTTCTTTTTCAACAAGGAATACCTTGCCCACCTGGGGATACCACTCATCTAAGCCCTGGAGGGTGTTTGATACCTGTGCACAGATTGAGAGGAGAAGCTGTAATTAAAAGCCACTGTGGTTCCGAGGACTCTGTTAATTGTATCATTTACCAATTCTGATTCACCTCAGTAAAGACTTTTATTTTGGATCCACACAAAGAAGCCTCCAGTGTTTCACTGGGCAATGCAGACCACAGTGGCCAGAAGGAAAAAGGTTTACCCCTCTCCCAGGGTCAAAGAATTAAAAATAAAGTCATCCTTAGCACTCTGGGCCCTGAAAGGATAACCTTCCCCCCCACCCCCAACCAATAAAGGATTCACACCCTGGTGGAAAGAGATTGTGTTTTAAGAGTTAGCCAGCTCCAAAGAGACTTTAAAATCTTTTATGGTCCCATTGGGTAGCAGCCCGTACCCAGGGATGGGGTTACAATGAGGAAAAGTAATACGTTCAGTTCCTCCTCGAGTGAATCGTCCGACAAAGAGACTGCGTTACCCATTTCTATTAGAAACAATCAAAATCGGGGTAAGAAGAAAGTTTCTTTTGATATATAATAATATGACAGTCTTTCTGATGAGAGTTTGGGTGACACACTTTTTATGACCACTCAATCAACCTGTCAGAATGAAGGAATGACCCAGAATTTAATTCCAACTCAATTTTGGTATATAATTTATCTTGCCAGCATATGTCATCGGAAGTAGTGGTATTAAACAAAGGGTTGCCATTCATACCTACGTCTTCTTATGATTCTTTTGAGGGTCATGTTGATTTATTTAAATTCTTCAGGAGATTAAAAGTCACTCACTTTTTGGCACAAGTATTTCAGAGATACAATGATTAAAGTTTGTTTGTATATCAAAATGGATGCTACTGGAACCACCAGATCCGTTGACTGCTGCGTTTGAGAGTTTGATATTGAGGGATTAAGATAATATGGAATGCCAACATCGCTATATTAAATCCAAATTTGACTGCTGATGAATGGGGAGCTATAACTAGTTTGTATAGTGATAAGTCCATCATAACAAAACCTGTAGATAAGGGCAGAGGATAGTAGTTATGGTTACAGAATGATAAACTGCGGAGGCTATGCATCAATTGGAAGACAATCTTTTTTACGTAAAATTGAGTGAGGATCCATTTCAACCAAATGGAGATTCAGGATGTATTACAAGAAAGTTTATGTTAAAAATGCATCACTATTAAAGAATATGATTTCTTATATCAAAAATATCTGATGGGACCAAGTTTTTATAAGGTTCCAAAAATTCACAAATCTCTAACTGCACTGCCTGACCGTCTTATAGTTTCTTGAATCGGTTCGATATTGGATCTATTATCCAATTATGTTGACAGTTTCCTACAGCCTACAGTATTTCATATTAGGTCAAATATATCTGGGATTCTTCACATCTAATTATTACAACAAATTACGAATTTATAGTCATCATGGATATTAGTAACGACGGATATTACTGCCCTCTACACAAATATACCTCAAAACTTGGCCATGTCTATTGTTGAGAAAACATTAAGCAGGGTTACACAGACCAACAAAGAGCTTTGATTGGTCAATTAATTCACTGATATTAGCAAAAAATTATTTTTGGTTTGGAAATTATTATTTTCAAGAGATTAAAGGAATAGTGATGACGTCTTCTATGGCCCCATCCATTTCCTGTTTAAATGTAAATTCCTTTGAGCAACAGCACATTTATTCATCTGTATTTTAACCTATTATTAATACCTTTTGGAAGATATTTTCTAGATATGATCTGACACTCTGGACATGTTACAGACTTTTGTCTGGATTAATGCCTTAGATGTGAATCTACAGTTTACTATACAATATCATGAACACATTCCTTTTTTGGACATCATGATTTATAAGACATCTGCTGGCTTATGTACCTCCATATATAAGAAATCGACTAACGTCAATACTTTGTTTCATCACACTAACTTTCACTCTCATCCACGATAATATCCCTGTGGGACAATTATTACATTTATGAAGGCTTTGTACTACGATGGGGAGAGAATTTAAACAATGAGTGCGGGAAAGGGCAGAGACGTTTTTTGATTGCAGTTACTCTCCAGTAGTAATTAAAAGAGCATATAAATGCACATTATAAACTAATAGGGATAACTTGTTATGTACATCTGAGAAGAACTCCGTGTTGCATTTGGTGTGTACTATACATATTCAAATCGTTCTGTAGTCATTAAACAGATTATTTTAAAGCACTGGCAGGTATTGCAAGATCTTGAGATATTTATGCCCCTATGTTTGCAGTGAAAAAAGCTAGGAATCTAAGGGATCGTTTAGCTTGTTCTACATTGCCAACAGTTATTGAGAATGACTTGGATATAGGTCAATATAGATATGGCAATTGTTCTGTGTCTGTATATATTATGTTTGAAGGAATGTAGTCATCCTTCCTTAAAAAGACCTCATAAGATTCCTGGTCACTTCAATTGCAACACACACCAAAGTGGTATATTCAATTGTTTACCCATGTAATAACTTATATATTAGGCAAGCTAAGCACAAGATTAAATATCATATATTGAAACACAAAAGTTGTATAAGGACATTAAAGCATCAAGCCCCTTCAGTACAAAATTTGATATCCCATAAACACACATAGGAAGATCTAAAGTTTTTTATAGTATGTCAGATTACTCTTAAATGTTGTGGGGACATCTCTTGGGTACCAGTAGGATGAGAAGAGTGATATATCTTTATGTGCGGCATTCTTTAAATCCTTTGGTTTAAATCAGGAGATTGAATGGAATTCTTTTTTATGAGTTCTTGATTTTGGAGTGGTAATTACTACGAAAAAGGAGCTAAGATGAATAGTGACAGCATTAATAACGATGAGATAGTTATCAGTGCACGAGTCATGGGACATGAGGTTGCATTTAATTGTAGTCTCCATTTGCCATGCGCACTTTTGAGAGCATTTTAGAAGAAGGAATGCAAATGCAGTTCAGTGAGTTTATTAGATTATGTTTAAGTAAATCTCAATTGTTTTGTGCAAACTTTTAATACAGAGTATATATATTATTTGAAAACTTGACAGGGCTCATAAAGAGATGGGCAAATGATTTTTTGACTATGAAAATAACTAAGTTATTTATTTAATGGGCCAAATGATTATTTAGAAAATGGACTTTAACTTTTGTTTTAAAATGTTCATATTTTAGATTGCACATATGATAAACTGACCTCTTATCTAGTGAGAGAGAAAAGGACAACATGATTGCATTCTGAATGCTATCAGATAAGTATTTGAATGTAAATAATTAAAAGTTCCCCGAGAAAGCCATATCAGTGGTGAAACAAGGGTTGCTTTGTCAGAAACAGTGAGTTGGGAACAGTGTAGTGTTCAATACCATTTGTTGCATATCAGGAATGGGAATAATTACAGTGTTTTTGGAAACAGGGAAAATTTGCAGTAAACATTGTAGTTTGGAATGGGTGGGAATGATTTAAAAAAATAGAGTTTAAAATATAGTTTTTAGTATTCATAATAAAAAAGGTAAGACTTTGCTTTATGATTATGTGATGATTAGATAAAGATCACTTTGAATTATTATTACGCAATTCCTTTCTGCATGATTGCAGTGCATTAGATGAACATACTGTTTTTCACTCAAATGATTAATTGGTTTTATATATATTTAAAAAAAAGATCTTTAATACAGAGATTGTTTTGAATGGGTGGCTGGAAGCAAATACCACTTTATTACTTTACTCATAAATTTGTTCACAATCTCTTTGCACTGAACATCTGTTCTTTAAATTTCACCACCGTGCCATGTTGCAGCTCAATTTTTGCAATCATTAGAGCTTCCACTCTGGAAAAAAGCATGCAATAATGTATCCAGAGTTTTTCCATGGGATAAAGAGTCCATAGAATATTTCTTATTTTCTTCCAAAATTAAAGTTCGCTCACTAGCTTAAACCAAAGAGTAATCCAAAGTGTTTGTCAGCGTTTCACTGACTTCCGACTCACCCACCGGGTCCATGCCCCCAAAGAAACAATGTGCATGCATTCAAGGGGAACAGCGGCGATAAAGGAAAACACTCCAGTGGCCGACTGCTCCACAGCCCCCACACCTGCAGCCATTCCCTGTCACTCCACGTGCAATCGCCCAGCTACGAGCAGGAGTGCCGGTGACAGGGTTGTCCCTGATCTCTCTGCCACAACTTGCAAACACCGGGACACGTATACACCACCACCACCACCTCAGGTGTACTCCTTCCTTCCTCTCCCACACCATCTTCCCTATCTTGGGGAACGCCTCTGCGGCCACAGCTAGCTCTTCATTAGACTCAGAAAGGAGAAGCTGCTGCTCCACCGCCAAATCCTGGGGAGGGGGAAGGCAGGGGGAAGTGGTAGTTGCTCACAAGGTCTCCCAACGAGAAACCTGAGTGAGTCAGAAGAAGACAAGGAGTTTTTTTGTCTTAAGTGCTCTGAAGGCTGTAACAATTTGGGACTGGGGACCAGGTGAACAGTGTGTGGGGGCTGGAAAGCTGCAAGACCCAGAGAGCTCATCTTCACAGAAAAGGAGAGGATAAACAAATGGTGCGTCTCAGTCAAAAAGTGAACTCCCCTTCTCTTTCCTCTCAGCCATAAAAGCCAAATAATTCAGAAGAGAGGTTACTGAGGAAAACAGAGATGCCCTATACAACCATTCAGGCAGCAGCCATCTTGAATCTCTTCATTTGATTTTCAAAAGGAAACTATTTAAAAACTTGATAAAAATCTTTATGCAAATATTCTGCAGAATCTCAGAACCTTTGCTGCTGAATTTCTCACCCATACTATAAAATATATCCTGAGCTGCTGCTGCTGGAGAGGAGGGCCCTGGGTTATGGATGGTGTATGAGATTTTAGGTAGGAACAGTTCCTTGTGCTATCTACATTAAATGGATTGAGAATAATAATAGGAATATGGCTACAAATGTTTTCTGAGCTACGAGTATGTATAGGTAATCGGCAGAGTCCCCACGTTGTCATGATTCTACAGAAAGGGTCGCAGAATCATGGCCAAATAACTAGTGACCTTCCTTTGCTTCCTTCTGCTATATTCTCTTTGCTCTGTCTCACCAGACCACCTCTCTCTTCCGCACGGCATTTCTGCTCCAGGCCATCTCTCTCCCCTTTCCTTTCCGTACAGCAAGCCAGCTCTGAGTTGCCTGCTCCTGCCACTGGCTGCACCACCAGACTGTCTCTCCCTCCCATCTGCTACTGCTCCAGGTCACCTCTTCCTCCTGCTTCTCAGCTGCTGCAGCTGTGGGACACTTCTCCTTTCCAGCAGCTCCAGACCACGGTCCACTCCCACTGCAGCTTCAGGCTACTGCTGTCTCCCTGTTCCCGGGCACCTTGCAGGTCACAGTAAGCAGCCACATGGTGCAAGGCAGCAGAAGTGGAGCTAGGAAAGAGAAGATGATAAACTGAAGGGGGGAAGGTAGGGATGATACTGAACTGGAGGGACAGAGATAGGAAAAAAGATGGAGAAGGATGAAGCAAACAGGAGAAAGGAAAAGAAGAAAAACGTGTGAAGAGGATGAAGCACACAGACAGGCAAGAGGAGCAGAGAGAACGACTGCAGGGAGGAAAGAGAGGAGACAGAAGAGAAAGTAGAAGAAACTTAAGAAAGAAAACTAAATGAAAAAAGAAAACTAGGCACACAAAGATTGGAAAACTTTTTTTTTTTGTTAAATGAAAATAGCTGAAGCTTGAAAATCTTCAATATGTTTTGCATTTCTAGACATATCAATAATATGTCAACGTGCCACAGATTTGCAACAGAATTGAAAAATTGATGCCGCCTTATTTTGCTAACCCTTTCTGTGGAATCAAGCCCCGTGCTCCTGCAAGAGATCACAGGCCTTGGGTACAGGATTATTCTGAGGAAGGCCTGGGATGCGCCGTAAAAAGGGGTAAAACGCAATCTCTACATCTGCTACTGGAGCCTCCAGCACATCCAGGTACAGCAAAATAAGGGACGAATACAATTCGCAGGCCTAGTGTGTCAGGACAGGACTCGGGTTTCAAAACTGCCAAGTTAAAATAAAAGCGAGGTACATACAACTAAGCCCACTATTTGCACTGGTCACATAGTCCAATGCACGTAAATTTACAAAAGGGTTTTTCCCATTTTGGGATTATGGGGGAAACCGCTTATTCCATCTGGCCCTATCCAAATGAATTTTCACTGATTCCTGCCAGAGCACCAACTCTCCAGCCAGAACTGTGTCCCTTGAAAACAGCATTTGAAAATTAAAACAAATAAAAGCTTAAGATCCTGATTTTAGCAACACTCCTGAGGATATCTGCTTAAAGATTTTGTAAGGTCCATCAATTTAGCAACTTCCACAATAGTAACCTAAAGTAACTTGGAATACTGCAATATTAATGAGAAGCCTAGGCAGATACAAAGTAAAGCACAATACAGCATGAACAGATGGAATGGGGGATGGGAGAGGGCAGTTTTGGAAAGGGGGGGCTATGGTGCTCATTTACTCCAAAAATGAGCGACAATACAAGAAATAATGCATGCTAGGTCAAAAAAGGAAAAGGGGGCCGATAAAAGCATCAAAAGGGCCAACAAAGAGGGAAGCTGCTGGTCTGAGGCGTGACGCTAGTACTGAGAGGATACGCCAAAGGAGGTGGATCAGGTCTTTGTAGGAGGATCTCAGCCAGTGGATTTTGCGCCATCTAGTGGCCAGATTGGGTTGCATTCTGGGCAGTGTTTTATTGTAGCAGGTGGGCTCCAGCACTCTCAGGCTGGTACAATATAATCTGAGTGTTAAGAAACCGTGCACTGCTTTTCAGCGCACACTTTTAACGCACAGATTAAAACTGATTTTAATTCCGGATGCAGTAAGATAATGCTATACTAATGATAAGGAGTTTAAAAAAAAAAAAAAAGCATGTTGACTGCAAAGTTTGCGTTCGTCAGAAGCCGAATGCACATTTTAACTCAGGAAGTGCGTGTGGGGGCGGCGAAAATGAAAAAGACAGGAGAAGAAATGCAAAGGATACCGTTAAAAACAAGTCAGAAGAAGACATACAAGAGGAAAACAGAAGAGAGATAATGGGACTATCCGGGGGCGGACTTCCCAATAGAGTAGGCAATTGCCTATGGGCAGCTACTTTGTCCGTGTGCAAGGGGATGGATTGTGGGGACGCCAGCATATCATCGTCACTGTTAGTAAAAGCAGGCTCTCCAGTGGCCACTCCTGTGAGGCCCTGTCAGAAAGGGATGAGCGTTCATCACTGAAGAGGGGACCCTCCCCCTCCCCCCAAGACTGATTGCGACTTTGGTTGACGGGAGCTACCAGCTATTCGTAGGCCTTCGGACAGCCTGGGGTATAAATCCAATTGGGGGGAAAAAAAAAAAGTCTGGATAACAAAGGAAGAAAAACATTTTACTTTGAGTTTAGTAAATGGAATATGACAAATTTGGGAATATATATTTCTGCTGTCTTTTCATTGTGCCCAGTATAGGAGGAAATGCATTGGGTTCCATTTTCTCCAGTAGTGCACTGCATTCAGAGTCAGTCTTCTTGGGATTTCCATTTCAGTTTTTATCTGCATGTTTCTATTTCCAGGTTGTGGTCCCTTAGGAGTAGCTAATCCAACTACCTGCATTTTGGCAAACCCTGTGGGTAGCTTTTACCTATGGGGTTTGCCAGAATAATCAAATCAAAACTGTGTGGGTAGTTTTACTATGATTGCTGCCTATGGAAATGTACCCACACACAGCTGCAGCGGCTTTTTGTACAGGGACTTTTTCAAGGCAAGCCCTGCCCCAGGAACACTTCCAAACCCACATGGCTAAACGTTCCTGTGTTCATGACAGATGCAGGTACTTTTACCCACATAAAGGGTGGGCAATAAGGATAATAAAGAGCCCACTTGCAGGGGTAAAACAGCATAGGGCTTTGACTCTTCTCCTCTTATTCTGTATTTGATGGGGGTCTTTCTGTTTTGGGGAGGGGTAACCATGATATGGGGGTGGGGGTGATATGTGCAAATGTCACTTTGGCTTGTCCACAAAGATAAACAGTATAGCGCTATAAAAGTTCATGGAACCTTATCTTGGATGAGTCAATAATTGTTACTAAATGATGGATATGCTGATTTAATTAATTCTCAAGTTCCAATTATTGACTCATCCAAGATAAGGTTCCATGAACTTTTATAGCGCTATACTATTTATCTTTTTGGTTTATCCCATTTTGTATACCGCTCATCGTCTCCACTCCCTATTAACTTTGGCTTGTCCCCCATCCATACCTAATTTGCCCCCACTTCTCTCCCCCAAATACTGCAGTCTACAGAGGCCACTGCTGTCTGTACCTTGTCTCTGCCATGCCTGTGGCGAATTTGGTCAAGTCAGTGCATTGTGTATAAAGTCATGATATTCTGATGAAGAAAAAAGACCGACCTTATACTGAATAAGCTTTATCAAGGGATTCTGGCTACGCAGTGAACTGACTGTGGCTATTACTTTAAACAAAATATAGAGGTGTTTGATATGCCACCTGTGCTACCGTCAGAATATAGAGATGTGCAGAGGGATCCTGTATGAAGAGATACCACAATTGCGCACACACACACACACACCCCTATTGAGTGAAGTGCTGCCACACCAGCTTTGGATCCTGGAGTCTCAGCCATTGCACAATGGTGACACCTAGTGGCCAGACTCGGGATTCACGTTTACTGGGTTCCACAGCAACCAAGGACCATGACTGCACTGGCTGGGCTAAGTTGCAAATATAGTACAAGCTCATGGAGATATAGCCCAGTAGAGTCTGATTCCTACGGAGCCAGAAGCTCAAAGAAGCAGGAAGAAATTGTGCAACCAAAAAATAAACAAAATTGTAAAGCCGCAGCAAAATTCTTTTATTGTAAGAAAGCAAATACATTGGGTCTCATGCACAAATATCCACATCAAAGAAAGAAACGTGGAGAAGTACAGATTTTGAGTCAAAGTAAAAAATAAAATACTGAAAAAAAAATGTTGAAAATACAGACAGAAAAGCAAGAGAACCGAAAAGCACAAAACCAGGAAGCGTATTTCTTGTTCAGCCAATATAAGTGATTACATCCGATGCTCTAAAACATCTTAAATTGTAAAACAGTGTTGCTGCTAAAGACACAGACATCACCAGGCAGAGCGCACTGTGGGGGCAGCAGCTTCATCATCAGCCTAATATTCTCTCTGATAGCGGGGGAGGGGGGGGGCGAATGATTAGGAGAACCTGGTCTGCCCACTGCCTGGCAAAGTGGACTTCCAACCTACCCTCATTTCCTCTCCATAGATGACAGGAAAATGCAAAAATACCTCAGCCCCCATAGCAAAGCCACATGAACATAAAACTGAGACATCTTAAAGACTTCTTCGGAACTACAGCATTGTGTCCCAGACATCTCAGTGCCAGCGATGAACCTTACCTTATGGCAGAGCTTCCCAAACTTTAAGCCAATGTGACCCCATTTTATCACTTGAAAATTCACATGACCCCATAGGATAACCATCAGAAATTAGCAAGGGTGCAGTCCCTCTCCAAACAATCACTCCTTCTCACCTTCCCTTGTACTTCAGTTGATCCCCTCTCAACTCCACCCCCCCTTCAGCGGGCCTCCACCTCCTCTCTCAACCCATCTCCTCCAGCCCTTTCCACTTGTCCCCAGCTGATCCTCTCTCACCCAAAGCCCTTATTATAACCCCCAATTGATCTTATCTCCTCCCTCTCACCCGATCCCCGTTCCCTCTCAACTCCCAGCCTCACCTCCTCCCTTCTAACCCTTTTCTCACATTCCCCGCCACCCTTTTCAACATATACCTTCTCCCCATCTGCCAACTACTCCAAAAAAACAAAATAACACACTTCTATATGCTGATGACATACAGCTTCTGATCCCCATAAAAAAATCAATTGAAGACACCTACAGGAAAACCTCAGATCTACTGATTTCAATCAAACATCTTCTAAATTCCCTGAAACTCATAATCAATTTTGACAAAACCGAAATTATTCTAATGGACAAAAAACAGAATCCAGCTCCTCCACCCCTAATAATTCCAGACAAACATATGACATCTATAATTCCTACCACCCACACCAGGAACCTTGGAATTATCATTGACAAAGATCTGTCGTTTAAGAACCACATATCAAATAAAACCAAAGAAGGATACCACAGACTCCTAACCCTAAGACATTTGAAACCATTCCTCAACACTGATGATTTCAGAACCGTCCTTCAACTACTTATCTTCTCCACCTTCGACTACTGTAACTCCCTACTAATAGGAATACCCTTCTCATCCCTCAAACCACTCCAAATACTTCAGAACTCGGCTGCTAGAGTCCTAACTGGAACAAAAAGAAATGACCATATTACGCCCATATTGTCCTCTCTTCACTGGCTCCCTATTACTGCAAGGATCGCATACAAATCCATGACTATCATCCACAAAACTCTTAACAATGAACATCAAGGGCTAAACACCCTTAACTTAACTCTTCAAACTCCTCAAGAAACCTATGCTCCAATAACTCAAACTACTTATTAATCCCCACCATCAAAGATGCTCATCTAACAACAAGAGAGAGAGCCTTCTCCATCGCCTCCCCCAATCTTTGGAACATTCTACCTGAAGACCTGAGAACTCAACACAACATAAAAACCTTCAAAAAAGACCTAAAAACTTTACTGTTTCGTAAATTCTTCACGGACCCCCAATCATCTGCTCATACCAACTCTCAAATGAACTCACAACTATAATTTACAATCTAACATACTTCCCTCCTCATCCAACCTTATATTACTTCCTAAACTTGTTATGTTATGTTTATTCCTGTAATTGTTCACTATGTTATATCTCAAAACTTCCATGATAAAAATTGTTCACTATGTAAACCGTTATGATGGCTTTACCGAATAACGGTATATAAAACCCTTCAAATAAATAAATAAATAAATGTAATCCCTTCTCACCTCCAACCTCCTCTTAGATCCACCAGTTGATTTTCTATCATTCCTCCCTCTCTCACCCTCCACAGCCAATCCTGCTCCACCCGATCCAACCCTCAAATCCTTGCTGTATCTCATCTCTCCCTTCAAGTAGCCCATCCTCTACACATCCTCCTGGTCAGGCCAGCAGAACATTTTCCTTGAGGCTCTGGGCCAAAGGTGGATGACAACTGGTAGTAAGAGAGGGCAGACTGATGACAGAGGCAACATTTTCTTATGTAGGTTCAGTGGTAGGTAAGAAGAGAGGAGCGGTGACCCATATATACTCAGCCCTCTCCTCCCCTCTTGGCTAGTCCCAAGCCTGACAGTGATCTGTAAGCAACAGCAGGAAGGGACATGTGGGCTAGTATAAGCTCACGAGGCCTGCAGCAGCCCTGATCCCAGTTTGTGCAGGGTTTCTTGTTACCACAGAAACGTATGCATGGGCAGAGCCCCTGCAGGGCCTGTGAGTGTATGCCGGCTTGCAGGCCCCACGCTGACTTCCACCACTAATGCTGCTGTTCCTGGTGCCTGAAGAGTGCTGCCAATTGTGATCCCACTTGGGGGTCCCAACCCAGTTTAGGAAGCCCTCCCTTATGGACTACGTTCTCCAAGCTACTTTGCAAAGTACAGGGTTTTATGTAAACATGCGGATGAAATGTTTAGTCACTTCCCCTGTCATCAATTACTTTCAACTCATGTTACAATCTGAAAACAGGATGAAAGCTGAGCTACAAAAAAAAGCAATGAAATGAGGTAAAAAGACAAGGTCAGGCCCAGGATCCTGCATGCGAGCTGGGCTAAGCTGAGGTCCTGTGGGGCTTACCTCAGGAGTGGTCTTCCTGAATGTGTCTGTGCCCTGGATCACATCATTCAGGATAACGTCTTTCAGATTGTCATATTCCTCCTGGTTCAGGTGTATCGACTCCAGAGACTGCCTACACCTCTGACACCGACCACTGCAAAAGTAATCCAGCAAAGTCTTCTTATTAAGGAGGCAACATAAAAACCTTTCTGCTCATCTCCCCACCCTCATATCAGAAAATCTCAGCCAAAAAAGGCTAAAAAGGGACTGCCCTCAGCTCAGACTCTATACTTGGGTCTTAGCCAAAAGGTCAAGAAGCGATCATGCAAAGTACACAATTCTTAAAACCCAATTACAGCTGGCTCCCAGCGTATCTTTCTGAGAAGGATGAAGGGCCAAGTCAAGTGTGCTGGGATTGTTGTAAACATCAAATATGTGCAGATGTAGGATTTAGTTATGTAAATTCTAGGGAATTTCCCAGGAAGGTCCAGAATAAAAAATTGTTAAAATTATTTAAAAAATTCAGGATTTGTTTGCTAGAGTATGGCAGAAATTATTCTTTGGTCAGAAAAAAATATATATATATATTCTATACATACACACACATTTTCTGACCAAAGAATAATATACATATATATTGCTCATGTCTTTTCATTGATAACTCAAGGCAAATCACAGTCAGGTACTGTAGGTATTTCTCTGTCTCCATAGGACTTACAAACTAAATTTATACCTGCGGCAACCGAAGGTGAAATGACTTCCCTAAGGTCGCAGTGAGAGAAGTGAGATTTGAACCCTGGCTCTCAGCCTGCTGCCTTAACTATTAGGATACTCCTCCACTCCTATATGTGGTGTGCGCCTGTACATATAGAAATATCCCTTGTTGGGATATGAAAAAAAATATGTGAACACGCCTTCATTTAACACAGTGGGAAACGGACAGGGGCAAGCGAGTTTCAGGTTATGCCATCAAAAAATACAGTGTGATATTCAGAGATGGAAAATCATGGTTGGGCATAACAGTTCTTTTTTCAGTAATGTACTGTATTATTAAATAATAGATAAGTGGATGAATGCCATATGAAGTATTTTATTTTTCATGTACTTATTGATGGAAATGATTTATACATGAAAAGGTATAGCTATTGGGTGATGAGTTGTTACTGTGCTTAAGTACAAAGGGTGACTAGGATAAGTGATAGTGTGAGATTAGTTATCGTTGAGGGATGAAAAGTGGTTTTTAGATGTAGGAATTGTGTATTTTCTATATTACATTTATGTATGAGTATTTTGAATTGTATGTAAACAAAATACTTTTATAAAAAATGTTTTTTTCAATAAATAAGAATTTTTAACTTGAACCATTGATGGTATCAAATATTATAAGCTAAATTAGGTACTTTTTTCCTTCCCCTTTTTTAGGGGGTTTTTTGTGGTATATATATATATATATATATATACCACAAATAACATGAAAGATATGGCAAGAAAAAGGAGATGGAAGGACAGGGAGGAATTTCCATGCTATAAGCTTTTGCTAGAATTGGACACAGCCAGTATTAAAAGTCCTGGATTTGCTCACTGTATGTAAGGACTTGTGGTTCTGCCGGCCCCCAAGCCAGAACAAACATCCCAGTCACTCCAGAAGTCAGGAAATAGATACACTTCTCTGACATGGGGCTTAATAAAGACCGCTTCTAAAGGGAAGGGAGAAAGACTTCTCCATATTCTGGATGTTACGACTCTGCCCACGGACCCCATTCCGTGGACAGGCCCTCACCTTTCCTCCTCTGCCGGGCCCAGCGCTGCTGTCTTCATTGTGGCCCAGACCACCACCGAGTGGTGCTTCCTCTCATCTTCGCGGCCTGGAGATGCCGCCAATCTCTTCCTTCCTGCGCGGCTGGAGCCGCGCTGCCGACTCTTCCTCCTTCGCAGCCCTAATGCCGCCACCGGAAGCCTCTTCGGCAGCAGGAGCTGCCTCCCGACTGCTCCCCCCTTCTCCATGTGGCAGGACGCCGCTGCAGGCCTCGGCTCTGCCCACCTGCCTTCGGGGCTCCCTCTAGGCGCGGGCGCACGCCTCTCTCCTCTTCTTAAAGGGCCAGAGACAGGAAGTACTCCTGTGCCCTCCAAATGACGTGTTCAGGGCTCTTCCTGGTCCTGCCCTATATAAAGGCCCTGCTTCAGTTCCTCAGGGCCTTCGGATGGAGTTACACCTCTCCAGATTCCATGGACTTCCACTGCTTCCATCGTGGTCCATCTTGCTGCTCCTGTCCGGAAGACTTCATGTGCCATGTCTTTGTGTTCCTGATGTCTCCATCCGACGCTCCAGGTCTCTTTCCTCGTTGGATTGCCCTCGTGGTATGTTCTGGCCCTTGGCTTCCCTTTCCGTAAGCCTTTGGGGTCCTCATCCGTATCTAGATGTCTCAGACGTTCCTGCTGCCCAGATGTCCAGTTGTCCTCTTGTCCAAGAGATCCAGACGTCCTTCGTCTTGATGTCCGTCGTCCTCTTCTCTACGACCCTCTGATCTCTACTCATCCAGTAGTCCACTCTTCCCGTGACCGTTGTTCCAGACGTCCAGTTGTCTTCTCGTTCTGAGATCCAGATGTCCTGCGCTTGAGGCATCCTCTCTTGCGTACCCTCATCTTTCCCTCCTTATCTTGATCCAGAAGAATCCGCCAGCAGCCTTGCCATCCCCCGGACTTCGTCCCCAGTCGACCTTCTTAGGAGTAAATCCATCTCACTCGATGTCCGTCTTCAGGGGACTGGAATCCTCTCCGGCTGGACTTCTTCCAAGCGCTGCCTGGACCCTGTTCTCCATTTTGTGCATGTCCCGCTCTCTGCGTGGTCCGTGACTAGCCTTCCAGGTTGTGTAGGGTGCACAGCGGGACAGGGTGGTCCGTGACCAGTACATGCTGGGCTGTTTAGGGCGCCCTGAGGGACAGCACTCTCCCTTGTCTTCAAGAGTCTTGTCTCGTCCAGTCCAGGAGTCCTCTTCTCGCCCAAGTTCCAGGAGTCCTTGTCCCCCTATGTACTCTGACTCTTTTACTCTCTCGGATCCGGAATCTCCTACTCCGGTACCTTGCCTCATAGTTTCCAGCCCTCTGCTTCCGTCTGTCCTCACTAGTACATGTTGGCTCAGCAGAGGGTTGACCCACTTCGTCCTCCTCCTGTGTTCTTGCTCCGCCCATGCCTGTACTTGCTCACCTCCCTCGGGGTGTGTCTTGGGGCTCCTCCCTGAGCCACCTTGGGGCCCAAGGGCTCACTCTCTCCCACGAGCAAGCGATCGCGCCTCTACGCCCTTCCCAGGGCTCGCTGGGCACGTTCGTAACACTGGACAGCAGATCATCAGCGATGTTGGGCCCTGTGTGATATTTTGGTTACAATTCCCCTTTAAGTAATTATGCAGTCAGCTGTACTGTCAGAATCTGGATCTGCTACATGATCAGCCATGCTATTAACAATAAGACATTATTTACCAATTATTCAAGTCTTTCCTTTCATTTCCACAGGTAATGAGAAAACTGAAACCCAAGTCTCAAAGAGAAGTCATAAACTATTGCAGCATTAATAATAAAACAACAGAGTAGATGGCTGCAGAAAAAAACCAAGCGGTCTATCCAGTTTGTCCATTCATTCCTATCCACACTGCCAAGGATATGTCCCCACTGCCAGCCACTCAACATGACAGCTTGTAAGATCCCTCTCCTTATCCAGCATAGTTTTTGTTGTCTTCCCCATTTGTACTTATCATCTTGGATAGATGAGCATACATAATCCAGCTCCTCTCCCTCCCCATGTATGTCCACAAAGCTTTGCAATCATCTAATTAGCTACATTACTAGTGTGGTTGTAGCCCCAACATCTGACCTCCTAGGTCCCCTGCGCAGCTTGCCAGACAGACCAGGTTATGTGGGTGCCTCTCTTTCTGCTAGGACTGCTTGTTAATACACTACTAGTAGCCTCTGGGGATAGGGGAATACCTACAGTACCTGAATATACTTTAAAGTGGCACAAAAGGCAGAAAATAAACGTAAAAACCAAAATAGTTTAATTCTGTCATTACAGCCTAATCTAAGTAACTGCCAATACAAGTATGGCTGTTGGCCAAATATCTGGCCTCCTTAACTCTCAGTCCGAGAGCAGAGATGTCTTGTTAGCAAGAAAGCAGAGCTTTGCTTCCTGTGCAGTCCTGTGCCATGTACTCCCAGCAAAGCTACAAGCATGCCTGACCTGTGAACAGCCGCATTTACCTGTTCTCCACAGCACTCACACAGCCTTTCCAGTCTTCTCCGGGAATACTGCACACAAAACAAAAAAAAAAAGAGAAAGGTCAGTTTTGCTGTTCCACACGCCGTACATTTGCACATTGTGGTTTAATATGGATTATATGTCTTTAATCTGTAATTCTAATTAGAACTATTCGTTTAATTCAGCGGAAGAGATGAACTGGGAAAGGTTTACCTTTTTGCAAATACCGAAATCTGCCACAGGGCAGACACCCTGGAAAGTGGGGAAAACACAAGAAGAACATGAGAAGGGATCTAGTGAAGCTTGAGGAATGGTCTACAGTTTACTAACTAAAATTTAATGCTAAAAAATGAAGGGTACAGTATTGGGAGGTGAGGTTCTTCTGTGCACCAACCAAAAGCAGGCGCTGGGGGGTGATCATATTTGATGATCTTAAGGTGGCCAAACAAGTAAACGAGATGATGGCAAAAACCAGAAGAATGCTTGGCTGCAGAGGGCGAGAACTGCCACAAGGTTAAAGGAGGTGGTAATGCCTCTGTAGGAGTCTCTGGTGAGACCTAATTTGGAATACTTTGTAGAATGCTGGAGATAAATGCACAAGAAGCAAGACTCTCAACAGAAAGGAGGATCTGGGTCATGGAATGAGAGTGAAAGGGGGCAGACTCAGGACTAAGCTAAGGAAATATTTCTTTACAAAAAGGGTGGTGGATGCATGGAACAGACTTCCTGTGGAAGTATCAGAATTCAAGAAAACATGAGACAAGCACAGGGGATCTCTGAGGGATAGGAAGGGACTCTAAAGCTGAGCAGATGATGTGAATGGGCAGGCTAGATGAGCTTTTGGCCTTTATCTGCCATCAAATCCTCTGTTTAAATAAATAAAAATAAATAAATGGGCTGTGTCAGTACAGTGATCAGCAACAGGTCTTTTCCCCATCACTTGCTGGACTCAATAGACTGTAAGCTCTTTGCAGAAAGGCACTATTGGGCCGATTCAGTAAAGCCTGCTCTCCCGGCACGCGCACAGGCCACTCGCCCGTGTGCGCGATTCTGTATTTAAATTAGGTGGTGCGGTAGAAATGGGCAAAAGGAAGCGCATGGGACACTAGCGCGTGCCTAGCGCCTCCTTTTGACCCGGAGCGGCAGCTGTCAGCGGGTTTGACAGCCGACACTCAATTTTGCCGGCGTCGGTTCTCGAGCCCGCTGACAACCATGGGCTCGGAAACTGGACGCTGGCAAAATTGAGCGTCCGGTTTTCGGCCTGACAGCCGCCGGCCCATTTTTAAATTTTTTTTTTTTTACTCTTCGGGACCTCCGACTTAATATCGCCATGATATTAAGTCGGAGGGTGCACAGAAAAGCAGTTTTTACTGCTTTTCTGTGCACTTTCCCGGTGCCGGCAGAAACTAGCGCCTACCTTTGGGTAGGCGCTAATTTCTTAAAGTAAAATGCGCTTCCTTTTGCCCATTTCTACCGCACCACCTAATTTAAATACAGAATCGCGCACACGGGCGAGTGGCAGGTTAACAGTGCGCACGTCCAAGGGCAGGTTAACAGTGCGCACTGTTAACCTGCCCTTGGACGCCCGGAGCGCACTGTATTGTACTGTATCGGCCTGTATGTGAATTAACTTGTGCAGTGCTGTGTATATTGTTGCTTTGACACATACATTGTACATCAGAGGCATACACTGAATACCCCAATTTTTCCTCTAACACGTTTCACTTTCATTTGGATATTAATGGTGCTCTTGGTTATATCATTGCATAAACACAAGAAGCCCCTTGCAAGCCTCTATTCGGCAGCCCTCCAGCATGAAATGCTTCCCTCCACACAGTCACATTAAACATCTGAACTGGAGTTGGGCGATTTAAATACAGATGTATAGCCCCAATGATTAGGGTCACACTTCAGCTAATAAACTAGAGGCACACAAACAACCACCACAAATCAAGCAAACATAAGCCTGAATGGGGATATAAATACCGGAGTCTGCAGACATTTAAACCTTTGTTAGCATCACTGCTTCTGAGTACATCATTCTTCTACAGGACTAATGAGAACTGGATTCTCAAACAGTGCCCTTGAAACAGGTAAACTAACTAGAGGTGGAAACATTTTTATACAACTTAGGTGCAGCTAAAAGATTTTAGGATTCATGGTAAAAAAAAAAAAAAAAATTCCCGCTTATTTGCTTTATTGTCCTTTTTGTCTATTTTTTTATCCTCTTTTATTGTTTTACTTGTTTTCCTTATTTTTACTTCTGTGCATTTCTTTGCCCTTCCCTTTTTTCCAAGGGACTCGCCCCCTTAACACGCACAACCTCTTCCTCTTTCTTCTTGGACCCACCAGCGACAGCTGCACAACCTTCTCTCCCTGGTGGGGGCTCGTTGGCCTCTCTTTTCTCAAGTGCTCAGGCCCAAATTTAGGTGCTGGGATAACCTGGTACCCAGAATTTGTGCAGCCCCATAAACAATGATTCCCCTTAATTAAACAAAATGTGTTTCCTAAAGGATGCAAACTCTGAAAGGGCACTAAGCTTCTGGTGATAGGCAGGCTGCCAGCACAGATCGTGTGACAAGGATTTCGTGATATGGAGCTTTTCAGCAGTTCAGTCAGGTCTCATCTCTAACCCTAAAAGTGTCTCCCTTGGTCGCTAGCATTCTGCAGCAACTCAAGAGTGAAATGTGCAATCCAGTTTTCAAGATTCTGTGGTATATCACCAAACATTTACATATGTGTCAACACAGTTTCTTTAAAAATTCTGTGTATCTGGGTAATTTTTTTTATCTTCATTTTTCCCATTTGTTTTATTTCCCTAGTTTTAATTTTCAGCTTCTTCCTTCCTTTCTTCTAGCCTATTCTCTCTCCTATCACACCCTTTTCCAAATGTACCTCTTCTCCCCATCTATCCATTTTCCAGCATCCTTCCATTCCTCAAGTTCCCTTCTAACAGTTTCTCAAACTTCTTTTCCTTAAAGCACCACTCTTCTGTGGTTTCTCACACCACTCTTCTCCTGTAGAATTTTATCACTCTTCCAACTCAGTTCTCCTGCAGACTTTACACTCCCTCCCATCCTTAAAGATCTGCTGCTGCCTCCTTCCCAATGCCTGTAGCACATGGTTTGGTTTATCACATGAGATTCACAGCAGCTGGAGAGAGGCAGCAGAAAGCTGGCAGGAAGTAAGAGGGAGGGAAGGTGACAGCTATAAGCTGGGAACATTAGCATGGGAAAGAGGCAGCAGAGAGCAGCAGAAGAAAGGCAACACTGAGTTTGCTGTTACATTATTGAGAGGTAGGCAGTTTCTAAGTTGCAGAATCATGGGAAACTGGGAGCCCCAGACTACTGCAAACATTTTAAGGAACTAAATTAACAAGTAGAAGATTACTGAAACACACAACTAAGATGCTAACTGGAGACGGCAGATAAAGACCACAAGGTCCTTCTAGCCTGTCCATTTTCACGTTCTGACCTTTTTCCGCAGATCCTACCTGATCTCCAGTGTCAAATACACCAGGTCACAACTACAGATCCTCTGTGTCTATCCCATGCCTTCTTAAATTCCCTTACTGTTTTTGCCTACAGTGGGAGGCTGTTACATGCATCCTCTAACTTTTCAATTAAAGAAATATTTCTTTATCTTAGCCTTGAATCTACCCCCTTACAGTCTGATACATCCTGAACTAGAACTTCCTTCCCACTCAAAACATTTGCTTCATGTGCATTACTTATACCTTTGGAGCGTGAGAATTGTTTTAGTGATATAAATCATCACCTTCTGATAGAGAGGCTTAGACTGCACAGATAACCAGAGAGGAACTGTGGACCATTAAACCGAATAATCTGGGATGATCACATCAGATGAGGTCAAAATAGCTGATCTGTCTCTATGGTGTATGTATACGGTTCTTTTGTTATGCAGCCACTCGGTGTCATCAAGTGGTATTTCACAACTTACATTCTCTGCAGGGTTTTCAAGTTCCTTGTCCTCATTGGTTATTGCTAGCTGCTGTTTGAATGTTTCTGAGCTTCCAATGGGGTCTTTTCCTGTTTGCTCTATCTTTCTCTCTATGCCTTTCTCCTTTTCCTATTGGTCCCTTGACCCAAGAAATGCCTGGGACAGTTTATTTCCTTCAGAGACTTCTGGTTGGAAGAAGGCTCTTGGCAAGCTAACAGCGTGCTCTCATCCTCTTTTGGGCTCTGAGAAGCATCATCTTTTCACCTTTTATTTAACAAGCTGTTTGGCTTCTCTTGGGACCTTCTCATCTACAGTGAGAGATGAATTACTCCAGACCCTTTAAACCCCTCAGAAATGGCTCAATCCTTTCATTTTATGACTTACACGTCATCCACAGCAGAAGTAAAGTTATGCGGCAGAGGACCTTGGCACTCGAAAGGGGCACATATTTATGCGCATGTCTCTTGACCAGGCCCCGAAACACCCATGCCCTGCCCAGATCACACCGCTTTTTGGAAATTTTTGAGATGTGCATGCTGGGCATTTATTCGTGTATCTGGGCACTTTTTAAAATATGGTCGGTGCGCACGAGCCCGACTTATTCGCACATCCCCCCCCGGGCTTTTAAAATTCACCTTTAGGGTTTAAGAAAGATTTCAGAGTAGTAGTCATTTTGGGGTATTTACTCGTACAAAGGTAGCAAAACACATGAGATCTGACAGGAAGATAAACTCCAGGGGGAAAGAAAATGTAAAATGTTATCTTTCAGTCAGATGCACTAAAGGATTTGTCAATGCTGTGTTGATGAAGAAAATACCTGGTGCAGCTGGTCCTTTGTTAGTCAAAGAGGCAATTTCACTTCCCAAGAGGAAGAGGAGTTGGCAACTCAATTAAGCTTTCAGTGTTCTGTTCAAAGGGATTTAGCCTAGACACAAACTGAAATTCCTCCATTTACAAGTGTTTTCTTAAAAAGAACTATAACTTCTTGTGAGAGATGAATTAGATTACCTTTCAAACCACGATTTTATGCTCTGCATAAAGGCCTCATCAGGATATATTTGGTTATCTCTCATATACAAAAGAACCTTCAAGAGTTCACGTTTGAACATGCCATCTTTCATAGCCTTGCCAGTGTCAAAAAATGCCTTCAGTGTGTCCAAGCTTGGTACCAAGTTACTTTCCAGCATTTCATGATACAGATCCCAGGCAATATTCCCTTTTTTCTTATTGAGAGCTCCCAGGATACAATCACTATAATTTTTTCTTGATGGAATTATTGTTTTTTTCATCGTCTCTAACATGGTCAGGCTTTCTTCCCAGCGATCAGACTGGCTAAAACCTTTGATAAAAAGACTATATGCACCAGTTTCTAATGTTTTAAATTTTGCTTTCATTATTTCGTAAACATCATAAATCTCAGATGTCTGATTCTGATGAACACACAGCGCCAGGTACTTTACAAGTAATTTGTACTCAATACCGTTCTCTTTCGCGACAAAGACCAAAAGCGACTTAGCCACGTTTATGTCACCGTTGGAAGTTATTATGTGTGCCATCATTTTATCTTCAAATTGCTGTATCATGTTTAATTCTTCTTTCAGTATCTTCCATTCCTCCGCACTTAATGGTTTTGAGGGTACTGAAATCGTGTCTTTTTTGGAAACGTTATCTTTAATACCTGTAGTTTCGCCAGCCCTTTTTTGATTCAATTCGTATCTTCTTTTAGCAGCCCCGGCAGAAAATACAGAAAAGGGGTTTGCGATTGCATTACCAGCTCTTCCTTTCTTTTTGATTGGTTTAGCATCCTTGGAGGCAGGAGGTTCTTGGCGATTCTCTGGTGCTGTGAATTTAGGGGATGTAAACAAAGGGAAACATCCTGGCTTATAAACACCTGGTTGGCATCTTATTACAGGACAAAGCAAATCGTTTCCCATTACAGTTATCAAAACACGTGGGGCATTAAAAGCCCGCAAAAGCATCATGATGCAAAAGGATTCCGAGAAAGCTCTTTTAATAAACAGGGTTTGAACCGTCGGTTTCCCGTCTCACTTTGTAGATAAGTTTAGTTGACAAACGTGGAAAGAGTAGTCTTGCTGAGCGGGAGAGGAGGAGGAGAGAAATTCGGGACTTTTAGAGCCAACATTTCTGCAAGCAGCTCAAGAAGAGAGTTCTCGACTCTATTCCCGACGAGTAGAACTCTAACATACCTCTACATGCGGCTCCCTACATGCTGCCGGCCGATCAGTCGCAGCCAAAGTACGTCAGGCGCGCTTCAATCACGTGACCGCATTGGCACACAACTACCGGTATCGAACTCAGAATGTATGAGAGAAGGGTCGGTATTTCCAATGCGAAAAACTTGCCCCAAACGTCATATCTATGTCAGTTTCAAGAATACACACGTCTGACAAAGAACATCAGAAAGATGTTCTTAATCTTTATAGCTGAGCCTTTTCAATGTTCTCTTCAGCTGGTCTTGCGGTTACCACCTTTGCATCCTACAGTCTGCTTTTAGGGCCTTGATTCATCAAGGCATTTTCCCGTAGACACAGAACGGGAGAAAAGCCTTAGTGAATCAGGCAGTTAGAGCGTTGCCCTCTCTCAAGATGGTGGACCAGCCGCGCGACGTATGGGCGGAGCCGCAAAGCACGTGACGGGAAGTACTCGAGGCCTTGGTAACCGGCGGGAGAGGGCCTGGAGATGGCTTTGGATGGCTGATGTCATGGACTGGAAGCAGACGCTGAAGAGCAAGTTGCAGAGCTCCGATAAACGTGAGTGGAGCAGGCGTGGCAGAAGCGGCTGCGTTTAGTGCTCCCCTAGGCTTTGGCGTATCTCATTCTGCGAGCCGTGGAAACCTTGTCCCGGCCCAGCGCTCTCAGAGGGTGTCAGGGCAGCATTTAAAAAGTCTCCTCCAGAGGCGGAAATTGAAATAGTAACAGGACTCATCTGACTCAGAGTCGGGAAACTTTAATGTTTTGCGTTGTCAAAGTGGTTATACTAAGAGAGGGAACCTTAAATGATAGAGGTAAAATAAAATTACAGACGGGACGATTCCCAGGATTTGGTGTTGGTGCAAATTGTCCGGGACCTGATAGCAGGTTACTACATATTTTGCTGCTATAGCTGCTGGTCGCTTGTTTCATCCAGTATTAATCAGTTTTCCCTGCTCATTCTTTTGTGGAAATTGTGTGATTTTTTTTTTCTGTCAGTTTTGGGAAATATGTATCTTTTTGTATAGTAAAAAGAAAAAAATGCATTTCTGTTTTTATTTCTTTGGTTGCACTCTGTATGCAGAGTTTTAGATTCTTGGGATTTCCAGTTCAGATTTTGTCTGTATATTTTTATTTCTATTCTGTGATCTCTTATGCTGTATTTGGTGGGAGTCTGTGTGTGTGACCGAGGTGAGGTATTAGGGCTGCCATTTCTCCGAGCTGCAGCTGTTTAGCACAAGAAGGCTCCTGCTGCCTCCAACTGGCTTGTAGAAAGAAGGTGCTGATTTAAAATCATGTTCTCTCCACTCACCAGGCCACCGCACCAAAGCTCTGAGGACCTACTGGCCCGAGCGCCTGATGTCATCTTTGAAGGCCCAATGATGCATGTTTCAGAGCATCATCACGGGCAACTTGGGCCTTTCAATGAGGTGGGGTACTCGGGAAGGTTGATCCGCAAGTCGGTGTGCCACCTATAATATAGCTTTGGCAAGAGGTAGGTGGGCTGGATTTGGCCCGCAGGCCTTAGTTTGCCCATCCCTATCCTAGAATACTGATGCATGTCCCATTGGGAAAATTTTATTTATTTATTTATTTATTTATTAAAAAAAAAATTTATATACCGACATTCATCCAGGATATCACATCGGTTCACAGTGTAACGCAAACAGCCGCCAGACATGGCGCTTTACATCGAACAAATAAAACATATTAACAAGGGATTAAATGAGGGAGGGAGATATCGAGGGAAGGTTTGCATTAAATTATAAACAAGATTTGCAATTATATACATATGTACAATAATTGGAGACACTATGAGATATGAAATTAGGCGGACTAGGAAGAGAGAAAGGGGAATGGAGAGAGGAGAGTGGAGAATGAGGTAGGAGAGGGGAAAGATGGGAGGGTAGAGAGGGAGAGGGAAAATTAGGTGTATGCTTTATTTATTTATTTATTTTTAGATTTTTATATACCGGTGTTCCTGCATTAAAATACAGATCACATCGGTTTACATTGAAACATAAATATTACGCCAAGAGGCGGTACATATAACAAGGTTATAGAACTTGGAGAACAGGGAAAACAGATTCAAAAAATAACATTGAGAAAATTGTAAAGTCTCTTTGAGAATCCAAATCATAAAATAAGGCGTAACTGTCTAAGTTAAATGTGATCTGCAGAAGGGATTGGAATCAATGTCAAGTAATATAAAAAGAACATGAATATTGCGATGGTGAGAAAATCTTAATAGCTGGAGGTGAAAAAATGATCATAGTTCTGGAAAAGCTTGGCTAAAGAGCCAGGTTTTAATTTTCTTTTTGAAGGAAGCGTAGCAGATCTCAAGGCGGATGTCAGGCGGGAGCATGTTCCATTGGACGGGTCCTGCTAAAGAAATGGCACGTTTCTGATGTAAGGATATTGTTGAAGGTACATAGAGTGTGCCTTTATAAGCTCCTCTGATAGGTCTAGTTGAAGAGTGAAAACGTAGTTGAGTGCTTAAGTGGAGTGGGGATATGTTGTAAATAGATTTATGAATTGCTATGTATACTTTATAGAGAATCCTTTGCTTAATAGGCAACCAGTGGAGGAGTTTTAGTATGGGGGTTATGTGGTCTCTTTTATTCGTATTGGTAAGGATTCTGGCTGCAGAGTTTTGAATCATTTGGAGGGGTTTGATGGATGAGGTTGGGAGGCCAAAAAGGAGCGAGTTGTAATAGTCGATTTTTGTTAGTATAATGGCTTGTAGAACCATCCGAAAATCATTGAAGTGGAGAAGTGGTTTCAACTTTCTCAGGACAAGAAGTTTATAGAAACAGTCTTTAGTGGTGGTGCTTATAAATTTTTTGAGGTTAAGCTGATTATCTATCATGACGCCTAAATCTCGTACATATGGTGAGTGATTAATTATAGGAGTGGTAGAAATGAGTGGGACAGCTGGGTATATTAGATTGTTATTAACGTCATGATTGATAATTAAGATCTCGGTTTTGTTATTGTTAAGAATGAGGCTGAGACTGGAGAGAAGATGATTGATTAGTTGCAAGCAATTGTTCCAGTGAATCAAGGTTTTGTGTAGGGATTCTGAGATTGGGATGAGTATTTGGATGTCATCCGCGTAAATGTAGTGTGTTAGATTTAGATTATTAAGAAGACGACAGAGAGGGAGAAGGTAAATGTTGAAAAGGGTTGGAGAGAGGGAGGAACCTTGAGGGACTCCTTGATTTGCTGGGACCGGGTGTGATTCTTTGTTTATCTTTACCTTGAATTGTCTATTAGCAAGGAAGGACTTGAACCAGCTGAGTACTGTTCCCTTAATGCCTATGTCTGTCAGACCTTGTAATAAAGATGAATGGTTGACAGTGTCAAAGGCCGCAGAGAGATCTAAAAGAATAAGGAGATGAGGTTGTTTTTTATCCATATTAGTTAGAATATTGTCGGTAAGAGAGATAAGTAGGGATTCAGTGCTTAACGATTTACGAAAACCGTACTGGGATGCTTTAGCAAAGAGCCAGGTCTTGAGCTTTCGCTTGAAAGATTTAAGGCATTCCTCTTGCCGTAATTCGACTGGCATTGTATTCCAGAGGGTCGGCCCGGCGATCGATAGTGTGCGGGCTCTCGTGGAAGTTAGTTTGTAGAGTTTAGGAGAAGGGATAGGCATGGTAGCGAGATGTGCGTGTCTGGTGGGCTTATTAGACTGGAACAAGCCAGCGTACTACAGAGCCATACACAGCAAATTTTCATCCTGCTGCCACTGCTTGCTTCTTCCTGCTCACTTTGGCCCTGAAGGTAAGCTGAAATGCTGCTTCTGGGGGAGGGGAGGGATTGCAAAGAGAGAACCTTCTTTTGGCCTGGGGTGGGGTCTGCTATCTCCTCAGGTGGACCAAGTGGTGCTCATGATCTGTTTTATAGAGTGGAGAGCAGCCTGCAACTATTGTAACTATGGTGTGTGTGTGCAGGAAATACTACTGAATTTAAGGGACATTAATCCTCAGGAAAGGCAGAATTTTTTTTGTATACGTGTTTCAGTCTGGAGACTAACTTGCTGGGGGAGGGGAGAAAGAGACAGTAGCACTATGGGACAGGAGGGATGGGGAAGAAGAGAGAAGTAGATGTTGAGCACCATGGGGGAAGGATGGGGGGGGGGTGCAGGGTTGGCATATGCTGGTGCTCATAGAAGTTGTGGGAGGCACTCCATGCCTACACTCACACTCCACTCAGTCATTCATTCACTCTCCTATCTACTCAATACACACATTCCACTCATGCCCTAAAACTCTATTTGCCTATTCAATGTGTAACAAATACACCTATCCCCATTCTCTCTCTCTTGGACCTGCACAGGGGCCCCTTTTCTCCCCAGCCCCTGTTGCAGATAACTTGCAATGCAACCCAAGCACAAAAAACTTTGCACACCCTTGTTGTAAAGCATGTTGCAGTGTTTACATTGCTACCTTTTTAGAGGTAGGAATTTTTGCTGTTATAGTCATGGGAGATTGCTGGTTTGGTATGGCAGATTTACTACATAGATGCAGACTGTGTTTTTGCAGGGTTGTGTGTTACTTCACTGCTCGGGAGTGGGGAGAGATTTTGTCACTGAAGTAACTCCAGAATCTGCGTATTCTTTTTTTTTTTTTTTTTGTATGGTGAATAGTAAAAGGAGGCATCCTAGTTCTGCTCTGCACCCTTTATTAGGGGTGTTTCTGTGAATGTGGCATATTTAGCTGCAGAATTGGAGATGCAGGGTTTTTGTTGTCTGTCCCATTCTGTGTTCTTTTGGTTTAAATATAGCTTCTTTTAACCAGTCCTCTTCTATGAGAGTGAGGTCTGGGCTCTATTGTATAATTGTAATATTGGTGGTGTTGGAGGATTGTAACTGGTCAGGGTTTTGGTTTTTTTTTTTTTAATTGAATTTAAGACTTGTAGCATTTTTACAGCCAATTTAACACTCCCAAATACACAGGGGAGGGTAATATTTAAAGGTATTTCCACAGGTAAAACAGTGTTTATCCACAGAATTGGCTTTTTGCTAGGACAGCATATATGACATGTGGAAAGCATGTCATATATGCACATAGTCCTGACCTATGTTTTTCATTTGACGCTTGCGGCACAGATGTCTTGTTTAAGATAACTTTATCTTGATTGAGCAAAGCTCCAGGAGTCAGAGCTGGGGAGGGGGTTTGCACTTAAACACATACTTCGGGGATTTTCAAATGTATGCACATACATTTTCTCTGTAAATTTTGTGGACGTTTTAGCAGGTGTAAGTGTGTGTGTGTGTGTATAGTTTCAGTGGAATCATTTTCAAAGGGAAAATATATTATGATTTTCCTGAAAAAGGCTAAAAGCTCTCCAACATAAATTCAGATTTCACCTAAATAACCAATAAGTTGAACATGCCCTAAATCAGTGGTTCAGAAACTGTCCTGGGGCAGTGGTTCTCAACCTTTTTTTGGCCGAGACACACCTGACAGATGGTTCTCACATGCGTGACACACTGAACATGTGACCATCACGGGACTAAATGTAAACATGCACTCTGCATCCACAGGAATCCCCTCCAGACATCTCAGTAAACGCAAAACAAACTCCCTTTACTACCAGGCACAATAGCCTTTCTTATGAAAAGACAGAAAACACAACAAATAAGATTGATACAAATGCCTACATGCTAGTAAAATACCTCACCTCGGTCACACACCCAGAACTGACCTTCACCAAGTACAGAAAAACCACAACTTATAAATATGGAGACAGAAACTGGAATGGAAAACAAAAAAAGCCACTCTGCATGCAGTGCGAACCTGGAGAAATGGAAAGAGAAATATAGCACCTAACAGACTCTCAGGATTTGCAATAATGCACCCAAACTAACCCGCACAAAGATACACCTGTATTACGGAACACACTCAAACAGTAACAACCCTATCTAAGAAATACAACTGTTAAACCAGGCCCTAAATACTAATACATTTCCTATTGGGAAAACAGAATAAGCCAAGCTGCTTTAGAGCCCCACACAGAAATAATTATAAAGCTATACTAAAAATGTTACAAGACAGCTGCTGAACAGAATAATATCTAACAATTAAAAACTCATAAAAATTATTAAAACATGTCCAAATATATCAATAAAATATTTAAAACAGCAGACATTGCATAATCCTAATAATTAAAATGGCAGTCAATCAAGAAAAATAAATTTAAAAAGCCACCTTTACTTACACATACTCTCTTATATACAAGCTCGCAATCGCACACAAATGCTCTTGCACCCATTCATACCCACAAACACCAGGTCTTACCCATTCACACCCTCAGACACCAGCTTTCACCAGAAACCTATGCTTCCTTCACTGCAGGGGTGGTCTCCAATTCCGCCATGGCTTTACTCTGGTGGGCATTCTTTTGTTGCCGCCACGAGGATGGGCTCCCGTGGTGTCCTCAGTCGGGATCGGGTTTCCTTTTTACCGAGGCGGCCTTGCTTCGTCAGGGTCGGGTTTTCCTCTTCGCCGCCACGGGGGGATGAGCTCCCATAGTGGCTTTGCTTCGTCGGGGTTCGACACTGCCATTCCTCCCACCCCACCCCCGGGCTATGCAATGCCTGCCTCACCGGCCCATCAAAGGCTTCCTCCCTTCTTCCTACTCCCACTGGCAGGTAGAAGGGAGGAGGCTTCCAATTGGCCCGCGGGGGCTGGAAAAAAGGGAGAAGGAAAGTACAATGGGGAGATGCGACACACTGGTGTGTCGTGACACACACGGTTGAGAATCACTGTCCTAGAGGATGCCTGGCCACTCAGGTTTCAAGGATATCTGCAATGAATATGCATGAAATAAATTTGCATGCAGTGGAGACAGTGCATCCAAATCTCTGACATAAGTTGTGGTCTTGGTTCAGTGTTCGTTACTAAGCCGTTACTTGTGTGGACAATTTTGGCAAAAAGGGAATGAATTAAATGGGGTATGAAATGTAGACCATCCTTCAAGGTAGTTAAAGTACACTTTCTGGGTTCTGAAAATGGAAGTCTATACACAGGGTGGAAACATATTTTGACAACTTGGGCACCAGCCAAAAGTTTTTTTAGGAACCAGGATAAAATGTTTTTTTAACTGATAACCTTCTTTCATCTAAATTGCATATTTTGATCCTTTTTTTTTGTTTTATATTTGCCTTGTTTTCTTTCCATCTCTCTTCCTTCCTTTTCTCCCCTACTCTATTTCTTTCCTGCCTCCTCAGCTCTTTTTCTGGCCCATGCAGCCGCAGCAAGAGCAGCAGTGTCTCTCCCTAGCCTGGGCTGCCAGCGGTAGGAATAGCAGTTTTTTTCTCCAATCCAGGCCAACGGCGGCACAGGCATCATTCCATAGCTTGGCATCCTTTCCTGTTTTGAGGTGGTGGTAGGCCCTAAACTCTAAGCACCCAGTTGATCTGGCACCTTGGAATTTTTCAAGTTTTGCTTGTGCATATTTAAATTTCATATTTTTTTCAAAGTGCAACAAAATAGGAATTTTTAGCCTTGCTTTCCATACTACACTGGCTTTTTAAGATCATTATGTCTGTGATGCCATAATAAATTTTGAAACCACAAAAACTATGCACACTTGTTTTTTTCGAGGGCTATAAATACTATAAATAAATAAACATGATATCACCTCTATTAAACTAATTATGCCCTATTAATATTTCAAAAATGTTTTAATGAGAGAAATCTCTCCAAATTGTGAAGTAACTCTTAATCTCTCACAACTGAGAGCAGTTTTTCACAAAATCATCTTTTACCAAAAAAAAAAAATTTTTTTTAGGAAAGAAGAGGAAGGTTTCATACAATCTCCTTATATCACCGCATCCAGCAGTGTATAGTAGTTTAATCATAAACTGACCTCCTCCGACCTGTGAATTGCTTTTTTATATATATTTTTTTGTGTTGATGTCATGACTCTAAAAACTTAGTGTATTCTCTATTATATTTTACATAGCAAAACATCAAATTTTTCTCAAAAAAGCACCGATATGTGATAGTCTCACATGTTAAACATTTTTATATGGAGAACATTTCCTTTGAACTTATCTGCATGTATCTTCGTGAATTTAAATCCAAATCAATATTCCGTCCACTTGAATGTCCCAACAGGGCCTTGTTTCAAATACTTAATTCTTCATCAGGGGACAGGATGTGTTGGTCTGATGATTGATATTATCTGGCGTTTTCTCTGCTCTTAATCCGCCAGTGATCTGGTCGCCATCTTGATTTTTTTTTTTTTTTTGTAAAGATGACTTTGGTAAAAGATGATTTTGTGAAACTGCTCTCAATTGTGAGAGATTAAGAATTACTTCACAATTTGGAGAGATTTCTTTCATTAAAACATTTTTGAAATATTAATAGGGCATAATTAGTTTAATAGAGGTGATATCGTGTTTATTTATTTGTAATAAAGTTTAAACCATTGTCCAAGTTTTTGTCAGATTTGTGCCACAAATGTCAGAGCACCTAATGACTCTCACTTCTCATGTGTCCTCAACATCCCCATAATTTATCCTTGTTTTATTTTCTTTCCTGTAGGGAAATAGGCCAGTTCCATTTAGTTGGATTCTCAGGGAAGTTCAAGCACATTTTGATATCATTGAGCATTTTCAAAGCTGCCCTGCCATTGGTTAGTTAGTACCTGTGGTCACCAGCTGACTCCATTTCTTCCCTAGGGGAAAAAGTCTATAGTATTTAATGCTGTACTTTACTACATAGAAACTGACATAATGTATGCTGTCAGAACCATGTACAAATTTCTCTGTCAAGGAAGAAAACTGGACAACATAAAATGTTAAGTCTCTTTGTTTAAATTCATCTTATGTTTCTAATATCCCTTTGGTATTTCTGCTCTGTTAGGCTGACATTACTTTTTTTTTTTTTTGTACCCTCTTCTCTTGCTTGGAAAACATGAATGAATGTAGATTGTAGGCAGTTATTGTATGGAAGCAGGTAAGACAGTACTCTTATTAGAACCAGGTTGAACTTTTTGTTTTAAATGCATAAAAAGAATGTGCACTTCTGGCAGTCAACATTTCACTGAATCTTTGTTTTGTTTTCTTACGTAGCAAAAAGAAGTGAACAGGAGCTAAAAGATGAAGAAATGGACCTGTTTACCAAATACTACCTGGAATGGAAGGGAGGGAGGAAGACTATGAGTATGTCCCACCAGAACATTCCTCGCTTTTACTACAGAGTAAGTACTGGAGTACAAAGTAGTCCAAGTGAAATAAATTTAGGAATATATTTCAGAGGACAAGCAGGAAGTTAGTCCTCACACATGGATGACATCATCAGATGGAGCCCGGTCCAGAACTTTGATCTCAAAGATTCTAGAACATTCAAACATGCCCTACTAAGCATGTGTAGCTGTAGTTATCACCCTGCCCCCTAGGCAGAATCCTTCAGTCTCACCCCCCCCCCCCCCCCCCCCACTGAGCCATGTGGTTGCGGGACCCATGTGTGTCACAGTATTCAGCTTTGCTCTCTCCTCACAGTTTTTGAAATTGATGTTTTCTAGAGCTGTAACTGTTTTTCTTTTCTTTACCTTACAGTAGTTTTATTTTCCCTTTACCTTTCCACTGTCGTGCAGCCTGGCAGAATCTAATACTATCCCATATTAAATAAATACTGCACCTGCAGGTTAGTATCTGTGTCCTCTCCTTGCTTTGTATATTTTTGAACTTTTGTCAGGTGCTGGAAGGACTGACAGAATACAGTCCATGGGTGATACTTGTAGGTTGTTGAGCCTTGGTACTCACCTGAGTTCTACCCAGGCAGGAATTCCATGTCATCCCACCGATTGATCGGCATCGATGAAGGTTTGGACAGTGACGAGTTCTTGTGGGGAAGGAGAGAGCTCATCCTCCCTACATTCAAAGGAATTAGTCTCCTCGAGCAGGAGCCCTGGAAGACGTAATCGCCCCTCCTACTTGCCTGTGATGGCAATGCAGGCTCCTTATGAGAGAGGGTAAGAAGGGCATCTTTGGTGGCATGCCCAGTAACAGTTGCCCATGCACATCTGTGACCAGTGCATCGATGATCTGACATGCCAATGTCGGGACCGCATCGGGAACAAGGTCTGCCTTTGAGCACCATGGTCACCCTTGATGCCTTTGAGGTGCTGGGATGCCATCGAGGTGCATGGCTGGGGTTTCTGTGTTGTAGGTGTCTGCAGTCTTTTTTTGGCTATTAACATTAAACCACCTCTTCGTGCTGTTCTTGGGATAGATATCACATTCTAATTAAGCTGATCAATCTGATTAACTAATACCTTATCAGACTCCTTAACCCATGTTTCAATGATGTAGTAAATTGATGGACTATATTCTTCAAGCATATCATTGATGATATGAATATTTCTTTTTTTTTTTTTTTTTTTGTGATTTGCCTGAGCATTCACCAATAATACAAACATTATCATATAAGGAATAAGTGGGCAAACAGAATTTGTTATATTAATTATGCATGCTGCCTTCTTTTCTGCCTGAGGAAGTCTCATCGGCATTCCATCTTAGACAGTGGAGCTTCCAGCTTTTCTGGATTTGAATTCCTCTATGCCTCACATGGGAGAGCTTAGACTCTTAGATGGGAGGTGTACATTATTGAGGTAATTATGATTTCAGTAAATTGGATCAACTCTTTGTACTATGGAGTGGCCCAAAGAAGGGAAGTAAGGCATCTTAAGGCTACAGTTGTGTGGTGGCTGAAGGAAGCGATCGAGTCGACTTACATTTCTAAAGGGCGTCCATTGCCCAGGGGTTTAGGGGCGCACTTGACGCATTCTCAGGTGACTTCCTGGGCTGAGTCACAACTGGTGTCGCCACATGAAATTTTGCTGTGTGGCTACTGGGAAGTTGTTGCATACTCTTGCTAGGCGGCATCACTTGGATGTCGGGGCTCCGGCTTCCATGTGCTTTGGTGAGGGTGTTCTACGAGCGGAACTCTCCAGGTCCCACCCCAGTTAAGGGGAGCTTAGATAAATCCCAGGAGTCTGGACTGATCTGGGTACGTACAGGGAAAGGAAAATTGGTTCTTACCTACTAATTTTTGTTCCTGTAGTACCACATATCAGTGCAGAGACCTGCCCATTTACTTTTGGGGGGGAGGTCTTCCATTCGTTGCTTTGTATATAGTGCAGAGTTGTTGGAGGTTTTCAATGCTGATTGTTTATGTTAAATTTGGGAAATGTGTTTTCTATTGTCTTTTTGGGCAATTTCACCTTCTGGCTCATTGGAAGGGAAGGAGTTTGCTTACAAGTTTTGCTTAGAAATTTATGGTTGTTGCTGTCATCTTGGCTTGGGGTACAGGTCAATACTGAAAGACTGCAGGTAAAGCACTGGGTTATGTATAGTGACATTGAAACTTTCTCTGTCTCCATCTGCTAGCAGGGAGGTAAAACCCAGGAGTCTGGACTGATCTGTGGTTCTACAGGAACAAAAATTAGCAGGTAAGAACCAATTTTCTTATGCCATCGAGGTGCGTGCTTGGCTGCCCTCGATGCCATTTGTTGCCGCTCTTGACAATGTCAGGCACCATAGATGAAGCACTGTGATCGCCATTGAGTACCCTGGTCATCCTGCTCTCATTGGAGAATACCTGTTACAGGTAAGCAACTCTGCTTTACCTATAAAAGTGGAAAAAGGGATTGTTTCATATTTTTTTTTCTGCAATGATCCATTTTCATATATTAAGATAAATACTTGACAGCACTGAAAATTATATTGGGGACACTGGTTTCCCCTCATATTTTCTTACATAGGTCTGTTAGTTTGAGAATAAGACATGCAAAATTCCATTAAGTGAATTTTGAACTTTCTATTTTTATTTCTGGTTCAAATGCACAGAAAAATAACATAAATATTGTAAACCCCAAGAAGCTACCTTTTTGTTGCAGTCTGTCTTTGGTATAACTGTTCACGCTTTGTCTTAATTTCACTTCTGTTCAGATAAATATTTGTGATCATTCATAATTGTTACTAATTTTTAAGCTGTTCTTTGCAGTACAGTCATGTAACTGTTCAAATTTAGGATCAGGTTTTCGTCACAAATTGTACTTTATAATCACAATGAAAAATGCAAGCATGGATATTTAAGTTTATAACTAAGTTAGCCCTGAACCATATAGGGCAAGTTTCTATAAGAGCCTTACTGAAAACTGCTACTGAGACAGGCAGACTCCTCCAGGCAAATTGTAAATTTCCCTAGCAGCAATATCCTATTTTAGTAATGTCCCCTTTCTTAGCACACCTTAATTCCCCTTTACCTTTAAAAGAAGTGGTGAAGGAGGCCCACTCTTTGCAGAGACATCCTTTTAAATAAGATGTTCTGATTGCTGTCTGCATGTTTTAGCTGCCAGCTGAGGATGAAGTCTTGCTGCAGAAGCTGAGAGAGGAATCTCGGGCGGTCTTCCTGCAGAGAAAGAGCCGAGAACTGTTAGACAATGAGGAGCTGCAGGTAAGGCAGTATCTGGGCTGTATAAGGAGCTAAGAGTTATGGGAGGGATTATTGAGTAACTGATGTAAAAGTAATCAGCATGAGACTCCTTTTAAGATAACATTCACATTTAGCTACTTTCCCTCATTTTATGATGTGTGTTTTGAGCATAGCCCAAGAGCAAGCAGAGGAAATTTGTTAGGCATCCTTTATTCATTTTTCACTTTCTATGTGCTGATTTCCTCCCTGATGCCATTCAAGACAACTCGAGTGCCCTGTCTTGTAATATTGGACACCTTCAACCTTATTGTCTTGTCAGCAGGTGACAGCTGCCATCCCTCCTTTCACAAAGCTCAAGCACATCACATCCATAACACTCTGATGACCCTGGCAGGCGACTCGAACTGGGACAACCCTTCTTTGGCTTTTCTTATGAGAGCAGGAGAAGTTTTGTGTTCTCATTCTTACTATATATACATTCATAGATTGGAATAAAGTGCTGAAAAACCAAATGGACTGCATAGTGTTCTGTTTTAGATGAAGCCAAACATAATTCCTGATAAAGGAAAACCTATACATGTTGAAAACGTTTAATGTTAGTGAATCACTCTTGATTTATTTTTAATAGGAAGTTTGCACTGGTCATAATTGGCTCTAGGGAGCTAAGGGCATTGACCATAAGTTATTGCCTTGGCAAGAGATGATAATTTTGTAATACAATTTTTTATTATTGTTACTTTCCTAGCTTTGGTAAGTATATATAATAAAGTAAATCACATGCAGGCCGATACAGTGCGCTCCGGCGTTTGGACGTGCGTTTTTGACGTGCTATTACCCCTTACTGAATAAGGGGTAAAGCTAGCGCACATTTCAGAACCATGGAAGGAAAGGTATATATAACTGAATATAGACAAAATTATTGCCCAGTGATGAAATTAATTGATTTGAAGGCTTCAGGGGCATGGGACTATCTCCAACTATTGGGGACAATGGCTGCAACCATAGCCTTAGTGCCCTGGCCAAGAGTGCACATAGAAACATAGAAATGACAGCAGAAAAAGACCAATTGGCCCATCCAGTCTGCCCAGCGAGCTCCCAATTTATTTTCCCATACTTATCTGTTTCACCAACCACCAAGTTCAGGGCCCTTGTTGGTAACTGTTTGATTCAAATTTCCTGCCATCCCCTGTCATTGATGCAGAGAGTAATGTTGGAGTTGCATCGAAAGTGAGCATAAGGCTTAATGGTTAAGGGTAGTAACGCCACATCAAGCAAGTTACCCCGATGCTTGTTTATCCAGACTGCACAGATCAATGCCTTGTTGGATGTTGTCTGAATGCAAATCCTCTTTTCCACATTTATCCCTGCCGTTTAAGCAGAGAGCAATGCTGTATATGCATTCAAAGTGATGTATCAGGCTTAATCGGTTTAGGGTAGTAACCGCCGTAATAAGCAAGTTACCCATATGCTTTTTTGTTTACCCAGGTTGTGAAGTTCAGTCCTTGTTGGTTGTTATCTGAATGCAAATCCTCTTTTTCCACATTTCCCTCTGCCGTTGAAGCAGAGAGCAATGTTGGAGTTGCATTAACCGTGCGAAGGCTTATTGAGTAAGGGTAGTAATCACCAGATAGTAGTCTCCATTCCAGTAAGCCATCCCCATGGCTCTTCTCTTCATTCCCATCCTCTAGCCTTTATGGATCCACAGTGTTTATCCCATGCCCCTTTGAAATCCTTCACAGTTTTAGTCTTCACCACTTCCTCTGGAAGGGTATTCCAGGCATCCACCACCCTCTCCATGAAAAAATACTTCCTGACATTGGTTCTGAGTCTTCCTCCCTGGAGTTTCAAATCGTGATTCCTAGTACTACTGATTTTTTTTCCAACGTAAAAAGTTTGTTGTTGACCATGGATCATTAAAACCTTCCAAGTATCTGAAAGTCTGTATCATATCGCCCCTGCTCCTCCTCTCCTCCAAGGTATACATATTTAGGTTCTTCAATCTCTCCTCATAAGTCATTTTATGAAGACCATCCACCTTTTTGGTCGCCCTTCTCTGGACCGCCTCCATCCTGTCTCTGTCCCTTTGGAGATACGGTCTCCAGAACTGAACACAGTACTCCAGGTGAGGCCTCACAAGGCCCTGTACAAGGGGATCATCACTTCCTTTCTCTTACTAGATATTCCTCTCTAAGCAGCCCAGCATTCTTCTGGCTTTAGCTATTGCCTTGTCACATTGTTTCGCCGACTTTAGATTGTTAGACACTAACATCCTTCTGCTCTGTCTGACTTTCGTTGCAATTACTAGTATTTCCCACTCCCCCACTCCTGTTTGTTGTACTTTCCATCTGTCAGTTCTAATGTATGATGTTGCACACTAATGTCGGTATATAAAAGTTTCAAATAAATAAATAAATATCACCCCAAGGTCTTTCTCTTGCTCCGAGCATATCAGCCCTTCACCCCCCCCCAATCAAATACAGTTCTTTGGATTTCCACACCCCATATGCATGACACATGAGACCTTTACAATGTGCTCTATTATCACGTTGAAGACCCCAGCATCATACTTATGACTACCAGATTCCCCTCCCAATGTCGGTGAGACAGTCTTCTTAGGTGGTCGAAAAAGGCAAACCTGTCGAAAGGAGTATACTTAGATCCACAATCCTGGATAGTAGTTGTTACAGGCACAAGTTCAGTGGGTTGGGAGCACGATATCCTAAACAGAGGCCTCATGGTCAATGAACAGGTGAGAGACCAGAGCAATTTGTTTGTTATTTCATTTCAAGCCAGTTCTGCGAGGAACTGTGGTAAGGCTTCTCTGTGACAATGTAACTGCAACAGCTTATATAAACAAGGAAGGTGGAACTCCAAATCAGAGGGTTTTAGAATAGAGAGATCTTTTCTTTCTATGGGCAGAAGACAACTTACTTCAACTTCCAGCTTTGCACATTGCAGGAAAAGAAAATGTGAAAGCATATCTTCTAAGCAGAAATCTCCTAGATCCAGGAGAATGGGAGTTGAGCAGCAATGCTTTTTAGAAGATAGTACAGAGATGGGGCATGCCTCAGGCTTAATGGCAACACATAAGAATGCCAAGATAAAGCGGATTTTCAGCTGCTGCAAGGAGATCGGCACAGAGGGACTCTAACCTTCATACAGATGAGATATGACCTTTGGGTGCGTTCCATGAAAAGTGATAAAAGAAAAATGCTTAAGTAGTTCTAGTGGCTCTGGATTGGCCAAGAAGGGCCCAGGTATACAGATTTGATCAGACTTAATGTAGATTATCTGCTACAGTTTCCAGGAGGTTTGAGGTTTTCTAATCCAGAGTCCAATTTAATGCAGAATCCTGTTCCATTTTGTCTTACAGCATGCCTCTTGAGAAGAAAAAGTTAATAAAGAAAGGGAAGTTCTGGGAAGTTGCCTTGAAATGTGTGCATAAGTATTTACACGCACAAGTGCGCGCCGGGGTCCCCTAATGCATAACTTTACTTCTGCTAGGGACAGCTTGTAAATATTAAAATTAAAAAAATAGGCAAATCAGCAGATTTTAAGGGTCGGGGGTAAAAGGGAGCCTACATAACAGTGGGGTTAGGAAGTCTGATCTGTTAACTGGGCGAACGGAGAATGAACTGGCAAAAGGGGCTATTGTGTCTGTGCACATTTTAAAAATCTCCCTGACTTACACGGTAGAGCCGGCATTTGCACGCGTCGATTATAAAATTGTGAGGACAGGTATGTGTTTACAGCCGATTTTATACTATGCACACATATATGCGGGTATGTTATAAAAATGGCCGCATGCGTCCTTGTACATCCGCACAGCTATTTAAAAATTACCGTCCCGAGCACATTCTTCCTCGAGCAGAATTGCAGATATTTGCAAAGCAACTACTTGGTCATTACATATGTCCACAAAATACACTGGATGTTTTCACAAATGAAGATGCTGGGTATGAAGCAAACATCTTAAAAGCAGGATTAACATCCTCCCACCTGTGTAATTGGGCTTTGGTACTTCCCTATCATTCTGGACTGGTGTAGTAGAACGACAAGGAAGAAAAAATTAGTTACCTGATCACTTTCTTTCCTTTATTTCCACTTCACCAGTCAAGAAATCCTCCCAAAAAAAAATTGATTAAAGGAAAGTTTAAGAGAAGCTTCTTCTTAATCAATTATTTTATGGTTTATTATTAATATAGTACTGTAGATTTTTAGTATAAGCTTTGTCAGAGGTTTACTGGCTTTATTTTGTTCTGCAGATAATAGTAGTAGTGATGTCTTATATTAAAAAATCTTGTTTTGGACTGGTACAACAGTAATAAAGAAAAAAAAAAGATCAGGTAAGTTTAATTGTTAAATTATTTTAAAACTTTTTTGGGAAAAGTTTCTCTCTGCTTGCAGTGGAAAAGCTCAGTTGCCATATTCAGTCTTGACATTCTGCCAGAAGGCTGACCACATCACCCCCCCCCCTCCCCAATTCAGCAGTTTGACTGGTGCCTGACACAACCTGTGGTGTATTGTATTTGTTTAGTAATTTAAGAGCCATTTGGAGTATCTTTGTGTTAAATAAGAAACTAAATATTATTGCTCAACGTGTACCTCCAGCTCAGTGATTCCTCTTAATGTGTCTTTCTAGAATTTATGGTTTCTCTTGGACAAACATCAGACCCCACCTATGATTGGGGAGGAAGCGATGATTAACTATGAAGATTTCCTGAAGGTTGGTGATAAAGCTGGACCCAAGTGCAAGTAAGAACCACTGTCAAACCACATGATTGCAGCGTACATCTTCTTAGTTTTTTTACATTTCATTTTATATTTACAATTTTTTTTTATATTTGTTTTACAAAGCTAATAAGCAAAACACATTTCACAGATAAAAAGAAAACCTTGATAGAACATTGCAGTGCCTTAAAGAATCACAAATGTTTTGGGAAGCAAAATGCAATTTGGTGATCATGAATGAAAAAAAGGGTTAACCGAAAAGCGGAGTAGAGTAGCAGGGTTTGGTATGTTGGTGATATCGATGCTGGATCGGAGCAGGTTCTTTGTAGGGCAGATTTTGTGGTGTTCTGCCCCTGTTAGACGGACTTACCATGGAAACTCTCCTGAAGACCCTGGTAAAGATTTAGTTGAAATTCCATTACCTCCTTGGGAAGAACAACAAAATAAAGCACTGGAGGCAAAACGAGCTCTCCTGGTATAAGAAAGCAGGAAGAGAGGAATGCTTGAGAAATGCATCTTACTTACAGCTCGATACAGTAAAGTTCAGTTGAAGATTTCTCGTCTGTAACGAGCTCGCTGCGCACAATTCGGACGCGTAAGGCAAACCAGCGATACAGTCTCCAGTTTTGCGCGTCCGTAGCGCTTCTTAAAACAGATGCGTAACCCTTCCCGCACCCGGCATGTAAATGAACGAATTAGCTGTATAATGAAGGAATTAGCTATTCCCCTCCGATACCGTAACGGGCA
Organism: Rhinatrema bivittatum; assembly: GCF_901001135.1. Lineage (NCBI taxonomy): Eukaryota > Metazoa > Chordata > Amphibia > Gymnophiona > Rhinatrematidae > Rhinatrema > Rhinatrema bivittatum. The sequence continues at coordinate 147,535,719 of NC_042618.1, read as the reverse complement.
CTCAGGTTCTCTCATTAGTAACGCACTGTTTTGCCGCGGCCGTAACGTGTTAGTTTACCGCCTCCCCCTAGTAGGAGTTAGGACTGTGAGTCTAGTAACAAATCCATCGACACCGCTTAAGATACTCAAAAACAATAAAACACAATTTAAAAAAAAAGCCATACAGAGATGATCGAGAAAATGTAATGATGTGGGACACATAAAACCTGTCAGAAGAAAAAATAAAAATTTTTAAATACCTGTCGGAGGGCCGCGTGGGTTCAGGCGGCCGGCGGCGGCGGGAGCCGGGTGGTCGCGTGTTAAATCTAGGCCGCGGGCGGGTGGGCGCCTGTTCCAGGCGGCGGCGGGGGGACACGCGTTAGTTCGAGACGGCCGGTGGGCGGCGGGTGGTCGCGTGTTAAATCTAGGCCGGGTCCGCACAGGCGCGCATTCATTCACTGCCGGTGGGGGCTGCCGGTGGGGGCACCTCTCTGCGCGGCCCCCAAGGATACATTCACGGAGCTCACTGAAGGCTCTTGGCTCCGCACCACATGTTGGTCCATCGGACCTGTTCGAGAAGTTCCCTCAGAAGCCTCGGGGAACACTCTGGGTCTTCCTTTCCTCTTTCCCATCAAAAAGGTAAAATTTGTATTAGAAACCGTCAAAGAAATCCAGGGTATAAGGAGCGAGTACGGCCATCTTGTGCTGCAAATATTTTTAAAGGATGAGCTCTTTATCCAATTGAAATATTTTGAGCTATAGGGTTGTTTTAGAAGAAGGCAAAAGAAAATCTGTAGACAAATTAGAAACATTCAAAGTGGATATATCTATTTCAGAAGAGGTAATCAGTGGTGAAGTAATACCCTGTCTGCACCACCTTATAGTGTCCTTTCCTTTGGAAAAGATTTGCTTTTTGCACAGCATTAATTCCTTTTAGATATTTGAAAGTCTGTATCCTAGCTCACCTGTTTGTTCTCTCTTCCAGGATATACATATTAAGGTCCTTCAGTCTCATCTCATATGGCTTTCCTCACAGATCCCACACCATTTTGGTTGCCTTTCTCCAGACTGCTTCCATTCTGTCCTTACCCTTTCTGAGATGAGGTCTCTAGAACTGAGCACAGTACTCTAGACGAGGCCTCACCAAGGATCTGTACAGTGGTATTATCACTTCCTTTTTCCTGTTGGTTATATGTCTGTGCAGCCCAGCATCCCTCTGGCCTTAGCTACTGCCATGTCAGATTGCTTCATCACTGTCGGATCCTCAGACACTATCACCCCGAGATCTCGCTCTCCCAGTTCATGCCCATCAGTCTTTCATGCTGCCCCCCAGCACATATGGCTTCTTTGGATTGCCATGCCCCAGCTGCATGACTCTGCACTTCTTGGCATTGAATCCCAGTTGCCAAACCTTCAACGACTTCTTGAGCTTTCCTAGGTCACTTCTTCTCTCTACTTCTTCAGGCATGTCCACTCTGTTGCAGATTGTAGTGTCATTCGCAAAAAGACACATTTTTACCTTCTGATTCCTCTGCAATATCGCTTATAAAGGTATTAAACAGAACCGCTCTCAGTATAGATCCTTGAGGAATTTCACTTATCGCTCTTCTTTTTTCCCGAATAGGTTCCATTGACTGCTACTCGCTGGCAGTTAATTTGTAATCCATTCTTCTACTCTGGGACCCACTCCCAGGTTTCTCATTTTATTTATGAACCTTGTATGTGGGACCGTATCAAAAGCCTTGCTGAAATACAAGTAAACTACATCAATTGTTCTTTCTTGATTCAATTCTCTAGTCACCTGATCAAAAAAAAATCAATTGGATTCGTTTGGCAAGACCTTCCTCTGGTAAAACCATCTTGTCTTGGATCCTGTAATATTGTGTCCATTTCTAGAAGCCTTAACTTTGTCAGGCTGGAGTCATTTCAGAGAGAGGCTACCAAAACTGCACAGGAAGCAACTCTAAAAGTCAAATGAGATGAAACTGAAGGACCTAGATATGTATACCCTAGTGGAAAGGAAGGTTAGTAAGATAGAGAGATTCAAATACTTCAAAGGTATAAATGATGTACAAGAAGCAAAGCTTTTTCAGAGAAAAAAAAGCGCTAGAACAAGGCATCGCATGTAGACTCAGGAGTAACATCAGAACATATTTCTTCACAGAAAGGCTGGTGAATGCATGTATGACTTCCCAAACTGTAAAGTAATTCAAGAAAGTCTGGGATAAACACAGAGGATGCCTAGTTGAGGAGAAGTGAGAGGAAAGCTAGAGATTAACAGAGGTCTATGACAATGCACCAGGAATGAAATTGGCAGAACCTTCCATTAGATCATAATGGGTTTCTGTGCCAGATGTGAACTACGTGTGGATGTCAGGCTTTGCATTTATGTTCTAGACTGATTCACCCTTCTTGTGTTTTACAGACAGTTCTTCACAGCCAAAGTCTTTGCCAAACTGCTTCACAATGACACGTATGGGAGGATCTCCATCATGCAGTTCTTCAATTATGTGATGAGGAAAGGTGAGTTTGGATCCTGTCACTGGTGTTTGAAAGGCTGTATTTCTGTAATGTAATATTGCATTTCCAGGTCACATTCCTGAGTGTCCTGTAGGAACACCTCTGAGACCGCGCAGGTTTCTGAATGTCCTTTTCTCTTGAATTGTGGAATTCTCATTTTTTTGCACAACTTTAAAACTGCCTTGATTTCCATGTGATCTGTGACTGTTGATCAGGCATGCAGAGGTGTATTTATTTACTGTAATTACTGTATTTTTTAATGTGTTGTAGCCCACTTAGCTCGACTGGTTCATTTATAAGCTGGCTAGAAATGTTTTTAAATAGATAAGACTACCTGTAGTGTCTGTCCAAACATCTTTCTACTGCTGATATTAAAGGACTTCTGGATCTCAGTTTAGATGAGTCCCTTTGCTGATATTTACCATTGACCTTGGAGAAATGTACATAATAAGGTAGATTTTTTTTTTTTTTAAATGCACGGGCATCCATGTGCATGCGGTTCCCGGCACGCACACATGGCTGTACCGATTTTATAACGTGCGCAATGCCACACATCTTATAAAATACGATTCCTGCGCACACGTGCAGCCGATTTTAATATCTGCGCGCAGATGTGCGGGTGGTGTCGTGTTATGCGCGCAACTGGGGGGGGGCAGGGAATTATTTTAAAACTATATATATTCCCAGTTGCTCCCAGTCCACTCCAATTAAGGAGCGGACTGGGAGGGAATTTCCCTGTCCCTCTAACTACCCTTCCTGCCTTTTCCCCTCCCCTCTCCTCTCCTCTCCTCCCTGACCCCTAACCCCCTACCTAGCTAGCCGAAATTTTTTTGTTTTATAACTTACTGCTCCTTCCGAGCAGAAGTAACTTGTATGCGCCGACAAGCTGCCAGCGCATACTTCCCCGGTATGGGGCCTAATGGCAGCTGTCCTGGTTGGTCCCCGGCACTTCTGCGTGAACCAGGAGATACTTGCATGGCTGGACCATTTCTAAAATGCGCTCAGTGTGCGCGCAGCCTGGCCATTCACGTATCTCCCGCATTTGATGCACACAGCCTTTTGAAAATTCAGCCAAATGGGAGCAATAAAGTAGGATAAAAATGAGGAGAATAGGTCCAGTGAAGTTATCATTATAATTGTCTTTTTGTAGAGATCAAAACCACAAGGCCCATCTTCTTTTTTTTTTTTTTTGTCAGTTTTTCATTCCTTTTGCAATACCACAGATTCATTCTAATATCTGGGTTTACTTTTACTTCCTTACAACTAAGAATTCTATGTGCATATCCTATGAATTTGATGCTGATTTAGCCTTCACTTCCCTGGAAGTCCATTTCATATATCCATCACCCTTTCTGTGAAGATGTATTTCCTGATGTTACCCTCTTATTCTAAAATAAGAACAGGGTTTGATTCCTTGGCATGGCTTCTGCTCTCCAGGTAGGCTGGCAGCTAGGGTCCAAAGAATCAGGAGGAAACTGCTAAGCCAAAAAAAATTTCCTTTCTACTGAAAAAAGGCTGCTGCTTGTATGTCTTTTTTTTTTTTTTTTTAATTTGTTTTCTTATGGTAACATCCCCTCTTCTGTAGGGCATGCATAGTTAGGTCCTTAAACCTCAGCTCCTAGGCTTTATGATGCAGACTCTGCACCACTTTGCTGGTCCTTCTGGCCTGTCTGTATACACTGTCTATCTTTTTGATAATAATCCTCTTAGTTTATTTTTTGATTTTTTTTATGTTCAAATATTTTTATTATTATTATAAAGCAACACATATACAAAAGACATGTGATGAAGGACTCTGTACACTACACATCCATAATTTTTGATATTTTAATACCCATCTAAAAATCACTAGAACTAGAATTACAAAAGGGAGTCCAGGAAAGAGTGAGAAATGTTAAGAGATTCCAAAATTAGCCATTTCCCCTTATAATGGCCTAAGAATTAAAGTAGAACTATCTAGATAAGCACTATTTGGAAATGATATAGGATATTGCTTTGTTTTTCTAGTTATTTACTACTGTGAGACAGAGTGCAAACCATAAATAATATCTTTAGTGGAAGATATTTTGTTTGCTTGCTTAGATATGTTGCTGTTGTCTTATATGGTGCACATGATTATAGTCTGTAAGTGACTTTGATTTTAGAATGTGTTGTGTTCTCACATGCAGTGAAGTGGACATGTAACTCCATGCAAGGGGCTACTCACCTCTGGTATATGAGAGATACTCTCTATACAGGTCACAACAGTTGTGCATTAGACTGTCTTGTTCCACCCCCGCCCACCCCCCACCCCATCGCCACCTATCCACCATGCTCCACTGAAACCCCAGTTAAAACTTACAACCCTATGTTTAAATCAAGACACCGTTATTACCTGCTGTAACTGCTGTAAATAAGCTAATAGTTTATATATATGTGTTTAATTGTTTAATAAGTTATCATTATAATCCACCATAACTGCTGTAATTAAGCTTTAATATATATCATTTTATAATCTATTTATCCTTCATTAACCGCTGTAATAATCAACCATGTTCTAACCTCGTTAAACAACCTATCCTGTAAATACTGATACGTTCCTTGTACCTTTCTCAGCTGCTGTCTTTCCTCCTTTACCTCTCTCCCCCTCCCCCCCTCCTTTCGCTCCTGCTCCATTCCCCCACTCCCTGTTTTTTGTAATTTCCTCCTTTCTCAAGTTTATTGTAAACCGGCGTGATGTGCTTGCACGAACACCGGTATATTAAAAGCTGTTAAATAAAAATAAATAAATAAATAATGCACGTCAGGAAGAAACTGACAATCTTTACCTCTCACATGATCTTATATGGTTCAAATGGTTTTTACAGTGTTTAAAATATGAAAATGGAACCCATGGCACTGTACAATAATGCAGACCTACACAGTAAGCAGTAATAATCACATGTGGCAATGAAAACATGATCACAGAGTTGTTAGTTTTGAAAGTGTATTAAATGCTACTCCGAGCAGCCCTGCTTAGAAGATACAAAGCACATCTGATATGTTCAGACAACTTTAATATAACCCAGTTCTTACCGATGTTTGCTGATTTGTAAGAATCTTTCAGACTTGACTGGGTAGAGGGTGGCAGTTGAAAGATACCACCAACTTTATAATGTATAAAAGAAGAGATTGAAGGGGGTTTTTTTTGTGTTTTTTTGCAGAAGAGATAATTCTAGTATACATTGCAAACTGGTTAGGAATGGTCTTTATTCTGCTTTCTAATTGAGGTATCAATATTTCCTATTTTTTTTCAGACATTCCTATTTAATATATATTTCTCATTTATCAATTGCTTTCTAATTTGCAAGTTAGATACAGAATCTACACTGATGATCAATTTTTTATGCCAGTGTCTTCTGACAGAAATTTTATTCAAGATAAAAGATTGCCTCTGTGCTATCTGTGTGGGAAAGATTTTGGACTATCTCTGAATATAAAAAAAAAAAAAAAAGATTCTTTCTATCTAGCTCATATCCCTTCAATGAAGATTCCAGAGTACTTAATCTTTGATACGAAGAGTATAATATCTAAGCCAGTGTACAACTTGATGTAACTGTGTCTTTTCAACCACAAATTTGAAATGTTTCATGAGCTGCTTTTTATAAATTGTACACAATTTGCCACTTAGCCTTTTTTATTTTGTCAGAACATGATTTGGAAACTGTAATGCATGCATTGGTAACTTCTGATTTAGATTATCATATTGCCCTATATGTGGGGTTACCTTACTTCATGCTTAGGGCATTGTAGATTGTGAAAAATTTAGCAGCTTCAAGATCATATTTTGCTAACTTTCTGGAGAGTTAAATTTGTTAATCATAATTCTCTATAAGGCATTACAGAGCCAATCCATGGGTAGCTTTAATTCAGTTCTAAAAATGTATTGTCCTTTGTGCTCTTAAGAGATCTGCATCTCAACATTTATTGGAGAGAACCTTCGATTAGGCAAATCCATTTAGGTGAGGTGAGAGAGATTATTCGGGGTGGCTAGATCAGTACTATGGAATGCTCTGCCATAGGAAGGGAAAGCTGAGTCCTTACTGTTGTGATTTAGGAAGCTTTTAAAAACATTTATTTCAACAGGCTTTCCCTGTACTTTCTAGGATCAGTCCAGACTGCTGGGTTATGCCTCCCTTCCAGGAGATGGAGTCAGAGAAACTGAAAAGCACCCCCTAGATATACTGGTGTGCCACCTGCGATCCCTCAGTATTTCTCTGACTCCAGCAGATTGAGAGGCATAACCTGCGGTCCTGATTCTTCTCAGATTTGTCATTGGTGGCACAGGTTTGCTGTCCCAACTCCTCTGACTAGATCAATTTATTATCCCTTAAGCAGACAGCACCATAGGAGTTTCTGCTTCACTTGAGACTGCTTTTAGAAATATTTTAATTTTCTTTCCTTTATGGTAGTATCAGAGCTAAGGCATATACTGTGGCAGGCATTTTAGGTTGCTAGTTTTTGTCTTCTGCTTTTATTATATTTTTAGTGGCTTTTTTTTTTTAATGTTTTTTATATTTTCTGAATGTTTGTAAACTGCTCAGAGTGGTAGATGGGTGGGTTATAAATATTTTAAATACATTTTTACCAATCAGAACTTGGTTATGATAAAAACTAGCATATTGGCAAAACCCAGTTTAAAGCTCTGATCCCTATGGTATATAAAATGAACAAATCTAAAAACCAGGATACAGAACGATGGGGAATATTTTCAAACTTTTTACTGTATTTCTTCAGCCATTTTAGCTTTTGCTCTAAACTTCATTAGCCAGACCTGAACAGATTAAATACTCTTAACTATATCTGTGAAGCCAAGAAACCCATGCATGTCTTAAGTGAGCTTATAGTGAAATGGTTGAGTGCAATGGGCAGTTTATTATTTGTCTCTCCAGGAGGCCCAAAGTGAATTTACATTAAATGCAATATATATAATACATCAAATATACTAGCATACATCATCAAAAGATGAGTTACTGTTTTTGATATGTTTTTCAGAATCAGACATAGAACCTTCCTCACAGAGCAAACAGTTGAAGTAGAAAAGGGGCTGAACTGTTTCCACATGTGTATAAAAATATTACCAAAATGTCTCTGTTAGCAGTTCTGAAGAGCAAGCTGCCCATTTGCACCAGTGTCTTCTGATGAAAAAACATGTTCTGATACTGTACGTGAGATCATGGACATCTCAGTGGTCACAGGGAAAACCCATCCACATGCTCACACCTGCTGTTTCTTAGTTTCAAAGTCTTGGATTTCCTTAGACTAGCTTATAGAATTTGATTGAACAAAATGCATTATAATAGTTAAAAAAACACTATAAAAGTGAATCCATACCTCTGTCATATGTTAGTTCAAGTTCTGCAGATAATTGTAATGATTGTGCATTGGCTGACTAAGACCTCCTTATATCCTAACAGTACAATGCTTTCAGAATAGCATGTCTCTCTTTTCTGTAGTAAATGTTTGAATGTGTCATTGCCTGTTTTTCTGTTTTACAGTGTGGCTTCACCAGACAAGAATAGGTCTGAGCTTGTATGATGTAGCAGGCCAGGGCTACCTCAGGGAATCGGTATGTAATAAATCCTGGTACACACTTTTCTATGAAGATTTAAAAAAAATACTTGGTAGTCTTTAGCCTGTCAGACTAGATTAGCTGAACTGTTCCCTCACACCAGTAAGTCATGGACTGTTTCACTGTGTGGCTGTAGAAGAGGCTATTTTAATTGACACGAGTTGAACTGAAAAATGTTTTGAAGAATTTGTGGGTGGGAAATTTTATATAATATGGGAACAACTTTCAAACAGCTCACATTGTTGTAAACTTATGTGACTGTTTTTAATGCATGTACTTTAGACATATTTTAAAAAATAAACTAATTACGTTGTTTCTCTTTGAAAATTAACAAATACAGAGTATGTGTGCAGAAAGCATCTATGTAATTTGCACCGGCTGTTTGTGTGAGCAGTAGAATAGGAGCAGAAAGGTGCGGGTTCATGCATGCAAATTGCCTATTAGAAAATTTGCCAGTCTTTGAGCATGAAAAATAGGCATGTAAATCTGGTTCACGCCTAGTTTTATGTGCACAAAACAGGAGGCATTCTGATGGGACGGAGCTGGAGTGGAGTTTGGATTTACATCTTATAATTTTAGATTTTCAAAATCCATTTTCACAGATCATGCCCTCTCAGTAACAATTGGTAACTTTGTGCAAGCGAGTTTGCGCATGTACTGACAGCTAATTTTTAAAGCAACAAATATGCGTCTGCTTTGCAAAATAGTGGAAAGTCTGTATATAAAAGAAAATACTCAGACTTACCGTTCTTTGAAAATTACCCTCCCTGTATATGTGTACACTGATTTTTCTCTGCTGACCTGAACACCTCTTTGTAATGTGGCTAAATGTCTGCAGGCTGTGGAACCCGTGTGCACTTTTAGCTGCGTTTGCGAGGGAGGCAGTTTTCACTTAGGTCATTTATTTAATCCCTTTTCTTACCTGCCTTTCCTGTAAAACACCCAAAACTGGTTAAAAATAAAAACACAAATACAGTAGTACATTAGAATATATACAGACAGCAAACACACAAATACCACAATAAAATACATCACACATGAATCTAAAATTTCATAATATAATCGGTCTCACAACTGAAACAAAAATGTAACTCCTGCCATAGTGTTCCATCTCAGGACCCCAAATACCACTCGCCAATTAAGGGCTTAAACTATGTAACTTTTCTCTCCTGATGTTGATATTCCTTGTCAGGGGGGATATCTCCTAGGCCCTGAATAATCAAGCATTATAGTCTCTTGTATACAGCAATAATCACACTGGAAGCTGATCTTGGTTTCCAACTTAACTCTTACTGAGTAGAGATGGAAAATTGATGAAAATACGTGCTTGCATTACTCCTTGGCTGACTACATTCCATTTACAGTGTGGTTTAAAATAATTTTGTGACTTTTTATATTTCAATTAATTTATACGGTTACTGAGACCAGTTAAGTCTCTTAGTCCTGATCCTTTCAAATCAATGGAGTAGTTTTTCAGACTTCCTCTCTGGATTTGGTTAATAGGATATGTCCCAATTTAGATGTACTAAAGTAAAGTCCCATATTTCATACCCTTTAGTCCAGTTGTTCAGCACAAAGTTCTTACTCCTTCTCCTCCAGGTACCAACAGGGAAGTATCTCCACACTTCTTTCTTCAATATCTTGATGATATAGTTATGGTTAATAACTACATAAGTGCGACAAGTCTTCTCTTTACTCCAGATTATTCTCCTCCCAGGAATGAATGGAAATTCAGTCCTTTGCATGACTTTCAAGGACCCCTGGATCTCTTGGTGTGGGAGACTCCAAACTCCTTCCAATGTTATTCCTGAACATACCCAGATCAGTCCAGAAAAGTGGGTTGTGTATCCCTACCAGCAGGTGGAGTCAGAGAGCAAAAACTTTGGGAACTGCCATATATACACGAGTGCTACCTGCAGTCTGTCAGTATTTCTCTGACTCCAGCGGGTGCTAGAAGTGCACACCTGCAGTCTGACTACTTTTATTTGATTTTTAGTTACTTAGTATTTTTCTTTCAGGGATTTATTTTTACTCTATCTCAGCTGTGCTTCCTGAGGTGTTAGACACATTCGTGGGCTATCCCTCACTGGAAGCCGGGCATCCGAGGGGTTGGACACCCCTGTCTGTGTTTCACCCGCAGGTTCTTGGTAGTGAAAGGCCAGGGGCTTATGGTTACTTCAGTCCAAAGCTGCTATAGCAGCTCCTTTTCCTTCTCCCTTTTTTGCTACTTAATAAGGTTTACAAAAAAAGAAGCTGAGCCGGCGGACATATTTTCTGAGGTAAGATGTTGGGGCAGAGGCTGTGGAGCCTCAAAAAAAAAAAAAAAAAAAAAAAAAGGAGCAGCGTTTTCCCTTTAAGCCCGGGGCTCCGGATGATTTATAGAGGTAGAGAGGGTGAGTTGGGCTTTCAGCCCATGTATTTTTCTAAGCATTTTGCCGCTTTTTCGCCACGTTTTCAGCCCTACTGTGCTGGGGACAGTTTTTGGTTTTCTTTCGCCTCCCGCTTTGACGGAGCGTGTATTTTTTGCCGGCAGCTGTTTTTTCTCCCCTCAGGCAATGGCTGCGTGGCCGATTTAATGGGCCCTCGAACAAAATCCCTGGCCTGCCGTGCTTGTGGTGTGCACGGTCAGGCACTGGACTCAGCTGCTCTTTGCGTCGCTTGTTCCTCCGGCATGGAGGGCTCGTCGGGGCTGACTGAACCCCCCCCCCTGTGGGGGGGGAGGGCATTGCTTCGTGGATCGCTTGAATCCACTCCCGTTATGGCCCCTGTGGGGGATAATGTTGCCAACTGGGCCATCCCATGCGATTCTCCTGAGGAAACGGGAACGGGAGGAGTTTTCCCCGGAATTCATTTTACTTTTGCACCAAGCCTTCCTGGCTAGGAGGCAGGCGGTGCCAAAGAGGATTGGTCCTATGGGAACTCTCTCGGGGCCCCTGCCGAAGAAGGCTCGCAGCTCGGAGCCAAGGCAGCGTCCGGGGGATCCCTCTTACCAGTCAGGAGATTCTCCCAGAGGACCGCAGAACCCGGGATCAGGTGTAGATGCTGCGGCAGACTCTGGGACGGTTCCGGGAGTAGACCGGGATCTGACTCCGGATCTGGGGGACATGGATCAGGATGATCTTGATGGGGACGACCTCCCTTCAGCGGAGAGGGATGATCCCAGCGTGGTCTGCCTTTTCAAGCGGGAAGAGCACTGTTCTCTCATTCCACAGGTCTTGGACGTCCTGGGACTTAAAGTTTCTCAGGAGGAGTCCGACAGCGAGGGAGTTAATCCTGTCCTCGATGGTATCCGAGGTCAGACAACTTCTTTTCTGCTACCTAAAAAGGTCCACAAGCTAGTCTCCAGGGAATGGGAGACGCCGGATGTGAGACTGAAGGTGGGCAGGGCTATAGCAAAGCTTTGCCCCATGTCCTCAGATGTTTTGGATCTTCTGAAGATTGCAAAAGTAGATGCGGCAGTTTCTGTGGTCACTAAAAAGACCACTGTCCCAGTAGCTGGGGCCGCAGCACTAAAAGACATGCAAGACCGCAAGCTTGAGATCCAGTTTTTGAGGTAGCAGCCTTAAGTCTTCGGGCGGCAGTTTGCACTAGCCTCATGCAGAGGGCGTGTCTGTGTTGGGTTCAGAATTCCACCTCTTCTGCTTCTGGCGGCGATGGAGTGCTTCAGGCTGCTCGGTTAGAAGCGGGCATTGCGTATGTGGCGGATGCGCTGTATGACCTCGTGCGGACGTCAGCTCGGAGTATGGTATTAGTGGTGGCGGCGCCTTCTTTGGCTGCATAATTGAGCAGTGGATTTGTCCTCAAAGTCTCAGCTTTGTAACCTTCCCTTTAAAGGCAAGCTCCTGTTTGGAGATGACCTTGATAAGCTGGTGAAGCTGATTGGAGAGTCCAAGGGCAATAGGCTGCCGGAAGATAGGAGGTCTTCCAAGAAGGTTTTTCCACCTCGGCCTTGTTTTCGGGATTCTCACCAGTATAGAACCCCCAGGTATTTCGCACCTTCTACTTCCAAACAGACACCGGGATGCCAGCAGTCCTTTCGCGGTGGCCATCGCTCCAGCAGAGACTCTGGGAACCTCAGTGCCGGGAACAGTAAATCCTCCCAATGAAGTCACGAGCCCCCATTCCGTCGTCGAAGCTGTCTGAGGCAGATTATCCAGCTTTTACACGGAATGGGCAAGAATCACTTCGGATCATTGGGTCCTGGCAGTGATCAGAGATGGCTATGCTCTAGAGTTCTCCCGACCAGTTTAGGAGGTATTTGTGGAGTCCCACATAGCATCCCACAGCAAGCAAGATGGGGTGTGGGCCACCCTGCAGCACCTTCTCAAGCTCAAGGCTATTGTCCCCGTTCCAGAGGCTCAACAGGGTCGGGGCCGGTACTCTGTTTACTTTGTGGTTCCCAAAAAGGAGGGCACCTTTTGGCCCATCCTTGATCTGCAGAAGGTAAACTGTTGTCTTTGGATCCCTTGTTTTCGAATGGAGACCCTGAGGACGGTAATGGCTGCGGTCCGAAAAGGAGAATTTCTGGCATCCCTGGACCTCACGGAGGTGTACCTACACATACCAATCCAGTTGAGCCATCAGAGGTTTCTGCGCTTCAACGTCTTGGGACAGCACTACCAGTTTCGGGCCCTTCCATTTGGCCTAACCACAGCTCCTCGAACTTTCACCAAGGTGATGGTGGTGGTAGCTGCCTTTCTTTGCAAGGAAGGGATTTTAGTCCATCCTTACCTTGACAATTGGTTGATTTGTGCGAAGTCTCGGGAGGACTGTGTGAGGTCTGTTTGAATGGTGATGCTCACCTTGCAGGCGCTTGGGTGGATCGTCAATGTTCAGAAGAGTCATTTGGAACTCATCCAAGATATGGTTTACTTGGGAGCTCAGTTCAATACCTTACTCAGGTGTTTCTGGTGACTGACCGGGTAACAAAGTTGCAAAGCCAGGTCCAAGCCCTTCTTTGGAGGAAAAATCCCACCATCTGGCATCACCTACAGGTTCTGGGATCAATGGCTTCCACCTTGGATTTAGTGCCATGGGTGTTCGCTCACTTACGACCATTACAACGTACACTTTTGTCATGATGGAGTCCGGTGTCGGAACAGTTCCACGTGCCAATGCCTTTTCTTCCAGAATCCAGAGCCAGTCTGTCGTGGTGGCTATCACGTGACAATCTGGAGTGGGGGGTGGATTTGGACCCTCCGGATTGGCTAATAACATCCACCAATGCCAGCCTTACCGGTTGGGGCGCAGTGTATGCAGACAAATCAGCCCAAGGGCTATGGTCGCCGACGGAGGGATCTTGGTCCATCAATCGTCTCGAGATGAGAGCTGTTCGACTTGCCCTACAAACATTCCATCCTGGGTTCAGGGCAAGATGGTTCAAGTGTTCTCCGACAATGCGACGATGGTGGCTTACATCAACCGTCAAGGTGGAACAAAAAGTCCTGCGGTGGCTCTCGAGGCACGACTTCTGTTTGCCTGGGCGGAGCATCATTCAAGGGAATTGCTGCTTCTCAAGTCACCGGAGTGGAGAACATTCAGGCGGACTTCCTCAGCAGACAGCAACTCGATCCAGGAGAGTGGAACCTAATTTGCGCCAGATGGGGTGTGCTACAACTAGATCTGATGGCAACTCAGGCAAATGCGAAGACAGACAGATTCTTCAACCGCTGGCGGGAGCGGGGCTCGGTGGGTCTCGACACTGTTGTGTCCATGGACCATGGGGATTCTGCTTTATGCCTTCCTGCCGTGGCCCCTCATCAGGCGGCTTTTCCGTCGCATAGAACTCCATCTGGGCAGATTGGTACTGGTAGCACCGGAGTGGCCTCGACGCCCATGGTTCGCGGATCTGGTTCTCATGGCTCTAGAAGGTCCATTGCAGCTCGCTCATCTGCCGCATCTTCTTCGGCAGGGACCCATATTTTCAGATTGGGAGGATCACTTCTCTCTCACGGCTTGGCTTTTGAGAGGCGACATTTACGCTTGAAGGATTATTCTGATCAGGTCATTTCCACCCTTCTTCAGGCTCGGTGCCCGGCCACTTCTATGGCCTATATTAGAGTCTGGAAGCTCTTTGAGTCATGGTGTCTCGACCGGGCCTGCGATCCATTATCTGTGAATGTCTCTCGGGTGCTGGACTTTCTGCAACAGGGGCTCACTAAAGGATTAGCGATCGATTCCCTTAGGGTACAGGTAGCGGATTTGGGTGCCTTGCACAGCAGAATTAATGGTCATTCGCTTGCAGTTCACCCGGATATCTCCCGATTTCTCAAAGGAGTTAAACATTTGCGACCTCCAGTCCGTTCTGTTTGTCCGGATTGGAGTTTGAACCTGGTCCTTCATGTGCTGTGTGGACCCCCTTTTGAGCCTATCTGCAGAACTTCTCTGAAGGATCTGACCCTAAAAACAGTGTTTTTTGTGGCCATTTGTTCGGCTCGTTGAATTACAGGCGTTGTCGTGTTGGGATCCCTTTCTTCGAATTTATGATGATAGGGTGTCGCTTCACACGGTCCCGTCCTTTGTCCCGAAGGTCGTTTCGGCTTTTCATGTCAACCAGACGGTCGAACTTCCAGGTTTTCCACAGTGGTCTCGGGAGTCCTCTCAGGGTAGAGACCTTCATCTTTTGGACATGCGCCGCATTCTATTGCGTTACCTGGAGGTTACTAATGCCTTCCGATGTTCCAATCACTTATTCATCCTATTCAGGGCCCCTAAGCAAGGTGACAAAGCGTCTAAGCCAACCATATTGCGTTGGATTAAGGAAGCCATTGCTTCTGCATACGTTGCGCGAGGTAGTCAAGTTCCTCTGGGTCTCAGAGCTCATTCCACCAGAGCCCAAGCTACATCCTGGGCAGAGTGTCAATTACTGTCGCCTCAGGAAATCTGTAGGGTGGCTGTGTGGTCCTCTTTACACACTTTCACTAAGCATTACCGACTGGACATTAAGGCTTCTGTCAAATCGTCCTTTGGTGAGAGTGTTCTGCGTGTGGGTCTCTTGGGTTCCCACCCAGTGTGGCTTGGGTACATCCCATTTTTCTGGACTGATCTGGTTATGTTAAGGAAATGAAAATTGATTCTTACCTACTAATTTTCGTTCCTGTAATACCACAGATCAGTCCAGAGGCCCAACCCTTACTTCTGATACTGAAAGACTGTCTTAGCTAGGCTTGGCTGTATTCAAGGAGCTTCCCCTTTTTTTTGCAGATAGGTTTGTTGGAGCAGTTTTTTTATAGCAGTTACTTCGTTTAATGTTTTTGTTACTTGCAACGAAGCGGGGTACAGTGGTTTTTGTTCAACCCTTCGCTGCTTACCATTGTTTTATGTGGGCTTGGGTACAGGCCAATACTGACGGACTGCAGGTGGCACTCGTGTATATATGGCAGTGCCCAAAGTTTTTGCTCTGATGCCACCCACTGGTAGGGATATACAACCCACTTTTCTGGACTGATCTGTGGTATTACAGGAACGAAAATTAGCAGGTAAGAACCAGTTTTCATTTCCTGAGTCCCTGGTACCTAGGCACTCAGGTGGGTGACAAAAATACAATTCTTAAAAATAGGAAAATTCAAAAGGGAAGAAGGAAGGATAGAAAAACAACCCAACTCAAAAGGGCAAAAATGATTTCTCTGAAAAGATCTTTCCATTCATAGGCCTCATTCCTTGAAGCTCAAAGGTTCTTTCCCCAGAAACACAACAAAAACAGGAGCAGGCATAGAGACATCCTGCCTCCTGAAAGGCCTAACTCAAAATCCACATCAGGAAATATTTCTTCATGGAGAGGGTGGTAGATGCCGGGAATGCCCTTCTGGAAGAGATGGTGAAGATGAAAACAGTAAACAAATTCAAAAACATTGAATAAACACTGCAGATCCCTAAAGGCTAGAGGCTGGAAATGAAGAAAAGGGTACATGGGAGTAACCTGCATGGAGTGGCAGCTACTGCCCCTAGCAGAAGGCATGGGGATTACTAAGCTTAACCAGTTAGCCTTGATGCTTTTGAAGCAACTGCAGCATTGCTCTCCACTTTGACAATGAGGACAAAAAGAGGAATTGGATTCAGACAACAGCCAACACTGGGCCCCGACTTTTATGGACCAGTATACTGCTATGCAGATGGGGAAAAATCACAGGACTGCTTCTATGGCCAAATCTAAAAGCAAAGCACATTCAAGCAGCATTGTCTGAATTATCATGAAAGCTGCTCACCTCGTAAAAATTTTGCTAGCAGTAATTTTGTTATTTGTTTGATAGTTGATTTTGATTGTAAATATTACTGCCCTTAATATAAGGTTTGGATGTATCCTGCATGGAGTGGCAGTTACTACCCTAAATAGAAACATGGGCATAACCTGCATAGAGCAGTAGTTAATACTATAAGAAATTTGCTGGGCAGACTGGATGGACCATTTGGTCTTTTTCTGTCGTTACTATGTAAAACAAATGGGAACACTAGGTTTTATAGTCTGGGGACGCCACCATTTAAGTCTTCCACCTGGGGGAGCTAAACCCAACCCAAATACTACTACTCTCTCTTTTAATAAAGATCCTGTAGGTTTTCTACAAAATTATAAAAGCTATAAATGAATAGCAGTGGATCAACTATCATCCAACTGTGAACAGATAGCCCTAAAAAATACCTCTGTCAAATACCATCCAAACCACAATTAAATCTGGTCAGCATGAAAAAGGTGGTCCAAAAGGCAGCTATTCAGTACTAGCTTATTCCACACAGAACGTACTGCATATGAAAGGCATTGTTGCTGAATCTTTGAAAACCTTAATTTTTATTGATTGACCAAATCAATGAGTTTGTCACAGATAAGTTGAATATTAATTTGCTAGCCATAATATAGATTAATTTCTTACTGACATTTTTCTTCTGTATTTCTGTTTCTCCATAGTTTGAAATCTTTATATATTTGTCCTAGCTCAACCATGTCTTTTGAATCCTTGCTAGTATGTATTTACCATACTTGTTAATTTTAAAAAGGGCTGACTACAATGGAAAAGCAAGTGACTAATTTGAAAGAGGAATTGTTCAGGTTTCAAAGCTTCTCCCTTAACTTGCAACATCCATAATATCTCCCCCAGCTCCCAAAGAGGATACAGAAATCCAAGAATTAAATGGTTTACAGTGGGCTCTGGCAGAGCAAGATGTGACTGCATAACACCCAGTTTCCCCAAATGAATACCCATCCCCACCCCGACAGAAAAGTCAGAAATCCAGGAATAAATTGATTACAGTGAGCTCTGGCTGAATAAGGCCTGTGATGAAGAGATGCCCACTCTCCCTTCTGTTACCGTTACACAATACCTTTTCTGCATCGGATAAGCTCCAGTAATAGAAAATTAAGTGATGTCTGAAAGGTATGTAGTGACTCAGTGTACCCAGAAATCATTAAAATATTATTAAATTTCATAAAAGGAAGTTTCTTCTCCTGGGAAACTCTGTCATCAGAAGAACCAATTTGGGAAATCATTTTGATGGGGACACGTGTTAAATGCCTTCCAGGATCCTCAGCCAGTAGAAGTACTAACCAGATAGTCAATGCAATTACAGAAAAAGGTAGACTCTGATATCAATGTTATCATTCATCTGGGAACAATGCCTTGCTAGAAATGATATCCTTGAAGCACAAAAAGAATTCCCAAAATCTTGGGAAGATTAGACCATGGCAAAGACCACTGCCTTTTTGGAAGAATTATTTGTTCATGGAAAGGCTGTGCCATATAGATAACTTCAATTTCTGGTTCAAAAAATAGTGTAAAGAAAGTGGTTTGGGATACATTGGAGGCTGGGAACTTGTATGGAGCAATAGAAGGTTATATGGTAAGGATGGTCTATATTTATCTTTGGCAGAAAAGAGGATGCTAAGTGAGAAATTCAGATTATACATTATCAGGCATGACATCCCCATGCAATACAGGAAATGGGAGGAGAGAGAATAAAATCAATCAGCCCAAAAAAGCAGAAAAAGTGATTAGGAAGATCAGAAAACCAAGGGAGAAAAGTTGGAAAGCTATGAACAAAAATGCCTGGGCAATAAAACCCCAGACCTGCAGGCCCTAATGGTGGTGGTGGACTTGGACATCATTGCTGTTATAGAGACATGGTTCACAGAGTTTCATGATTGGGATATGGCCACCCTGGGCTGTAACTTATTAAGAGAGGACAGGAAAGGGAGAGGAATAGATCTTTATATCAAAAACAATATCCAAGCAACTGAAATGTAAGGGACATGAAGTAGGGAAGGAGCATTGTGGGCTGTCCTTTAAAAAAAAATGGTGCTTCCATTTACATCAGTGTGGACTGCAGGCCTCCAATTCAAACAGAAGAGCTGGACAGAGATCTGATCGAAGACATCCAAAATGTGGGAAAGAAAGGGGAAGTGTTGCTCATTGGAGATTTTAATCTTCCAGATGTAGTTTGGAATATCCCTTCTGTGGAATCTACAAGATGTAGAGAGATAGTGGATGGCCCCTCAAGAGGCTTTGCTCAAACAAATGGCAATGGAACCCATGAGGAAGGATGTGATACTTGACCTAGTGCTCACAAATGGGGATGTCTCTAATGTCCATGTAGGTGCCCACCTGAGCATCAGTGATCATCAGACAGTATGATTTTTGACATCTCAAACAGGATACAGAGAAGTCACACGAAGATCCAAATTTTGAATTTCACAAATATGACTGTCCAAATGGGGATGTTCCTGCAGGATGAACTAGAAGACTGGTAGAAAATAGGTGAGGTGGAATGACAGTGGGTGAAATTAAAAGGAGCAATTACAAAGGCAACACATTTTATAAGTTAGAAAAGTAAACAAAAGTAAGAGTGCATAGAAACCGATCTGGTTCTCAAAGGAGGTGGCTGAAAATATATAAAGGCAAAAAGAAAAGCGTTCAAGAAATATAAAGGATCCAAAAAAGGAACACACGGAAGAATACCTGGTGAAACTGAGGGAAATGGAAGAAATCAGAAAAGCAAAAGGTCAAGCAGAAGAAAGGATTGCCAAAGAGGTAAAGCAAGGTGACACAATATTTTTTCAGATATATCAGAGAAAGAAGGGAGGCCCACAGTAGTATAGTGAAATTGAAAGGTGTCTAGGAGCAATGTGTGGAGAGAGACGAAGAAATGGCAGAAATATTAAATAAATACTTCAGTTTGGTGTTCACTAAAGAAGATCCTGGAGAAAGGACCATTGCTGATTAAGAAGACCGTAGATGGTGGCGGAGTAGATGAAACCCCATTTACAGAAAATGTATGGGAAGAGCTGAGAAAATTGAAAGTGGACAAGGCCATGGGGCTGGATGAGATACATCTCAGGATGCTGAGGGAGCTCAGAGATGTGCTGGCAGTCTGCTGAAAGATTTGTTCAATAGATCCCTTGAAACAGGAGTGGTGTGTGACTGACTGGAGAAGAGTTGTGGTGGTCCTGCTTTACAAGAGTGGGAGCAGAGAGGAGGATGGAAACTACAGGCCGGTTAGCCTTATCTCTGTGATGGGGAAATTAATGGAAATGCTGCTGAATGAAAGGATAGTGAACCATCTATAGTCCAGTGGGTTGCTGGATGTGAGGCAGCATGGATTCACCAGGGGAAGGTCCTGTCAGACAAATCTGATTTTTATTTTTTTTTTTTTTGGGTGACTGGAGAATTGAATAAAGGAAGAGCTCTGTGTGATTTACTTGGATTTCAGCAAAGCTTTTGATACTGTCCTGCATAAGGAGGCTTGTGAATAAAATGAGAAGCTTGGGACTTGGTGCCAAGGTGGTGCGTGGACTACAAACTGGTTGACTGACTGGAGACAGCATGTAATGGTAAATGGAACCTGCTCTGAAGAGAAAAAGGTGTTAAGTGGAATGCCACAGGGATCGGTCTTGGGACCGGTTCTGTTCAATGACTTTGTTCGCTACATTGCAGAAGTAGTAGAAGGTAGAGTTTGTCTTTGTGGATGATGCTACGATTTGCAACAGAGTGGGACACACCTGAAGGAGTAGAGTATGAAAAGTGATTTTAGAAAGCTTGAAGAATGGTTGAAGATTTGGCAACTGGAATTCAATGCCAAGAAGTGCAGAATCCTGCATCTGGAATGCAATAATTCAAAAGAGCTGTATGTGAAAGACTAATATGCATGGACTTGGAGAGGGACCTTGGGGTGCTGATGTCTGGTAATCTGAAGGCAGCAAAGCAATGTGACAAGGAGATAGCTAAAGCCAGAAAGATGCTGGGACTGCAGAGAGTGGAAAAACTAGTAAGAAAAAGGTGGTGGTGATGCCTTTGTACAGGTCCTTGGTGAGGCCTCACCTGGAGTACTTGTGTTGAGATCTGGAGTCTGTTATCCTGAGATGGTCCAGAGAAGGGTGACAAAAATAGTGAGGGGTCTATATTGGAAGACTTATGAGGAGAGGCTGAAGGATTTGAATATGTATACCCTGGAAGACAGGAGGAGCGAGGGAAATCTGATACAGACCTTCAGATACCTGAAATGTTTTGATGATGCACGTTCTTCAAACATTTTTCATTGGAAAGCAAACACTAGAACTAGAGGTCCCGATATGAAACTCCAGGGGGGACGACTCAGAACCAATATCAGGAAATATTTCTTCATGGAGAGGGTGGTGAATGCCTGGAATGCCCTTCCGGAAGAGGCGAGGAAGACTAAAACAGTGAACAAATTCAAAAAGACATGAGATAAACACTGTAGATCCCTAAGAACATAAAAAAATGCCATACTGGGTCAGACCCAAGGGTCCATCAAGCCCAGCATCCTGTTTCCAACAGTGGCCAATCCAGGCCATAAGAACCTGGCAAGTACCCAAAAGCTAAGTCTATTCCATCTTACTATTGCTAATGGCAGTGGCTATTCTCTAAGTGAACTTAATAGCAGGTAATGGACTACAGTTGGAAATTAAGAAAAGGGTGCATGGGGTGGAGGGGAAAACCAGCATGGAGCGGCAGCTACTACTGCTAACAGAAGGCATGGGGATTAAAATCACCGAACATTTAGATAGACATGATTTAATGGGACACAGCCAGCATGGATTTACCCAAGGGAAGTCTTGCCTCACAAGTCGGCTACATGTTTTTGAAGGAGTTAATAAACATGTGGATAAAGGTGAACTGGTAGATGTAGTGTATTTGGATTTTCAGAAGGTGTTTGACAAAGTTCCTCATGAGAGGTTTTTAAATAAACTAAAAAGTCATGGGATAGGTGGTGATGTCCTTTCACGGATTGCAAGTTGGTTAAAAGACAGGAAACAGAGTAGGATTAAATCTGTTTTCACAGTGGAAAAAGGTAAACAGTGGATTGCCTCAGGTATCTGTCCTTGGGACTGGTGCTTTTTAATATAATTATAAATGATCTGCAAAGAGGTATGATGAGTGACGTGATCAAATTTGCAGATGACAAAATTTTTTCAGAGTAGTTGAATCACAAAAAGACTGTCATAAATTGCAGGAGGACCTTGCGAAACTGGAAGATTGTTGTCCATATGGCAGATGAAATTGAATGTGGACAAGTGCAAGGTTGCAAGGTGATGCATATAGAGAAAAATAGCTCATGCTGTAGCTAAAGTATGTTAGGTTCCATTTTAGGAAAAAGGTCTGGGCAACATGGTTGATATTAAATTGAAATTTTTGGCTCAGTGTGCTTTGGCAGTCAAAAAAAAAAAAAAAAAAAGCAGTGTTAGGAATTATTAGGAAGAGAATGGCAACCAAAACAGAGGATGTTATAATGCCTCTGTGTCACTCAATTATTAGACCGCACCTTGAATACTGTGTGCAATTCTGGTTGCCACATCTCAAAAAGATATAGTTGCACTGGAGAAAGTACTGAGAAGGGCAACCAAAATGATATAGGGCATGGAACGACTCCCCTATGAGGAAAGGCTAAAGAGGTTAGTGTAGAAGAAACAGCTGAGGAGAGATATGATATATAGGTCTACAAAATCATGAAAGGACTTGAACGCGTAAATGTGAAATGGTTATTTAACCTTTCGGTTAATACAAGGGCTAGGTGGGCACTCCATGAAGTTAGCAAGTAGCATATTTAAAACAAATCAGAGAAAATTATTTTTCACTCAATGCATAATTAAGTTCTGGAATTCATTGCCAGAGGATGCAGTTAAGGCACCTAGTGTAGCTGGTTTTAAAAAAAAGGGTTAGATAAGTTCCTAGAGAAGGCCATAAATTGCTATTAATTAATAGAGAATAGCCACTGATTATTGCCAGCATTAGTAGCATGGGATTTATTTAATCTTTGGGTAGTTGTAACTTGGTTTGATCACTGTTGGAGACAGGATACTGGGCTTGATGGACCTTTTGGTCTGACCCAGTAAGGTATTTCTTATGTTCATAAGAAGACTTAACCAATTAGCTTACATGATTTTGATGCAACTGCAGCATTGATCTCTGCTTCGTAAAAAAGGGGGAATTGGATATTAATGACAGCCAATGCTTGGCCCTGACTCTTACTGTCCAGGGTACTGACACACAGATGTTAGGGGAAAAAGCACAGGACTGCTTCTGCTGCCAAGTCCAAAAGTAAAGCACGTTCAAGCAGCAACATTGTAAGAATTATCAAGAAGGCTGTTCTCCCTGTAAAAATGTTGCTAGCAGAAATTCTGTATAAGAGTTTGATCATTGCTTGGTTTTGATTGTTAATATTACTACCCTTAACATATGGCTTGGGGGTAACCTGCACAGAGCAGCAGTTACTCCCATAAGAAACTTGCTGGGCAGACTGGATGGACTATTTGGTCTTTTTCTGCTGCTGTTATTATGTTATGTTAGTATACATGCACAACAATCCTTCCCCATGTGAATGTAGTGTGTGACCTGATACATGTCACTAGTCTTTCTCAAATATTTAATGCCAGTCCCTTGAAAATTTAAAAAATTAGGGTTAAGGCTTTAAACTATATTTGCTTGGGTAAATACATTTTGAAAATTGCCTGCCTCATGTTTTACAGAAGTTTTTATGGAGAACAAATGACATTTAACATCCCAGTCCTGGCTTGCAGCAAGAGTCAGTTTAATGGCACACTGTTATTGGGCCTAGACCTACAAGTGATAAGACATCACCTCATGCTGGCTGTACACAGCAAAGCTAATCATCTGTGCTAATGTGCTTTAAAGCAGCAGGGACATAATCTGCACCAGCTGTACTACCAGAATGGAACAACTATCACAGCATACCAGTAAACAAAGCCTGTGTGTTATTTCTCCCATTGATGCAATTCCCCAGGTTGAGTATACTGGCCACAGTTGTTGGACTGAACCTAGCAACAGTGTGCCTTTTAGCTGGAGGGTAGTGTCCAAGAATCCCTCCCAGCCTCGGCAGGTCCACAATTCATGACTCAGGTCTAGGAAGCAAACCAGAGTCCCCTGTACAGTTGCCACTGGTTTTTCAAGTCTATCCCAGTACATTTTTTTTCGAAGGATTGTGCTTTTTTGGTGCAAGTTTATAAAGCTGGTTTTGAAATAATTTTGGGGTAGTTAGTAGCAAAATATACAAGGAAAAATCATAACAGCATAAAAAGTTAGGAGCACAAAAGGTCAGATCATACACTGGAAATTTATGCCTTCTAATTTTACTAAACATTTTGTTTTTCTGTGTTGTCTTCTCAGGATTTAGAGAATTATATTTTGGAACTTATCCCTACGTTGCCACAACTGGATGGTTTGGAAAAATCCTTTTACTCCTTCTATGTCTGTACTGCTGTCAGAAAGTTCTTCTTCTTTCTTGATCCTCTCAGGACAGGTACAGTTTTGTGGTTATTTGTCAGTGTTAGGCCTACTGCTTTTCTAACATCCTTAGATTGAGTTTAAAATCTCTCTGAAGACTTTGTCTGAGAATGATAGTTTGTGGAAGATACTATGTTGTACTGCTGTTTTGGAAAGGAACTTGTATGGAATATATGATGCAACCAGGGTACTCTGTAATTACCAGCATATTTTAGCTGATTTTGTTTGCCTTTAACTCTCACCATAATGCTTTCAGATCATGGCAGCTCTGATTTTACTACTGAAACTGACAACACAGACTTGCAACAAAAACATTTAAACTAGGCCTTTGTGAGCATAGCTCATCCGGTGATATGAGACACTGTGGTTTTTATTATGCAACATAAGCAGCCTTGGAAATACATGTACACAGGCTAAGGAGTCCTGCATAATGTTAATATCTTGATGCCAAACCATTCCATCCATCCTTTGTTCCTAGGTGGAGATATCACTTCTACCACTATCCAGCTAACAAAAAGCAGAATTGAGGCTTCAGTCCCAATATAAATCGACTGGAGACAAATGGCCCTAGGAGTGTGGCACTATAAAGCCACA
This sequence comes from Rhinatrema bivittatum, assembly GCF_901001135.1. Classification (NCBI taxonomy): domain Eukaryota; kingdom Metazoa; phylum Chordata; class Amphibia; order Gymnophiona; family Rhinatrematidae; genus Rhinatrema; species Rhinatrema bivittatum. The sequence continues at coordinate 147,511,293 of NC_042618.1, read as the reverse complement.
TACAAATGGCCTAAAGTTCAGTCCAAACAGTCGTGGGGGTTTTTTTTTGTTTGTTTTTGTTTTTTTAACTTTCATTGTTTTATATTTGCTTGCAAAACAAAACATTTTGTAGAGATGCTAGCCCGGTGGCTCAGTTAGCACTGCCATGTGGAAAGCCCCTGGTTCAATCCCTGAGTCAGGTCTTCTGCTCCCCTAATTGACTGGGAATGATACAGAGGCACATTTACAGCCTCAGTGGGGTGTGGGAGAGAGGGAATCATAGTCATGGCTTAAGTGTGACACAGAAATGGTAACTTTAGAATGAGCGTGAATGCACATGTATGTGCACGCAAGCGTACTTACACTGGAATTTTAAATTGTCTGCGCAGTTGCATGCATACTTATTAAAATACTCCAGGCATGCATATGTGTGCTCCTAATTTTAAGCAGTTACATGAGCAAACATAAATCGCGTATCTTCCTTCAGGATTAGTTGGCTTTAATGCGCGCAGGTAAGTAGATTTTAAAACATGCGCACAAGAAGCCAGTTTGCCCAACTTACCTCTGTCAGCCAGACCCCTCGGGTTCTTCAGCCTGCACTCCCCCCACCCCCATTTACCCAGAATCATCACCCAGTGGTTTTTGGCCTAAAACAAGTTTTTTCTTTAGACTTGCACCTCATCAAAAGCAGAAATAAATATGCGTGGTTAACAGCCAGATGGATTTGTGTGCTTAAAAGTTGGCCCTGCCCTGGAACGCCGCTGACATGCCCTTACTCTACCCCTTTTTCCAGTACATTTGGTGGTTCGCATAAGTGCATATACGCACATAATTGGGCTATTTTTAAATGAGTTGCTCGCACTCAGCCCAGATACTCGCTTACATGGGCATTTTAACATGAGCAACTCTTAAAATTCACCCCTTTATGGCCAGATTCAAGGCCCATGATTGCAAGGTTCCAGAGGGAGCCCTGGTGAATAGTCACTGGCCCAGGACCCTCGTTGCAAAGATCAGACTAGGTATGATGGAATTAGGGGATGGGGGATATAAAATAGGGGGGAAAATCCCCAGGTAGATGTGAATGAACCTTCATATTGCTACATTCCAGCACTGGTTCTGATTGAGCTAGAAGTATAAAGGAGCAGGAGGAAACTACCAGGTCAAAAATGAAAAGAAATATATGTACACTTGCCATAGAAAAAACAAACCAACAATAATGAGCAATGGATGAAGTAACAAAGACATAATGGAGGCAATTTTCAGACTGTTCTGGGACAAAGTATGTGAGTTAAAAATAATTGCAGATTTTGTACCAATTTTCAAAGAGAAAATACATGCATACTTTCCCTTTGAAATTTGTTGCAGATATAATGTATTTATTGATTTTTGCACCTGCGTTTTTTGTGCATGAAGATTTTGTATAGAAAATAATGCTTGTCAACGTGAAAATACAATCTATGCATGCTATTTTCCAGTCATTCTGGTTTATATATAGTATGATGAAATTAATTATTGCCTGATAATTTCCTTTCCTTGAATCCTTCTACACAAGTCCTTACTCTTGGGATTTCTCCACTTCTTAGCTTCTGGAGACAGAAGCCACACTTCCTCCATGATTTCATCATCTGCCATAAAGCAGAAGTGGTTCCAGGTCCTCGCCAGTAGTCTTCTACCAGAGCAACCGGAAAAGAACCTATCAAGGGCCTTAGCTCTTTCCATCTCCCACTCCCCCAATTAATCATATTTGAACCCCTTGAGGCTGTACCCTTTCCTGGGTAGGGCAAGGGAGAGAATAAAAGAAAGTCTAGGTCACCTTAGACAAGCTTGTTGGCAGACCCTGTGCTCCCACGTGGGGCCTGCACTGGTTTAGCAGAACTCGAGGAAAGAAAATGATCAGATAATAACCAATTTCACCTTCCTTTTCTTCCTGCTAGGTTAGTCCTTCCTCCCAAAGAGTTTATTAAAGCTGTAAGAGGAAGACAGGGCTGCCTTAAGGGCTCCTGCTCCGAAGGCTGCATCTTCCCAGGCGTGCATGTCCAGCCTATACAACGTAGAGAAGTAGTGTAGGGATAACCCAGTATGAGGAGACTGAAGATACTTCTGCCCATAATGATGCCTGTGGGCAGAGTGCTGGCAGAACCTGTCTACCATTGAATAAATAAGCTGCTCTGACGGAAATAATGACAAATAATTATCATTATTTTGTGGTCAGATTGTCTTCCCAAACCTATTAACGGATATTTTGAAGGCAGGCTCAGTCCCATCATTTGATATTTGCCTTGAAGCCTCATCAATGGTGTGCCCTATGAAGTCTGACTAGAGGAAGTAATTATTTGTGTATGTGTGATGTTGGAGTGGTATTCTTTCAGCCTGCCTGACTACTTTACTTGTTGCATGGGTGGAAGTGGTCCTGGAAAAGATTTATTCCAACTCTTGGGATAGCAGCTATAGCTGGCCAAAGAGCCACAAGGGAGGGGATCTGACTGTACAGAAAAATGGGATGATAGCCTGATGAGAGACAGCTTGTAAAGATGAAGCAGGGAGGGTGTACAGTATAAAAAGAAGAGTAGTGATATTTTCTATATTGGTTCTAACCAAACCTAGTGGCTTATTTTCCAGTCCTTTTCTATGAAACTAGTGAATGTTTTGCTCTTTGTTTTCCAGGAAAGATAAAAATCCAGGATATTTTAGCCTGTAGTTTCTTGGATGATTTATTAGAGGTAAGGATCAGCAAGTTGTAGATTTTAGATATTTCATTTTGTGTTAAAATGATTCCTAACTAGATTTTTTTTTTTTAATATTCACTTAGCTCAGGGATGAAGAACTTTCCAAAGAAAGTCAAGAATCCAACTGGTTCTCTGCTCCATCTGCACTGAGAGTTTATGGTATGTTAGCACTGTCACTGAGCCTTGATTTACATTATGGATGGGTTGAATTTCAAATCCCCATTTTGATGATGCAAAACTCTGCCTGTCAGCTTTGGTTAGTAGATGACCTGCATGCCAATGAATTGGACATTATCGGGGGATATGGTTAAAGGTGAGCCAGTAGATATGGTGTATTTGGATTTTCAGAAAGCATTTGACAAAGTCCACCATGGGAGGCTTCTAAGAAAATTAAAAAGTCAAGGAATAGGAGGCAATGTACGTTTTGTGGATTGCAAACTGGTTAAAAGTCAGGAAACAGAGAGCAGGATTAAATGGTCAGTTTTCTCAGGAGAGAGAAAGGTAAACCATGGCGTGCCTTGGAGAACAGTACTTGGATGGTGCTTTTTAATATATTGATAAATGATCTGGAAAGGGGAACTACAACTGAGATGTGCAGATGAGACACAATTATTCAGATTAGTTAAATCACAAGTGGATTGAGATAAATTGCAGGAGGACCTTGCGAGACTGGAAGATTGAGCATCCAAATGGCAGACAAAATTTAATGTGGACAAGTGCGAGGTGATTGATATAGGGAAAAATAGCCCATGCTGTAGTTACATGATGATAGGTTTCATGTTGGGAGTTACCATCCAGGAAAAAGATCTAGGCATCATAGCGGACAATACATTGAAATCATCAGCTCAGTGTGCTGTGGTGGTCAAAAAAGCAAACAATGTTAGGAATTATTAGGAAGTGCATGGTGAATAAAATGGAGAATGTCATAATGCCTGTGTATCGCTCCATGGTGAGACTGCACCTTGAGTGTTGTGTTCAGTTCTGGTCGCCGCATCTCAAAAAAGATATTGATGGTACTGGAGAAGATACAGAGAGAGGCGACCAAAATGATAAAGGGGATGAAATGCTCCTCTATGAAGAAAGACTAAAGCGGTTAGAGCTGTTCAGCTTGGAGAAGAAACGGTTGAGGGGGGATATGATGGAGATCTATAAATCATGAGAGGACTAGAACGGGTTAATGCAAATTGGTTGTTTACTCTTTCAGATCATGAAATGCCCCCTAGTCCTTGTATTAAGTTAGCAAGTAGCACATTTAAAACAAATTATAGAAAATGTTTTCACTCGATGCACAATTAAACTCTGGAATTCATTGTCAGAGTCTACAGTTAAGGAATTAGCATAGCTGGGTTTAAAAAAAGGTTTGGACAAGTTCCTGGAGGAGAAGTCAATAAACTATTAATCAAATTGACTTGGGGAATAGCCACTGCTTATTACCATCATTAGTAGCATGGAATCTATTTAATGTTTGGGAACTTGCCAGGTACTTGTAGCCTGGATTGGCCACTGTTGGAAACAGGGTACTGGGCTTGATGGACCCTTGGTCTGACCCAGTATGGCAATTTCTTATGTTCTTAGAGAGAGAGAAGCTCAGGGTCATTTCTAGCTCTGACATGGTTGAGCAGTAAACATTTTGCTGTGTCAAATGTCAGCAATTCAAAGAACAGTCTATGCAGTATTCCTAGTGAATTTTCTCCTAGCATGATCACTTTAATTTGACATGAAAGATTTGTTTTTATTTTAGGTTTGTTGTTGTTACCAGATGGTTCAGCAATGTTTGTTTTTGTTCAAAAGTTTCTGGAGACTGTTTTATTTAATGGTCAGTGGCCTTTAGTAATAAAGCACCAATTGTGTGTTATCTAATATATTTGTTCAAAAAAGGGAAACTTTTAAATATTCTTCATTAAATATGTTTTGTTGCTGTACATAATATTTTTTCCATCTTCCCACCTTTTTCCCCCTCAACCACACTTGTCTATAACAAAGTGAAGCTAACATGGCTCTTTGTTCTGCATGATCTAATCCCAGGACAGTATTTAAATCTTGATAAGGATCACAATGGGATGCTGAGTAAAGAGGAGCTGTCACGCTATGGAACAGGAACTCTCACCAACGTGTTTCTGGACCGTGTCTTCCAGGAATGTCTCACCTACGATGGGGAAATGGTAAGCTTGAGCATCCTGTGGCAGGCGCTAGCATCCCTCTGTTTCTCCTAGCTTACTCCATAATAGACCCAGAGAAGTGCAGAGCCTACACAAATAAGTACTTGTCCAGCTTTAGAGCAGTAAGGCATGATAGAGCATGTATCCCTGTTCTGAAGTGTCATGAACACAAGGCCCAAAGTCTGACATCAGCTCCCTGAAGAAATATAAATCTAGGTCAGGAGCTTCTCCTGGGTATTAAAAGTAAAGCTGTTATATAGAATTGTTCCTTTCTGTTGAACTGTTTTTGTCTGCGCTCTGCTTAAGATTTTGTAAAGCAGCACTTCAACCTAGTCCTATTAAGTGAAATACTCCTTTTTGGTTGTACAGCAAAAAAAAAAAAAACATTGGGGGATAATTCCGGGGAATTTCTTCCACATTAATTTGTGGTTGTTATACAATATATATAATAGTGTCATTTGTGACTTCACTAGTGTAGATCAGTCAAATCCAGTGTGGGAAGTTATTCTTGCCAAGGAGTTCATTCAGGAAGACACTGGTAAAGCAGCTGAAATAATTTAATATGTATAGTAATGATGTGACTGAAAGGGACCAAATATTACTGCAGACAGAACAAAATAAATAATGTGATGACTGATGAGACCAAAAGGCCCATTTGTTCTGTTCCATTTACAAAGCCATAGACTCCAATGGATCTCTGGCTTTACCTTTATTTCTTTGTATCTAGGGATCCTCTCCATTTATCCCATTCTTTCTTGAAGCCTGTATAAAGTAGTGTAGTTGTCATAGTAGTCCACTAGAATGCACAGAAAAAATGGTTAACAAATAAAAAAAAAAAAAAATCTATATATCTATATCTGTATCTATAGATATAAATAGATATAGATATCTCAATGTAATCCACTTTGAAGTGGCTGAAAGGAAGAATTAGTTTGTAACCCCTCTCTCGGGCATGGGTATTGGTGATAAGTGGTAGTAAGGGGGGTGGGGGAAGGTTGCATTTATTTCCCAAAAGCTAGTCAAGAAATGTATTAAGTAAGTCCAGTATAAAGTATCTCCTTATATATTTTTTTCTTTTTATTTCTTGAATCCTATTATTGTGTTGGTTTTATTTAGTTTCCCTGGGAGTCTGTTCCAAGCATCTACTACCCTTTCTGTACAGAAATATTTCCTTCTTTTTTCTGCTAGAGCAGTCCAGACACATGGGATTATGCCACTCTGCCAGCAGATGGAGAATCAGAATCAGAATCACTGATTTTAGTAGTAGTACAGCACAATTAATGGCCAGTATTTTAGACTGGTGAAGCAGGATTCTTAGGCTTCCAGTGTTTGGGCTCAGGGCCTTCCTTGGTAGAGAAGGACTCCGTTCTACTCCCAGGGCATCAGTCTGTGGGCTGAATCCCCTGGTTGGAATGAGATCTGGGGCAACAAGCATCTTGCTTGTTCTCCTAGTAGTGTCTTGGATCAGGTTTCCAGGGAAGACCCTGGTTGAGTGGGTCCTAGTGTGGCTCCCTGGCACCTTTGGGCTCTGATTGAGCCCTGAAGTATTGAGGGGTTCAGGAGAGACTCGATCCAGTGAGATCCCCCCCCCCCCCCCAATTATTTCTGACTTGTCCTCTCGCTCTCACTCTCTCTCTCTCTCTCTCCCTCTCTCCATGGAGGTAAGAAACAGCTTTGGGCAGGCAGGCTCAAGCTGCCTTTTACTGAGGGGAAAAAAAAAGAGAGGCTCTTCATTCGACCACCATCTTGCAGTTGCCGCAGCTCCATTTTTTCAGAGCCTTTGGAGAGAGGAGGCTTGGTGCAGCTGAATGGATCTTGGCTGGCCTATGGAGATGGAGGAGCCTAGGCAGTCCGTGGGAGCTGGTCTAGAGGGCTATGTCGCGGAGAAATGGCCTAACAGATTTGGAAGAAGGAGAGCAAATTGCTGAAAGAGGGGCCATGTCTGAATCCATCACTGCAGGGGCTTGCATGTCTCAAGTACTACAGACTCCTTCTGACCTTTTTATGATTCGGCCTCAGATGGATCTGCAGCAGCAGTTTCTCCTATACATGAGAGTTGCAGAGAAAGGGGAGTAGCAGTTCCTGTGGCTGTGGCAGATCACTTAGAGGTATAAATGGGAACCATTTTAGATCCACAGTGTGGCCTAGCTTGGGATGCATCATTGCCAAAGGGAGCCCAGTCAAAATTTTGGTTCTGGAGGGGGAGGAGACACAGGAGGCAAGTCAGGCTCTCTCCTCACAGCCCCAAGGAATTTTTTAATCTGAATTTCTGCAGGCTATGCAGCAGGTTTTCTGCAATATGCAGAAGCCTCCTGGGGGAAGGTTTTCGATGACCACGGGCTTGCCTTGTTGCCTAGTTTTCCTGTATGTGGCAGCTCTGTCCCCAGGTGCCGTAGGTTGTCTAGGGAGGTTCTGGACATCGCGCAGGAGATTACCTCCCCAGGTTCCCCTCTGAGTTCAGTAAAGGAATTGAAGAAAGAGGCAGGCGTCTGGAGTACTTAGAGGGGGAATTATCTTTGGAAGGAGGACTCTTCAGTGATCAGGCTGTTTGGATAGAGGAGTTCACTTCTCTCATTTCTCAGATTGTATCCTCCCTCCATACGTCTGATTTTAAGATCAAAGAAGATCCTGATAGGAACCCTATTCTTGAGGGAGTCAGAAGACTAGTTAAAGCTTTCCTTCTTCACAAACTGCTTAATTGCATGGAGTTAAACGAGTAGGAGTCTCCTGAATGGGAGCTGTATGGTAACAAGACTGAGCAAGCTGTATCCTTTTCTAGCAGAGTGCAGGGATAATTTATTTAGGGTCCCTAGGGTTGATGCCTTAGTGTCATCAGTGTCCTACAATACAACCATTCCTATGGAAGGTGGCACTGCTCTTAAGGATGCGCAGGATAGAAAGATGGAAGCCCTTTTGAAGCAGCATTTATTCTTTTATGGTCTTGGAAGTCCAATCCTCCATTTGTGGGGGATAATGATTTAGGTCTTAATGCGTTGGTTACAACAGTTTCTGGACAGTCCGGAGGTGGCCCAATTTGAATCCAGGGCTGCTTTTGTGGCATTCGTATTGTATGACCTTGCAAGGATCTCTTCCTGGACAGTAGCTTCATTTGTTGTGGTATGAAGGCTGTGTAACTGGGTGGCAGATACAGCATGTATGACTTGTCTGAGCAGACTTCCCTTTAAAGGGAAGTATTTTTTGTAGAGGATCTGGAAAAATTAGTTAAGGAACTGGGGAAGATCTAGCCCCAGAACTCCCAGATGATATGACCCATCCGTCTAATCCAGCTAATAGATGTTGTGGTCTCTTAGGGAGGCCAGGAGATATCCATTGACAGTCTATTTTTTTTTTTGGGGGGGGGGTGAGGGTTAAGAGACGGAGGAACGATAATGCTTGGACTTCTGGAACTTCCCAGTCAGTTCTGCGGTACTACCAGGAGTGAACCCACATCATATCAGACCAGTGGGTTCTCACTATTGTTCAGAGTGGATGTTCCTAGATTTGCTGTTCCTAGATGCCTATATGGTACCTTCCTGCAAATCGGACTCCATGGAGTTAGTGGTAAGGGCTACTCCTGGAGAGGATCCAGCATTTGGAAGCTGTGGTTCCAGTACTCCTTGAGACATGGCCCAATATCAGTATTCCATCTCTTTTGTGGGTCTAAAAGAGGACCATTCCTTCCAGTCCATCCTCAATCTCAAAGAGGTCAACAGATGTCTCTGGATTCTGCACTTCTGTATAGAAACTTTTCTCTCCATCATTGTGACAATGAGAGCACTTCTTATCCCTAAATCTCTTGGAGACTTATTTCCATATTAATATTATGGAGGATTATCAGAAATGTCTTTGCTCTTGCATTCTAGGGAAGCATCTTCATTTCAGAACCCTTCCTTTTAGACTCATCACAGTGTTAAGGGCATTTACGAAGGTGATGGTGGTAGTTGCGCCCTTCTTGCACAAAGAAGGTCTCCTGGTCCAGCCATACCTAGACAATTGGTTGATAAGAGCCAAATCATTGCAGGAAGGGCAGGTGACCTCAGCCTGGGTAGTTCAGGACCTAGAAGGTCTAGGTTGAATAGTGAATTACCCAAAGAGCAATCTCTTGCCTTCCCATTTGCTGGAGTATTTAGGAGCTTGCTTTGACATCAGGGAAGGATAGCCAAGTTATTTGCTCAAGTGCAGGCCTTCCTCTTTTGGAGGCTCCCAGAGTTTGGGATTACTTTCAACTTCTGAGTTCAGTGGCAGCCACCTTGATGTTGGTCCTATGGGCCAAGTGTCACATGCAGCCCCTACAGATGTCTGTTAACTCATTGATCTCCACAAGGATTACAAGATTCATCTCTTGTCTTCTGTAGGGGAGATGTGCTTCTCTGAAAATAGATGCTGAAAGCCAAAAGCTGTAGAGAAAAGCTTCTATTAAATGCTATAAAATAGACACTTAATAATAAGGTACCTTATGGAGAGGCAGGGTGCCACACAAGGCATCAGCATAAACTCCCTCTCAAATGATTTTACTGATGACAAAGCATTATATAGAATTTACAGTTGTATATTTCCAACCCCAAAATAGGTTACATAATTGTCAAAATTCCTCTGATTGGCTTTCCATTAGAAACAAATAATCTGAATGGCTGTATGGTAATTTACTCTCGTTCTCCAAGTTAATTAATCCTAATCTTGTATGTAAATGTTTTCTTGGAATTTTGCAGTGTTAGCTGCCTTGTGTCTCTTCTAAGGATATGTTGGGGTTTGTTTTTTTTTATAACTTTAGATGGAATGTCTACTGGCCTTGTCCTTATTCTAGATATGTTTCTGTGACCCTGTGGTCCAGTTCTTTCTGCATTTTTATCTAGTCTATAGTATCCAACTATCTAGAAAACCAAATACAAAATTGTAGCAAAGTAATGTCATGTTATAATGTTATACTTGGTAAAGGCTGCTTATGATCAAAAATAAAAAAAATGAGAACAAGAATGACTTCTTGTGTGATACATCAAAAAGTGTTTCACTGTGACTAAAGACCTATGAGTACCCACATCAGAGAGCCTGTTGTGGTGGTCTACTCCTGTGAATCTGTTGAAGGGAATGGATCTCGAACCTCTGTTAGATCAGGATCACATTGGTTGCAAGCATGCTGGGCAGAAGAGCTCAGTGTATTACAGTCAAGTAGTTTAAGGACGAGACCTCTTGGAGAACAGAGCAATCGGATTGGCTCTGGTGCACTTTCTGCCCTTGCCAAAGGGAATAGCAGTTCAGGTGTTCTCAGACAATGCCACGGAAATAGTGTATGTAAACAAGCAGGGAGTCACTCAGAGCTCTTGGTGGCTTAAGAGGAATGCCTTCTGTTCAGTTGGGCCGAACAGAGCTGCCTACATCTTTCAGCAACTCACACTGTAGAAAAAGAAACTGTCCAGGCCGACTTCCTCAGCAGGAACATATTGGATCCCGGAGAGTAGGAACAAGGCCAAAACACCTTTCAGATAATAGTGGATTGATGGAGCTTTCCTTACAGGGACATCATAGCAACTTGCAGAAACACCAAGGCTGACAAGTTCTTCAGCCGCAAGGTGTAATAGGATTCCAGAGAAATTAATGTCCTGGATCCAGCCTTGGTCAAAGGACAAGCTTCTTTATTTTTCATCCTTTACCTCTTTTTTTATGTATGATGCTAAGGAAAATAGAGGGTAACCAGTTGACTGTGATTCTGGTGGCTCCGGACTGGCCAGGAGTTTAATAGCCAGCATTCTTCTCTGCTTATCCTGAGGTCGCAGCCTCTCATGTCCAGGTCCAGTGTGTGAGGATCCAGCTCCATTTTGTCTTATGATCTGGCCTTTGAAAAGTTTCACTTATCCAGGAAGTTTTTATTTATCCTGGGAATTTCTGTGTTTATTATAATGAACAAAAATGGGAGAAAATCAGTAGAAAAAATGAGTTGTCTTTTTCTCACTGATTTTCTTCCATTTTTGTTTTATAATAAAAATGGAGACATTCCAAGGAAAAATGAAGGTCCCTAGATATCCAGCAACGGTGATTGCTACCCTACTGAAGGCCCATAAGAACTCAACTTCTTTGGCATATGTTCGGATCTGGTGTCTTGTCTCGCTGTGGTGAGCAGACATACTGACCTTCATGCAGGAGGGGCTGAATAAGAAATTAGCCCTTAATTCTCTAAAGGTTGAAGTGATTAGTTATAGGGAACAGATTCAGAGAGTCTCAAGTGACTTCTAATCCAGATATGGTCCATTTAATTCATGGGATTAAATTAATTTGTCCTTCATGGTCCTGGTTCCCCAGGGGAGATATTGATTTGGTTCTTACTGTGCTTGTGGGTTCTCCCTTTCAGCTTCTTCAGTATGCATCTTTGAAGGATCTGTCTCTAGATGATAAATAAATAAATATGGTTGAGGTCCGGAGGTTGCTTATTAATTGGTTTTGGGAAGGAATATAAATTGGAATGATAGTAGAAATGGAGAAGGTTATAATTTGATTTTGTTTGATATCTTGATTGCATCTTTACTTATGGGATTCAGTGAATAATGTGGTGGTGGGTGATGAGAGGATTGAATTTTAAAGGGTTTTGTTATGATTATGCAATGATATTTGTATTGGAATTAGTTTGTATTGTGTTTATATGTTGTAAGTCTCCAAAGGTTTTATTAGCAAGTGTTGATACACAAACTTCAATATTTTTAATAGTCAGATGCATTTCAGAATTGTAGGCCTTATCATGCAGTGATTCCTATCTAGGTTTTTTGGCAGAGGTAGTTTGTTTTTGTCTATGGTTGTACTGCATTTTCATCTGAACCAGGCAATCTTTCTTCCAGCTTTCACAAAAGAGGAACATCTTGGGAAAGGATAGGTCTCTTTGTTTCTTGGATGTTTGTTGAGTTCTCCTCAGTATCTAAAGGTAACTAATCCCTTTAGAAAAACACCCAAACACTTGCAGATTTACACTGGCTCCCAATAGAACAGAGAATTCAATTTAAAGCACTATGCACAGTTCATAAGCTAATAAACGACGAAAACGCAGACTGGCTAAACACCGCATTACGACTACATGTCCCCCAAAGAAACCTCAGATCAGCCAATAAAGCTCTACTAACCATACCCTCAGTCAGAACAGCAAAGTTAACCCAAGTTAGAGAGAGAGCACTATCTTTGGCAGGACCATTATTATGGAACACATTACCACTAGAATTAAGACTAATGAAAGAAATAAAACTCTTCAAAAAGGCTTAAAAACATGACTCTTCAAAAAAGCATTTCACAGTGAGGTAATGAAATAACACATACACAAAGCAGGAATTCACCAAGAAAAAGCAGTATTGCTTACTTTTGTTATTTTCTCACAATTTAAGTATTAAATTATAAAGACAGTTAATAGTAAATGGTAATCACACCCTTTCCCAATTAGAGTATATTATCGAACTATGTAACCGTATAATGATGGCACCCTTTGGATAAATTAGAAACCACATATTTGTGCCTAGCTGTGAACCGTTGTGATGGTGCTCCGCTATACGACGGTATAGAAAAGTTTTAAATAAATGTCTGTTTCATTTGGGAGCCCTCACAAGGGGAGGCAGGTTCAAAATCATCTTCTGTCCTACTGAATTAAGGAGGCAATCTCCAGAACACTTGCTGAAGGGCCTGCAGATTCCAGAGTCACTTTGTGCTCATTCAACAAAGGCTCAGGCTTCCTTGTTGGCGTAGGCTACAGCAGTTACTCTGGAACATATTTGTAAGGTGGCCACTTGGTCATCTTCGTAGTCCTTCACTAAGTATTGCAAGAGTGGATGTACATGCTAAAGCAAATGCAGCTTTTGTGGCAGGCATTCTCAGGGCAGCCTTTTTTCGTCTTCCCACCCACGTTAGAATGGGCTTGAATACTTCCCACAAGACTGGACTAGACTAGCAGGTTGATAAGGAAGGAGACATTTAGTCTTAACCTGTTAATTTACTTTCCTTGAGTCCTACTAGACCAGTCCAGGACCTTCCCAAGAAGTCAGCCACTGCAGTTTTGCTTGTCCTTGTTCAAGAGCTATGGGTTTCACAGAAAGTCTTATGCCTTACCTGTCCTTCTTAAGGAGAACCAAGGCTAATTTGAATCTGTTATTTCTTGTTCCTTGCTTTCTCTTCTATCCTGCTGAAATGCAGAGAGGGGGATTTCTTGGAAGATTCTCTCCTGTTGTGGTTTTGATGGTTTTATGGGGGAGTTGGGTTTTCTACTCCATTCCTTTGTCATAAGGTACCTTTACTGGCAAGTGATTGTGCTTTACCATTATTTCTACCAGTGATGATGTCACTAGAGAAGTTGTGTTCTGTTTCCATCTACTAGCAGAGTGGCATAAACCCATGCATTTGGACTGGTCTAGCAAGATTCAAGGAAGGGAGATTAATAGGTAAGACTAAATTTCTCCTTAGGTTACTCCAGAGTCTACTTCCTTTGAGCCTTACATCATGACTGGTTCTAGAACTTCCTTTTCACTGAAAAAGTGCTTGCTTGTTGAGCATTATTTATACGTTTCAGATATTCGAATGTTTCTATCCTAGCTTTCCTCTCCGTTCCCTAGAATATATATATTTAGGTGCTTTTTGATGCAAACTGCCTCCAATTAGTTGGTGTAGCTGGGTTTAAAAAAAGAATTGGACAGGTTCCTGGAAGAAAAGTCCATAAACCATTATTAAAGTGACTTGGGGAAATCCAGTGCTTATCCATGGAATAACCACTTTGAAATCTATCTACATTTTCAGATCCTACCAGGTACTTGTGATCTGGATTGGCCACTGTTAAAAACAGGATACTGGACTTGATAGTCCTTTGATCTGACCCAGTATAGCAAATCTTATGTTCTTATATCCCTTTTGGCATTATAGCCTCCAGAACTGGTCACAGTATACAAAATGAGGTCTCACCACAGACTTGTACAGAGGCATAATCACCTCATTTTTCTACTGGTAATATCTCCATGTGTACCATAGCATTGCTCTGGACACCAGCTTGTCAAGTTGTTTTGTTACCTTGAGCTCATCTGATACGATCACCTATGAGTAACTCATCCCTTGAATCGTGTACTGCTCCCTTGCATTTCTGCACCACTCTTCAGACTTTCTGAGATCACTCCTCAGGAGTGTTCACTCTTTTGCAGGGGTTAGGAGACAATCCAGAGGCTGAGAGAAAATAACCTGTCTTTTATAAAACTCTGTAAACTGTTAGCTGTTCCCTGTGACTTATTTCAGATAGAGAAATGGAAGTGCCTTAGCTGCAGACTTAATGAGATTCTTCAGATTAATTAGCTTGTCTATTACTTGTGTACACTGCTGTTTAAAGGTTGTGAGAGGTCCTATTGCTTAGCTACTTCCGTCATTAGGAATTTGGGATGCAGTAGTGCTGACCCACCTGCAGGCATCATACTGATACTTGGAAAGTAAGCATATAGCAACAGCTGAAGAGTCCACTATGAGAAGGAGAATTAAAAAGAAAAATAGGAGATTGAGCTGTGATGTGCACATCTTTTATTGCAAATTTTGTAAAAATATTAAGTAATAATGTATTAACTGTTTTCAAAGTGCAAATGTCAAGGACCAGAAACTTCATGAGCGGTGCATCTGATTTGCTGCTAGCCCACCTGTACAATATAGAACTTGCTCTCTACAGTATCTCTTATGATAGTGTTTCCTGCTTGAAGAAAGTTCCAAGGGATGTCTATAATAAAGATGAATGTGTCTGCTTCAGGATTACAAGACTTACCTCGACTTTGTGCTTGCACTGGAGAACAGGAAGGAGCCTGCTGCCCTGCAGTACATTTTCAAGCTTCTCGACATGGAGAACAAAGGATATCTGAATGTGTTTTCCCTTAACTATTTCTTTAGAGTAAGTCTTTGTAGTTTTTAACATTTATTCTCACCCCAATCCTGAATGAAATGCTTGCTTACACTCTGACCGTGTTTTTAAGGCCTGTGAACTAACGACTGTAAGCTTGTTCCCCTCTGAGTTGTCTACTAGTCCCTATTGCAAATGAGACTTTTGGGTAATAGAAATTAATCGTCCTCCTACGATAGTTGGCTCTGTATTTTTAGAAGGCGCCAAAGACAAGCCTTAAATTTCTAGATGCGTGGACTCCACTCCACCGTAGGAAGAATGTAGCCAGTCTGTGTTATGGGATGGGGATTTTTCACCTGCTTCTGTCTCCTGGGAAAAAGTGAAAACGGCTCCTGCTACCATCTCCCTCCCACCTCTGTCTGCTGCCTCTCTTCCTCCTACCCAGTGCTGCTGAAGAGTTGCCACTGGCTCTTGCATGGAGCCACTCGTGTTCAGGACGAGTAGCAGTGTAGTCAGAAGCTCCTGGAGCCATCAGTGGCTGAGTGCAGCTTCCCCATCTCCCGTGCGGATTGGTTCTAGGAAATAAAATGAACCATGGGACATGGGGAAGCAACAGCAGCTCAGAAATGCTTCCTCCTGGCTCCTCTGCTATAACAGATAAAAGGAGGTCAGGGAGAGAAGTCTGCCTCCCATAGAAGGGGAACAGGCACATCAGCGAGAGAGAGAGAGAGAAAAAATCAATAATCAGGCAGAGAGAACTGGAACAGTTCTTTTGTTGTAAGTTACTTGTAAACCGGCACGATGTGCAAACGGTTGCCGGTATATAAAAATAAATAAATAAACAGAGGAGGGAAGAAGCAGAGCAAAAAATGAAGCCAAAGGCACAAAATATTGAACACCCTTTTATATTCTGGGAAAAAAAAATATATTAATGAACTGTTATTTTTATATATGATTTTATTGTAAACAGCTTAGGACCAGGGATAAAGCGGCCTATAACTGTTTAAAATAAACTAATCTGTGGAGGAGTGTGAGGCAGAGGGAGAACAGTAAAAGTACAGCCACCCCACACTCTCAGCATAAGCAGAAATCGATTAAAGGTGTTCTGCTCATGCACCCTCATTCTTTTTTATTTGTAAAGAAGCAAGGTGGCAGGAAAGAGGTATGCTCACATCAGAGGGCGCTGTTGCACAGGATATAATGCTGCCATGTACACCTTACTCCTGGGAGAATTCTGTCCCAGCTAATTAAAAAAATCCTATGCAAAATATTTTAAAATTCTGCATCCTGGCTTCATAGTAGCTTTTATAGCTAATGTGCATTCAGGTATCGCTTTGTCCAGTCCCTCCTTCAATGTATTATTCCACACTTCATTTTGTTCATGCACAGCTTTAAAACAAAGTTCTTCCTGAGTAAAGTCTACATTTTTAATCAACTGCCTAGTTTCTACTTTTAACCAAAATCACTTGATCACCTCTATCCTCCAGAGCACCTCGAAATGAGAAAAGCAACAGATGGTGATCCAGCCACCACTGGAAACATCATGCATACTTCCTAAGATATTCCCATCTTCCACATCAAAAATCAGATCCAAAACATGCGTGGGGGAAATCAACTAATTGCATAAAGGCAAGATCCTGTAGCATTTCTAAAGTATTTCCTCTAGTACACTTTACTATTGGATGCCAATTAAAATTCCCCTGAACCACCATCTTTGGGAATTTAATGGCCAGTTCCGCACTGAATTCCCCCTTAGCTGCTGCCATAGTCCCATCTGCTGCAGGAGCTTGAGAAATAATTAGAATTGGAGCTGTGCACATTGATCGGTTAGAAATTTGACTATGCAGTAGTCTGGTGTGACTTGGAAGGCTTTCGACAGAAATGTGGGATAAGGTGGAATTTCCCTTGTATCTCTATAATGACACTTCAGAGATTTTTTGTTTAATAAGTGGAAAGATGATATTCAGTTTAACAAGGAACCTCAGACTTCTCCAATTCTTTTTTGGGAAGCTGCAAAAGCAGTGCTAGGAGTTGAAATAGTATCTTGGCAGTTAGAAAGAAAAATATATTGTTGGAGAAATTTTTGAGGTGGACAATTCAAATAAAGAAAAAAGAGCAACTTGGGGGGAGTTACCTGTGTTGGAAAATAAGACTAAATTATTTGCTGCCTAGGGAGCTCTGAATTCCCTGATCCACCAACATACAAAAAAAGTCTGTTTTATTATAAATTTAGGTTGTTTCCTTTCCCCAACATTCTTACTGTCTGCCTTCACTGAGGCTTGATTCGTGGGATGGGGACAGACACAACTCTCTCCCCTTATCCCAGCAAGATGCCCTTGCTTTGTCTGCCCCCAGCTTTAGCAAGACTCTAGCTTTCTCTCTCACCCCCTCTTTCTCGCTATCTGCCACAGCTCTCTCCTCCATCCCTCATTTAGGCTCTACCGGGTCCTACCCCCTGCTTTGTTCATGCCTCTCAGGCCAAGGCAGGTACTGCAGGTTCATCTCTTCCAGCCTGCATGGGCTAATGCCAACAGCTCCATTTCTTCCAAGCCACGTAGGCCAGCCTGCTGCTGTTTTATTCTTTCTTCCAGCTGTCAGCAACATTATCCCCTCCTTGCTTCCAGCACATGCAGACGCCACTGCTGCTGTTGCTTCTAGGTCGCAGTGTCTAATTTTTTGGACCAAATGAAGAAATCTGAGCAAAAGGGGAATTCTGTGCACCACAATTCCCCCAAGAGTAGATGACTATGTGATTTGGAGATGAGTGTTTGGTTTATGTATACTACCATGCACATTTTTGTTGTTGTTTTATGATTACTAGGAGACATTGTAAGCTGCATTGATTGAATGTAGAAAGATTGCATATAACATCTACTAAAGAAATAGGTAAAAAAGAAATGTTGTAGCAAAACTTGAAACAAGCTGTTCCTGCAAGGAGATCTTCAAATGTCAAAGAGTTGAAACAGGTCTACGGTATATGGAAAAATGGGCTAAAATTCCTTCAGAACTATGAGAAACTAATCAAGAGTTAAAAGAAGCATTTAGTTGAAGTTATTGCTTCTTAAGGAGATACCACTGGTTCACATACTCTTTTACACAAGGATACTTACTGTTGAATCTTTTTGTTGAATAAATAATCAAAATAATCCCATTGAATAAATAGGATATTTATTTTATCTGAGCTCAGAGTAGGATCTAATTGTTTTGAGTATAAATTGTACTAAAATACACACCATCCTAGGTAATTCACAGACTACTTCTCAGTACGATTTATAGATTTTGTAAGACAGGGAAGGTTTTATCACCTTTTTAAGGGAAGTTCAGTTGGAAATATTTTTTCTAAAGTTAAAACAGCAGATATTTGCTGTTACAAGGATCCCAGAGAGAGAAGTAACCTGTATGTAGTGCAGACATTGCAAGTTGATGAAACCAGAGTGGATATGAGATAGAAGCAGCAGTTGCATGGTTTTGCCTCGATCATCTCTGCTTCTGCATAGCCAGTATGTTCTAATATCAGTGCAAGCAGACTTCTTTCTGCAGTGCAGATTCACTACTCTGTACAACTTGCATTACTGATGCCTTGAGGCAATTTGGGGTTTTGACCCTTAACACAGTAAATGGGAAAATTGCCTATAATGAGAAGACAAAGCTAGCTTATCAGTTTTTTTCATATATTTTCAATTTAGTTTGTTTATATTAGTTTTTCTTTTTCTTGTCTATAGGCTGTAACTCCATGTTACATTGTATAGGCATCTTTTCCCATTCTGATTTTTTTTTTTTTTTCCAACCAGGCTATTCAAGAACAGATGAAAATCCATGGGCAAGAAGCTGTTTCATTTCAAGATGTTAAGGTTAGAATTGTTGCAACAGTTGATTGAATACACACACATGCTTTGCTTAATCTTCCCCCTTCCTGTTACTGCACAGAATAGCATGGGTGCATTTTATCTTAATTGTACTTTTAATGTGAGAAACTGCACAGCAAAACCATGTACTATCTCCAGGAGAACACTGACTGCCTAGTTCTATAAACAGAAACCCTTTTTACAGTGATTACACATGCTTAGGCTACTATATTCCCTTTGCCCTGACCCTGTATCAGAGGCATAGAATCAATGCATTGTGACAAACCACAAGAGTAATCTTAAAGGCTGTTGGGAAGGGGAAGACACAAGGATCTGAAGCCACAATCCAAGATTTCAAGTCAGCCTAGAGTTCAAGGGTTTAGATAGGAAGAAACTACCTTAACACTTTAAGACCCAAGGCATATGCAGTATTTAATATGAACTGAATCCTTCATTTCAGCATCAGTGATGTATTTTCTAAACAAATTGTTCAGTTAATAAAAGGTTTTCTTATAATAGGATGAAATATTTGATATGGTGAAACCCAAGGACCCTTTTAAAATCAGTCTTCAAGATTTGATCAACAGCAGTCAAGGGGACACAGTTACCAGCATCCTTATTGACTTGAATGGCTTCTGGACTTACGAGAACCGAGAAGTCCTTGTTGCAAATGACACTGAGAATACTGGGGAACTTGAAGACACATGACACCCCCCACCAGATGTATTCTTGCCTGGCAAACTACACCTGTTACATAGATCTTGAAGGTTGCACCACCCACTTCTGAATCCAGATACTCCTCTAAATACTGTAAATAGTAACTATGCCTATAGCTGCAAGATATCAAATTGGTATTGATTAGCACTTGTTAATCTTTTTTTCTTAAACAAACAACTTAGGCAGTCTTCTTACAAGTAAAGAACTTTTATTATCAAGAGGAATAAAAGGAAAAACTACAGAAGCCTTGTTTAAAAGCAAATAAAGTACAGAGAGTTCTGTAGGTACTGGGATCTTGTCGCTGCCTGCTGCTAGCAAAGTAGCAGAAAAAAAGGTGCCAGCCACTTGTTTCCCTGTTGAGCACAGCTTTATACAGTTCTTATCTTTCTCACACCAATATTCCCTCCTTGTCCTTATATGGTATTACTTCCTGTTCTTTCTTTGTTCTTGCTTCCTGAGGCGGGCTCTTCACAGTGCTTGATATCTGCGTGTTACTTAGCATAGCTAGATAGAATCTCTTGATGTGATTAGGGTTAAAAGGTCTTAGACCTGTACATAGGAAATGATAGGAAATAGTATCAAAGGCTTTGCATACAGGCTGTAATTTCTGGAGATCTTTGAACTGCATCTTTATCTTATTCTCACACTTGAGCTTCGGGTATGAGATGTGCTCATTAGTTATGGTTAATATTTATTTATTTATTAACTTTTTTATACCGACATTCGTGGGTACATCATGCCGGTTTACAGGATAACTGAAAGGGGGAAAATATTATAAACCGGGAGGAGGGAGCAGCAAGGGAGATAAGAGGAGCAAGTGCAGCGAGGGGAAAATCAGACAGAGAAAAGAAATTAGGAACAGTACCTGGTGGAAAGCAGGGTACAGAGGTGGAGGAATAACCGAAAAAAGAAATAAATAACATTGCAAAAATATACATACAACAAGGCACTAAAATCAACCATTGCAGATATATACCATCTAAAAGGAAACTGAGTATACTATCCATAGCACTAAATAAAGCTATATACAATGTTGCTGTCAATAAAAAGCACAACTAAGTATAATCTATCAATAGAACTAAATAGAAGCTATATACAATATTACTATCAATAAAGGTAAGGTGGACTAGGAAGAGGAGGAGAGAGAGTAAAAGAGTTACAGGAGGGGGGGGGGAGACAAAGTTACAAGAACGGAGGAGAGGGGAGGCCAAGTGTCCGATAAATAGGGCTCTTTCTCAGATGGAGTAAAGGGAGAGGAGGGACTAGGTGGGGTCTGGATCAGGGTAGGCCTGTTTGAAGAGCCCTGTCTTGACCCCTTTTTTAAATTTCCGGATGCAAGGTATGGAGCATGAGCTAGAGCTTGTGAAGTTTGATATATTGCAGATGCAGCATGCGGACACTTTTTTTTTTCTTATCCAATTCTTCCTGGTTTTGTATGACTTCTCTTCTGCTTTTAGGATAAATTGCAAAATGTTGATTATGTTCTTAAAATCCAAGTGCATGTAGTGTACAGTACTCATGTGACAGGTTACCAAGCCAAAGCTTTCATTTTTACAAAATAACTTTGCAGCAGTAGAATACTATGGACTCAGTGGCTTTCTTATGTGGCTGTGGTGAAATAAGGAGCTGACTAGGACTTTCTTTATTTGTGTAAGCAGAGCTGGAGTCCAGCAGCTATGACTCCTTTGCTCCAGCTGTACTAACTCCCTTATTTATATGGTAGAAGTATTGCAAAATTGCTCATGACTAACAGACCACCTTTGGAAAATCACCACACCATTTGGTAAATTAAAGCATAGTTGGTGGAGCCCGGTATTATGGAACCTTCCTTCATACCCCATTTCTTTCTTTATCTGGTATCTGTCCTCTGAAAGCTGCACATTCTCACTGATGTATGATGGAAAAGCCCCTACCTACTTAAATTGATGTGGCACTTCAGCCTCTCACAGTGAGAGATACTGCTATCACTTATCGCCCAGGCTAAAGAAATAAAACCACTCCCACAGCCAGAAGGAACATCCTAGTGAGGCTGGAAAGAGAGGGAAATGTGCAGATGGTAGGAAAAGGCAAACAGTACATAAATGAAAAAAAAGAGGGGTCAGGTGCCACTTTATAGACTAACTTAATGTATTGAAGTGTGAGCTTTTGAGGACAGTGTCCACTTTGTTAATACATAAAGTGATGTACAGGGTATGGGTAAAATATATACAGAACAAAGTAAAGGTATTGGATTAGGCAGAACATGCTATGGAGAATGTTAATAGCATTATAGTATAGCCTACTGATAACGGAGGTAAGTCAGAAAAGCAAGATGCCCTCCGCAACCTTCAACCATCGAGGCCGGCCCCCATACTGGCACTGGCACCGGAGCCATCGATCTTCACACCGTTGCTCGACCACCTGGATACACTCATCGGTGCTCTTCCGACCCAGCCTGTGCCATCTGTACCAAGACAACCTACTGAGTCTCCGAAACCCCCAATACTCATTCTGGGATCTTCAGAAGACAAAGGCACGGACTCCAGTCCTCTTCCAACTCCGCTTCCACCAATGCCGGAACCGGTTCCTGGTCCATTGGGGCTCTCGGGATAGAGATGCCCACGATTACCCTCGATGCCATTGATGCTGCCTCACTCTCCATCAGTGCCGCCACATCCTCCATCGAGGGATCCACCGATACCAACATGTCCTGGAGTAGCAGGTTTTTTCCCCTCCCTCAGGATCTCAGCCTGAGACCCCGTATGATCCATGGGAGGATGTTGACACCGACACTTCTACAGAGGACATACTCTCGGAGCCATCTCCTCCAGAAGAAAGGAGACAGTCTCCTCCAGAAGACCTTTCCT
The DNA here is from genome assembly GCF_901001135.1 of Rhinatrema bivittatum. NCBI lineage: Eukaryota > Metazoa > Chordata > Amphibia > Gymnophiona > Rhinatrematidae > Rhinatrema > Rhinatrema bivittatum. The sequence continues at coordinate 147,489,198 of NC_042618.1, read as the reverse complement.
TTGCTAATTTTATAAAGGAAATGTCAGAGACCATCCTGTTTGACTTAGTCACCGAGGAGGACACACGTCACAAGACATTGGAAGTCCTTCAATTTGTAGATGCTCCCAAAGAAATTATGGCCATTCCAGTCCATGAAGTCCTCTTGGATCTGCAACATCGCTTATGGGAGCATCCTTGCACTGTTCAACCAGTTAATAGAAAGACAGATGCAACTTATTTAGTCCAGCACACTCCAGGGTTTCAGAAGCCACAGCTACCTCACCAGTCAGTGGTAGTGGAATCGGTGCAGAAGGAGGCCTCACCCCCATTCTTCAGCTCCCCCTGGAAAGGACCAAAGATTCTTGGATGGTTGGGGCCAAAAGGTCTTTCAAGGTTCTGTGCTAGTGTCACGCATAGCTGCCTATCAATTATACATGACACAATACCAGAGGAACCTGTGGAAACAGGTCCAAGGCATAGCGGATTCTCTGCCTCAACAACAGCAAGAACACCTCACTGCCGTTCTCCAGAAAGGCCTCGAGGCAGGAAAACATAAGGTCAGAGCTACATATGATTCCTTCGCGATGGCGTCTCGCATTTCAACAACAGGAATCAGTGCCAGAAGATGGGCCTGGCTTAAAGCATCTGACTTGCGAACTGAAGTTCAAGACAAGCTAGCTGATCTTCCCTGCACCGGAGATAATCGCTTTGGTGACAAGATTCAGGATGCAGTAGCTCAATTTAAAGATCACCATGAGACCCTGCGTCAGCTCTCCACGGAACCTCCTTCCTCGGCTTGTAAAACTACCAGAAGGGATGCCAGAAGACCCTTTTATCGCACACGCAAGTACTACCCACCTACATCTCACGTGAGACCAGCCAGACCACCACAAAGGGGACAGCCACGTCAGACCAAGCCGTCCAGATTTCAGCCAGCCCCGCAAACAGACCCAGCCTCTGGATTTTGAAACGTAACCAGAGAACAGCGGCCACTCTCTAACTCCAAGACCAGACTTGAGGTAGGAGGTCAGCTGCAGCACTTTATAACCAACTGGCACAACATTACCACAGACCAATGGGTTATATTTAGCATAATCCAAGGATACCATCTAAACTTTATCAAGGTACCCCCGGCTTCACCACCCACCCCATTGTGGACGCTAAAGGATCATACAACCCTCCTAGAGTCAGAACTGTCCACCCTACTGAGTGCCAGGGCTGTGGAAGCTGTTCCCTGGGCACAGCAGGGCAGAGGGTTCTACTCCTGCTATTTTCTCATTCCAAAGAAATCAGGCAGCCTCCGATCCATCCTGGACCTCTGCAGTCTCAACATATTTCTACAGAGAGAAAAATTCAGGATGGTGTCCCTGGGCATCATGCTTCCCCTTCTACAAAAAGGAGATTGGCTCTGTTCTCTGGATCTTCAAGATGCTTATGCACACGCACATTCCAATATTCCCACATCACCGCAAATACCTGCACTTTATAGTGGGACATCAGCAGTTTTAGTATCGGGTTCTGCCTTTTGGACTCGCCTCGAGTATTTACAAAGTGCCTAGCAGTGGCTGCGGCCCATCTACGCAAACACAGCATACACGTGTTTACTTACCTGAGCGACTGGTTAATCAAGAGCCAATCCAAACAAGGAGCTCTCAAGCTCACCATCAATCTGCTATACTCATTGGGGTTTCTCATAAATTACCAGAAATCCAAAAACTATCAGAAACTTTCATCGGAACAGATCTGGACACCACTGTCGCAAAGGCCTTCCTGCCCAACGACCGTGTAGACACACTCTCCAAGCTAGCTATGTCTCTGCGCACAAAAGAAACAGCCTCAGCCCATCAATTCCTCACATTGCTGGGCCACATGGCTTCCATGGTCCATGTCACTCCTACTGCCAGGCTGGCCATGAGGATAACTCAATGGACTTTGAAATCGCAGTGGCTCAAAACCATTCAACCTCTTTCATCCCAGATCCATGTAACCCACCAGCTGTGTCTATCACTTCTCTGGTGGACAAACAAAGCCAACTTCCTGACAGGTCTACTCTTCCAGCAACCAGTTCCTCAAGTGACTTTAACCACAGACACAGCTAACTTGGGTTGGGAAGCTCATATGAACACCCTTCAAACCCAAGGAACTTGGACACAACTCAAAGCAAAGTTTCAAATCAACTTCTAGAGCTTCGAGGCATACACTATGCTCTGTTTGCATTCAAAGATTGTATGCGAACAGTCTTGGTTGAAAGGCAACAGACAACACAGTTGCAATGTGGTACTTGAACAAAAAAGGAGGCACAGGCTCTTATCTCCTCTACCAAGAAGCTGTGCAGATCTGGGCCTGGGCCCTTGCACACTCCATGCATCTCAGGGCCACTTATTTGGCAGGCATACAGAATGTAGTAGCAGATCGCCTCAGTCGACAGTTCCATCCCCACAAGTGGTCATGAACAAAATCTTCCAATGCTGGGGTCAACTAACAATAGACCTATTTGCAACTGAACTGAATCACAAAGTAATCACATTCTGCTCCCTGCACAAGCAGCAAAACAAATTTGCCATGGATGCCTTTGCTCGCCCCTGGAACACAGGCCTCCTCTATGTCTAGCCTCTGATACCACTAATAGCCAAAACTCTTGTGAAACTACAATAGGACAAAGGGTCAATGATTCTCATAGCCCCGTATTGGCCTCGACAAGCATGGTTTCCTATGCTTCTCGACCTCGAGATCTGAGAACCCATTCACCTGAGCACAGCGCCGCATCTCATAACTCAGAACCAAGGCATGCTGCACGATCCGAACCTTCAAACCCTATCTCTCACAGCCTGGATGTTGAAAGCTTGATCCTACAACCGCTCAACCTTTCAACTGATATCTCTCAAGTGCTTGTAGCTTTATGAAAGCCTTCCACATGAAAATCCTATTTTCTAAGTGGATAAGATTTACCACGTAGTGCACACAAAAAGGTATTGACCCCTTTTCCTGCCCCACTCCATCTCTATTAAATTATCTCTGGCACCTTTCAGACTCTGGTCTCCAGACCTCCTCAGTATAAGTACACCTTAGTGCTATCTCAGTGTACCAGAAGATGCCCCGATCATAGCTCAACCACTTGTGAGTTGGTTTATGAGTGGCCTGTTGCAACTTAAGCCCCATCTACGCCTACCCGTTACAGAATGGGACCTAAGCGTAGTACTTACAAGGCTTATGCGCTCCCCCTTTGAGCCTTTGCACTCTTGCAATATTTCTTACATGGAAAGTTCTTTTCCTAGTAGCCTTTACATCTGCTCGAAATGTTACTGAGTTACAAGCACTTGTCACATACTCAACCTATACAAGGTTCCTACATGACCAAGTGGTCCTCCGTACTCACCCTAAATTCCTTTCCAAAGTGGTTACGGACTTTCACCTGGATCAAGCTATAGTTTTGCTCACCTTTTTCCCAAGGCCTCACTCTCACCAGGGCAAGAGAGTTTTACACACTTGGATTGTAAACGTGCACTTGCCTTTTACCTAGACCACACTGCAGTCCATAGGAAATCCACCCAACTCTTTGTTTCTTTTGACAAAAACAAACTCTCTCCAACTGGCTAGCAGACTGTATCGAATTCTGCTATGAAAAAGCAGGCCTTCCCCTCCAGGGACAAGTGAAGGCACACTCGGTAAGAGCCATGGTAATCGCAGTAGCACACTATCGTTCAGTACCGATTGCTGAGATTTGTAAAACTGTAACATGGAGTTCTCTTCATACATTTGCAGCACATTATTGCCTGGACAAGGAAGGATGTCAAGACTCTGCCTTTGGCCAATCCATCTTGAACTTATTTCCAGTATAATCCCAACTCCTTCCACATCCACCTGCTGTGATTTTCAGGCTGCCTCATTTTTATTTTTTTTTACCAACAGTACACCAGTTGTTGTGCCTGTTACACAAATTGTATGCTGTTGGTCCAAATTAAATATGAGTCAGCCTGGAGCTTGCTAATCACCCACATGTGAGGACTACCATCCTGCTTGTCCTGGGCGAAAGCAGAGTTGCTTACCTATAACAGGTGTTCTCCCAGGACAGCAGGATGGTGGTCCTCACGAAACGCACCCGCCACCCTGTGGAGTTGGGTCCGAAATCATTTTATTTTGCTCATACCTTTTGCTACAAAGGAGACCCCTGTGGCTACAGGAATTATGGCATGCTGGGTATGCTCAGTGTACCAGTCAAAAGTTCTAGAACCTTTGACAGAAACATTTTCTGTGATAGGGCACTGTATGCTGAGGTCACCCACATGTGAGGGCTATATCCTGCTGTTCTGGGAGAACACCTGTTACAGGTAAGCAACTCTACTTTCTGTTTTCTTTTTGGAGATGATCCTGTAGTAGAGTGTTCCTGGGTATTTGTCTGTTAATTTGCTTTTTACCTACTTTTTACCTTATTGGGTGAATACTGTAATTCCAAAAATGTCTGTTGTAATTTCTGCAGAGGGGAGTCCCTCTCAGAGGGGTCAAAACAACTGATATGTAAAACATATCTGCATGGATCTACAACCCATTCTGTCAATGACATCACCTTCTCATAGGCCATGGGTGACAAACCTATCCTGGCTTACCAGCAGCCCCCCGCCCTCAAATGGATACTCACCAGCAACCCTAAATTGTACAATAATGACACTAACTCTGCAACCAGAAGCTGCCAGAAACTCAGCTGCCAACTCTGTCCACACATTAACCCAGACAACACCTCACAGAATCCAACACCATCTAGGCCTCATTCACCTGCTATTTTTCCAATGAAGTATACGCCAATTCCTGCCAGCAGTGTCCCTCTATGTAAGACAAACAGGTCCATCCCTAAGGAAAAGAATAAATGTACATGTCTGACATTAGAAATGGCAACATCCAGAAACCAATAGGCGAACATTTCAGCCTTTGAGAACATTTCTATCTGACCTTATGGTTTCCATACTCCTGCAAAGGAACAGCCCTGTGTGAACGTGCTGAATTGGAACTCATCAAAAACTTAACACCATCACTCTAGGTCTGAACAGGGACAATGGCTTCATGCCACACTACCACTATCCATGAATTTAACTGTTCTCAGAGCACTCTTTCTTTTCTTACCTCAGTTGTCAGTAGGCTATACTATAATGCTATTAACACTTCTCCACACCATGTTCTGTATCTATTTTATCCATGTTCTGTATCTATTTTACAGAGAAGGGCCACCAAAATGATAAGGGGAATGGAACAACTCCCCTATGAGGAAAGACTAAAGAGGTTAGGACTTTTCAGCTTGGAGAAGAGACGACTGAGGGGGGATATGATAGAGGTGTTTAAAATCATGAGAGGTCTAGAACGGGTAGATGTGAATCTGTTATTTCCCTGTACGTACCAGGATCAGTCCAGGACACCTGGGTTGTGACTCCGCACCAGTAGATGGAGACAGACTAAAACTTGTGGGCGGAGCCATATATGCCCCTGTGTCAGTCACAGCCCCTCAGTCTTACTCTGTCTCCAGTAGATGGTGCAGGTGCGGTCACAGCTCCTTCCTGCCCTGGTTCTGGTTCTCCGTCAGGGTCGGTTCATGTCTTTTTCTTGATTTTAGGCCAGTTAGTGGTTTTAATTGGGATTTTTGATTTTGCTAAATTGTCACTGAGGTCCTGTCCGCCCTGCCTCCCAGGGGGGTTGTGAGGTCCTGAGGGGACTACCCCCCCCCCCCCCCCCCCCCCCGGTTGAGGCCGCTGCTAGGGTCGAGGACCTGGCTTTTCCAGTAGCAGCGTCAGGGGTGACACCGGCGAGCCCAGTTCACTCACCCCTGCTGGACTAGGGCTCCAAGACCGTGGACAGTGACAAGCGTTTTTGTAAAAAAAAAAAAAAAGGGTTTTGCTTTTGTTTTCGGCTCTCTCTTGCTTCGGCTCTCTGCTGCTTTGCGTCGCCGCTCCGTGAGAAGAGACGACTGAGGGGGGATATGATAGAGGTGTTTAAAATCATGAGAGGTCTAGAACGGGTAGATGTGAATCGGTTATTTACTCTTTCGGATAGTAGAAAGACTAGGGGGCACTCCATGAAGTTAGCATGGGGCACATTTAAAACTAATCGGAGAAAGTTCTTTTTTACTCAACGCACAGTTAAACTCTGGAATTTGTTGCCAGAGGATGTGGTTAGTGCAGTTAGTATAGCTGTGTTTAAAAAAGGATTGGATAAGTTCTTGGAGGAGAAGTCCATTACCTGCTATTAAGTTCACTTAGAGAATAGCCACTGCCATTAGCAATGGTAACATGGAATAGACTTAGTTTTTGGGTACTTGCCAGGTTCTTATGGCCTGGATTGGCCACTGTTGGAGACAGAATGCTGGGCTTGATGGACCCTTGGTCTGACCCAGTATGGCATTTTCTTATGTTCTTATTTCCTGTAGATCACTTCATACATCTGACAAAATGGACTCTATCCTCCGAAGCTCATGGTTCAATAAACTGGTTAGTCTATAAAGGTGCCACCCGACTCGGTGTTTTTGCTATACCAGACTAACACGGCTAGCCCTCTGAAGTAAATGAATGAGTAAAATAAACAAAAAATAAATATAATCCAACAGACAAAATTAACAGAGTAAGAAACATTAAAAAAAAAAAATCTGGGGGTGCAGGTACTTTTCTCCTGGCTCCTAAAAATTTTGGCTAGTGCCCAACTATTCTGAAAATGTTGCTACCTGTGTGTGTGACTGCAGGAAAAAGCACCTGCTGTTTCTGTTGAGATGCCATGACAGTTGGAGCCTGAAGTGGGGTTAAAGCATGGTACTTAGGAAAAGAGAGACTCAGCCAGGCAAATTGGGTTGATTTGTTTTAAATATATTAAATAAAAATATTAAACAGTGTTAATATACTTACAGGAAAAGCATATAAGGGATATAGATGATAAAATGTCAGGAATAAATTTAAGGCACAGTAAATACAATAATATACGTCCTAGAGATGTTTCAGTAAATGGCAGGGGAAATCTGAGCAGGCTCTCAAGTGACTCCACACCTGCCCTTGGTCCAAAAAGCATGATCTCTTGTCACAATAACTATTACTTTTTAGTAGTTACATAGGAAGTTCTGGGTATAAATACAAACTGAACTTTCCTCACTCCCCTCAACACACTCAGAAATTTAATTTACAATAAAAATCCAGTATATGTGAACTCAAGTGCAGGTTTTCAGTTGGCCTGTTCCTGCTTGACCATAGGAATAGGTTATAAGACCTGACTACCCTACTATCATTTCCTTCTTTTCCTTATGATATTGTGAACCACAGAACACATTTCTACAAACGTAATTTGCTCTGTTTTTGTTTGTTGGCCACTATGACAAGCTCCAAAAAATCATCTTTGCCCTGACTTTTAGGGACATTTACTGATAGATTTTGTTTCCTTATGGTCTACTTTTGGTATCCTTCCAAAAATTGTCCTTTCATAAACTTAATTAACAAGAAATACTTCCTTTCCTTTGGGACATGTAAAGAAGGTAAGTTTCTATGCTTGTCATATGAGTGAGCCTGTGTGTGAGGGTAAACAGCTTGACCTCGATGTGGGTAAAAGTCTGCATATGGTATAACGGTGCTTACACTTTGATCTGCGCTAGAAAGTTCACACCACTGAGAAAAAGGGCATTCCTTGGGGTGGAGGTATGATTTTTACATGCGTATGCCTATTTTGCTCATTTTTGTTGGGCTCTTTACACTAGTATAAGTTAGATAAAGCATGGATTTTTATATCTATGAGTCCATCAAATATGACAGGCAAAAAAGGTATTTACACAGTCATTCCCCTGCTCCAAGGAATGTCCCCTTTTCGCAGTGGTGGAAAATCAGCAGAAGTGCTTTTCGCAATGAATAACAGATGCATGCACACCTGACACTATTCTTTCCCATCTAGCAGGCTAGACCAAGAATGCACATTAGCTATTGCTCTAATAATTGGAAGTGTGGTGGTTAATCACAGTGCTATGTTAAAAGGAGAAATTATTACTTACCTGATAATTTCCTTTTTTTTTTTTTTTTTAATGAAGACAAATCAATCCACCCCCAGTGGGTTATGCACCTCTACCAACAGATGGAGATGGAGCAAAGCTGCAAAAGCCAACTGGACAACTAAACAATCCATAAACATAACTATTAACAAACAACCATTCAAGCACTCAGTTAACAGGAAAACACTGAGCTCAGACAAGGAATGCAATATCACTAAGCTAGTGACTAGATCTGATAATTACCAGTAATCCCCAGAAACGCAGCCACACAGGAGGACAATAGCACCACCATCTGGCAGCCAAGGGTGGGAAGGTGTATTAACCTGTCTTCATTAAATAAAAGGAAATTATCAGGTAAGTAATAATTTCTCCTTTCTTAGTATGCAGACAGGGCAAGCCACACCAGTGAGATGTACCTAAGGTACTCCCAAACAGGGTGCGAGGCTGCCCATGGTCCGAGCAACACCGCATGTGTAAAAGTTGCCCATCGCAGGCCTATTCATTCAGGTGGTATTGCCTGAAGAAAATGTGTAAGAAAGACCATGTCACAACTTGGCAAATCTTGACGAGACAATAATCTAACCCATGACACTGCCGGAGCCCTAGTGGAATGAGCCCTAACCTGCCTAGACAATGACTGCTCAGCAGCCACATACGCAGCGATGATAACCTCCTTAATCCAGCAGGCTATCATAGCCCACGACGCTGGCTCACCTTGTTTACTCCCACCGTGGAGTATAAACGGTTGCTCTGTCTTCCTGAGAGGTTTAGAAACCTCCAAATACCTCATGATATCCAAGGTCCGTAACAGGCAATATTTATCCACATATCTCCCCCTGTCCAGTGGCAGCAGGGAAATTGATTCAACTGAAAATCTGAGACCACCTATGGCAAAAAGGACGGAGCAGTTCACAGCTGTACTGCCCCTGGAGTCTCTTGCAGAAATGGTTCCCGGTAATATAAGGCCTGCAGTTCGGAAACTCTACGTGCAGAATAAATTACCACCAGAAACACAATCTTCAAAGTAGGTAACCTCAAGGAGAGGTTCGAAAGGTGTGACCCGCCAGAAAATCCAGAACCAGATTGACTCCACAAGGACACTGGCAATCACAAGGGAGGACTAAGATGCTTCACCCCTTCTAAGAACCGGGCCACATCCAGATAGGCTGATAAGGATTCACCTGATCTTGGAACCAGGCAAGAGTCACCACCTGTACCTTCAAGGAATTAAGGGCCAAACCCTTAACAAACTCATCCTGCAAAAAATCCAAAATGAGTGGGATCTTAACCGAATGAGGACGAACCCCTCATTCTCAAACACTCAGCAAGGAAGTGGAGAACTTTCACACTCAAAGCAAGGTGGAAATCACTGCATTGGAGTATTCACGCTTTAGCAAACAAGCCCTCTCACAGGCCATACTGAAAAACAAAACAGAGTTGGATCTTTGTGAAGAATAGACCTCTGCCACAACAGATCACTGTGGACAGGTAATCGGAGAGGAGAATCCACTAGGAGCTCTGCAGATGTTACACTGGGATGGTGCATCTCTCAATCTTCCGCGTCACTCTGTCCAACATGGGCCACGAGGAAAAGGCATATAGAACTTGCCTTCCAGCATCGATGCCCAAAGACTTCAGATCTCTCCTGCGACTGAAGAAGCGATGAACCTTCACATTTACCCTCGCCAGTAAGTCTAGAAATGGGAGGCCCCAGCAGCCCACTATGAGCTGGAACGCTTTGTTTGACAATTCCCATTCTCCTGGATCCTGAGTCGGTCTGCTGAGAAAAGTCTGCTTTTACATTGTCTTTTCCTGCAATGTGTGAGGCTGAGATCTCCTGACGATGTGCTTCCATGAGTTAGGCTAGTTCCTGTGACACTTGCTGGCTTTTGGTTCCTCCCTGGCGTTTTATGTTAGCTACTGTCATCACATTGTCTGACATTATGTGGACCACTCAACCCTGCAAGCAGTCGACAAATCGCAAGCATGCCGACTGACCAGCATGGGTTTCTAGCTAATTGATGCCCCATAGAGACTCTTCTGTTCTCCAGTGCCCCTGCCCTGTCAACTCCTGACAGAGAGCCCCTCAACCCTGGAGGCTTGCATCATCATGCGTACTAGCTAGTCCGGTGTTTGAAGGGGCATGCCTTCCTTAGATGATCCACCTGCAACCACCACTGCAGTTGGATGCTGATCTCCACCACTAAGTGAAGCCGAATCTAGTCCTGAAACCGTGGACTCTAACCTGCAAGCAGTGTGCACTGAAGAGGCGGCATATACACCTTTGCCCATGGAGCTACCTCCAGGGTAGTTGCCATCAACCCGAGCATCTGTACATAAGACCATTCAGTCAGGCATATTGGGGTAGATTTTATAAAAGTACGCCGGATTTTAATAGATACGCGCATAGCTGCCCATATCCTTTAAAATCAGCGCAGGGGGTACTTGGGGTAGGTTATCCGGGGGGGGGGGGGGAGCGCGTAAGATACACGCATACCCCTTTGAAAATCTGCCCCATTGTCCAAAGCCGCACCTGCATCAGTTTCTGAATGTAGCTCTCTGGTAGGAACACACTGCCTTGCTTCATGTCTAAACAAACACTGAGCTACTCCAGTGTCTGGGATGGCTGCAGATTGTTCTTGGCCAAATTCACCACCCAACCTCATTTCTGTAGTAAGGACATCAGCTTGTGAGAGACTTGAAGGCTCTTCTTTATACTCTTGGCCCAAATTAGCTAATTGTCTAAGTATGGGTGGACTAGAATGCCATTCACTCTCGACACTGCTGTTACTACCACCATGACCAATCTGAAGGGTAGTGCTGAAAAGTGATGTTACCTCAAAACAGAAGATGCTCCAGCTGCATGGGAATATGCAGGTATGCCTCTGACAAATCCAGAGATGTAAGAAACTCCCCCGACTGTACTGCCATTATCACAGAGCATAAGGTTTCCATGCAGAAACAAGTCATTTACAAATGATAGTTGACTCCCTTGAGATCCAGGATGGCAGCAAAGGGAACCTTCCTTCTTGGGTACAATGAAATAAATGGAATATTGGCATGTATTTACTTGTAATCAATACCATGGTCACCAAAAACACTGCTGCAGCACAAACCTTGTACCAAAACCTAGAGTGAAATGACCATCATACAAAGCAGTAGCTGGCTGTAGCCCTTCATTCCTTTTTAAATAATCATAGGTCCAGGAGTTTTAATATATTTGAGTATTTTTCATGTAATTACAATAAAAGTGAACATTTATCTTTTGTCTTTTTTTGGTCAAATATAGAAATCCCATCAGTCCTGACATGTGCCATGTTTTGAGGCAAAGCTCTGCTTCAGGGGATTATCTTATGAAGCATCAATACTGAAATACAAAGGAAAGCTTTAAAATAGAATACTAACATAGTATAATGGATAGAGACACACCTGCCCTTCATATAAACAATCAACAGGTCTGCAGGTTCTAACCCAATCCCAGAAGCACTCCAAAATTATTAGTCTATTTTTTTTTTTAGATAAAGAATCTTGATTGGCTTGTTGAGAAGAGTAGATGACAGCACTGGTTACTAGCATCTGTTTTTGAGGTCAGATTTTTTATTGTTTAGTTGAAAAAAAAAATTGATGTTACTGGTTACTAAGATGAAAAAGGATTTGCTTCCAGAACAGGACAAGTGTTATAATCTTCAGAGCAAAGAATACCAATCAATCTCAGCATGCAAACCATAAGGAAAAATTGAATTTGTTGCAAAATTCCAGAACTGTTCCCTAAAATTGAGTTTATAATCCAAATTTAATTCATAACCAGTGGATGTTATTTGTTCTATAAATCACCATTGTAGATCAGAAAAAGTATGTGAATTTTCAATACAGTGAGAAACCATCAGAGCCTATCATTTTTTAATAGAAAGACAACTTTTATGTTCCAGAAGATGTCTTAATCATCCATTTTGTACAACCAATATAAAGTAAATTGCAGGGACAACAAATAGAATATACAACTTTTTTGATGTACAGTATGATTATCCCTTTAAATGAAAGTCACAGCCCGAGATAGAGTCTTGCCATGTAGATAAAGAGGTCAAGGTGAGGCATATCGAACAATTGCCCCTGAAGAAGGTTCACAGAAACACGGACCGTGTCGGGCCAGAGCCAGGGTTATACCCCATCTGCAACACCACGCTACGATAAGTGAAAAAAACCTTTACTGCTTTGTAAACTGACATGTTACGGTTACATACCCATTTCTTCTGTGAGACCAATGATTATAACATTAAGACGGTGCAAAAGCTATCAACATCACCGCATTTCTTTCTAATAGTGGCAGTAGGGCTTGTGTTTGAATAGCCCGCCACACATATGAGGTCTCGTTAATCTATAATACTACTCTGGCAATGGCAAAGCTTGTTGGCCTACATGATGTTGTTTAGAAATTGACATATAGATTACATCATATTTCAACAGTTTCTTTAAAAGAAGGGACACATATAGTAACATAGTAATAACGGCAGAAAAAGATCAAAATGGTCTATCTAGTCTGGCCTGCAAGCTTCCCAAGCTAGTAACTGCCACTCCTTGCAAGTTACCCCCATGTTTCTCTTAAGGGTTGTAACTGCCGCTCTGTGCTGGTTTAGCTTTTTTTTTTTTTTTTTTATTTATTCCCATCTTCTGGCCTTTAGGGATCCACACTGTTTATCCCATGCCCATTTAAAATCCTTCAGTTTTAGTTTTCACCACTTCCTCCGGAAGGGCATTCCAGGCATCCACCACCCTCTCAGTGAAGAAATATTTCCTGACATTGGTTCTAAGTCTTCCTCCCTGGAGTATCAAATTGTGACCCCTAGTTCTAATAAATTGTTTCCAATGAAAAAGGTTTGTTGACAACATGGATCATTAAAACCTTTCAAGTACATAGCACCAACAGTTCATGTAACACCAACAGTACAACTAAAAATGAGACAAGCGTAATGACATCTAAAAGCAAGTGGAATCAGCTCATTAAACCAGTAAGCTACGTAAGCTACAAAGTCCACAAACAGTGAAGTGAAAAATGGTTTAATAAGCTGATTCCACTTGCTTTTTTAGATGCCATTACGCCTACAAATACAAACAATCAGATAGCCATGTTCTATATAAACCAGCAGGAAGGAACATTCAATCTACAAATCCCATTCAAAAAACATACCTCCTCCAGACCCATTAGAGAAGCTTACAGAGAATCACTACATGTACCCCATGCCAAAACCTCTCAACATATAACATTTAGAGACCGGGCTTTCTCTACAGCAGGAACTTCTCTATGGAACTCCATCCCACCAGATCTACATCAAGAACCTTGCCTCCTAACTTTCAGAAAAAGGCTTAAGATGTGGTTGTTTAAAACAAGCCTTTCCAGACCCCAACTGATTCTCAATGCAACGACAACCACAGTCAGACATTCTTAGAACATTGTAAATAATTGCTCTGTTACACTCCTTTAGACTTTCCTCCACCCAATTTTGAATATCCTTGTTTTATTGTAACTTCAGAGTTTCTCTTCACTTATTTATTTAGCACTTTTATATACCGATATTCATGTAACAAGTTACAAATCACCTCGGTTTACATTATAACAATAACCGTTGCATAAGAATGCATTACATTAAACAAGGATGAACCAAACTTGGATCCATGGAATTGGGTTTAACATAGAGGTAAGAAGAGGAACTTTAACTGTAACACTTGTTACAGTTTTTAGTTTATTTTCATTTTACACCCCCTGTTAAATGTAAACCAGCATGATGTGATTCTTATCTCGAATGCCGGTATAGAAAAACACTAAATAAATAAATAAATAAATAAATAAATAAAAAAAATGATCTTAGCTACTCTGCAAAGAGTCCATGGCTAAATGGAACTGGGCAACCAAAAGGAGAATGCAGATTTTGGCACTCTACCTACCATAAAATAATTTAATAGCCAACATACTGAGCCATCTCTTACCTTTAACAGACACATAGAGGTAACTTGCATGGAGCGGCAGTTGCTGCCATGGGCAGTTTTCTGGATAGACCATTTGGTCTTTTTCTGCCAACAATACTATGTTACTATGCATGTTACTATTGCAACCTCACAAATGATTACTCAACATTCTCATACTACAGAACCTTTTCATAACTTGGGGCACACCAGAAGTAGCCCTATTTGCATCTCCAATCACAAAACTACAGCCTTATTGTTTGAAAAAATCATCACAGAATGCAACAGTACTTACTTCAGCCTGTGGACTCTGGACTAAAAACAAAATTCCATTAGAGTACATTTGAGCGCAATAACTTATCTCAATACAATTGATGGAAAACCAACTTCTAAGCAACCAATAGCGGCTAAATTTATAAAAGGACTGTACAACCTTAGATTGCCACTAAAAGAATCTGCACCTCAATGAGACTTGAATATCAAGTTTTGTGTTTATTTTTATATTTATTTTATATTACTGTTGTTGTATTCTGTTGTTGTGTTATATAGTGTACATCACCAAGCGATGTTTAATCAATCAAAAAAAGCTTTTAAATAAAATAAATCATATTGACAGTTTATGAACCTGTCGTTCAAACCAATGGCTACTGTAGATATGAAGTTCCTGGCATGGAAAAGGTTAAACTACTTCTGACCTGATAATTTCCTTTCCTCTAAGGAAGCCAGGCCAGTCCACTCTGAAGGGTTATGAACTCCTACTAGCAAGCAGATGGTAATGGAGCCAACAGACTCACTCACATCACCGACATATAGCCCTGTCCCAACATCAGCCTGCCACTATCTCTAAAAACACAAACTGGACAACTGATTATATTGAACACATGATTCTTCACAGTTAACGACTTGTTACCCTCACCTAATGCGAAAGCACTGAGCTCAGGTAAAAATATTAATTACAACTGATTACATAAGCTGGTTCTCACCAGTCCTTCAGATAACTAAGAACAAGGAACAATCTGCATTGTCCCTGAAGGAAAGGATGAATTGAAAGCAAAACAAGTTCGCAGCCCAGGCAGGATTGTGGATTGGCCTGCCTTCCTTAGAGGAAAGAAAATTATAAGATAAGAAGTAGTTTCACCTTCCTGTGCACTCAGGCAAGCCAATCCACACTGACTGAATGTACCAATGTTATTCCCGAAACAGGTGGGAGGCTGCCTGCGCTCCTGTCAACACTGTGCTCATGAAGACCGCATCCTCTTGAGTTTTAACATCCAAGTGGTAATGCTTGGAGAAAATATGTAAGAAGGAGCACGTTGCTGTCCATCAATTCTCAGAATGAGATCACAGTCTAGTCTCCACCCCCCCAAGCCTGCCTGCGATCTAGTGAAAAGCACCCTGACTTGCCTAGGCAATGGTACCTCTGCACCTACATAGGCTGCAGGGATAACCTCTTTATCCGAATGGGCCACTGCAGTCTGCAACGCCAGGTCTCCATGTCTACCTCCACCATGGAGAACAAACAGTCTTTCGTCAGTAGCGGGTGACCCTCAGGTACCACAACAATGTCACTTCATATCTAAGGCACATAATGACCTATTCCTGCTCGATTCTGTCCCTGTCCAGCACCGGCAGGGAAATAGACTAATTAAAGTGGAACTCAGACATCACCTCCGTCAAACCAGAAGGTACAAACCTAATCTGCAGCACCCCTGGAGTTATCCACAGAAAAGACTCATGGCAAGAGAAAGCTTACAGCTTGGAAAAGCATCTCACTGAACATATAGCAACCAGGAAAATCATTTTCAATAGAAGTAATTGCAGGGAAAGACTACTCAGCCACGAAAAGGTGGGCCTGCCCCAAACCTCAATACCACTCTGAGGGCCCAAAGAGGCACCAGCAGACGTCAAGAAGGATGTAGATGTTGCACTCCCTCTGAAATCAGAGAAACATATGGATGGGAAAACAAAGGCCTAACATTAATATGACCTCTATAACATGTCAGTGCTGCAACCAGAACCTGTAAGTTTTGGCCAGACCCTTACTAATCCTTCCATCAGAAAACCCAGGATTAGCAGTATTTCCACTCTGAGAGGGTGAAAATCTCTCACCCCGCAGCAACTTTCGAATACTTTCCAAACCCTGATATAAGGCAGATATGTGGAAAATTTCCTAGCTCAGAGCACTGTAGACACCACTGCTGGCAAACAGTGGCAGCCAAGCCCTTTCAAGGACCAAACCGTAAGACAGAATCGACCCAGGTGTTCATATAAGATCAGTCCCTGGTGTAGAAGATCTTTTGGGACCAGCCCCATAGGACTGTCTATCAGTAATCAAAACACAGTCTTTGTGGCCATTCCAAACATGGGCCAGGGAGTGAACCCATATAGCATCTCGCTCCACAGCTCACTGTCGAACTAGAGTCTCAGTTTTCAACATACCCGGATCCCATCTGCAACTATAGAATAGTCACATTGTTGCTTTGTAGTTACACGTGCTCAGATCCAGATACATCTTGTCCCATTGAGAGACTATGAACTGAAAAACGTCCTCCGACAATTCCCACTCTCCTGATCCAGATCACATTTTGAGAAAATCAGCCCTCCCATTGTCTGTCCTGGTACTATGAGAAGCTGATATTTGGATATGTTATTCTGCCTATTTCATGAGAGCATCTATTTCCACCAACACCTGATGACAACTGCTACTGCCTCAATGGTTTAGATAGGCAACTTTGGTGGCCTTGTCTGACATCTTCACTGCTCATCCTATCAGCTGCTTGATGAACTATAAGCACATAAGCTTTCAAAACTGATGGTCCCCTGTCGATCCTTAGCATTCCATTGACCTTAGGCTATCAATGCTTGATAGGGAGCCTCCCAACCTAGGGGGCTTGGCCTTGTTGTGAGCACTTACCATTCCGAGGTTTGTAAGGGCACCCCTTCTCAGGAGGTGTTCCCTTTGTCAACCACTACAGCAACGTCACACACTTCCATCACCTGTGACTGTGGAATCCACTACACCAGCAGAGCCTGCTAAAGTGGACACATATGCACCTTTGTCCAATGTACTATCTACAATGTTGCCATCACCATTGAGACCCAGAAATAGCCACACCATTGGACGGATGGTCATTCTCAAGGATTGAACCTGAATATCCAATTGTTAGATGTTGTTCTGGCAGGCCCTGCCTTATGCTATATTGAATCTCACTTTGAGGTAGTCCAAGTCTGTGTTAGCTGCATATTGCACTTGTAAGTTTACTATGCAGCCCAGCTTGAGAAAGTGGCAGATCACCTTGTGAGACGACCTTTGACTCTCTTCCGCAAACTTGGTCCAAATCACCCAGTCATTCAGATGTAGATGGACCAAAATACCATCCTTGCTCAGACACCGCTACTCTCCCCATGATCTTTGAGAAAGTTCTGAGCGCCGGAGCCAGGCTTGACACTAATAATGCCGCCCTAGTACAGCAAAACACAGAAACTGCCAACATTCCTTTCAAGTCAAGGTGGCGGCGAAAGGAGCTCTTTCTTCTTGGGCATGACAAAATGAATGGACCAGCACCCAATATTTTCCTGCAGTTTGGGAACTTGAAATACAGCCCTGAAGTCTGTCAGACTTCTTTCCACTGCCCTACTCCTCGGTACTGAGTTGCAAGGGTAACTTATAAGAGCATCCAGAGGAAGTCGAATAAACTCTAAAGCAAAATTGGATAAAAGCAAGATTGTCATCCATCCATCTCTGGAACTTGTAGGTGGACCCCCGCACCTTTATTGCAAGATCTGAGGTGCTCCAGCATCGGGCCAGAGTCCATGTTCAGCTCTCCAGTCAAAAGGACTGCAAGCCTTCAACAGGACACGACTTCTGATTGGTCAGTCCTCTGTAGAGGTGAAAACAGGAATCCCTAGAGCAACTCCTCACCCCAAAAGAGCATGCAGCCACTTTCTAGTGCTCCGGCAAACATGGAATCATCCCATTGATTCAGCATCCTCTCCTACTCAGTTCCAAACAATAGAGAGAACCCTTAAAGAGCAACTTTGTCAAATTCAACTTAGAAACCGTATCTTCCAACCAGTTCATAAGAACATACGACATGCCATATTGGGTCAGTCCAAGGGTCCATCAAGCCCTGTATCCTGTCTCCAACCTGGCCATTCCAAGTCACAAGTACCTGGCAAGTACCCAAATATTAAATAAATCCCATGCTACTAAAGCCAGTAACAATCAGTGGCTATTCTCCATTGATTAATAGCAGTTTATGGACTTCTCCTCCAGGAACCTATCCAACCCTTTTTTAAACCCAGCTACACTAGCTGCCTTAACCACAGTCTCTGGCAATGTGGCCCATGACATTAGCAATTCCACAGCCACTGAAGGCATCTTGTCACTATAACTGAAGCTACTCCTCTAGCAAATGTATGTGCTGGGACATAGCCTGCATCAACTAGAAATGCGGCTCCAGTTCCAATGCAGGCCTGAGTGGGGCACAAGCCTGCTCAAGACACCATACAGCAGCAAGAAACTATTTGCAAATGCACTGCCACCACCTCAAATGCCTGCTTGAGGATAGTCTCAATCTTTTTAGCCACGGCTCCTTCAGAGCTGTCCCTGCTTTGACTAGTATGGTGGTTTGCAGTGACCGTGCACACCAAGGTATCAACCTCCAGGAATCCAAAAGCTCCCTTGCCCTCAGGTCACAAGCCTGCCAAATCTCACCACCTCCCCCTGTAAAATTTTCTACAGGGACATATCACTCCAGGTTAACCAGCTCCTGCAATTGTTCCAGGAATGGCAAAAAAACAAAACAAAACAGACGCCTTACTTAAGGAGACCAGGATGGAAATCTTTCTCTGCATTCCCATAATGCCACACCTATCTACTCCAGGGTCTGAGCTAATGAACACACAACCCTGTGGAAGAAACTTTGCAGAGACCTATGTGGCTCCAAGTCAGGTGGGATTTCACTTTCCTCCAAAGGCAAGGAACACAAATCCTCCCTGGAATCATCCATCAAGCTGTTCTTTACAGCACTTACCTGACTTGGGCTCAGAGTGGGAAGGCCTAGGACACTTCCCTTCCTTGCAGGGCTACTTGGCCCCTACTTGGCACCCTCTCAGAAAAGTTTGCAAACCCTGGAAAAGAATTTCCACCCAGGAAAAGGATGCCGAATCCATCTGAGTCCATGGCCCCTCCCCCATGGGGATGCCACTCCCCTGGAGAAGGGGGGGGGGGGGGAGAACTGTCACTGACTAGCACATCACCTCCTGCACTGCCCTCCAATCATCTCATTTGGCAGAGGGGATGCCAAAACAGCAGAAAAATCCACCAGAGGATTCTCCTTGAGCTGCCAAACAATGCTGGTCTGAGCAAAGAGATTACCCTTACATGGCAAGTTGCACCATGGGAGGCCTCTCAGTCTCTCTAAACCCCTGCACCATTATCCTTCTCAAAGGGGCAGCCTCCTGTCCAGCAGCCTCCCGTGTGCTTCTAAAACACCGCACGGTCATGCCTGCACACGTATGCACAAAACAGAAGTCTGCGGTTTTTATGTGCATATCTGTGTGTGTGGATCCAGCCTATGGCCTTATTGCACGCACAGGAAAAAACCCCAGCCATGACCTTACCGCCTTTCATCATGCAGCAGACATACAGGAACAGCAGCATGGGAGCTCAGAAGTGCACTGCCCGCCCAACACACAATATCACCTCTTCATTACCCTGCTCCACACCCCAGAGATCAAGCGGAGGTGAGAGAGTGGGGGATTAGCACTGGTGGGGGAGAAAATGGCCCACTAGTATACAAGACCCCTTGTATTCTTTTTTTTTACCTGATCTCAGACCTCCACTGACTAAAATCACAACTAGGCCGTTGGCTACAAGGGAGAGAGAGCAAAAGCCTTCACCACCAAATTTTGTTTTTTTTTGTTTGTTTTTTTAAGCCTAGACCCAGCAAGGCACAGAGGATCAATCTCTCCACTGAGGAAGAGCCCCAGACTGGGCTTACCTCAGGAGCTCAAATCTATTTCCTCTTTTTATTTATTTTTTTTTAACAGGCACCCCCCCCCCCCCCCCCCCCCCCATTTGGGAGATGCATGTCCACCATCTCGTGGAGAATGGAGAATACTGGCAGACTGATGTGCAGGCAGGGATACATGTCAGGGACATCAGTGAGTCAGTTGTCTCTGTCTCCATAACCTACCAGTATAGCCTACCTGAGTGCAGAGAAACCTTATTTTTAAAAGCATTCACATCAGCTAAAAAAAGTAAGTAAACCACAGGCTTTAGTAACCTATTCCCCCCATACATAAATATTCTAAAGCAAAGTACTCCTCAGGACTCACCCAAAGTTTCTTCCAAAAGTTGTACCACAATTCCATGTAAATCGGAAATACCACCAACATTCTTTCCTAAATCACATGCAACGACGGCTATACAAGCATTATAAACAATGCACTGCAGAAGAGATCCCTCTTGTTTTACTTAGAACATAAACACTCATGATACATCTAAAAAGAGTGTCAGCTCTTCAAGAATTTTTTTTTATCAAGATGACTGACACAATGCATCTCATTGCTATGCAATCATAAGATTGGAAATACTGTGCACAATAAAGGCGCATCATGTATCCATGGCACATCACAATTCGGCATCAATCCAAATCTGTAAGGTTACCAGATGGTCAACTATACATACTTTTACAAAGCATTACTGTCTGGATAAGCAGTGCATAAGAACCTTTATAAATAATTGAAACATACTTCCCGCAATACACAAAACAGCATGCCAAGTCCCATCTGGTGTGTCCGTTTGTTGTGCTTAACTATGGAGAAAGCAAAGTTACTTACCTGTAACAAGTGTTCTCAGTGAACAGAGGAGCAATCACAAAATCTCTCCCTTCTCTGCTGGAAATTTACTAAGTTTGGAAAAAGACTGAGGAGACTCGCACACGAGGATGCTAGCATGGGAAAGCCTGCGCATGCTCAAAAGGCAACGTAGAAGTTCTGGGCTTTGAGAGAAAAGTGACCAAACTCTGATGATGTCACCCATCTTATCTGGCTGTTCTGCTATCCACAGAGAATACTTGTTAGAGGTAAGCAACTTCACTTTTTATTTTAATAAAAAAACTCAACCAAGGTCTACTTGAAGGAATAATTCCACTGGTGACAATAGTGGCATGTCCTGCCTTAGAAAAGTCCAGAAAGCATTTATATGGAACAGCAGCAAGATCCTGTACAACTTAGTGTTCTTTAGACTATTCATACATTGATATGTGATCAGAGAAAATTATCTATCTGCTCGGCTTGCTGCATTCCTCAAACTGCTGCAGCAGGGTTCCCTTTAAGGATGTTCCTATCTGTACAGTGTGCTGCTACTTACACACTCAGGACTGCAGCAAAGCTGCCCTGGGGCCACACTATAGATGGTTGTTCCATGAATTTTATTTACATATCATGTTCTGTTCCAGTGAGAATAAGTGCACAGGAACAGCAGGCGGCATCTCTCTTGTTGTCAGAATTGCTGCTTCCCAAGGTTCTTGAAATACAGAATAACTGAACTTTATGCCACTGTCCTCACCCATCAAGAGGAGAAGAAATGTATCTATACATATCATATATAAAAATAGCTTTGGAAGAGAGAATCAAAAACAAGAACCAGTCTAGCCAAGAGAAACTGCATCCAAGTGGAATAAATAGGTTTATATACATATCCCTTCATTATTTAACAACACTTTGGATTTCATTCAGCGTTTAAGCCTTCCATCCAAATAGGACCCCTCAGGAACGAGCATACAGCTTTCCAGGACACGGACATCCTGCCAACACATTTTGATGCCCAGACTGCACTGAAGCTGAAGCAAAAGGGGAAATATCATTTGGGTTTTAAACTTACATCACAGGATGTTGTACAAGCCACTCCCCTTAAACATGCAAGTGTCAAATCAGGTATTAGACATTCAGTTAGTCTCTGGTTAAAGGGTAAAAATTATTTCTGCTATCTACAGCCCAGAAGACAGTAACAATTAGGGTTCTAGTTGGAAAATGTTACTGTGGGATGGACATTTCCCCACTCTCATATCTGTAAAGGATTCTCCAGGATCCTTTATAAAACTTTGAACCAATTAAAATGGTGTTAGGGGGAAAATGTGAAAAACCTTTAAAAGGTCCACCAAAATAGTCAAAGTTAAGGCCACAATCATTCCAGGTGGAATCATGATTTTTAGACATTTATACATTGAAATAAGTAATTGCAGAGAAATAACATGGCCTCAGTTAATGCAAATAAAAAAATACTATTCTGGTTGTGTAAACTAAAAAACAGAAGAATAAAGCGATTGTGATGAGAACTGTTGCTGGTCTCTTGTTAAATCCTCTTGCACAAGTTGTTCTCAATCTAAGTTAAAACAGCCGTTGCATCTTGTTTATGTTTCACAGTGGCCTGAGCATCTGCTTCAATTTCAAAATTGACATTCACAAAGGAATTTGATGCCTCAGGCTGGTCCGTTTCGACACCACTACTATCCTGTTTCTTGTGCTGCTCTTGATAGCGTCTTTCTGCCTCTTCTGACATCTTATTCTCCATTTCCTCTTCTTCCTCCTAGCAAGATCAAAAGAATAGTTTAACCTTAAAAGTTATTTATTATTATTTTTTTTTTTTTATAAAGTCTAGAGCCACAGAGGCCTAGTAAAACCTCTGTCTCACCGTATGAATCATTATTAGAACTAAGCCAAACCTAGCACTACAAAACACACAAATACAGGCTTCAAGAGGCTGCAGCGGGGATCATAGGGTGCTAGAGTTGATTAAAGCCCCAATTTTAAGAGAGCCACATGCGTAAAAACCGGGGATAACACACATTTTAGAATGGGCCCGGCCGCGCATGTAACCCCCGTTATGCACAGAAGTGCCAGGTGCCAGGCTTTGCAAAAGAGGCAGGCCAGTGGGGCGTAGTCTGGGAGGGGCGAGTGGGCCGGGCCAGCACCATTAGCCACTGTGCTGGGGAAGCACACACCAGTAGGCAGCCAGCACGTGGAGTTAATTTCTGCTCCCAAGGATCAGTAAGTATGAAAATAAAAAAAAATTAAAAAATGGGGGGGGGGGGGGTTGGTAGGGTTAGTTTAGGGGTCAGAAAGGAGAAGGGAAAGGGAGGAAGGGTAGATAGGGCTAAAGGAAAGTCCACTCCTGGAAGGGAACTGGGCAAAGGCCCAATCGCACTGCCATGCGTACTATTTTCGAAAAAAGTCACACCCCCCCCCCCCCCACCTCCCAAGTCTCAGGCCGCCTGCACATGCACGCGCGGATGTATATAGCAAATATTGCTTACTTGTAACAGGTGTTCTCACAGGACAGCAGGATGTTAGTCCTCACATATGGGTGACATCACAGGATGGAGCCCAATCACGGAACACTTTTGTCAAAGTTTCTAGAACTTTGAGTGGCCCCTACTGGGCATGCTCAGCATGGCACTAACCCTGCAGCCAGCAGGGATCCCACTTCAGTCTTATTTAAAAGCTACAGGCAGTGCCGAAAAAGAAAATAATAAAACGAACCCAACACCGCGGGGTGGCGGGCGGGTTTCGTGAAGACTAACATCCTGTTGTCCTATGAGAACACCTATTACAGGTAAGCAACATTTGCTTTCTCACAGGACAAGCAGGATGGTAGTCCTCACATATGGGTGAGTACCGAGCTGAGGATGTCCGAACATGCACCAAATGTAGCCAAAGGCGTGCAACAGGCACAACAACTGGGGCGGAATTTAGTAGAGGGCATCCTGAACCCCACCGGGCAGGCGGAAGGGTGTTGGTAAGTCACGTCGTAAATAGGTTACGCAAGACAGACTGGCCGAAGATGGAATCTTGTCTTCCGGCTTTGTCTAAGTGGGCTGTAAAAGTTTGGAGAGAACTCCAGGTGGCAGCCCTGCAGATGTCAGGAAGCGGCACCGATCGTAGGTGTGTTACTGAAGTCGCCATGGCCCTCACAGAGTGTGCTTTAACATGGTCTTGAAGTGGAATGCCTGCTTGCTGATAGCAAAAGGATATGCAGTCCGCTAGCAAGGAGGAGAGAGTCTGCCCCAATTTGTTAGAATGGAAAGACACAAATAATTGAATGCTCTTCCTGTGGGCAGCTGTACGATCTAGGTAGAACGCTAGAGCTCGTTTGCAGTGAAGGGTATGCAGAGCCTGCTCACCTGGATTGGAATGGGGCCTGGGAAAGAAGGTAGGTAGTATAATGGATTCATTGAGATGAAACTCTGATACTACCTTAGATAAGAATTTAGGGTGAGTGCAAAGTACCGCCCAGTCTTGCAGAAGTTTAGTGTAAGGCGGATAGATAACTAGAGCCTGTAACCCACTAACTCTGCGAGCCGAAGTGATTGCCAGAAGGAAAATCACTTTCCATGTGAGAAAGCGAAGTTCACAGGATTGGAGAGGCTCAAATGGTTGTTTCATGAGCCGACCCAAAACCAGGTTGAGGTCCCAAGAAGGGGCCGGAGGACGTAGTGGAGGCTTGAGGTGAAGCAAGCGCTTCAAGAAGTGTGTTACAAGGGGTTGCACTGAGATAGGGACATCCCCGACACCTTTATGGAAGGCAGCTACCGCACTGACATGCATTCTAATGGAGGAAGTTTTGAGACCTGACGCTGACAAGTGCCAGAGATAGTCTAGAAACTTCGGGATGGGACAGGTAAAAGGATCAAGGGCCTGAGAAGAGCACCATGATGTGAACCTGTTCCATTTGTAGGAATATCATTTTCTCGTGGAAGACTTCCGTGAAGCAATCAAGACACAGGAGACTGGATCAGAAAGGTTAAGCGGCTGAAGGATTAACCTTTCAACATCCATGCTGTCAAGGACAGGGCATGAAGATTGGGGTGGCGAAGGCACCCGTTGTTTTGAGTGATTAGAAGAGGGTCTGTTCCCAGAGGAATGTGCCTGCGAATGGAAAGATCCTGAAGGATTGGAAACCACACTTGGCGGGGCCAGTGGGGTACTATCAGGATCATGGTTCCCTTGTCCTGACGTAACTTTACAAGAATCTTCGAGCGAAGTGGAAGTGGAGGGAATGCGTATAGGAGAGCGGTTGACCACGATAGGGAGAACGCGTCTCTTGGTGGATAATGTTGGCTGCGAGTGAGAGCGCAGAAATTGTCTACTTTGCGATTCTGGGGTGATGCAAAGAGGTCTATTTGAGGATGACCCCACTGTAGGAAGATGGAGTTTGCCACTAAGGGGTTTAGAGACCACTCTGCGGTTGAAAGTTGCGACTTAACTTGTCCGCCAACACGTTGTCCACTCCCAGTAAGTAGGTGGCCCTGAGGTACATTGAGTGGGAGAGGGCCTCCGCCCAAATCTGTGCAGCTTCCTGACACAGAAGGTAGGATCCTGTCCCTCCCCGTTTGTTGATGTACCACATGGCCACCTGGTTGTCTGTCTGGATCAGGATGACTTGATTGGACAGGTGATCCTGAAACACTGAGAGTGTATCTTATTGCTCGAAGCTCCAGGAAATTTATTTGGTGTTTTGGCTTCTTCTGGAGACCAGGAACCTTGTGTCTGGAGATCGGCCACATGGGCTCCCCACCCGAAGTTGGAAGCATCAGTGGTTAGAGTTATTTGAGAGATTGGCGCCTGAAAGGGCAAGCCCTGTAGAAGATTGATTTGGTTCGTCCACCAGGCGAGAGACAGAAGGAGTGAGTCGGTGACATGGACAATGGTCAACAGGGGCTGAAGGGACTGCATCTATTGCGACCTTAGAGTCCACTGCATGACTCATGGCCAGAAGGGCCATTGATGTGACCTGAACTGAGGACGCCATGTGTCCTAGAAGGATGAGAAAACGATGTGCAGTCGTCAAGTGTTGAGACTGCAGTTGTTGTGCCAGAGACACGAGGGTGAGGGCTCGTTGTCGAGGCAGGAAAGCCTTTGCCTGTAAGGTGTCCAAGTCTGCCCCAATGCACGATAAGGTTTGAGATGGGACTAAGGAGGATTTGTCGTAATTGACGAGAAATCAGAGTGAAGTGAGAGTGTGTAAGGTGAGATGTAGGGAGGACAAAGCGGCTTGCTGGGTCGGAGCCCTGATTAACCAGTCGTCCAGATAGGGGTAGACGTGAACACCTTGAGTCCTGAGGAAGGCGGCAATTACGACGAGGCATTTTGTAAACACTCGTGGTGCAAATGCTAGGCCGAATGGAAGCACTCGGTATTGATAGTGCTTGGGGCCTACGAGGAATCTCAGGAATTTGCGATGAGATGGAGTTATCGCAATATGCGTGTATGTGTCCTGAAGGTCGAGAGAGCAGAGCCAGTCTCCTCTTTGAAGAAGAGGAAGCAGGGAGCCCAAGGTTACCATCTTGAACTCTTCTCTCTGGAGTTACTTGTTGAGGGCTCATAGATCCAAAATTGGACGAATGCCTCCCGATTTTTTGGGGATTAGAAAGGACCGGGAATAGAATCCGAGGCCTTGCTAAAGCAATGGTACTGGTTCTATTGCTCTGGACTGGAGTTGGGAGGGAAGCCTCCTGTTCCAGGAGTAATGAATGGTCGGATGTTCTCCACGTCATTAGAGGTGGGGAATCCAGCGGGATGGAAGGAAAGTTGAGATGATAGCCTTGAGCAATGATTGTTAGGCCCCAGTGGTCTGAGGTGATTGATTGCCATATGTTGTTGAAATGGCACAAGCGGCCTCCCACTGAGACATTTGGTAATGGAATCTGGCTGCTGCTCTCTATGTGAGTGTCAAAAACCAGAAGGGTCCGGTTGGGGGGCTGTCTGTGGCTTTTGCTTTCGAGTTTGACGAGACTGTGATTTGAGGAATGGTCTCGCAGAGCGGCATCTAGCTGCTGGCGGGTGGGACTTCTTTGGTCTATAAAAAGACTTTTTAAGAGTCCTTCTGGAAAGGCTGTTTAGAAGGATAATCCGAAGGGAACAGAGAGAGCTGTCTGAGAGTCTCATGATGGTCCTTTAGTTCAGCCACTGTCTTTTGAATCTGCTCGCCAAAGAGATTGTCTCCTATGCAGGGAAGGTCAGACAACCACTCTTGCACTTCTGGACGAAGGTCTGAAGACTTAAGCCTAGCCCATCGTCTTGCTGAAATAGCTGCTGCAGACACTCTGGTTGCAGTGTCAGAGATATCGTAACATGATCTAATCTCATGTTTGCCTGCCTCCAAACTCTTATTAAGTAGGGTGTGGAACTTATCTGGAAGTTATTGAGGCATGGAGGTTGTCAGGTATTGCAATTGCTTAAAAATGACTATTATATTGGGTCATATATAGTTGGTAAGCAGCAATTCGGAGGATCAACATTGATCCTTGAAAGACTCGGCGACCAATGGTATCCAAAACTTTTGTTCCTTGCCAGGGGGAAAGGAAGTATGAGTTTTGGACCTTTTTGCTTTCTTTTGCGCAGATTCAACCACCACAGATTGGTGATCCAATTGAGGCTTTTGAAAACCTGGAGCTGACTGCACCAAGTAGGTAGAGTCAGTTTTTCCTGTGGACTGGTGCAATGGAGCCAGGGTGCTCCCAGTTCTTTTTGAGAAAATCAAGAACAACCTGATGATGGGGATGGAGGTGATTTCCTTGGGCGCATCCAGGAATTGAAGCAACTCCATCATCTGATGTCTGTCATCCTGTTCCGTTAGTAACTGGAAGGGGACCAATTCAGACATGTCCTTCACAAAGTTTATGAAAGAAAGGTCCTCTGGAGGAGAACGCTTTCTACTTTCAGTAGGTGAAGGTGGTGAGGGTAAATCATCGGTGTATGGGGAAGAATCATCGGTCCAGGTATCATAAGGATCCACACCTGTGTCTCTAGGAACTGTAGAAGGACGGGGTAATTGGATACTGAAGGTCCAGGTTTAGGCTCCGAAGGCATCGGAGGAATAACCGGAGGCACCGATGAAAGTAATGAAGGCCCTGACGCATGCATCGATAGCATCGGTGGATGGCTCGATGGTGCCAATGGGGGTATCTGTATCGATCTCGATGGCTGGGGCAGTACTCCCGAAGGAGGGATGCGGAACAGTGTTTCTCCTCCCGATGATAAAGTCAATTGGGAGGGCACCGGAGCCATCGGTGACCCGGGTTCCACCGGTGGAAAAGCGGCAATAAGTGCTTCCATCTTAGATAGCAGCGGTGCCAATGCTGCTGGAATCGGGTCGGTGCTCGGTTCCACTATCGGTACAGATATCTGTGCCGGGGGAACCTGAAGTCGATGCATCGCCTTGTTGATGGCCTCCTGAACTATCCAGTCCAGTTCTTCTCAGAGACCTGGAACAAGCAGCCCTGGCTCCGGAACAGAAGAAGGAGGCAGAGGCATAGCTGGAGGGACCACCATTAAAGGTGGAGTCGCGGCTCCCGATGCCCTGTTGGGTGAGGATTGCCTCTGTGACCCGGTCGCCGAAAAGGTCGGTGCCTTTTCTGGACAGGGTTTCTTCAGCAGCGGCTCGGACAATGGCGAGATCGATGGTTTCGATGCCTCGATGGTCCGAGACTTTCGGTGCCGATGTTTCTCTTTACGATCCCCTCGGTCCTGAGGGGGAGATGAGGGTGTCGAAGGCTGGGAAGTGATCGACGCCGGGTGGTCACCGGTCAGTGGACGATGCTGGCGCGATGTTGACGGTGCCGGTTCCGATGATGTCGATGCAATGGACGGAGTCGGGGTTTGAGCACGGAAGAGAAGTCCCATCTTCTCCATTCTGGCCTTGCGACCTTTTCGTGTCATTAGGGCACATTTGGTGCAGGTCAAGACATCGTGCATTTCACAGACTTTATGCGGGTCTGTAATGGACATGGTACGAGTACAGTCCGGACACCGATTGCATGGCCATAGAAAAATCGAACCGCGGTACGGTCGACGTCCAGTAGGCCACGAGGCCAAACTCGAC
The DNA here is from genome assembly GCF_901001135.1 of Rhinatrema bivittatum. NCBI lineage: Eukaryota > Metazoa > Chordata > Amphibia > Gymnophiona > Rhinatrematidae > Rhinatrema > Rhinatrema bivittatum. The sequence goes on along the minus strand of NC_042618.1, from coordinate 147,460,371 downwards.
GGTAATCGACGGAAAACGGGTAAAAACTTACCGGAGTACCGCGGACTGAAAAAAGTTAATGGAGGGACCCCTGTGGGGCAATTTAACTTTAAATAATTCCGTGAGGAAAATTCCTGTCAGGAATACTTGCAGAGCTCCTTAACCGCGTGGCTACTGCTGCGTGGAAAAAAGAAGACTGAAGAGGGACCCCTGCTGGCTGCAGGGTTACTGCCATGCTGGGCATGCCCAGTAAGGGCCAGTCAAAGTTCTAGAAACTTTGAGAAAAGTGTTCCGTGATTGGGCTCCATCCTGTGATGTCACTCATATGTGAGGACTACCATCTTGCTTGTCCTGTGAGAACATATTTTATAACATGCACACGCCAACACACGCATGTTATAAAATGATTGTGTCCATGTGCGCGCAGCACGGATTTAAAAATCAACCCTTAAATGTCTACTCCAAGGTCATCGAGCTGTCACTCAACTGCATATAAATCTAACATGATTCCGTGAAAGACTGATCCAGGAAGCCTGAGAGAATGACATCATAATGTTTCCAGCCTAAGCAACTGTCTGTAACATGAACTCAAAACTTCTTTCACCTGTACAGTGATGCAATGACTACAATATCAAAATTGGACTTAGAACCCATTCCAGAACAGACTGATAAGTACAAAACTTATCCAGTTACCTAACAGACTGCAGGGGCACAGGTACGAATCTAAAGGTATACATCCCAGGGTTCAAAGTTTGACCACACTGCTGTTTAAAGTCTCTTCCTTCAAAAGTAGACAAAGCCGTATTTCCTGATCTTGTTACATTTGCATCCAGAAAAGTGAATGGTTTTCGGGACAGCAGTGTAACAGACCCAGTTACCTGAATTTTGTAAATTCTGACTCTCTCTCTCTCTACTCACAATACAGATATAATAAAAAAGCACTATTCTGAAGAGAGACATACGGCAGTTACAGTCATGCAGGCATCAGGATGGCTGCAATGTCAAGTATTTCCCAAGATGCAACTGCATACTAACATTTACAAAGGTACCTGGCTTTCTTTTTTTGCCTCTTATCATCAATCCATCTTTAACGCCTCCTTTCTAAGATGGCGTGCCCAGGTAGCTCAGGGGCCCAAGGGCTGACGGTGTGCTATCTCGGAGGTCGACCCTTAGGGATGTTCATGGGCCAGCAGGGGTGGCCACAGTAGCTGTTTTCTCTTCCTTCCCAGGCCTGAGCACACCACCTCCACATTGTGCCCAAGCCCTGGCAGACAGAGTACTGAATCAGGATCGCCCACACTGTAACAAAGTTTTGGGGCCTGAGTCAGAGGGCTAGTCAAAAGTTATCCATTTTACATTTGAATTGTAACACTCTTCAATAGCTCTGCGGCCACATACAGGCAAGAATTAAAGTGGAAAAGGTTTTCTACACACAAAATAAGAATGTGCAACAATAAATGAAACAAGTTACTAATGTCACCATCATGAAAGAAGGTATATTTGTAGCCTCAGAAGGAAAGCTGAGCTCCTTCACATCTACAGGAGAGACAGTGAAGCACAGCGGAAGAGTAGTGCAGGGGAAGCTTTCACTGTCACCATCTCTAAGGAAATGGAGAATTTCAGTTATGTTAGTCTGGCATGTCCTGCAGGCACTAAATATTCATATCAAGATGAGGTAAAATAAAAAAAGATATAAATGCTGGCCTGAAATGCAAGTGGCACTAAAGAAAGAGCACAACACACCTCCTTCTTCATTCTGTAATACTCATCAATCGCATACTGGTACTTGGGGGTACTTATACCCAGAAAGGAGGCGATTCTTTCCCCAAGGAAGTCACACACTGAAAAAAAATAAGGGACAATGCAAAGACAATACTTAAACAGGTTTTTATAGGGAGAGTAAAGTCTGCAAAAATAAAAGCACTCTCAGACATACAGATTAACCTCTGCTGGCACTGCTTACTGTTTGGAGACGCAGGAGCTCTAAGCCCCACTATTCTCCCTCACCCCATCAGCTAGGCCACCTTCAATCTAGATCCCCCTCTGCAGGCTCCATCCACGATGCAGCAGAAAGCACGGATATAAATTAGGCTTCTGAAAACAGCAAGCAAGGATTGCCCACAAATGGCAACATTCAATCTGGATTCTCTCCAGAGACAGAAAAATCCTGGAAACAAAGAAGCCCAAACTTTGCCACTGGATAGAGAGGAACCACCAAAGTGAAGGGCAGCTCTATGCCACCGAGGCACATTAGGAAAAGATGAGGTAGGAAGAACAAGCTAAGGGGAAAAAAAAAACTGAACGGAGGCTAGAGAAAGAATAAGATGGAGGGGAGAGCACAGGAAAACCAAAGAACAAAATAAAAAAAGACAGAAAGCAAGCTGACGTGTATACTTCTAGTGTAAATCAAGGAAGGCACCTTTTGTAGGCTTCTTGCTTTGAATGCTGGGTACTCCTGCCAATTCATGAGTGGCCCTACTCTCTTGGCACATCTATTGACGGCCCTCCCCATGGACAGATTTGGTGGAAATCTGGCAAAAGTGTTGGCTTCCTAGTAAAAGATTATCCTATCGAATTTCAGCAAATCCATGCAGGGACAGGACAATATATGCATTACAGACAGAGCAACAGCACTAGGTGTTTTTCACTAATAAAATCCTCTCTCCCTGGTACCCAAGACTTCAAGATATTTAATTACCCTTGGATATCTCCATGCTATATTCTCTTGGAAAATCCTTAACAAATATGCCCAAAATAACTACAACGTATGAAGCAGGCTTCAGTAAAGTTCCAGAAGGATGTATATGCCATAGAATGGAATGGAATGACGCTAAAAGGAGGGAGGCTCAAAAAAAAAAATGTGAAAAGTACATTTTCACTGAAAGGTTGCAGACATCTCGAACAGATTTCCAGAGACAGAATTCAAGTAGGCATGGGATAGACACAAAGGGATTTTAACAACAGAAGGAGGAAGAAGACCCCAAATCAAGTAAGACCCTTGCAACAGCACAGTAAGCAGGCACGAATGGGCAAGCAGGATTGGCCAAATGGTCCTTTTCTGCCAATTATCTTCTCTGTTTCAAAACCAGGAACAGAAATATGACAGCAGAAAGAGACCACTCAGCCTATCTAGTTTGCCCATCCACACCAACTGCTCAGTTCTACAATCCCTATCACTCCCTCAGAAATCCCCTGTGTTTATCCCATGTTTTCTTGAATTCATCCAAGAACATAACATAGAAACATAGAAACATAGAAAATGACGGCAGAAAAGGACCAAGATCATCCAAGAACATAACATAGAAACATAGAAACATAGAAAATGACGGCAGAAAAGGACCAAACAGTCCCACATCCAGTCTGCCCAGCAAGCTTATGGTAGCATCTGCTGCGCCATACAAGTCACCCCCTTACTTTGTTTCCCAGACTGTCAAAGTCAGGGCCTTGTTGGTTGCTGTCGGAGTCCAATTCCCTGTTACCTCTTGCCATTGAAGCAGAAAGCAATGTTGGCATTGCATCCAAAGTGTCAGGCATGTTGGTTAAGGGTAATAGCTGCCACACCAGCAAGTTACCCCATGCTTATATTTGTTTTCCCAGACCGTAAAATCCAATGTCCTTGCTCTCTGAATCTAATTCCCCCTTTCCCCCTGCCATTGCTATACTGAGTCAGACTAAGAGTCCATCAAGCCCAACATCCTGTTTCCAACAGTGGCCAATCCAGGTTACAAGTACCTGGCAAGTATCCAAACATTAAACAGATCCCATGATACGAAAGCCAGTAATAAGCAGTGGCTACTCCCTAAGACAACATTAATAAAAGTTTATGGACTGCTCTCCGAGAACTTATCCAAACCTTTTTTAAATCCAACTACTGCCTTAACCACATCCTCTGGCAATGAATTCCAGAGCTTAATTGTGCATTGAGTTAAAAAATTTTTCTATGATTTGTTTTAATTGTGCTACTTGCTAACTTCATGGAGTGCCCCCTAGTCCTTGTACTATCTGAAAGAGTAAATAACCGATTCATTTACCCATTCTAGTTCTCTCATGATCTTATAGACTTCTATCATATCCTCCCTCAGTCGTCTCTTCTCCAAGCTGAAGAGCCCTAACCTCTTTAGCCTTTCTTTATTGAGGAGCCCGTTATCATTTTGGTCACACTTCTCTGTATCTTCTCCAGTGCAACTATATCTTTTTTGAGATGTGGCGACCAGAATTCAACATAGTACTTAAAAGTGCGGTCTCACCATGGAGCGACAGAGAGGCATTATGACATTCTCCGTTTTATTCACCATTCGCGTCCTAATAATTCCTAACGTTTGCTTTTTTTGACCGCCACAGCACACCGAGTCAACAATTTTAATGTATTATCCACTGTGATGCCTAGATCTCTTTCCTGGGGGGTAACTCCTAATATAGAATCTAACATGTAATTACAGTATGGGGTTTTTTTCCCCCTATATGCATAACCTTGCACTTGTCCACATTCAATTTGATCTGCCATTTGGACGCCCAATCTTCCAGTTTCGCAAGGTCCTACTGCAATTTATCACAATCCACTTGTGATTTAACTACTCTGATTAATTTTGATCATCTCACTCATCATACCTCTTTCTAGATCACTTATAAATATATTAAAAAGCCCCAGTCCAAGTACAGATTCCTGAGGCACTCCACTGACCATTTAATTCTACTCTCCGTTTCCTGTCTTTTAACCAGTTTGCAATCCACAAATGTGCATTGCTTCCTATCTCATGACTTTTAGTTTTATTAGAAGCCTCCCATGTGGGACTTTGTCAAACGTCTTCTGAAAATCTAAATACACTATATATCTACCAGCTCACCTTTATCCACGTTTATTCACCCAGTGTAGATTTCTGAGGCAAGACTTCCCTTATAAATTCATGTTGGCTGTGTCCCATTAAACCATGTCTATCTATATGTTCTGTGATTTTATTCTTTAGAGTAGGGGCTACAATTTTTCCAGGCACTGAAGTCAGGTTCGCCCAAATACAGTTTTCAGTCTTTGATACAATAGGCGAATAATAGTTTACAAATTACTAGTAATAGATCTGAAATTTCATTTTTGAATTCCTTAAGAACCCTGGGGTGTATACCATCTGGTACAGGTGATTTGCTACTCTTTAGTTTGTCAATCTGGCCTACTACATCTTCCAGGTTCACTGTGATTTGGTTCAGTTCATTTGAATCATCACTCTTGAAAACCATCTCCAGAACAGGTACCTCCCCAAAATCTTCATTAGTAAACACCGAAGCAAAGAATTCATTTAGTCTTTTCACAACAGCCTTATCTTCCTTAAGTACCCCGTTAAACCCTCGATCATCTAACTGGTCGGCTGGCTCCCTTTTAAAACGTTTTTAATATATGATTTTTTTTTTGCCTCTATGGCCAACTTCTTTTCAAATTCTCTCTTAGCCTGTCTTATCATTGTTTTACATTTAACTTGCTGATGCTTATGCTTTTTATTTTCTTCAGATGGATCCTTCTTCCAATTTCTGAAAGAAGTTCCTTTGGCTAAAAAGCCTCTTTCACTTTGACTTTTAACCATGCCGGCAATCGTTTGGCCTTTCTTAAAAGTATGGAACACATCTGGACTGCACGTCTAAAAATGGTATTTTTAAACAATGTCCATGCCTGTTGTACCCTCGTAACCTTTGTAGCTGCACCTTTCAATTTTTTCCTATCTTCCTCATTTTCTCAAAGTTTCCCTTTGTAAAGTTTAGTGCTAGAGCTGTAGACTTACTTACTGCCCCCTCTTCCAGTTAATTCAAATTTGATCATATTATGACCATTATTGCCAAGTGGCCCCACCACCATTGCCTCTCACACAAAATCCTGCATTAGACTAAGAATTAGATCTAACATAGCTCCCTCTCTCGTTGGTTCCTGAACAAATTGCTCCATGAAGAAGTCATTTAATCCTTCCAGGAACTTTACCGCTCTAGCATGTCCTGATGTTACATTTACCCAGTTAATATTGGGTTACTCGAAATCTCCCATTATTAATGCACTGCATAATTGGTTTGTTTCCCTAATTTCTCTTAGCATTTCATCATCCATCTTATCATTTTGACCAGGTGGACGGTAGTATACTCCTATCACTAAACTTTTGCCCAACACACAAGGGATTTCTACTGTTCTTGTCTGTACTACTTCCACTGGGAGACTGTTCCAAACATCCACCACCCTTTCTGTAAAGAAATATTTCTTTAGATTACTCCTGAGTCTACCACCTTTCATCCTTATTCCATGATCCCTCTTTCCAGAGCTTCCTTTCCATTGTAAGAATCCCGCCTGCTGTGGATGGAAACCTTGAAAGTATTAAAATGTCTATCGTATTTCCCCTATCCTGTCTTTCCTCTAGGGCAGTGGTTCTCAACCTTTTTTCGTCCGGGACACCCCTAACAGATGATTCTCACATGCTTGACACACTGAACATGTGGCCATCACGGGGCTAAATGTAAACACACATTCTGCATCCCCAGGAATCCCCTCAACCCCCAACAATGGGGGCAGAGCGGAACTAGGGTATTACCCATACAACTCATCAATCAAAAAAGATATTCTGGTTCTGATGACATCTCAGTAAAAGCAAAATAAACTCCCTTTACTGGCAGGCACAATACCCCTCCTTATGAAAAGAGAGTAATTTACCACTAATGCATATCCTATTGAGAAAACACAACAAATAAGATTGATACAAATGCCTACATGCTAGTAAAATACCACACCTCTGTCACACACCCAGAACTGACCTTCACCAAGTACAGAAAACCCACAAATTATAAATAGGAGATAGAAGCTGGAATGGAAAACCAAAAAAGCCACCCTGCATGCAGTGCAGGGTGGCTTTTTTTCCTGGAGAAATGGAAAGAGAAATATAGCACTTAACATAGTCCCAGGATCTGTAATAATGTACAGAAACTAATCTGCACAAAATTACACCTGTATTATGGAACATACTCAAACAGTAACAATGCTACCTATGAAAAGGCAACACTACAAATATTAAACCAGGCCCTAAACACTAATATACCTCCTATTAGGAGAACAGAATAAGCCAAGCTGATATAGATCCCCACTCAGAAATAATTGTAAAACTATAATTACAAAACAGCTGATGAACAGAATAACATCCAACAATTAAAAACTCATAAAAATTATTAAAAATTGTCCAAATATCAAAAAATATTTCAAAACAGCAGGCACATCACATAATAACCAATAATTAAAATGGCAATCAATCAAGAAAAATAAACCTAAAAAGCCACCTGGCTGCTGAAGCTCTGTCCTCACAGTCCTCTTCCCTAGGGCCCACAACCAGTCACCTCCCTGACCAGTCAGTCTCTCTCAATCACACAAATTCTCTTGCTCCCATTCTACCACACTACACACACACACTACACACTACACACACACACACAGACAAGCTGCCACTCACACACTACACACAAGCAACTTTCCTCTCTTATGTGGAGGCTCTTCTCATTGTTTGGCCCAATAAGCCTGGCTTCTGGCAGTGGCACTCCACATCACTCTGCTCTTCAGCCCCCGCTGGCCGGTCCTCCACTACCAACTGCATCGGCCCACCAGGGAATGATCAATCCCCTGATAGGCCAATCCACCCCTGGGGAGAAGGGAAGCACAGCTGGGGCAATGGGCTACTGGGAGCCACGACACACCGGTTGAGAATTGCTGCTCTAGAGTATGCATATTTATTTAGTTTAAACTGCTTATTACCCACACCCTCCAAAGTTTGGGGTGGGGTACATAAAAACATACATAATAGGAGCAAACATTAAAACAATATCATTACACAAGCATGATAACAGATTAGACAAAAATCATTGCAGATTAACATTGCTGCTTTTTGGGAAGGGAGTCAAAATGCTGGTTAAGGTACTGGTGGAAATGCTGCAATAAACAGATGTTTAGATGACTTGCAACTGCCTCTGCTCCCCTCTGAAGCATCCAGGGGTCACGTATATATCAGAGAAGAGTGGCCTGGTTTGCTGGCATAACTAGACAGCTCCTGGTGCAGTTCCATAACTATACAGTCTGAAGCTGCAGGGAAAAGAACAGCTTAGCAGTAATGAATCAGCATCACAGGTAGGCAATCACTGCCCATAAAATACAGCGTGTACATGTACTCATACAAACGCTTAAAAGACATTCTTACTATTGCCTTGGAAATGGCCACACTGTCTTGGACAAAGAAAGTAAACTCGCTTCCTGAGGGGAGTGTTAACTGTTCTGGAACGTATGTAAAGGAAATCCAACCCCAGCCACTGCTATGCATGCACACAAAAGGAAGAGAGAGGTGTGGCCGTGTGCTCGGACTGCAGGGATCAATGCCTGCTCAGTGCTAGTAATTTATTTTATTTAGGATTTTTATATGCCGACATTCGTAGGTACATCATGCCGGCTTACATGAACATTGTTAACAGTAAAAGAAAAAAGTTACATGGAACAGGGCAGGGGCCTCAGAGGATCTACGGAAGTAATAGGCTTTAACAGGTATATGACAGAAACAGCATTAACAATAACGAGTTAACCAAAAATGTAATGTCTCTGACACTGAGCTACAATGACTGAATAATACAAGCCTGAAAATTATGTCAGAGCTAGGGTAAAAGAAAGCCATCAATGGACTACAAATGCAACTGAGGCCATGCTGGTGGGGGTTGTGGAGAGAAGACAACTATTAAGAAGTTCTGCCTGGCTGATAGTGTCCTTTTAAAGAGTTTCAGCTTATCAGAGCAATAATACTCCTTGTGGCAGGCAACTTCTAAAGGTTTAAGCTGCCAAAAGAGCTCCAAAGCCCTCCCCTAAATCACCAAATTCCAGGAATTTGCCATAAGACATTAGTTGGTACCTGAAAGGGTGGATGTGGCTGCTCTCAGCATGTAAAACCACACATAGGGGCCCCAGGTCAGCTTTGTCTGCAATGAGAAAGGAAGGAAAGCATTAGACCTGATGACTAACTAATGCAGTGTATAAACAAAATGAAGGGAGCATCTAAAGCAGAAATCCAGTAATAACAGTTATCTAACATCAGAAAATACTTCTTCACGGAAAGGGTGGTGGATGCATGGAAGAGCTTCCCAGTGGAAGTGGTGGAGACGAAAACAGTAACAGTAAGAGAAAGTGTGGGAAGGAAAATTGTTTACCTGCTAATTTTCGTTCAAATTATCTCCAGGTACTATCTCCTGGGTTTTTCCCTCCCAACTAGCAGATGGAGACTGAGAAAGTTTCACTGACACTGTACATAACCCAGTGCTTCACCTGCAGTTTTTCAGTATTGACCTGTACTCAAGCCAAGATGTCAGCAACAACCATAAATTTCTAAGCAAACTCCCTCCCCTCCAACGAGCCAGAAGAAGGTGAAATTGCCCAAAAAGACAATGGAAAACACGTTTCCCAAATTTAACATAAGTGATCAGCATTGAAAACTTCCAACAATTCTGCACTATGTACAAAGCAACGAACAGAAGGCCTCCCTCCCCCCCCAAGTAAATGGGCAGGTCTCTGCACTGATCTGTGATACTACAGGAATGAAAATTAGTAGGTAAGAACCAATTTTCCTTTCCCTGTACGTACCCAGATCAGTCCAGACTCCTGGGATTTATCTAAGCTCCCCTTAACTGGGGTGGGACCTGGAGAGTTCCGCTCGTAGAACACTCTCACCAAAGCACATAGAAGCCGGAGCCCCGACATCCAAGTGATGCCGCCTAGCAAAAGTGTGCAACGACAGGAAAATGAGTTCTTACCTGTTAATTTTCGTTTCTGTAGTACCACGGATCAGTCCAGACCGTGGGTTGAGCCTCCTGTCCAGCAGATGGAGACAGAATAAAACTGAAAGGGTATCCTATATCAGGACAGAGCCTACCCTGCAGCCCTTCAGTATAACTATTGTCAAAGCAAAAAAACAAGATAAAGAACAAGATCAAGCAAGTAACAACAAAAACTCAATGGAGTAACTTTATAACCTTGTAAGGAGCTCTGTAGAAAGAAACGCTCTTGCATGTACTTGGTCATTAATAACCAATGCTTCCGGTGTTCAGAAGAGGATAGAACAATACTGACATCCTAATACCTGTAGGAAAGGCTTCAAGTGGGTAATGTGAACAGCGCAACAGGGAAGGGCGTCTGGACTGATCCGTGGTACTACAGAAACGAAAATTAACAGGTAAGAACTAATTTTCCTTTCCCTGTATGTACCCGGATCAGTCCAGAACGTGGGATGTACCAAAGCTTCCCTAAACCGGGTGGGACCAAGACAGTCCCGCTCGAAGCACTTGCCGATCAAAGGACCCAAAAACCGGTGCTTGCACATCCAGGCGGTAGTGACGAGCAAAAGTATGCAGGGACGTCCACGTAGTGGCCTTGCAAATTTCTTGCAGAGAAACAGATTGGCTCTCCGCCCAGGAAGTAGCTTGAGAACGCAACGAATGAGCCTTTAGGCCCTTAGAACCGCCCGACCTTGGCAAAGATAGGCCGAGAAAATCGCCTCCTTCAACCACCGAGCAATAGTAGTCTTAAAAGCCGGTTTGCCCTGATTGGGACCACTCCAGAGGACGAAAAGGTGATCCGAGACCTGAAAGTCATTGGTAACCTGGAGATAGTGGAGTAGTATTCGTTTGACATTGAGCCTGTGGAAATCGCCCCCAGCGGTACCCGCAATCTCCTCTGGGGAGAATGCTGGAAGCTCCACCGACTGGTTGACATGCAAAGCGGAAACAACTTTCAGCAAGAAAGAAGGCACCGTCTTGAGCGAGACTCCGGAATCGGAAAAAACGCAAAAAAGGTTCCTAACAGGACAATGCTTGGATCTCTGAAACCCACCGAGCGGAAGAGATAGACACGAGAAAGACAGTCTTGAGCATGAGGTCCTTTACCGTAGCCTGATGGAGAGATTCGAAAGGAGCCACAAAGACAGCCCGGAGGACGAGATTAAGATTCCACGATGGGCAAGTAGAGCAAGCGGGCGGTCGCAGGTGCTTGACTCCCTTCAGGAACCGAATCACGTCCGGGTGGCCCGCTAAGGGATGACCCTCAACCCGTCCGAGGAGAGAGCGGAAACTTGCACGTGTAGGGAACTGAAAGAGAGACCCTTGGAGAGACCCTTCTGTAGAAAGGAAAGAACCAATGAAACCGGAGCGGAGCTTGCTGAGATCCCCGACTCCGCACAAACAAACAGTCTCAAAGACTTTCCAAACGCGCACGTAAGCTAGAGAAGAAGTCGACTGCTTCCAAGCTTGCAGCAAAGTGAAGATAACCTCCTCCGTATAGCTCTTACGCCTCAGGCGTCTCCGTTCAAAAGCCAGGCCACTAGACAAAAGCGATCAGCCTGGTCGAAAAATACGGGCCCCTGCCGAAGCAGACGAGGAAGATGGCCGAGCTGGAGAGGTCCGTCGCCAGTTTGACGAGATCCGCGAACCACGGTCTGCGAGGCCATTCGGGTGCTACCAGAACCACTGGCCCTCGGTGGAGTTCTATTCTTCGGAGAACTTTTCCCACCAGAGGCCACGGAGGGAACGCGTGAAGGATGGCTGCAGGCCAGGGAAGAGTCAGAGCATCCACTCCCTCCGAGCTGTGCTGTCTCCAGCGGCTGAAGAACCTGTTGGTTTTGGCATTGCGCAAGGTCGCCATGAGGTCCAGGTGAGGGGGACCCCACCTGTCAACGATCAGGTCCATGGCTTCTTCCGAGAGTTCCCACTCTCCCAGATCAAGAGACTGACGACTGAGGAAATCGGCCTGTACATTCTCCTTGCCTGCTTTGAGGAGGCCGCCAGGCAATCCTGATGCCGTTCCGCCCAGTCGAAGAGACGGCTGGCTTATAGAACCCCCAGGCGACTGCAAGTGCCTCCCAGACGGTTGATATAAGCCACGTTGGTGGAGTTGTTGGAGAGAACCCTCACCACAGATCAGGGGCAGAAAATCCTGTAGAGTCAGACGCACCGCCCAGGCCTCCAACCGATTGATGTGCCAACGAGACTGAACCGGAGACCAGATCCCCTGCGTGGACTGGGACTGGCAGACTGCGCCTCAGCCAGAGAGACTGGTATCCGTGGTTACTATTGTCCACTGTGGAGCCTGAAGAGGCATTCCCCGGAGAAGATGAGGAAGCGAAAGCCACCACTGCAAGGCGGCGACGGTAGAGGCTGAAAGCAGGAGAACTGCGTGAAACTATTCCGACACCGGCTGCCAACGGGATAGCAAAGCTCTCTGTAACGGTCGCATATGAGCAAATGCCCAGGGGACGAGGTCAATGGTGGAGGCCATCGAGCCCAAGACCTGGAGATAGTCCCATGCCGTCGAGAGAGGGAGTGAGAGAAGATTCCGTACCTGGTTGATCAATGTGAGAGCCTGAGCACGAGGTAGGGACACTTTGCCGATCCGAGTATCGAAGTGGGCCCCCAGGAATTCTAACACCTGGGAAGGCCCAAAGATTGCTTTTGGGGAAGTTTACTATCCACCCGAGGGATGTGAGGAGAGCTAGAACCCAATCCACCGCCTGCCTGCAGTGACTCTCTGACTTGGCCCTCACGAGCCAGTCATCCAGATAGGGGTGGACTAGGACTCCCTCACGGCAGCCACCACCACCACCACCATGACCTTGGTGAAGGTGCGTGGTGCGGCCGAAGGGCAACGCCCAAAACTGAAAATCCTGGTTGAGGATGTGGAAGCGAAGATACTTCTGGTAATCGCAGTGAATCGGAATGTGGAGGTAGGCCTCTGTCAGATCAAGAGAGGAGAGGAACTCTCCGGGATGAACCGCCGCGATGACCGCTCTCAAGGTTTCCATGCAAAAACGTGGGATCTTGAGGGCCCGGTTGACCCACTTGAGGTCTAAGATTGGCTGAAAGGCACCGTCCTTCTTGGGTACCACGAAGTAAATAGAATACTGGTCGGCGCCAAGTTCCTCCTTCGGAACCGGGACAATGGCACCCAGACTCAGAAGCCTGGTGAGGGTTTGGTCTATCGCCTCCCGCTTGAGACGGCCGCATGGGGAGAATACGAAGAGGTCCGGTACGTCTCGAGCAAATTCTAAAGCGTAACAGTCTTGGACAATCTCGAGGACCCACTGGTCCGACGTGATTTTGACCCACTCCTCGAAGAACAAGGAGAGACGACCGCCCGGAAGAGGGGCCGAGGAATGGGTCAACCGAACTTCACTGTGGGGCTGGCGCGCTGGGACGGTCCCTCGCCGAAGGACCGATGCCCACGAAAGGGCTGGGACCAAGATTGAGACCGGGAAGAATAACCTCTGGAGGAGCAACCTCGTCCATGGGGTGTATATCTCCGCTGACCCCGGAAGTGAGGACGGGAGGGCGTAAAAGTTCAAGATTGTTTTGGACGGTCCTCCGGTAGCTTATGAACCTTGTTTTCCACCAAGGAATAAGCTGCTCAAGGTCCTCTCCAAAAAGCAACTTACCCTTGAAAGGCAACATGCCCAATCTCACCTTGGAGGACGGGTCTGCGGACCAATTGCGCAGCCAGAGAAGCCTTCTAGCGGAGACTGCCGAGACCATCGCTTTCGCCTGGATGCGGAGGTCGTAGAGCGCATCTGCCTCATACACGATGACGCCTTCCAAATGTTTAGCCTGCTCCGCCTCTGCAGACGGGGAGGGTCCTGGGTGCTGAGCAATTGTTGAACTCTGAGACCTGCCCGCTGCATGAGACTGCTGCAGATAGTCACCCGGACTCCCAAGGCCAGAACCTCAAAGATACGCTTTAGATGGGCTTCAAGCTTACGATCCTGTACGTCCTTCAGGGCCGTCGCCCCCACCACTGGGATAATGGTGTGCTTGGTGACCGCAGAGACGGAAGAATAGATGGTGGGAAACCTCAGCATGTCCAAGCAATCCTCCGGGAGGAGGTAGAGCTTGTCCATAGCCCTCCCAACACGGAGCCCCGCTTCGGGAGCTTCCCATTCCCATAGGAGCAGCAACTTATGCATAGGGTGGAAGGGAAAGGCACTTGCCGAAGCCCTGAGTCCCGCCAGGACCGGGTCCATATCCTTGGGCAAAGAAGACATAAGCGTATCCGCAGGGGGCCCCTCCAATCCCAGCTCCTGGAGGACAAAGGGGATGAGGGGTTCCAACTCCTCCTTTTGAAACATGCGGAGGACCCGGGGGTCATCCCCCTCCAAGGGGGGGGGGGGGGGGAGTGCCCCCGCCAAATCTGTGGTGGGATCCAGAGTAACTAGGGGCGCCGGGGGGTCAGGAATGGGGGGTATCCCCGGGACCACCAGCACCCTAACAGACCCCTGCGGCTCCGGGGTCAAGAAGACGGGCGGCAGAGTCGGTCTTGGGATTTTTGCCGGGAGGGGACCTGGGGAGGGGACCTGGGGAGGGGACCTGGGGAGGGGAGGGGACCTGGGGAGGGGAGGGGACCTCCTCCTCCTGCAGGGTAGCATTCTCTGAAATGCTCCCTGTTCCACGCGCAGGTCACCAGAGGCAGGCAGAGCTCCGGAGTCTCAATGCGTGGATGAGACGATGGTGCAAGGAAGAGGGATTCAGTTTTGTTAGGAACTGGGGAACCTTTTGGGGAAGGGGGAGTCTCTTCCGAAGGGATGGGCTCCACCTTAACCAGGGTGGAACCAGACTGCTGGCGCAAACCTTTAAAAAGGAGATAGAGCAGCTTTTAAACTAGAACAAAGGGGAAAGCCGACAGTCGCTCAGCAGCGCATGGTTCGGAGAGAGGTATCTTTAAAGGATACTAATGTTGCATTAGAATTAAGGCATCCCGACAGTGAGGTTCCAATAATTAGAAAAGTAGTCCAAGTGCCTGTAACTAAAAACTCACCTGAGCTAAAAAATTGTAACTTATCCCTATCAATTAAAAAGCAGAATAAAAATACAATCAAAAAACAAACTTTGAAATGTTTGTATGCTAATGCCAGAAGTCTAAGAAGTAAGATGGGAGAACTAGAATGTATAGCAGTAAATGATGACATAGACTTAATTGGCATCTCAGAGACATGGTGGAAAGAGGACAACCAATGGGACAGTGCTATACCGGGGTACAAATTATATCGCAATGACAGAGAGGAGCAGTCGGGAGGAGGGTGTGGCGCTTTATGTCCGGGATGGCATAGAGTCCAACAGGATAAACATCCTGCATGAGACTAAATACAAAATTGAATCTTTATGGGTAGAAATCCCTTGTGTATCAGGGAAGACTACAGTGATAGGGGTATACTACCGTCCACCTGGTCAAGATGGTGAGATGGACAGTGAAATGCTAAGAGAAATTAGGGAAGCTAACCAAATTGGTAGTGCAGTAATAATGGGAGACTTCAATTACCCACAAAACGCTGGTGCAGGATAAATGTTAAATCACCATTCAGTGATGCACTTTAATAGATTCCAAGAAAGCTAAGTATGAGGGTTCATAACGGCAACTCCGTAGATTCAAAATCAACCATGTAATAAGAGGTCCCCCATGGTTGATTTTGAATCTACGGAGTTGCCGTTATGAACCCTCATACTTAGCTTTCTTGGAATCTATTAAAGTGCATCACTGAATGGTGATTTAACATTTATCCTGCACCAGCGTTTTGTGTGTCTTGCTTATGTGCATGGTTTAGCTTCTTCTGCATTTAGACTTCAATTACCCCAATATAGACTGGGTAAATGTATCATCGGGTCACGCTAGAGAGATAACGTTCCTGGATGGAATAAATGATAGCTTTATGGAGCAATTGGTTCAGGAACCGACGAGAGAGGGAGCAATTTTAGATCTAATTCTCAGTGGAGCACAGGACTTGGTGAGAGAGGTAACGGTGGTGAGGCCACTTGGCAATAGTGATCATAATATGATCAAATTTGATTTAATGACTGGAAAAGGAACAGTGTGCAAATCCAAGGCTCTCGTGCTAAACTTTCAAAAGGGAAACTTTGATAAAATGAGAAAAATTGTTAGAAAAAAACTGAAAGGAGCAGCTACAAAAGTAAAAAATGTCCAAGAGGCGTGGTCATTGTTAAAAAATACCATTCTAGAAGCACAGTCCAGATGTATTCCACACATTAAGAAAGGTGGAAAGAAGGCAAAACGATTACCGGCATGGTTAAAAGGGGAGGTGAAAGAAGCTATTTTAGCCAAAAGATCTTCATTCAAAAATTGGAAGAAGGATCCAAAAGAAGAAAATAGGATAAAGCATAAACATTGGCAAGTTAAATGTAAGACATTGATAAGACAGGCTAAGAGAGAATTTGAAAAGAAGTTGGCTGTAGAGGCAAAAACTCACAGTAAAAACTTTTTTAAATATATCCGAAGCAGAAAGCCTGTGAGGGAGTCAGTTGGACCGTTAGATGATCGAGGGGTTAAAGGGGCACTTAGAGAAGATAAGGCCATCGCGGAAAGATTAAATGATTTCTTTGCTTCGGTGTTCACTGAAGAGGATGTTGGGGAGGTACCCGTAATGGAGAAGGTTTTCATGGGTAATGATTCAGATGGACTGAATCAAATCACGGTGAACCTAGAAGATGTGGTAGGCCTGATTGACAAACTGAAGAGTAGTAAATCACCTGGACCGGATGGTATACACCCCAGAGTTCTGAAGGAACTAAAAAATGAAATTTCAGACCTATTAGTAAAAATTTGTAACTTATCATTAAAATCATCCATTGTACCTGAAGACTGGAGGATAGCAAATGTAACCCCAATATTTAAAAAGGGCTCCAGGGGCGATCCGGGAAACTACAGACCGGTTAGCCTGACTTCAGTGCCAGGAAAAATAGTGGAAAGTGTTATAAACATCAAAATCACAGAACATATAGAAAGACATGGTTTAATGGAACAAAGTCAGCATGGCTTTACCCAGGGCAAGTCTTGCCTCACAAATCTGCTTCACTTTTTGAAGGAGTTAATAAACATGTGGATAAAGGTGAACCGGTAGATATAGTATACTTGGATTTTCAGAAGGCGTTTGACAAAGTTCCTCATGAGAGGCTTCTAGGAAAAGTAAAAAGTCATGGGATAGGTGGCGATGTCCTTTCGTGGATTGCAAACTGGCTAAAAGACAGGAAACAGAGAGTAGGATTAAATGGGCAATTTTCTCAGTGGAAGGGAGTGGACAGTGGAGTACCTCAGGGTTCTGTGTTGGGACCCTTACTGTTCAATATATTTATAAATGATCTGGAAAGAAATACGACGAGTGAGATAATCAAATTTGCAGATGACACAAAATTGTGCAGAGTAGTTAAATCACAAGCAGATTGTGATAAATTGCAGGAAGACCTTGTGAGACTGGAAAATTGGGCATCCAAATGGCAGATGAAATTTAATGTGGATAAGTGCAAGGTGATGCATATAGGGAAAAATAACCCATGCTATAATTACACGATGTTGGGTTCCATATTAGGTGCTACAACCCAAGAAAGAGATCTAGGTGTCATAGTGGATAACACATTGAAATCGTCGGTTCAGTGTGCTGCGGCAGTCAAAAAAGCAAACAGAATGTTGGGAATTATTAGAAAAGGAATGATGAATAAAACGGAAAATGTCATAATGCCTCTGTATCACTCCATGGTGAGACCGCACCTTGAATACTGTGTACAATTCTGGTCGCCGCATCTCAAAAAAGATATAATTGCGATGGAGAAGGTACAGAGAAGGGCTACCAAAATGATCAGGGGAATGGAACAACTCCCCTATGAGGAAAGACTAAAGAGGTTAGGACTTTTCAGCTTGGAGAAGAGACGACTGAGGGGGGATATGATAGAGGTGTTTAAAATCATGAGAGGTCTAGAACGGGTAGATGTGAATCGGTTATTTACTCTTTCGGATAGTAGAAGGACTAGGGGACACTCCATGAAGTTAGCATGGGGCACATTTAAAACTAATCGGAGAAAGTTCTTTTTTACTCAACGCACAATTAAACTCTGGAATTTGTTGCCAGAGAATGTGGTTCGTGCAGTTAGTATAGCTGTGTTTAAAAAAGGATTGGATAAGTTCTTGGAGGAGAAGTCCATTACCTGCTATTAAGTTCACTTAGAGAATAGCCACTGCCATTAGCAATGGTTACATGGAATAGACTTAGTTTTTGGGTACTTGCCAGGTTCTTATGGCCTGGATTGGCCACTGTTGGAAACAGGATGCTGGGCTTGATGGACCCTTGGTCTGACCCAGTATGGCATTTTCTTATGTTCTTATGTTCTTAAATTCTGAAGAAAAATGGGCCCTAGCCTTGCCGGAGGGGGGAGGGGGGTCAGGGATCTCATCCCGGGGCGATACGGGGCTTAAATTGGGGGGGAAAGCTCTGCAAAAAAAAAAAAAAAAAAAATCGCATCCCCAGCCCCTGGCAGCTCTGAATCGGGAGCTGCCGAAATTCCCAAAATGGCCGCCGTTCCAGGAATGGCCTAGCCATGCAGAGGGAAGCACGACCGCGAACTAAATTTGGCAGCGCTGCCGAGGAGGGACCCTCCTCACCTGGCAGGCACGCTGAACAGAGCCCCTCGCGTGATAGGCGCGCAGAGGGCTCCCCACATGCAAGACAGGCACTCAGACACAGCATCCCCAATGAAGAGGAGCCGCGAACTGCACAAAAGAAAAAACAGCTGAGAGAAAAAGGCATTTGAAGTGCCAGTAAGGAGTGGAGGCAGGATAGTGAATCCTACACGCTCCAACTGGGCCAGCTTGCTTAAGATTTAAAAATCCTTCCCCCTTTTAGCAAGTCTGCTGTAGTAGAACAAAATTTATTGTCCTTTTATTTATTTTTTACTGAGGGGAAGAAGAGGGAGAGCCCTGAGCCCTCAAGGCAGCCGGGGGGGGGGGGGGGTGGTGGTGGTGACTGACTGGACTACCAATATCGACACCCCCCCCCCCACCGAGGAAGCAGTCTCGGACCTAGGCTATGCCCTGCACAAGGGGCTAAGCCCCCCTAGATCCAACAAGAGCCAGGAGACGGAAGCGTTTCCTGTGAAAAGAAGAGAGACGGAGCCCAATACAAAACAAATTAAAAAATGTTTTTTTTAAAAAGATTGAATAAATGGTAAAACTACGATACTACTTGTTTGATCCGAAAAGGAAAGAAAACAAAGGCTGAGTAGCCCAGATCAGGAGACCGGAGGGTGAGCTGATCCATCTGCTGGAGACAGACAAATACTGGAGGGCTGCAGGGTAGACTTTGTCCTGATATAGGACAGAGCCTTTCAGTTTTAGTCTGTCTCCATCTGCTGGACAGGAGGCTCAACCTACGGTCTGGACTGATCCGGGTACGTACAGGGAATTCCCAGTAGCCACACAGCAAGTTTCGTGTGGAGACACGTTGTGACTCAGTCCAGGAAGTCACCTGAGAATGCACTGAGTGAACCCTAAACCCCCCAGCAGCAGGCGCCCTTTAGAAATGTATGTCGACTTGATCGCATCCTTCAGCCACCGCACAATTGTAGCCTTAGATGCCTTACTTCCCCCTTCTTTGGGCCACTCCACAGTACAAAGAGGATCTGATCTACGGAAATCATAAGTGACTTTTAGATACCTCAATAATGCATGCCTCCATGTAAGAGTCTAAGCTCCCCCGTGTGAGGCGTAGAGGAATCCAAATCCAAAAAAGCTGGAAGCTCTACTGTCTAAGATGGAATGCCGAAATTACCCAGGCAGAAAAGGCGGCACCCAAATCCGACAGCTGTAAAAAGGGATCTCAACATGACAGTTCCTGGAGCTCCGAAATTCTCCTGGCTGAACAAATAGCCACCAAAACTATTTTTAAGAGTCAAGTCCTTAAACATAGCTCTCTTTAGTGATTGAAACCAAGACTAACACAATCCTCTAAGGCAGACCTGGGCAAGGGGCGGCCCGCGGGCTGAATCCGGCCCGCCCACTGCTGAGAGCAGACGGGGAATGAGGCACTGCTGCCTTCCCTTGCAGAGGGAAGGCAGCAGTTCATTCTCCGCTCCCTCGCTCCCCGATTGGCCGGCCAATCGGGGAGCGTGCCTTCGCTCGAGTTTCTTTCCTACATATGTCACAGAGTTTTTTGCCGGTCCGCGGCGCGCGCTCCCGGTCTCTCCCGCTGCCGTTGCCGCTGGGCTGTCAGCACGTTCAAGCCCAGTGGGAACGGCAGCGGTGTTGGAAGAAGCTATGGCACCCGCGGCTGGGCCTTTTCTTCTTCCCGCGCCTGCCCCCCCCCCCCTCCCGTGACCCGAAACAGGAAGTGATACACGGAGCGGTGCGCGGGAAGGAGAAAGAGCCGTGCCGCGTCGGCTGCAGCATCGGCCCCCGAGCAATTGAACCAGCCGGCAATCGAGAAGAGTCAGCAGCATGAGCCTCCCGCGGCCGAAGGGATTCTTCTTTCTTGGCCTGCGGGGGCTCATGCTGCTGACTTCTTTCTCGATTGCCAGCTGGTTCAATTGCTCGGGGGCCGATGCTGCAGCAGACGCAGCACGGCTCTTTCTCCTTCCCGCGCACCGCTCCGTGTATCACTTCCTGTTTCGGGTCACGGGAGGGGGGGGGGGGGGCAGGCGCGGGAAGAAGAAAAGGCCAGCCGCGGGTGCCACAGCTTCTTCCAACACCGCTGCCGTTCCCACTGGGCTTGAACGTGCTGACAGCCCAGCGGCAACGGCAGCGGGAGAGACCGGGAGCGCGCGCCGCGGACCGGCAAAAAACTCCGTGACATATGTAGGGGGAAGAGGAAGTGAGTAAGAGAGAGTGAGAAGCAGCCAGCCAGCCTGTGTGTGATTGACTGGTCAGAGAGCTGATGTGTGTGTGTATGTGAGAGACAATGAAAGTGATTGCTCAGGGAGATGACTGATGTGTATGTGAGAGTGTGAGGCATTAGTCAGGGAGGTGACTGATGTGTGTGTGTGTGTGTGTGTGAGAGAAAAAGCATGGAAGTGAGAAGTCTGGGTATGTGGGAAAGCATGAGCATAAGAAGCCTGGAGTTGTGGGAGTGAGAAACCTGGGTGAGTGTGCATGCATGAGAGAGAGAGACTGCTTGGTAAGGTGACTGTGTGTGTGAGAGAAAAAGACTGGTGTGTGTGAATGTGAGAGAATGTGATTCAGGGAATGAGAAGCCTGTGCACGTGGAGAGTGAGCATGGAAATGAGAGAGACTGGTGTGTGTGTAACAGAGAGAAAGTGATTATGGGAATGAGAAGCCTGTGCATGTGAAGAGAGTGAGCATGAGAGTGAGAAACCTGGGTGTGTGTGAGACACAGCATGGGAGGGAGAAGCCTGTATATCTGAAAGAGAACTTGGGAGTGGGAAGCCTGTGTGTGTGTGTATGCATGAGTGAGATCAGGTGACTGGTGTGTGTGTGTGTGTGTGTGTGTGTGTGTGTGTGTGTGAGAGAGAGAGAGAGAAAAAGTGATTATGGGAATGAGAAGCCTGTGCATGTGAAGAGTGAGCATGGGAGTGAGAAACCCGGGTGTGTGTGAGACACATCATGGGAGGGAGAAGCCGGTATATCTGAAAGAGAACATGGGAGTGAGAGACTGGTGTGTGTGTGTGTGAGAGAGAGAAAGAAAGTGATTTTGGGAATGAGAAGCCTGTGTATGTGGAGAGAACAAGCATGGGAGTGAGAGACTGGTGAGTGAGTGTGTGTGTGTGTGTGAGAGAGAGAGAGACAGAGAAAGTGATTATGAGAGTGAGAAGACCATATATGCAAGTAGAACACGGGAGTGGAAAGCCTGTGTGTGTGTGTGTGTGTGTGTGTGTGTGTGTGTGTGTGTGTGTATGGCATGAGAGAAACTGTTCAGGAAGGTGACTGGTGTGTGTGTGCCAAAGACTGTTTGGGAGATGATTGGTGTGTGAGAGACAGAAACTGGTCATGGGGGCATGACTGGTATGGTGTGTGTGTGAGAGACATGGGCACTAAGGAAGAGGACCATAAGTATAGAGCTTAGCTTCTACTGCTGCTTCTGGTGTGTGCCATGGCCTGCAGGGAAGGGGAGTAGGAGAGCTGCTGGAGGGGGTAAGTAAAGGTGGCTTTAAGTTTATTTTTCTTGACTGCCATTTTAATTGTGTGATGTCTGCTTTTTTGAAATATTTTATTGGTGTTTGGAGAATGTTTAATAGTTTTTATGAGTTTTTAATTGTTGGATGTTATTCTGTTCATAGCTGTTTAGAAACATTTATTCTGCTTATTAGTATAGTTTTACAATTATTTCTGTTTGGGGATCTATAGCTGCTTGTTAGTTCTGTTTTCCTAATAAGAGGTGTATTGGTGTTTAGGGTCTGATGTAATATTTGTAGTGTTGCCTTTTCATAAATAGGGTTGCTCCTGTTTGAGTGTATTCCATAATACAGGTGTAACTGTGTGCGGATTAGTTTATGTGCATTACTACAGATCTTGGGAGTATGTTAGGTCGGTTCTGTGTCAGTTACCGAGATGAGATATTTTGCTAGCATGTAAGCGTTTGTATCGGTCTTATTTGTTGTGTTTTCTCAGAGGACATACATTGGTGGTAAACTGCTGTCTTTTCATAAGTAGGGCTATTGAGAACTGAGTTAATTATATTAGTCCGGCCCTCTAAAACCATCCCAATTTCTCATGCGGCCCCATGGGAAAACTAATTGCCCACCCCTGCTCTAAGGCAATGGTTCTCAACCTTTTTTCGGCCAGGACACACCTGACAGATAGTTCTCACATGCGTGACACACTGAACATGTGACCATCACGGGACTATATGTAAACATACACTCTGCATTCACGGGAACCCCCTCGACCCCCAACAATGGGTCAGAACAGAGCTAGGTCATTACCCATACAACTCACCATACAAAAAAGATGTTCTGGTGACATCTCAGTAAAAGCAAAATAAACTCCCTTTACTACCAGGCACAATAGCCCTTATTATGAAAAGACAGTAATTTGTCACTAATGCATATCCTATTGAGAAAACACAACATAAGAATGATCTACATGCTAGTGAAATACCACACCTCGGTCACACACCCAGAACTGACCTTCACCAAGTACAGAAAAACCACAAATTATAAATATGGAGACAAATTGGAATGGAAAACCAAAAAAGCCACTCTGCATGCAGTGTGAAACTGGAGAAATGGAAAGAGAAATATAGCACCTAACATAGTCCCAGGATCTGCAATAATGCACATAAACTAACCCGCACAAAGTTACACCTGTATTATGGAACACACTCAACAGTAACAACCCTATCTAAGAAATACAACTATTAGACCAGGCCCTAAACACTAATACATTTCCTATTGGGAAAACAGAATAAGCCAAGCTGCTACAGATCACCACACAGAAATAATTGTAAAACTATACTAATAAATGTTTCAAAACAGCTGATGAACAGAATAACATTCAACAATTAAAAACTCTCAAACATTATTAAAAAAATTATCCAAATATAAATTACATATTTCAAAACAGATTACATAATACCCAATAATTAAAATGACAGTCAAACAAGAAAAATAAATTTAAAAAGCCACCTTTACTTACCCTCTCCAGCAACTCTCCTACTCCTTTCTCTTGCAGGCCAAAAGCACTCGCCAGAAACAGCAGCGGCTGCTGAAGCTCTGTCCTCATGATCCTCTTTCTTAGGGCCCACAACCAGTCAACTCACTCACACACACATACCCCAATTGAGACCCCATGACCAGTCTTGGTTTCTTACCCAGAAACATCTCTCTGACCAGTCTCTCTCTCAATCACACACATGCTCTCTCTTATATACAAACTCAAAATCACACACAAATGCTCTCACGCCTATTTGCACCCACACACACTAGCCCGCACCCAGGCTCCCATTCGCACCCACACCCAGGCTCCCATTCACACATGCATGCACCAGGCCTCACCACCAAACTTCTTCCTTTGCTGCAGGGACGGGCTCCAGTTCCCCCGTGGCTTTACTCCAGCGGGACTTCTTTTTCGCCACCACAGGGATAGGCTCCAGTGGTAGCCTTGCTCGGCCAGGGTCAGGCTTCCTCTTCTCCAACACGGGGATGGGATCCCATGGTGGCCTTGCTTCATCAGGGTCGGGCTTCTTCACCGCCACGGGGATGAGCTCCCATGGCAGCCTCGCTTAGACACTGCCACTCCTCCCAACCCCCCACCCCATGCTATGTCCCTTTTTCCTGCCTCACCAGCCAATCAGAAGCTTCCGCCTTTCTTCCTACTCCCACTGGCAGGTAGAAGGGAGGAGGCTTGCCACTGGCCCGCGGGGGGGGGGGGGGGGGGGCAGGGAACAGGGAAGCACAACCGGGGCAGTGGGACACCGGGAGCCGTGACATACCTGCCGGTGCTTGGCGACACACTGGTTGAGAATCGCTGTTCTAAGGACTAGATTCAGATTCCAAGACTGACAAACGTTCCGCACCTGAAGATGCAAGTGCATATAACTTCCGGATGTGTGGACAGAGCTCCTTGCACCTTACCCCGGAGTCAACCCAGAGTTGCTACCTGGACTCTCAGAGAGTTGAAGGCCAGTCCCTTGCCCAGATCCTTTCAGTAAAAAAGCCAAAACATGCAACACCATAGCCTAAACAGGCTGAAGCTGTACTCAGTCAAGAGAAGACCAGGATTCAAAGATCCTCCAAATTTGCACATACATCAAGGATGCTGAAGGTCGCCTAGCCTGCAATAACCACTTTGAAATATCCCCTTTATCACAGTCACCTCCTCTCAGAAGCAAAACTGTGAGACAAAAAGATTGAGCCCTGGTGGAAAAGAGTCAACTAATTAGCAAACCTCAGGGGCCTGTCTATGGCCATGTTGATCAGATCTGAGAAGCACAGTCAATGTGGCCACTTTGGAGCTACCAGGATCACGTTGCACGGATGTTTCTCTAGCCACCGTGATCCCTTGTCCACCAGAGGCCACGGAGGGAAGACAAAGACTCCACAGCAGCACCAGAGCTCAGACTCCTTCCATACTGTGTTCTGTTCAGCAGCAGTAAAACCGCCACGCCTTGGTGTTCTCTCTAGTCAGGATACCTCCAGCTTCTGTGAATGAAACACATCGCTGCCTCCGACAGCTCCCATTCCCTGGGGTCTAACTTTCTTCGACTGAGAAAATCCACCTGAATGTTCTTCACGCCGGTAACATGAGACACTGTCAGCTGCTCCAAGTGCTGCTCTGCCCAGAGAATAAACGTCCGGGCCTCTTGATCCACTGCCTGATTCTTGGTTCCATCTTGAGGGCTGACGTAGGCCACCATCGTCACATTGTCTGATAGATCTGTACTGCATGGCAGCGTAACCTTGGCAGACAGGCAAGCAACGCAAAATGCACCGCTCTTGTCGCTAACCGACTGATAGATCGTGAGGCTTCCTGTTTCGACCACTGGCCCTGCGCCGACTTATCTTGCCACACCAGCCTCCATATGGAGAGGCTTGCATTGGTGGTGACTATTACCCAATTCGGAACCTCTAATTCCGCACCATGCTCAAGATTGGTGTGAGTAAGCCACCATGAACGACCATCCCTGAATTCTCCCTTAACATGAGAGGAAGATGAAACTCTTCCAATAATGGATTCCAGCAGGAGAGAAGAGCCCCCTGCTGTGGCTGCAAATACATGAAAGCCCAATGCATCAATTCCAACGTTGATACTATAGAACCCAGGACCTGTAAATAGTCCCAGACCATGAACACCAAAAGCTCTAGCTGAAGTTTAATCTGACTCTGCAATTTCAGCACTTTCTCTCCATGAGAAACACTCTCCCTGCTAGTGTGTTGAATTGAGCTACCAGATACTCCAGAGTTTGAAAGAGGACTAAATGGCTCGTTGCTAGGTTCACCACCCATCCTAGAGACTTCAAGGCTATCGGTATCTTTTGTACTGCTTCTCGACTGAGGTCCTCTGATTTCACACAAATGAGCCAGTCGTCCAAATACAGATGCACCAACATACTCTCCTTTTGCAATGTGGCCACCCCCACCACCTTTGTGAAGGTACGTGTAGCCGTCGCCAGCCGAAGGGAAGGGCTCGAAACTGAAATATTCCCTTAGGACCATGAATCTCTGGTGCTCCGGCCTGATAGCTTATGTGCAGATACGCCTCTGTCAAGGCAAGAGATGCCAAGAATTCTCCCTTGCACTACCGCTATGAAGGTCCTCAGAGTTTCCATGCGGAAATGGGGCACCTTGAGAGACGCATTTACCTTCTTTAAATCCAATATCTCTTGAACTGGATACAGGGAGGAAAGAAACAGGACTCAACTTAAAATTGACCTCCAGCCACACTAAGCATGTTCAGGGTCTAAGCCAACGAACTCAGCAAGACATCCCTGTGAAAAAAAGAAAAAAAAAATCTGAGAAGAGTCTGAAGCAACTCTCAATCATATGCAATTTTCCCTCTTCTAGAGGTGATAAAGCCAATTCCCCATCAGAATCCTCTGATGTCTCATGAGCCACATCCTCTTGAACATTACCAAGGACAGCTTCCCTGCAGCATTTGCCCACTGTGCCTGACAAATGGGAGGCCCAAGCATGCACTCCTGCAGAAAGATCTCTAGGCCCTGGAAACATTCCACCAAGGAGACGGAGGCTGGATCTATAGCAGAGCCCATAGGCCCAAACTTGCTCTCTCCAACCTCTCTCTCAGGAAAGTTTTTGCCCTCGAGAACAAGGGAGGAAGAGAACTGACCATTGCCTCACCTCCCACTCCAATCCCCTCCAGAGACATCATAGGCTGAGGGGATGTCCCAACATGGGCAAAATCTGTAATAGTCAAAATCACCTTGAGAATCTAAACAGCGCTGACACAAACGAAGAGAGCGTGAGGACTGAATTGATATCATATGGCTAGCCTCACAGACAGCAAGGTGCTTGGTCCTGTTCGTCCACAGCGCCAAGCTCTCCTGAACTAGACAGCATCCTGCGCGCATACCAATGCCACTCGAGCATACTCTCACACCCCTCCGGGACGCACGCAAATACACACTCAAGACTAGGTTACATTTATACATGCACAAATACATGTGCAAATATGCGCTCGTATAGGCCAAGGTTGTAGGGGCACAAGTACCTGCAGAAATACGCGCTCAAGTTTAGGTTACACTGAGAAAAACAGAGAAACAATGGCGGAAATGCCCGTCCGCAGAATCTCTAGGAAAATACAGATCCCGCCTAACAAAATACAGTGCACAAATCAATAAAGCAAAAAAAAAGTGTAATAATTCCAAACTACTCGTCAAAACCATCAAAAGCTTCAGGGACCTATCTTGTTCCTCCATCTCGAGTAACTACCACTTTTCAAAGAATACCTGCAATGAATATGCCACTTCTTTGTTAGATAAAATCAATAGATTAAAAACAAAATTCTCCACTTGCTCGTCAACAAAAGAACCTGAAGAAAAACATAGGCAGATCAAATGGAACACATTCGACAGAGTAACTAAACTCGAAATTAACCAAAACATTATCAAAATTAAGCCTGCTATCCACCCGCTGGACCCAATCCTCCGCAAGTTCCCTGAAAATAGCACACAGCGTAATCACTCCAACTATCGCAACCATAATCAGCCACTCGCTATCAGAAGGATTGGTCCCTGCTGGGGCAAAACAAGCAATGATCAAATCATTCCTAAAAAATAAAACTGGCAGAACTGATGATTGGGACAATTATTGACCAATATCCAACTTGCCTTTTATCGCCAAAGTCCTAGAAAAAGCAGTGTTATCTCAATTAGAAAACGACCTAGAAGACAATAATATTCTATATCCAAACCAATCCGGATTCAGAAAATATGGATCAACAGAATCTTTGTTCATTCTTTAATGGACCTTGTACTACAGGGGTTTGACAATGAAGAATCTTATATCCTGGCACAAGTTGATTTAACAGCAGCCTTCAACACTGTGGACCATACCCTGTTATGCCATCACTTGAGAAAAATTGGAATAGAAGAAATGTTCTCAAATGGTTCTCTTCCTTCCTAGCAGATAGGACATTCCAAGTCAAACTGGACAACCATATATCTGACACCTTCCCAATTGATACAGTTGTCCCCCCACAGTTCAGCACTCTCAACACCACTATTCAACAATTACATGCTGCCTCTGTGTACATACATCAGTAGTGGAACTAGAAATCAACTTCTTATCCACAAATGACAGAGTGTAAAACTGTATATTAGCCAATTCATTTGAAAAAATTGCATCGACACTCTCAACATACATGAAGGCAATACAACAAGAACTAACTCTGCTGAAACGAACACTAAACACAAAAAAAAAAACCTGAAATCGTGTGGTTAAGGAGAAACTCCTCTATAGTCACCACCACCTCTAGACCTGGGTAATTTTCACATTACACCCTCAGATCAAGTACGTGACCTAGGAATACAGATTTATGAGAACTTTACAATGAAAAAGCACATAAGCAAATTAATTAAAACAGGATACTCCAAGCTGAGAATATTACATTGGTTGAAATTATTACTAACGTTACAGGACTTCCACACTGTTTTACAAACACTAATATTTTCAAACATAGATTACTGCAACTCCCTATTACTAGGCCTACCTTCAGGATTATTAAAACTACTACAGTTATTTCAAAATGCCTCAGCAAGACTTTTATTAGTGACAAGGAAATTTGACCACATCACCCTCTCGCTGATACCACTGCACTGGCTGCCAGTACAATCTAGAATTCATTATAAAGTATTAACACTAATTTTTAATATCATCAACGACATAAACCCCTGCCTAATAGGAGTGACGCTTCAATCATACACACCGCAGCGAACACTTAAGATCACAAAACAAAGGACTATTAACTGTGCCTACAATGCAGAGTACACATCTAACACAAATAAGAGACCAAATGTTTTCCATAGCGGGCCTCAAATTGTGGAATTCTCTACCAGAGACGTTAGGTCTGATAACAGAAAGAGTTTCAAACGTGAGCTGAAAACCTGGCTCTTCAAAAATGCATATGATCTAACTTAAAATATCAATATACAGATAAATTAACTATCAAAAACATAGATAATATTAGAAGAATGAGCTACAAGTAATGAGAGATGTAAAGTGTATTAAGACAACTTACTGACTAATTCGTGAAGGTTATTGAAATGGAACTTATGTATCACAAACTACTGTCCTAGCCTCCTAGTTAACATGTTTTTGATGTTGTGTTGACCTAGAATATGAAGGTTGCTTTTGTCAACCATTGTGATCTTCTTTTGGAATGACAGTATATAAAATGCCTAAATAAAGTAACTCGGTCGTCGTCCCAGTCCAATCAGCCCGTAACTTTGGAATCCTTTTCAACGCCTCTCTCTCCTTCTCTACACATATTTATTTATTTAACATTTTTCTATACCGACCTTCATGGTTAAATACCATATCAGGACGGTTTACATCGAACAGGGGTAAAATAACTAGATAAAGGAAGAAAAAACAAAGTTACATTACAACGAGGACTGTGAACTTGGAAGCTTAGGAAGCTAGAAGAGAAATATAAAGTTAAGTTAAAGGGAGAGAAACAAATTCCGGACTAGAGGTAGTCCAGACTAGAGATAGTCCACATGTTAGAGTCGGTATCCATGCTGTCAAGGTATTCAGAGGAGGGGAGGATCCATTAATCATGGGTAGATAACGCCTAATGTGTATCCCAGGGTTCTGGGAAGGCTTGGCGGAACAGCCACGTTTTGAGTTTTTTCTTAAAAGTTAGCAGGCAAGGTTCCAGCCTAAGTTCTGCAGGGAGGTTGTTCCAGATGGCTGGGCCTGCTGTCGAAAATGCTCGGTCCCTGGATGCGATGAGTCGTGTGGCTTTGGTTGGAGGGGCTTGTAGCGTTCCTTTGGATATTTCTCTCATTGGCCTGTTAGAAGTATGGAGTTTTAATGGAATTTCAAGGTCGAGATAAAGAAGATTATAGATGAATTTGTGTATTAATGTTAAAGATTTGTGAAGGACTCTGTAATTGACTGGTAACCAGTGTAGATTTCGGAGGATGGGTGTAATATGATCATTCCGGTTGGTGCTTGTCAGGATTCTAGCTGCAGCATTCTGTATCATCTGGAGAGGCCTGATGGATGAGTTGGGTAATCCTGTGAAGAGCGCGCTGCAGTAGTCTATTTTGGCAAAAATCAATGATTGAAGAACTGTCCTAAAGTCGTGGAAATATAAAAGGGGTTTGAGTCTTTTTAATACCTGTAGTCTGAAGAAGCAATCTTTGGTTATAGTGTTAATCATACTCTTTAGGTTAAGACGGTTATCAAGTATAACCCCAAGGTCTCTAACTTGAGTATGAGAGAGGGCGTGGTTATGTTGGGCCTGTGACTGATAGTTATCTTGGAAGGCGGAAATGAGGAGGAGTTCGGTCTTTTTAGCATTGAGGACCAAATTTAAACTGTTGAGGAGATTAGTGATAGAATGTAGGCAGTTGTTCCAGATCGAGAGTGATTTGGTGATGGATTCCGTTATGGGGATCAGGATCTGCACATCATCCGCGTAAATGTAGTGAATAAGGTTGAGGCTTGTTAATAGTTGGCATAGGGGGAGGAGGTAGATATTAAAAAGGGTGGGGGACAGGGAGGATCCTTGAGGTACTCCAAGTGATGAATTTGTTGGTGGTGATTCTTTATTATTTATTCTGACCTTGAAACTTCTATCGCTAAGGAAAGACTTGAACCAGTTGTAGACTTGTCCTGAGATGCCTATGTCTAATAGACGATTCAGGAGGATGGCGTGGTTGACGGTATCGAACGCCGCTGATATGTCTAAAAGGATTAGAAGAAAAGAATGTCCTTTGTCTAGTCCCATAATAATATGGTCAGTTAGGGAGATGAGCAAGGTTTCTGTGCTGCGTGATTTGCGGAAACCATATTGTGAAGGATATAAAATATTGTAATCTTCTAAATATTCTGATAGCTGGGTGTTAACCACCTTTTCTGTGAGTTTGGCTAAGAATGGAAGATTCGATATAGGGCGGAAATTAGCTAGTTCACTAGGGTCTAAGTTGTGTTTCTTAAGTAGGGGTTTGAGAGAGGCGTTTTTTAGGATGTTTGGGTACAGTCCTTGGGTTAAGCAGCAGTTTATGATGTTGGCCAGTGGTCCGGATATAGTGTTTGGTATGAGTAGAAGTAGCTTGGTTGGTAGGTTGTCTGTGGGATGGCTGGATGGTTTCTGCTTCTTGAGAATGGATTCGATCTCTTTAGATGAAGTTAATTCGAAGTTTTCTAATTTGGCTTCCTTAAGCATATGGGTATTGGTAAATGAAACGAGGGTGTTGGTATTGGGTGGGAGGAGGGAGATCGTGTTTGATATCTTCTGCTGAAAGAATATGGCTAGCTCATTTGCCTTGGATTGAGCTTGTTTGTCTGGGATCGGTGGTGGTAGTGACTTTGTAATTTGAGACACATATGAGAAGAGAGCCTTCGCATCATATTGGAAGTCATGGATTTTATTTGCGTAAAAAACTTTTTTAGCTTTTAAAATTGATGACCTGTAATAATGTAAGGTTCCTCTGTATGATGAAAGCGTGGAGGGGGAAGGGGCTTTACGCCATTTGTTTTCTTTGTGACGTAGTTCTTGTTTTAACTGTTTGAGTTCCTGGGTGAACCAAGGTTGATTTCCTTTTTTTGTGGGGTTAATTCTTTTCGAGATAGATGGGCAGAGCTTATTTGCTACATCTTCTGTGATCTTGTGCCAGGAGAGCACTGCTGTGTTGGGGTTGGATAGATCTATATTTTTGAGATCCTTAGTGAGCTGTTCATTGAGTGTCTCGGAAGCACATGATTTCCTAAAGTGAATGGAGGAGAGGTGTTGGGTGTCTGTTTATTTGAAGTGAGGGTGGTTGTTATCAGATAGTGGTTTGACCAGGGGATGGGGGTACAAGCCGGATCCTTGGTGATGGAGAAATTAGAGTTGATAAAGATAAGGTCCAATGTATGTCCTGCTTTATGTGTGGGTCCGTTGACGATCTGGGTGAATCCCATTGCATTGAGGGCGGTGATTAAGGCTTCACAATTGGGCGTATGGTGAGAGGCTTCAAAGTGTATGTTAAAGTCTCCCAAGATTATGGTAGGAGAGTCAGTATTGATATGTTTAACAATGGATTCAATAAGGGGGGAGGCGTCTGCTTCCAATACTCCTGGAGGGGCATAAACTAGTAAGACTTGCAGATGATTAGATTTGAATAAACCTAATTCTAGTTTGGATTCTGTCTTGATTGTATGAGATGTTAGTCTAAGTTCTTTCTTGGAGGCTAGTAATAGGCCGCCCCCTCGTTTTTTTTGTCTGTGTATAGAGAAAAAATCGTATTTGTGGGTAGGTAATTGGTTGATTAGCGCTATATCCGAGTTTTTTAGCCAGGTTTCTGTAATGGCGCAGACGTCAGGGTTACAGTCTAAGAGATAGTCGTTGAGGATATGAGTTTTTTTTGTCAGAGATTGAGAATTAAATAGGGTCACTGAGAGAAGTGTTAGACCTAGGAGCTGAGTCAGGGGAGTGATCAAGATAGGGATGAGAGATTTGGGAGTTCTTGCTGTAGGGGATTGAGCTGGGAGCATGTTGAAGAGGTGGCGGTGATATCTGATGGGAATATGTTGGGTCATCATATTTGTGTTACTCTGGACTTATTGTGAGAGCAGAGATGAGCCTTGGTTAAGGGTCCTGGGTGGTTGTTGTTATTTCCAGGCCTCACTTTCCGATGAGTTAATTGATTCAAGAGGGATTGTTTGAGTCGCGGGGGAGTGGAGTCGGAAAGATGGTTGCTCAGGGGCAGCACGAAGGGGCCCACAGAAGGGCAACCACCTTTTCGCACCCCTTTGACGAGCAGCGTCCGTGCTCAGGTTTGTTTAAATGATCCTTTCCCTCGCTGATTGGTTGCTTGAACTGGTAAGCGGGTCTATTGTGCCATATCCAAAACACTGCTAAAACATGTTGTTTCTTTCTTTCTGAACACACTACCAGAACTCTTTATCTACTCTCTCATCTCCTCCCGCTTAGTCTATTACGACCTGCTCCTCATAGGTCTCCCAGCAAGCCATGTCTCTTCGCTGCAATCTGTCCTAAATTCAGCTGCATGACTTATCTTTCACCAAAGTCACTATGCTCACATAACCCCTATTCTGAAGTCACTGAATTGGCTCCTTATCTGCTCCCGCATACAGTTCAAGCTCATCACCTACAAATGCCTTCACTCTGCAACACCTCACTACCTCTCCTCTCTTATCTCTTTCTACACCCCTCGTGCACTCCGCTGTCAGATAAGCCACGCCTATCTGTGCTCTTCTCCTCTACTGCCAATTCCAGAATCCATGCTTTCCACCTGTTCGCGCCATGTGCTTGGAATAGTCTTCCTGAACTGGTGCGTCATGCTCCCTCTCTTGCCATGTTTTAATCCCATCTAAAGCCCCACCTTTTGAAACTGCTTTTAAATCTTATGCCTGATTGTCTGCTTATAGTCTTGTTAACTAACTTTCTTTTTAACCATTGTCTTGCTTTATGAAATACCAAAGTCTCTTGTCTTGTATGTTTGTCTTATTAGATTGTAAGCTCTATTGAGCAGGGACTATGTTTTTGTATGTTTGGACAGCGCTGCGTATGTCATGTAGCGTGACAGAAATGTGTAGTAGTAGTAGTAGTAGTAGTAGTAGTAGTAGTAGTAGTAGTAGTAATAATAATAGCAGTAGCAGATGACCTAAGAGCCTCCCAACTAAGACAAGGGAATCTGCCAGCAAACTCAATTTTATATAGTAATATTCATTTAAAAATATTGTGAGGTAGGATTAAAAACTGACTGAAACTTGGCTATAACTGTAAGACCAGGAAGAGATCTCACTCGTGCCAGGATGTTTTATAAAAGTCTGACAAAAACAAACATATCTGCCTGAGACTTACAGGGTCAATAGAGGGCAAGAGATCTTGTTTCTCCTGTTCATCCTCTTCATCTGTGCTGTATTCCTCCATCGTTTCCCCACTTGCAAAATGAATGATCCTCCTGGGATGTTTCTTTGCCTTCCCTACAATCCCCAGTTCCACATTCTCAAACTCTTTGGCACCATCTGGCTGCAACTGTAATATTAAGCAAAGTATTTAAGGCACTTAAACAGTTTTAACTACTAAAAGAGGCACACAAAGGGATGGGGGTGAGATTTAAACTCGTTCTTCAAAGCCTTTACCTCCCAAGTGAGATTCTAGTTACAGTTTAGGACACTGAAGGGCTCTGAAGGAAGAGAGGAAGCACTTTGATGCTGGATCAGATGAAGAGGAAGAGTCTATATAACTCTGGTCAGGGGACCATTTGGAATTGCAATGGATTACTAGAATGAGGGGACAGGATAAAGACAGAGAGGGAGGAAGGCTAACAAGCATATACAACCAATCTGTTTCCCCTCAAGGGATAACTGTACATGTCATGACTCAAGAAAATCTCACTCAGAAGACATATGAAAATTATTTTATATATAAGATTATTCCAAACATAAACCAATTCTACAGAAGCTATTTTACTACCTCAGACAACAATGTGACAGTACAATTGTCACACCAGGAAATAAGACATCCAATATCATAAACAATTTAGCTACTCATTAACCAACATTTAAGTAATGTACTTCCTTCTTTGTTGTTCTTTATACTTCCTCATTTGGCTATCTCTGTATTGACTAAGCTCTTCAAAATAGCTGGACTGGAAAATATGGTCTCAGTTCTGTTTCATGGTCATAAGCCTATTATGAACTTTTAATGTCAATAAAACATCTGTGATGCATCTTCTTAAACAAAGTATAAGTTTAATTAAATTGAAAGGAATCAGTGAAAAAAAAAAGAATAAACAAAAACTAATTTATGTTCATAACCTAATAAAAAGTACTTTTCGGTGCTTTCCTAGCAGGTCTGGCTCCTGTGGTTGCCCTTTTCAATTTATATATTTTCTGCTCTCTTCCTTCATAAATGTCTTCTAGTCCAATACATTTTAATTGGGAATTAAAATCTCTCCCTCCCCAATTATTTTTTAAAAGTTTTATTTCTCCCAGTCTTGGAATTCTGATGTTCTTGTGGGTGTCCTACCAAAGCATGGCACATGATGAAATGCGCTGTCACGGATCCTACCTAACCACTGTCAACACTAGCTGAGTATACCATGGCGGAGGAGTCCTGCGTGTACACACTAGGCTTGACAGAGACAGGTTCATTTGCCCCCAGGGTTTGACAGCATTTATTTTGCTCAGCTGCAGGTCTGTGCCCAGCAGTGATCTGTTGTCAGTTTCTTACTGAGGAGCTCTATTCCAGGCGGTGTTTCCAGAAAATAATTCACCAAAGAGCTTCCGAGAGCCTCCTCCAACACATCATGCGCTGGTTTCCAGGCTGCAACACGCCCAGCCCCGGGAGCCTGGAAACACGGGAGGAAGTGGAGAGTGCAGAGAGAACCCGGGCCCGGCTGCAGCCTACCTTCTCCTCGTCCATGGATACAGGAACCCTCACGTCAGTATAACAGAGCGCGACAACCGACAAACCGCTCTCCATCCCCGGGATCTAGACTCTCGGGAAGTGACGTCACAGGAAAACACCGGAAGCAGCCGGGCCCGAAAGAAAGCATCATGCGTTCCAAGCCTCTATCCTAGCACAGCACGCCGCGATTGGCTCTAATGTCAAGGGCGATATCATATAGTTCTCACTCTTTCTTGTGCCAATTTTAGCGATTTTGTCGCTTGATTTGTCGACTTTTTGAGCTCGATGTGAAATTTTAGAAGTCGAGAGGAAGCTAGTTTACCTTTTTTTTTTTTTTTTTTTTTTAAATAATTTAGCTACAGCTCTAAAATTTCCATCGGGTTCCCTACTAAAATGCCAATACAGAACGGTGCGCTCGGCCGAGCACACCCTTTAGCCCCTTGTCCGTGCATTTTTTTGACACGCTATTATTACCCCTTATGCAGTGGGGCCGAGCGCACTGTGGGGCCAATGCAATAAAATTTGCAGAAAGCAAGGGGGCGCCATGCAATAAACAAATTAGGGGGTCGCGCGACCCTGTGGTTAGCAGCGGTCTGCCGGTTATGGACACCAATTCCGATGAATTTGGCGTCGATTTTCATAACTGCAGTCAGCCAATTGTGAAAAGCAACGCTGACTTTATCGGTGTCGGTTTTCATTACTGCAGCCGGCCGGATATGAAAACTGACGCTGAGCATATCGACATCGGTCTTCAAAGCGGCTACCAGAGGGTTTTTTCTTTTCTTTTTAACTTTAAAAAAAAGTACAGAAAAGCAGTTTTTTCTGCTTTTCTGTACATTTATTTTCAGTGCGCTCAGCGATAAATGTGCGTGTGAGACGCATATTTTCCTCTCAGAAATTAACCCTGCCCAAAGACAGGCATTAATTTCAGACAGCACCGGGCAAGTGTACAGAAAAGCAGAAAAAAAATCTTTTCTGTACACCCTCCGACTTAATATCATAGCAATATTAAGTCTGAGGCCCCAAAAATTAAAAAAAAAAATCTGCCCGCAATCTGCGGGTTGGAAAACGGACGCTCAATTTTGCCGGCATCCATTCCTGTGGCTGTCAGTGGGTTCGACAACTGACGCCAGTAAAGTTAAGCGTCGTGTCTCTAGCGCCTCATTAGTGTCGGCACTAATTTAAATACTGAATCGCGCGCCCAGGAGAGGTGCCTGGGCACGCGTCGGGATAGTGGGCGCTCGCCTCGGAGTGCCGCAGAGCTTATTGAATTGCCTGTTAGTGAGCAGGTCTGGAAGAAGAAAAGTGCAAGAAAGTGAGACTTTTGGCTAGAGTGCCATGCTGGCTGGGCCATTTTATAACATACGCGCACACATGTATAACATATGCACACGTTAGAAAATAGCCTGGCCGCACTCACATGTGCACCAAATTTTAAGTGTGCAAATGCCTCTTCTACTTTGTAAATCAGATATTAAAAGGGGCGTGTGCCGAAGTTGTTCCCAGTTTTACCAGTTTGTCCCCAGTTCACTTAGCTAAAAGAGAGGTCCTCCATAACCTCCTAATTTAATAGCCTTCACTCCCCCCTACTTAGCCCTGACCCTTAAAATCCTACAGATCTTCCTATTTTTCTTTATTTCTTTAACTTACACATCATAGCAAAAGTAAAGTTACACGGCAGAGGACCTCAGCGTGCACCGGATTGTATAAGTATTTATGTGAACATCTCAGGTTCATGCCCCAAAGCTTTCATGTCTCACCCAAACCATGCCCCTTTTTGAAAACTTTTGAGATGTGTGTTGTGGGAGATACACGCATTTCCCTGTACATAGCCAGATCAGTCCAGACTCCTGGCTTTTGCCTCCCTTCCAGAAGATGGAGACATAGAAAGATTCACAGGCACCGCCTCTAAACCCAGTGTGCCACTTGCAGTCTCTCAGTATTTCTGTCTCCAGCAGATGGAGGTGTTGCAAAACCTGCTGTTCTGTACCTGAACTTAAAAAAAAAGAAGGATTTTTGGACCTCTTGAGTTTTTACTCCCAGGAGGTTTGCAGGTCCTGGTGGGGCCATCCTTGCTGGTCGTAGGATTGGACGAGCACGTCATGCCAAGGGTGAAAGCTGGTGGTCCAGTTCCCTCCCCTTTTGAAGGATCGATGCAAGCCTCTGCCACTCTTCTTTAAAAGGAAGTGAGCTTTATGTCTTTTTCAGTAAAGTTTATATATAAAAAAAAAAAGTAGAAAGAGAGAAGAGGAAACGGTACTTCTTTTCTGCCAGCTCTTTCTGTCACCGGCACAGAGGAGGTAGGCTGGTCGAAGACGATCAGTTTTGCGGCTCTCCCGATCCCATCTCTGTCTCAGCATGTGCTGCGCTGTCGGGGTCGCTCCAAGCCATGCCACTGTTGCTCCTTTGGTCTCAGATGGCTTTAACCCTTGTGCCTCACCTTTTTCTCAGCTCTCTCCGCTAGCCTTGGGAAGATGGCCACCGCCGCGTCTGCAAGCCGCTCTCTCCGGTGTCCCCGGAACAGCTATGGCGTTGCCTTCTGCCATGTTCCTCCCAAGGGCCTCCTAGGGTGTGCGCGCGCGCGCTACCCACGTCCTTATTCCAGCTATGGCGCGAACCTGGGGGGCATCCCCCTCGAGTGACATCACAACATCCAGGTATTTAGCCTTCACTTGTTTGCTAACTCATTGAGGAGCCCCATGGGCAGGGTCATCTGCCACAGTACCCAGGGATCCACCCAAACACCGCTAACTCATTGACAGGTCGATACAGTAAGGTCAAGGTAGAAACAGTGAGGTAGTGTCAGGCGCACCCTTCCTCCCCGCACGCACAGTTCTCTTCACTAACTCCCCGATACTCTCCTCTAATCGCATGCAAATGCATGCCGCGGCTTTAAAGCGGTAGGGAAGGGTTATGCCCGCGTAACCCATTTTACTGTATAGGCGCTTAATACAGCGCCTATACAGTAACCTGGGTGCGCTGGTACCTGTCATTTCAAATGACAGGCACCAGGAAGTGTAAAAATCAAAATTTTTAAATACCTGTCGGAGGGCCGCGTGGGTCCAGGCGGCCGGCGGGATCCGGGGGGCCGGTGGTCGCGTGTTAAATCTAGGCCGCGGGCGGGTGGGCGTGCGTTAGTTTCAGACGGCCGCGTGGGTCCACTCGGCCGGCGGCGGCGGGAGCCGGGTGGTCGCGTGTTAAATCTAGGCCGGGTCCGCACAGGCGCGCATTCATTCACTGCCGGTGGGGGCTGCCTCCGGCAGCCCCCACCGGCAGTGAATGAATGCGCGCCTGTGCGACCCCTGCGATTCGGCGCTCAAGGCGTGACGTCACGGCATGTGACTGCCTTGAGCGCCGAATCGCAGGGGTCGCACAGGCGCGCATTCATTCATCCAGGCGGAGGAGCCGGTGGCGAAAGCAGCCGGCTCCTCCGCCTGGATGAATGAATTCATTCACTGCCGGTGGGGGCTACCTCTCCGGCAGCCCCCACCGGCAGTGAATGAATGAATGCGCGCCTGTGCGGACCCGGCCTAGATTTAACACGCGACCACCCGCCGCCCGTCTCGAACTAACGCGTGTCCCCCGGCCGCCGCTGCCGCCACCTGGAACAGGCACCCACCCGCCCGCGGCCTAGATTTAACACGCGACCACTCGGCTCCCGCCACCTGTACCCACGCGGCCCTCCGACAGGTATTTAAAAATTTTTATTTTTTCTTCTGACAGGTTTTATGTGTCCCACATCATTACATTTTCTCGATCATCTCTGTATTGCTTTTTTTTTAAATTGTGTTTTATTGTTTTTGAGTGTCTTAAGCGGTGTCGATGGATTTGTTACTAGACTCACAGTCCTAACTCCTACTAGGGGGAGGCGGTAAACTAACACGTTACGGCCGCGGCAAAACAGTGCGTTACTAATGAGAGAACCTGAGTGCCCGTTACGGTATCGGAGGGGAATAGCTAATTCCTTCATTATACAGCTAATTCGTTCATTTACATGCCGGGTGCGGGAAGGGTTACGCGTCTGTTTTAAGAAGCGCTACGGATGCGCAAAACTGGAGACTGTATCGCTGGTTTGCCTTACGTGTCCGAATTGTGCGCAGCGAGCTCGTTACAGACGAGAAATCTTCAACTGAACTTTACTGTATCGAGCTGTTAGTTAGCAAGGATTGGATTCTTCCGGTCTATACTACTCTGCCGCTGGAAGCTCTACCTTACCCTTCAGGGTATTCTCTAACCTGGGTACTCGCTCCTCGAGGGCCTGCTCTCCCTGCATCGGTGCCTGTTACCATCTACTTCAACCTGGTGGAATCGCCAACCTTACAGCTACCATCTAGTGAGTAATCTAATTCTCAGTCTCTCTCACCTACAGCTTTGCCGTGCTAGGAAACTTACACCGGAATCTCCCTATACCAACTTGGTGAGACGAGTTCCCTCTGCCTAGGGTCCTTGGACTGTTACCTCTGGATCACCTCACTACTGCCACCTCTGGTGGTATACTACAAGCTGTATAATAAAAGATCTAACTGTGTTTGTGCCTCCCAAGTCTAGCCCAGTACTGTGGCTCCCTACAGGGAGGAGCCCCATGGGCATGGTCATCTGCCACAGTACCCAGGGATCCACCCAAACACCGCTAAACCATAACAGCCACTTGCAAGCTGATGCTCAACGTGTGTAGAGCACTGCTCCAAGGTAAGCTGATGCTCCCGTTGCCTCTCCAGTGAGGAGGGTACCTCACGGGAATGGCAGGTTGCTGGCTGCTTTGGAGAAAGTGGCTGTCCCGTTCCTGCTAAGTGCTGGAATGGCAGCCATTTTGAAAACGTTTGCGCTGGCACAGAATCTGGCCTTTTTGCAGAGAGGCCTAACGAAAGGCTTGTCCTTTATTTCCCTGAGAGTTCAGGTCTCAACTCAACCCTGGGTTGTTTGCAAGGCAAGATTCATGGAACAACTCTAGCGGTGCATCCGGATGTGGTTCGTTTCCTCCAGTGGGGGGGGGGGGGGGCAAAACATACCCCCCAGTTCATAAGGTGTGCCCTTCCTGGAGCCTTAACTTGGTCCTCAAGGGCATGTGTGCGGCACCTTTTAAGGCTCTTAAAAGGGCCACTATAAAGGATCTCACTTTGAAGGTGGTTTTATTGATGGCAATTTGTTCACCTAGAAGGATGTCAGAACTTCAGGCCCTATTGTGTAGATAACCTTTTTTGCAGATTTCAGATTCCGGAGTCTCTTTGCAGATGGTCCCGTCATTTTTGCTGAAGGTGGTTTCAGCGTTCCACTTAGTTGAGCTGCCAGCTTTTCCAAATTTATAGGTTGGTGCATCTCATGCAAAAGAATTAAGGCATCTGGATAGCAGAAGGGCGTTGTTGCAGTATCTTAAAGTCCACTAACAGCTTCAGTTTGTCGGATCATCTTTTTGTGCCATGGAGTGGTGCAAAAGGGGCATAAGGCATCAAAAGCCATGATTGCATGGTGGTTAAAGGATGCTATTGGGTCCACGTACATTTGTCAGGGTCATCCTGTCCCAGAGGGGTTAAGGGCTCATTCTACCCGTTTCCAGGCGGCATCCTGGGCCAAATGTCAGCAAGTTTCACCGCAAGAGATTTGCAGGGCGGCTACTTGGAAGTCATTGCACATTTCTGACAGAGAGATTCCACAGGAGCAGGAACCAGACCTGTTTCTGTCAACAAGGGGCAATGAAAATCATGGTCCCCCCATCCTGCCAGAGCTTCAGGAGAGTCTTCATCACCACAGGAAGTGGAGGATATGAATACAGAAGGCCCTTGCCCCAATGGCAGCCGAGGCTAGCTTTCCGTCCCACCCTGTACACGGAGAAGTGGCTCATTTGTTCTTGCAGGGGGAGCTGAAGAGGTCTACATCCGGGATACCCCAGATGCAGAAGATACAATCCGGCACTGCTTGATCCAGGGACCATTCGTGGGGTTGGAATGCTCAATTCAGCTGGTCCGCCACCACCTTGTCCTGGCCAGGTATATGGCCTGAAGCAACATGCCGTGGGACTGAGCCCAGAACCAACTCTGGACAGCTTCCTGACACTGGAGGAATGATCCTGTACCTCCCTACTTGTTGATGTACCACATCGCCACTTGGCTGTCGGTCTTTATCAGGACCACTTAGTTGGACAAGTGAACTCAGAACACCCAGAGTGCTTACCTGATCACCCGAAGCTCCAGGAAGTTGATCTGGCATTGAGTTTCCTGAGCAAACCACAGACCTTGCATGCAGAGGCCATCCACATGTGCACCTCAAACCAAGGTGGAAGAATACGTGGAAAGCACAAGGTGGGGGGGGGGGGGGGGGCTGAAAGGTAACCCCCTGCTTCAGACTGGGCAGACTCCCACCACGACAGGGAGGTCTGGAGAGGTGGCGTGAAACAAATGTGTACACAGAGGCTCTGGGTGGCTTGGTGCCACTGAGACCACAGGGTCCACTGAGCTCTCTGCATATGTAAGTGAGCCAAAAGAGTAACATGGACAGATGCAGCCATGTGACCCAGTAAGCGAAGCAGAAGCCGGGCCGACACCTGTCTGTTTCGGTGGATTAGACTTGCCAGGCCAAGTGCCTGATTGTGAGAAAGAAAGGCCCAGGCTTGGGACGTGTCCAGGTGGGCACCAATAAAGTCCAACTGAGATGACTTGGTAAGATGGGATTTTGGGTAGTTGATGACAAACCAGAGCGATTCTAGCACCTGAATGGTCAAGTGTAGGGAGCGAAGTGCCCCCTCCTGGGTGGTGCCTCTTGACCAGCCAATCGTACAAGCAGGGGAATATGTGCACCCCCAGCTGGTGGAGTAGCGCAGCCACTACTGCCAGACATTTAGTGAAGACCCATGGGGCCGAAGCTAGGCCAAACGGCAATACCCTACAAGGAACCGTAGATACTTCTTGTGACCGGGGAAGATCTCAATGTGGGCATATGCATCTTTGAGGTCAAGGGAGCAAAGCCAGTCCCCTGTTTGCAGAAGGAGAAATCGGAGTGCCCAGCAAGACCATCTTGAACTTTTCTCTTCGCAGATATTTGTTCAAGGCCTTTAGATCCAAGATGGGGCTGAGCCTCCCTGTTCTCTTTGGAATCAGGAAATACTGGGAGTAGAATCCCTGCTCTTGTTGATGCAGTGGTACAGGAGCCATTGCAAGGGCAGAGTTCTGTCCAGAGAATTTCCTGATGCGGGGACCGGCCCCTCAATGGGCAGGAGGGAGAGTCCTCAGGGACACCCAGGAAGTAACAGATACCCTCAACAAATGGAAAGAACTCACTGTTCTGAGGTAACCTGTGGTCGGTTACGGTCCTGAAAGGACCGTAACCGACCCCCATGTCGAGTGTTCGGTCACCAGGTTTATGCTCTCTCGCAGCCAATCAAAACCCCGTAGCGGGGCTTTTGCTAGGGTGATGGCTGAGATCTGGGGTCCGCTGCTGTCTAGAACAATCCCTAGAACCCACTCGCGGCATATTGGGGAATGCGAGGCTGGAGGGCAATAATTAATCTGGTGACAGAAGGACCTCCTGATAAGAGGACTTCCTGGCAGAGGATGGAGGGTCCGATGTGCTGGCTGAGAGATGCCAGAGGATCTCATGGTGATCCTTCAACTGAGCCACAGCATCTCTTACCTTGTCCCCAAACAGGTTCTCGTCAGTACAGGGCAGGTCCGCAAGCTTCTCTTGGACCTCCAGATGAAGATCCAATGTTCA
Source organism: Rhinatrema bivittatum (assembly GCF_901001135.1). NCBI lineage: Eukaryota > Metazoa > Chordata > Amphibia > Gymnophiona > Rhinatrematidae > Rhinatrema > Rhinatrema bivittatum. Next base: position 147,417,335 of record NC_042618.1, on the reverse strand, counting down.
GAGCCATGCCATTCTACGGGCGCCAATGTCTGCTACCACCATCCTAGCTGCTGTTTCAAACACTTCATAGGTGGAGTGCACCTTGTGTTTGCCACACTTCAAGCCTTGCTGGGCGACTGCCAAGAAGATTACCTGCTGTTGCTGAGGGAGGCACTCTGACAACTCCTGAACCTTCTTCCAGAGGTTGTGAGTGTATTGAGTCATGTACAGCTGGTAGGAAGCAATCTGGGTGATCAGCATAGCACCCAGGTACACCTTCCTACCTAAGGCATCCAATGCCTGGTGTTTCTGACCTGGAGATGCGGAAGCATGGGTGCAGGAATGCTTGGCCTTCATGAGGGCAGACTCCACCATCACTGACTGATGCAGAAGCTGACGCCTATCAAACGCCCAAGGCTTGTTATACCAAGTAGAGCACATCTGCTTTCTGGTTTTCCGAAGGCACCGAGATGGGGTGTTCCCACATCCAAAGGAGTAATTCCTTAAAGATAACATGGATGGGAACAGCCACGTCACCTTTGGGCATCAACAAATTGGAGAACTTCAAGCATTTTGAGACGGGCATCCTCCTCCATTAAGTGCTGCCATTACCCACACAAAGCCTGCAAAGGTTAGATCCTCCAGTGTGGACTGATGCCTCTTATCTGGAGGAGACTGGTCTGAGGGAAGATCCCCTGAGTATTCCGAAGACGACTCAGAGGTTTCAACCCCCCAGGAATCATATGGGGCCTCCTCCTCATTGAAGTCCCCTGGGAACTCTTGTGGAGAACCCCTGCCCAAGCCCCTCAGATTTGGTTCTAACAGCAACGGTGGCATCGAGGGCATCAGTAGCACCAGGGGCACCGAAGGCACAAAGGTCCCCGATGAAAGAGGGAATTGGACTGGGCAAAACTGGGCACAGTACCAGAGTCCCAGATGGGGCCCCCAACCACGATATATCCTTCTCCTCAGAGGAACCCACATTGGGGATGACTCTGGAGGGAGGAGGACCTGGTGGCCGCTGGGGTATCGAGGAAACCCTGGGTGCTGGTGGCTGCTGCATGGGCAAGATGGCAAGGATGTCGTCAAGGCACACCAGCAGTGGTGCCATCATCGCAGGGGCAGGCTTAGAGACCAGGGGAGGCATGGTAGAGCTGGCAGTTTGATGCCCTGAAGGGCTCAGAGCACCACCTGTTGCAACATAATGTCCAGCTCCTCCTGAAAATCCAAAGACAGAACGGATGGAGGAGGAGGAAGAGGCATCACTGGAACTTCCTTGGAGCCTCAAGGAAGCTCGGTGGCCGGTATAGATATTGTAGGAACACCTGGGACTCTCGGGCTCGATAGAGGTCGATGCCTCCTCTCTGCGGGGTTGCTTTGGGGGCATCACGATGGTCACCAGTGCCGACCCAAGCCAGGTACCATGCGATGACTGTGACCAGTGATGTTTCTGAGGTTTCCCATGATGATCAGCTCAGTCTTTCCCCAGCGCAGAGGATGGAGATGATCCTAATGTCCTGAAGCATAACAACGCCTATGAGGGCCTATCTCCGGCCCCTCATTCTCGAGAGGGCCCTGGCGGGGGAACAGACAATGATGGATCCACATACATCGGTTCCCTCTTGATGCACCCAACGCCACAGTCTAAGGATCAGTCTTTCTAGATACAAAGAGTTTCTCCGTCTTGTCTAAACGGGCCCAACGACCCTTCGGGGTCATTGGATCACAAAAACTATGTTCTGGACGTTGTGCAATGCCTTGTGCAGATGCATAATGGACATAGACCACAGACAAAGGTGACATTGGCGAAACAGACGCCATGAAAGAGTCAGCGAGCGGTCAATGACCAGCGGCCACTGAAGAGCGACAGTGTTGGGAATTCACCACCAATAACAAAAAAAAACAAAAACAAACCACACCACTCTTATAGAAGCGCCGATGGGGAAGAACATAAATTGCTATGCTGGGTCAGACCAAGGGTCCATCAAGCCCAGCATCCTGTTCCCAGAGGCCAAACCAGGCCACAAGAGCTGGCAAGTACCCAAACACCAAGAAGATCCCATGCTACTGATGCAATTAATAGTAGTGGCTATTCCCCAAGTAAACTTGATTAATAGCAGTTAATGGACTTCTCCAAGAACTTATCCATACCTTTTTTGAACCCAGCTACAACCAACTGCACTAACCACATCCTGTGGCAACAAATTCCAGAGCTTAACTTGTGTGTTGAGTGAAAAAGAATTTTCTCCGATTAGTCTTAAATGTGCTACTTGCTAACTTCATGAAGTGCCCCCTAGTCCTTCTATTATCCGAAAGTGTAAATAACCGATTCACATCTACTCATTCAAGACCTCTCATTATTTTCAAGACCTCTATCATATCCCCCCTCAGCTGTCTCTTCTCCAAGCTGAACAGCCCTAACCTCTTCAGCCTTTCCTCATAGGGGAGCTGTTCAATCCCCTTTATCATTTTAGTTGCCCTTCTCTGTACCTTCTCCATCGTAATTATATCTTTTTTGAGATGCGGCTTCCAGAATTGTACACAGTATTCAAGTTGCAGTCTCACCATATAGCGATACAGAGGCATGACATTTTCCATTTTATTAACCATTCCCTTCCTAATAATTAACATTGTTTGCTTTTTTGACTGCTGTAGCACACTGAGCTGACATTTTCAAAGTATTATCCACTATGATGCCTAGATCATTTTCCTGGGTGGTAGCGCAGATAAGACACAAAAAATGACCAGGAAAAATTCTGAAGAGAGCAGAACTCCACAATTGCGAGGCGAAAGCTGCGAGGAAAAGAAGAGACTGAAGGGGTATCCCGTGTGGATAGTGATATGCTGGGCATGCTCAGTGTGCCAGTCAAAGTTTCTAGAGACTTTGACAAAATTTTTCCGTGCCAGGCTCCATCTAATGTCACTCATGTGTGAGGGCTACCATCCTGCTTGTGCTAGGAGAAAAACATTTTCTAGACAGACTATGCATAGTCAGTCATTCTTAAAATCCCAATAGTTTCATTACTGAAAGAAAATTATTTTTTGCACATATAGCATACATTGTGTAACAGCAATAAGATTTGCCAGGGAGCTGCTTTGTTCTACGGCCAGTCAGTAATCCTATCCATGCCATTCAATTACAACTAAGCATATTACACATTTGAAAGATTTCCTAAGGCTATTCTAGAATACTGTGTATTGCTAGCTGTGAAGCATCTTAGAGTGATTACAAGCCCTCCGAAGATAAGATGCTTTGTGGTCTTGAATACTAAGACCCACTGTCTTCATTGGATAATTCTAATGTTGAGCCAATAAGTAGGTATTGCAACCCACAAATACTTCAGGGATTATAACAAATGGATAGCTCTGAAGCAGTTGAAATAATATTAGAGCAAATGAAACTAGACCTTCTACATACTATGTATAGCTATATAGAGGCTTAACTCTGTGGGATGCTGATGTCCTTTGTGGAGTAATCAAACACGATCACAGAGATCAATGACTACTTGAACACTATTCTATCTATGAGAGTAAGTCACAGACTGTGACCCATTTTTTAAACTTTATTTTATATAACAGCAGGATGCAGACCTCCAAATCAGAACTTCAAAACCAGAAAGATGAACCCTCAATTTACAACCACTTAAAAATTTATTTTTCTTTTTACAGTGTTGCAGTTCATGTTGCTATAGTCCAGATTTCACTGGTTTACAAATAAGGTTTTGCCAATTGATACAAACAATTAAAACCCAATATTTCCAAATATTAAATCTGACATGATTTTTATTTTTAAACTTAAAAACAACTCTTGGGTTTTTCCAGATGAAATTAAACAGGGGAACCGATTTAAGCAAAAATAAAACATTTCAGGAAACTATGAACAACGTCTGAACCATTTCTGAACAGTCTGAAAGGTCACATCTTGCCTTTCCCGCTCTGCCTCTTCAGTAAACAAAAGAAACCGCTGAACTCCTTCCTATTAAAGCCTTGGTAAGTGTCTTCAACCAAGTCAGTCCATATTAAGGTGCTGGATTTACATGTTATTGAATCCCATCATGCCTTTCATATTCCCAGCAGCACCTTGTTGAAACTGCCTCATCATGGACTGAAGACCAGCCATGCCACCTGAAAAAATGGAGATATGGAGAAGTGTTAAGTCAAAGTGAAATAGCTACAGCAGATGGGCTTTACAGAACAAGGTGTTCATCTGGTTCCTTTAATGTAAAGGGGCATTTCTGGAGAGGAGGGGGAACACTGGCCAACGCAGCCTGAAGCTTTCCTGTGCTGGGAAATTGTTGTAGGAGCCACCTTGACTCCACGCGGCTGGGCCTGCTGCAGAGGAACAGAAGCTCTGCAATTATGGCACGCAGGAGAGGAGGAGAACATGGCCCAATGCAGCCTCCAGCTCCCCGAGCAGCCCGAAGTCTCGAATGGAGGAGCTACTCTGCTCCCTTCCCCAGCCCGGGCATGCCCCATTGATCAAACTAGAAAGAAAAATGTAATTTTTTTTTTTTAAGAAAAAAAGCCACAGCAAAGGAAGAAAGTCAAGCAAAAAAAGGAATACTTCCCTGCTGCAGGCAACACCTCTGGGAAGGAGCCTTCGGGGATAAGAGGGAACCAGGGCCCCTGGCTGTAAAACCCCTGGATCTGCTGTGGGCTAAAGTTGATCAGGGAGTAACAACCCCCTGCTCACCCAACTCAACCTGAGCGATAGCCCACGAAGGAACCTAACACCTTGGTGAGTGTCTAACTTCATCTGTCCCTTCCTTCTTTTTATTTTTTTTTCTTAACTGCAGGTTTGCATCTCTACCATCTGCTGGACACAGAGAAATAGTGAAGGACTGCAGGCGGCACTCTCACAAAGATTTTAAGTTCTCTGCCTCCATCTGCTGGTAGGGATGCAAAACTTATTTGTCTGGACTGATCTGGGGTATGAACAGGAAACCCCCTGTTATTCAATCCATATGAGTGCTTGCAGTCAAATGAACTTAGTCTTCTGTGCTGTTCACAGGTTAAAACAAACAGCAAAACAAGGACCACATCCAATGATAACAGGCATAAGAAGCAGCAGACAAATATAAAAGTTTAAAAATATCTTCACTGTAATTATTAAGACAACTACAATTCCATACAATATGTATTTAGTGTGTATGTGTAGGGGGTGGGGGGCTAAGAGGAAATTGTCAGAGTGCATTACACTGTGCTTACATCTGGCAAAAGCACCAACATACAAAGAACTGTTTGAAGCATCCAGCCGCCTTGATGTTAGGATACATGTTACTCCAGACTTTAGGAAGCCTGATGCAGTTGTATTGCTGATGTTAAAGTAATAACCATAGCCACTCAGTGCAGGCTAGCCCATCCTTTTTAGAAGCCTGATACAGCTGCACCCCCACTTGTATTGTTTCCCTGTTGCCCATTTATCCACCCACTTACCACTGCGTTGAATCTGTCCTGAGCATCTTTACATTCTGTCATGAAATTTTGATTGCTGCGACCTCTGCCATTGGCTCTTCAAGGCATATAGCACCCTCTCAGTTCAGAAGTGTTTTTTTCAATTTCTTCTGAACCTTCCCTCCCTACAACTGCAGGTGAAGACCCCTTGTCTCCGAATTTCCCTTTCTATGGAAAATTTCACCTTCCCAAACTTACTGAAGCCTGTTAAATATTTGAAGATTTCTATCATCTCGCCCTGTCCCTTTTTTCCTCAAGTGAGCACATTTCGAGTGTCTTAAGTCTCTTTATAGGGATTGTGTCACAGACCTATTATTTTAATAGCCTCTCTCTGAATCACTTCTATTCTCAATGTCCATATGAGCCAACAGACCTGAACACAGTAGTCAACAATGGATCTCATTAGTGACCTATACATGGAGATTCCCACCTCTTTTTCCCTATTCTGGATTCAAAGAACGGGTGGTATAGAGTGATTTAATATCTTTTTATGTAGCTGTTTCTGGGCAGACTGAAATTTACTTATATGGAAGGCAATTTTCAAAAGGCATTTACCCTGGTAAGCAGGCTGTCTGAAACTTGCTCACCCAGAACACAGGTAAAAGTGTGCACAGGGATTAACACATATACTTCTACCTGCATGGCTCAGAGGCAGGGTTAGGTCAAGGGAGGCAACAATGCACACCCTTTTGCTTTTCAAAACTACATGAACTATTTGGCAGGGAAAATATAGCTGCAGAAAAAGCAGATGCAAGTCTCTACAGTTACTTTTTTTCTAGGCAATTTTCATGCATGTACTTTCCCTCTGAGAATTTAGTTCATGACCTTAAAATATTAACTACTTCCCCAGACTTTATTAAGCCCCATCCAAAGTGATATAGATACCATATAAAAGTACATTTTAAGAAAGTACTCAAAAACTTTGCAACTGCCAAAAACTTCCCCTTAAATATAGCATATGTGAATATACTACTGTATTCAAGATATTTTTTTATTCCAAAGAAAGTTTTGTTGCCCTGCTATTTGATTTCAGGGTACTCCTATCTAATGAATTATTTACATAAAATCTGCTGATAATGCCCCCCCCCCCCCCCAAAAAAACATATATTTTTAGTGACTGGCTGTAATATGTATTGTTTTTAATTTCTGTTGTGAATAAAGTTGCTTTTATTTTGGTGCTCTGGCTGGATTAAGCATGGTAATGCATACTCTAATCCCCAAAGACATGCATTTGTATGAAACACACTAGGTTGTACCAGGTGCCCCTGGTGCTGGGTTGTTTGGTCTCAGTAAATATAAGAGGTATTCTCAACTTTTTTTTGCCTGCTTCTAAGCTATTATCTGATTACGTTGTTCTGCTGTTGTTACTAACACAGACACAGGCGAGCACAAATTTTGTTCCAGTGTGGATTAAGTGTATACAGGAACCAAATTCCTGAAAACAGGATTTTAAGAATAAAGATCCCGGAGGCTTAATAAACACATATCATATCTTACATAACTCTACAAGTTCACAGAAAGCAATATTTAGTTTCACCAGGCAATATCCAATAGTCAGGACCCACTATAAATGAAAGCCATGCCTTGTAAATAAACAAGACCTACCCATGTGATGCAGAACTCTGGGATCCATCATTTTAGCCATTTGCTGGTTCAGTTTTGCCATCTGCGATGGGTTCACATTCTTAGACATGTCACCTCCTAGAAAAATAAATGTTATTCAGGCGTAAATTATATTTCTTCACAAAGTATTGCCAGCACTGCAACATATCTAGTTTCTCTTCCTGTTTGTTATGCATCTGGGGAGACAGCCAAGCCCTCTGCTAGCATAAGCCTACCACGATAGCACTGTCTTGTTCACCTGCCCCATAAGCGGGAGCATTTTCAAATATTTGGCCACAACCAGAAACTTTAAATAGTGGCATCCAAAAATTGAACTATTCTATTATCTCCCTAAATAAAGATTTTGGTTTCCTTTTCCTCATTTCATATGATGGTGAAGTCATACTTTTTTCCTGAAAAAACAACATGACTGCACTTTCATCCCACCAAACTGGCCTTGCCAGGAACATTCCATTTGGTTTCCATGCATCTGTATTAGCTGTATAAATTTCATTTTCTGAGACAGAAGTATGAAGGTTCTAATAGCATTAAAATAAAAAGGCCCAAATTTAATTTGTATTAGAGCTGCACAGTGAGAATCGGAGTCAGGAAACAGCCAACAGTTCTCTTTTAAAACATGAAATCTGATTATTTCTGCTTTTACCTTTAAAAAGTCCTTTGATGCCTCCCATCTTCTTCACCATCTGTGCAAATTTGGTATACTGTGTCAAAAGCTCTTGGACATCCCTGGTAGAAACTCCAGACCCCCGTGCCACTCTCTGGATTCTTCCAGGCTGTTTACTAAAGAGTTTGGCACCATCTGTGTTATCAAGTTCTGCAACAAGGTAGAATGATAGAAGGTTGTCATCTCTACATGGTGGTCTGTGATGATCAGCTATTACTTAAATCCCTCCAGGTGGCAAGATCTGAACTCAGTTTTTTTTTTTAATTAGAAGTTAGCATATACAATAAACAGATATATATAACTTCCAATATTTTTTTGTCATAAATCAGATGTAAAATATAGAAATACAAAAGTGGTATGGGAGCTAGACAAATAAGTACTTAATCCTAACGCTCTCCAAGAAAATTAGACAGCATCATAAAATACATCAAGTAGTATACCAGTAAGTAAAAACCAAGGCATTGATAATGACGACGATGAAAGGGCCAATCCATTATCAAACTCGGATTAACATCCCAAAGAGAAAGTACAGGTCTAGAAATATATATCGTATACCTCAGGAAAGTGATGAAGTTTTTGAAACTTGAAGCCACCGAGTCAATGGTTCCCATGTCTTTCAGAAAGCAGGTGATCGATTACGTCTAATAGCAGTGAGATGTGCTAAATGGTAAGTATTACATAAACAATGAATAACCTTCATAACCGGGGGAGGTGTCTCAGATCACCTCCAAAAGGAAGCCAATTCAATTCTAGCTGCAATAAAGATATGCTGACACAAACGTTGAGCATATTTATCTAAACCGGGACAAGGAATATTTAATAAAACATACCTCGGATCTTTAGTTGCTATTATGACTAGGGACTGGGAAACCCACTGAAAAAGATGATCCCAGAAGGATACTACCATCTCACATTGCCACCATAAATGAAAGAAAGTACCAACATTTCCTCCAACAGGAGTCTGATACATGGGCATATATGCAATGAATTTTACAGGGGTGATATACCAGCGATATATAAAAAGGTTTATAGCAATTCTCTTGTAAAGAAGCAGAGAGAGAGCATTTTCTAGCATAAGTGTAAATCAATTCCCAATCTTCAACGCTTAAGGGTCCACCTAAGTGATTCCCATGCTTTAATGTATTTCAGGGTTTCAAGAAAACGACCATTGAGAGTATTATAAATTTTTTATATTAGTCCTTGCATACTATCAGCTTGATCATAAAAGTTCTCATACAAGGACTTCGACTGGCTTAGCATACCTTTACGCAATATGGAATCTAAGAAACTGTGCATAAGCCAGAAAATGTTGAGCTGGGATACTGTACTTATTTTGAAATGCCGGGAATACAAGGGGAGAACCTTGATGTAAGCAGTGGTTAATACACAGGACCCCAGCAGCCATCCAACTCTGAAAAGTCAGCGATTGTAGCCCAGGTGAGAAGGTAGTATTATGGAAAAGATGAGAGAGGAAAAAATAAGCATAACTGCCCACTAGCTTACGTTTCCATTGGGACCAAACTCTCATTGTGGTATGCAAGGCATAAGGAAAACAGACTACTGGGCGCCTTGAGGATTTTGGTTGCCAAGGAAGAGTGGATAATGGCATAGCACCTACCATCGCTTGTTCAAGAAGAACCCACTGTGGAATAGATGTCTTTCGATGTAAATCAATCATGGGACAAAGCTGGGAGGCAGCAAAGTACCACCCCAAGTGGGAAGCCCCCAACCCACCTCTCAGACATGGCTGAAAAAGTTATTCTAGCTACTCGTGAAGGATGCTTACACTAAATAAAGTAAAAAATTAGTTTTTGCCATGATCTCAATATTGCAGCAGTGAGAAAGATGGGGAAGGTAGAAAAGAAAAAGAAAAACAGGGTAGAACATTCATTTTAATAACAGCTACACGTCCAGGCCACAAAAAGGTATCCCTTTGCTATTTCCGCATGTCTGCAATAGGGTTTTAAAATTTAAGGAAAAAAAAAAAGAGCTTTTACACTGGGGCTTATTTGAACTCCTAAGTACTTAATAGAGCGGGCGGCCCAGCAAAATGGAAAGTGCTGCTGGATGGCAGCAACCTCTTCACTGCTTAGATTAATATTTAACAGCTCTGATTTATCAAAATTAACTTTAAAACCTGAAACTCTACCAAATGCATGTAACTCCTCCACAATACCCCTCAGGGAAGAACCAGGTTCAGTCACTTTGAACATATCATCAGCAAATAATGATAGTTTATAAGTGAAGTGATCCAAGTCTAACCCCGCTGATTCGTGAATAATGGACCCTGGTGGTAAAGGACTCCAAAAATAAAGCGAATAATAAAGGAGATAATGGACACCCTGCTCTTGCCCCCTGCCTATGGCAAAGCTAGCTCCATAGCCACCATTCACCTTAACTCTAGCCTTCGGTTGTTTGAATAGCTTCCTTATTCACTGCAGGAAAAAAGGCCCAAAGTTCATTTTTGCCAGAGTTCTAAAAAGTAAAGGCCAATGGACTAAGTCAAAGGCTTTTTCAGTGTCAATGGAGAGCAAGACAGTTGGTATTTGTTCCTTGCAGACCCACCATAATATAACAATCTTACGAACATTTTCGGCCGCCATATGCTTAGGGACAAAGCCTGCCTGATCAGGATGAACTAAAGACGACTAAAATATGTTAAATCTTTCAGCAAGAACTCGAGCCAAACTTTTGAGGTCTAGATTAATCAAGGAAATCGGTCGGTAAGACCCACAAAGAGAAGGGTCTCATCCAGGTTTGGCAATGACAAATACCAGCAGAATTAGAATGAAGTGATAAAGACCCACCCCTGCCTCAGAGAGTTGAACATATCTGTAAGAGGAGCTGCCAATATATGAAAACTGTTTATAGAACCCAAAAGAGAAACCATCCAGACCCGGGGATTTCCAGATTTCAGTGCAGTGCTGATAGGCCTGTCTAAAAATTCTCTTTAGTGAGGGTGGGAAGAGAAATAGAAGAGAAATAATCCTCAATTTGTAAATCATCTATCATAGCATCAAAACTATAGAGAGGCATAAAAAGTAGAGAAGCACTCTGTAATAGCTAAGGAAGCGGTAACCCACTGCCCTTGAGGGTCCTTTAGCAGTAATAGTTTTTAGTTTTCTCGCTAAATAATGCCCAGCCTTGTTGCCTCCCTCAGAGTAGGCTTGTTTGGCTAATGCAAGATGACAGGATATCCTTTTATTATCTAAGGATTGTAAAGCAGTTCTTGCCAAAGATAGGTTTTTGAAGACAGCCAGTGATTGAGATTTCACATGTAAACAAGAGAGCTGGGAAATTTTATTAGTTAACTCTAACCGGGTTCTCTTCTTTCCTTTTTACAAAAGGTCACTTGAGATATAAGAACACTCCTCGCCACTGCCTTTGAGTAATCCCAAACAACCTCTTTAGACACAGAGGTGGAGGCATGATTTTGAAAATAGGACTGAATATGTTCCCCCAGAAACTTAGAGAAAGTCATCTTTTGGTAGGCTTTCATTAAGACGCCAAAAGCTGATACCTTGTCTACATCAGTAAATTTAACTTCAAGCCACACAGGGGTATGATCCAGCCATGTGATATCTCCAATACCCACCCCCCAACATGGTTTTGCAAGGTAGAATCAGTGAAAAAATAATCGAGATGACAGTATGTTCTATGTGGCACTCCCAGAGACTATGAATGTGAAACCAGTTACAGAAGAAATAAAGTATTGTTTGTCCCGCCCAACGCAGCCTCGCGGCAAAACACGGGTCTGTGTCAGGGGACCCGCTTTAAATTATATCCTGTTATAACACTGGAGTTGCCGTTTCAAAAGAATACATTTCCTCACTCAAAATTGTGTGTGGACATTGAATTTACTGTGCACATTCTCCTGATTTGAGGAATAAAAAGTGTACATTTTTGAGGTTGGATAAAGTTGCCTCCAAATATCAGCGAGACCCCAGCTAGATAAGAGTAGAGATAGTTGTCTACTACTCTGTAAAGAAGAGGAGGCAGATGTTAGGCAGGAATTATCAAGTTTAGGATTTCTAGTGAGATTGAAATCCCCACCAATCAGCAAAGAGCCCTCAGCATTGTCCAGCAAAAGTTTATTAAGAAGCTGAAAGAAAGATCCCTGAGCAGTATTAGGAGCATAAACACTATCTTGAATATCTCCCTCCCCACCTGTAGTTTTACTAAACAGTAATAGCCTAACAGGTCTGACAGATTAAATATCACGTCATGAACAAAGTGAGCTGAGAATAGAATACCCACCCCAGCATACCTGGCACCTTTAGTATTAGCAGGTAAGTATTTATGGGGATAATCAGGAAGATTTAAAAGATGTTTGTGTCTTTTCCTAAGATGTGTTTCCTGAAGTAGTACAATGGAAACTTTATAGATTTTTAGCTCTCAGGATAGTAAATACCTCTTCCGGTATGTTAAAGCCTTTTACATTCAACAAAACTATCTTAGACTCCATAATGATATGAATACACAGAAAGTGAATAGCTTAAAAAAATACTCAGATAGCATAAAGTAAAGAAGGTCCCATACCAATGCTTTAAAAACAAAAGTAGAACATACGACTTTTCCCCTGAGAAAACCCACAACCCCCATACTGATTCGCCCAGCCTATCCAGTGAATCCCACTACCCTTTGGGGACAAAAACATCGAACCAACAACAGCTCCCAACCATTCACCCCTACATTGCAAACAGTATGTCAACCTTCTCAAAATATGCATAGAAAACTTCGCTGAGAATAGAACTTAGCATCCATGTAGATAAAACAACACTGAATGGCAATTAGTAATACAGCATGCCCAAATCAGGCATGAGCTGTGATTTTCCACTCTCAGGTCCAGTTCATTGACCCTGGGCCCCAGGGCCATGAAGTCTTCGAGGATCTCAGCAATGGATGCCAGTAGCTCTGTTTTATGCTGCTTCATGTCCACCCCTCAAATTGGAAAACCAACCATGAAGCTCGTGTTCCTCGAAGGGAAATCAGGAGGGCCTGTTATTATTGCTGGGTCAGGTGCCAAAGCCCCAGCCACTTTGTCACCGCCATCTTTGGCCTGCATGCTCATCTCTTCCTTCTTGCTAGAGAGCCGCTGCTGTTTTGCTAAATGAATATTGCTTGGGATCAGTAGTTTTCTACTTGGCAGCCATCTGGGAAAGTTAAGCAATTTGTTTATGCCAAAAATTCTCAGCGATCACAAATTTAGTATTGGTAAGTGAAGTAAATTTGATGCAGGGGAGCTCTGGACTTTGAAATGAGATCCCCTGTTCCAAATTTGAAAGTACTCGCCACCAGGATAATGAGTCCTGGAGAGACGAGGTGACTCAGATTCAATCCTAGAGGCTCTGAGCGGCCTGGCGCCAAATCGACCTTAAGGTCCATTAGGCTCTGCGCATGTGTAAACATGACATGGGAGTGACAACCTCAGTTGCAGCCATATAGCCGATACCTGCTGGCTCTGTTGGATCTCTGCCTCGATGGTCGTCAAGGTGATGGCCCTCTGGTGAGGCAGGAAGGCCTTAACCTGAGACGTGTCTAGCAGGGCTCCTATTAAGTCCAATTGAACTGATAGACTGAGATGGGTATTTGAAAACGAATCCTAGTGACTCCAACACCTGGATGGTCAAGCGCATGGACCTGGTGGCTCCTGCCTGAGATGCGCTCTCGATCAGCCAATTGTCTAGAAACGGGAAAGCATGCACCCTCAGCCTGTGGAGGTGAATCACTACCATGGCTAGGCATTCTGTGAAGACCCATGGGGTTGACAAGCCCACATGGCAACACCCGGTACTGGAAATGCTGTTTTCCCCACCACAAATCACAGATACTTCCTATGAGCAGGGAAGATCTCGATATGGGTATATGCATCCTTTTGGTTGAGAAAGCACAGTCAGTCCCCTTTTTGCAAGAGGGGAATCAAGGTGCCCAGAGAAACCATCTTGAACTTTTCATTTTTTAGAAACTTGTTCAAGGCCCTTAGGTCTAGGATGGGATGGAGTTCTCCTGTTCTCTTTGGAATCAGGAAGTACCTGGAGTATAATCTGCGATCGTTGCCCTGGTGGTACGAGTTCAACCGCTCTGGCCATTAAGAGGGAGGAGAGCTCTGCTGGTAGTATTTTGTGATGCTCTACCAGCCCCCAAAATGGGCATGGAGGGCAATTTGGCGGGACATTCACTAAGTTCAATTAGCACTCCTGATGGACAATGGACAAAATCCACTGGTCAGAGGTTATACTGGGCCACTGGTTCATAAAGAACCACAACCTTCCCCCAACTGGAGGATCCATCATCCTGGGTATAGGCAAATGGCTTACGCTCCCTACGACCCAATCAAAACCCTGTCCCCAGAGTTGACTGAGGAGCTGGCTGAGGCTTGGGTAATCTCTGCTGCCTGGGTCAGTCGCGGAGCCCTGATGGTTTTACCTGAAGCGAGGCAGCGGAGGATTGTACTTCCTTTGGCGAAAGACTTTTTTGGCCCTGGTCTCACCAGTCTCCTGGATGAGGAGGACAGGTCCTGAGTATTGGTTGAGAGTTGGAGGATTTTGTGGTGGTCCCGAAGTTGGGCCACAGCTTCCCTCATCCGACCACTGAAGAGATTCTCTTACCGAAATTACCAAAAACCTTGACTAGGAGACACTTCAGGGTGGCACCAAGAGGGTCCTGGAGATGGAATAAGAAAAAAATACCTGCAAAACAACCCCCCCCCCCCCGCCCCCCCAAGAAAAACAGTTTTCCACAAGGCCAACAGCCAAAGTGAGCTCACTCACACCATGATGCTTAAAGCTCTCTAGAAAAAGAAAGACTGGAGAAGGACCCCGTGTGGACACGTGGTATAGGGCATGCTCAGTGTGCCTAGTCAAAGTTCTAGAAACTTTGACATAAGTTTTCCGCATCGGGACTCCATCTGACCACGGGTGAGGTCTACCTTCCTGCTTGTCCTTGGAGAACTCAAGAATAATCATGTGAATCTGGTCATTAAAGAAGTCAGTTACAGATGGTGACAGGAGGGAGGGTGGGAGGTAATGGCCATATGAAGAACGAGAAAAAGGTAGCAAAAAGATGGCAAGGATTGGAGGCAAAGTTAGCTAGAAATAGTAAGCTTGCTTGTTAAGCCTAATAGACTGGAAGAAGGAAAGCATGAATTTGAAATGTAAGAAGTCTAAATGGGAATGGGATTTTTACCAGACATTTTGCAGAGTGGGTGCAGAAATGCAGGAAACAAACTGTGGCGTTCACCAAAATTGAGTACAGAGAAGGGGTGGGGCAAAAATGTATAAAGCAGAGGAGAGTAGCACCTTGGAGAGAGCAGCTGCCTATGTAGCACTCTTAAGGCAATACCTAGGTCAGCACTGTCCCTCACATTCAGTCCCACATATGCAGAGAGCAAGTGATAGAGGAGTTAAGGTCAAACTTAAACAGCACTGAAAAGGCTCAGCCTTGGGCCACCAAATTACTGGCTGGAGTGAACAGTATGGTCTCTTTCTGAATAGAGTGGAAATTAGTAGATGTTTCCTGGTCCTTAATATCTTCTTTTGTAGATTTTTTTTGTTGTTGTTGCAGCTGATGCTAGAGGAGAGAGAACCTGACTGTTCATGAAATGTAATAAATTAGATGGAGGGAGAAGCATGTGGTGGCATTAGCACAGGAACTTCTCAGAAAACGCTCAAAACATATAGAAAGAAATTTCTGGGTTAGGAGAGAGTGAGAGACAGATGACATCACCCCATCTTGTGTGGCTCATTTGTTGTGTTTGTTCATGGAGAATAAGAGTTTTCTCCAGAAGACTAAGAAGGAGAGATTGTAAAGGGGGGGGGGCTGTTGTAGGTACGATGAGCCAATGACAGCATCACTTTTGGCCTAATGATGTCAGTGTTGCAACAGTAATGACATGCTCTCGGTGTGGCAGGCTAGGACCAGATTCACCACTGTAAGCTGGATAGAAATCTCCTGCTGGCCCAATGTGGCCTGTGAGATGAAGTTTGCCAATCTCTACTCTATACCTCTGAGTACCTTAATGGTACTACCGTTGTTCAACATCCTTGCAGCAGCACAAGCAGAATATAGAAGCGATTTCTTTGTCTTTTCCTGCAAGGCCTGGCTTACTCCTTTTTCATTCAATTTATAAGAAAATTATTCCTTACCTGCTAATTTTCGTTCCTGTAGTACCATGGATCAGTCCAGACCGTGGGTCGTCTCCCCCTTCCAGCAGATGGAGTCAGAGCAAAAACTGAGAAGGCGGACCCTTATTAGTAAGAGCGCCCTCTGTATCCCCTCAGTATTAAGTACATCCAAGCATATGGGTGACGTCACCGAACGGTGTCGTCACCCATATGCTTGGATGTACTTAATACTGGCCTCACAGGGCCAGTATTAAGTACATCCTGGATGTACTTTTGACTGGCGAGGCAGAGATCTTCCCGTGACAGAGATCTTCCCGTGACAGAGACTGGCGAGGCAGAGATCTGGCGAGGCAGAGATCTTCCCGTGACAGAGATCTTCCCGTGACAGAGATCTTCCCGTGACAGAGATCTTCCCGTGACAGAGAATATTTAGAAAAATGACTTTTCAGTCAAAAAAGAGATTCCCAACGGTAGGGCTATCGGTCCGCGGTGCGAACGGCAGCGCGGAAAAGTGAAGACTGAAGAGAGACACCTGTGGCAGAGAATATCATAGCATGCTGGGCATGCTCAGTGGCCTCACAGGGCCAGTCAAAAGTTTCTAGAAACTTTGACAGAAAGCTTTCCCGCCTGGGCTCCGTTCGGTGACGTCACCCATATGTGAGGACTAGCATCCTGCTTGTCCTGGGATAACATGTATAGCAAATGTTGCTTACCTGTAACAGGTGTTCTCACAGGACAGCAGGATGTTAGTCCTCACATATGGGTGACATCACAGGATGGAGCCCAATCACGGAACACTTTTGTCAAAAAGTTTCTATCACTTCTAAGGCTAGTGGGGAACCGTATGTGAAACCAGGCATCTGCTGGAGTCAGAGGAATACTGAGGGATACAGAGGGCGCTCTTACTAATAAGGGTCCGCCTTCTCAGTTTTTACTCTGACTCCATCTGCTGGAAGGGGGAGACAACCCATGGTCTGGACTGATCCTGGTATGTACAGGGAACAGGGAGTCATTACACATTGCCTTCTTTCAGTAATGCTTGCCTGAAGAGCAAACCCATGAGATGGGAAGAAACTACGGGAATACCAGGTTCACCTGTAGCACAGCAGTAAATGAACTCTCAGCGCTCCAACTGTCATCAATCCACCCCACCCACAGTGACCAGAAATTCAGCTAGAACCTTCTTGCTTCATATCACCATCCTCAATTAGAATGGTGTGTCCATTTACCTTGATCATTCATACTGTCCATTATTGTCATCAGTTTCTTTAGCCTTGCCATTGATTCTTGTTCATTGCCTTTGCTCATAAAATCTTGTCCAAAGCCAGGTATCATGCCCTGTATGGGGAATAAGAGACACATTTGTCCTGAGGTAAAGATAGTGTATTATGTGGCTAGGCATGCCTTTTGGGCTCATGGTCAATTAAATCCAGACAAGGTACCAGTAAGGAAGAGAAACAATGTGCTCAAGTACATCTTATATACACTCAAGTTATTTTTCAGTAAGTGAATTTTTAAAAGCAATTTTTCCTTGCAATTCATAAACTATGAAGACTCCAAATGACAGAACACAGTACTACTCTGAGATTCATTGGTAGGAGACTGCTTCAGAGACAAATATAGTCTACCTTACATCATAAGAAAGTATTTTTCAGACTTCTAAACATGTTTAATTGCTCACCTGATTACCGACACAATAGTTCTGGTATATTCTTCTTGCTAGTGATTTCCAAAGTGTTGCTCAGGGTTAGTCTTAATGTCCTATTGATTATTGCAATGCACTTTTTCAGGGCTTGCCAAAGTGTTAGCTGTGAGTCCTACAGATTGTTCAGAATGTATGTCCTCATTTGATTACAGGCAGTCAAAAATTTGACCATGTAACTGCACAGCTAATCAAGCTTCACTGGCTGCTTATGATGATTTTATTCAAAGCCTATAGACAGGATGGCCAATGGTACATTAAGAATCTTGTGCATGGAGCATGCTCCAGTATGGTTAATGCATTCAAAGGATACATCTTTATTGATGGTATCATTGCTTAAGATCAAATGGTTACAGATTGCTCATTATAGAACCTTTTCTGTAGCAGCACCTTTACTTTAGAACATGCTACCATTGGCCTTAAAGGATACTGATGAGTGTTCCTTTAGGAAAAAAAGTGAAGGTACACATATTCACTGGCATTATTATTGACCTGATCTTAGTTATATTTGTTTAGATTGTATTGGGGACAGAATGAAATAAAAAAAAAAATAAACATTACCACACTAATCCATGACCATGTCAGTACAGCAATGTGCTGGGTTTCGACCCAATCTACATGCTGTCACATTACAGGGAGGAGGATTTATGGCTATTTACCTAATGAAACAGTCTGAACCATCAGACACTTAACCTATGTTATCATCTTGCTGACAAGAGCCTTGCTTTGTGAATAATGGCAAGCCCCCTGTCCTTCCTGGGGTGAAAGGAGGGACATGGAATACCAGGCATTCAGAGCACTGACCAGTATCTGGCTAAAGGGGCCCATCTTCATGATGTTCTGGAACTGTTCATACATATCTCTCAATGTGAACTGACCTAAAACATAAAAAAAGGGAAAGGTTAGGGACACCATTGGAGAACCTCATTCTTGGGGGAAGAGTTAGCACTTATCTGAAAAGCAGCATTGACAACTCATTATAAAACTCCACAGTAGATGGGTAATCATTTAGATGAACTTGGGTTCAACTCTTGGGAGGGGAGGCAAAAAGTCAGTAATAGTCCAGAATTTAACTGGTAGAGAACCAAAAAGGAAGACAACTGGGCAGTCTGGATGGGTCAAATGGTACTTATCTGCCATTATTTACTACGTAGATAAAAATGCTCCCAACAAATACAGCACTATCAACACTAAGAAGCAAGTAACTAGTATAACGTTTTTTCTTCTATCATCTGGAGCTTGGTGAATGCTCAGAGAACTTGTTTCTACTCTAGTATAGATTAAGACTCTGCTAGGTCTCTCAGTCTCGTGCTCCTGTAGCTGTCCTCCAGATACATTTTGGGAGTGAGGGCAGGAAGGGGGAGTCAATCAGCAGTCAGGTATTGGACACCTGGTAGAATTCAAACACTTATGGAGAACTTTTTAGTCAAATTAGGCTTCATCTCTGTGGCTTGATCATAATGCTAGAGAGGAGAACTCACAAGGTCATTCATCAAAGTGCATTATGGCGTTAATGCCCACACACATGCGATAGTTATCACAGCACAAATGCAAATTTGTCAAATTTATTAAAAGTGGCGGGATTGGGGAGGGGTTTGGGCAGGATTAATGAAAATATGAGGCATTATCGCACCGTGCGATAGCGTGCATTATGTTATTGCACGCTTTTAATGCCAGAAATAACTATACCTTTTTTTTCCTGGCATTAAGCTGTGCGATATGTCCGATACAGCTGTAACACAATTGGCATTTTTGGGCATGAGGGGAGAGGGAGAGGGAAACTTTGGGGTGGCACCACCCTACACCACCATCAAAACCTCACCTCGAGTTACTAGCTACCCTCCTATAGTGATATAAATATTTGACTACTATGAAGGCCTTATAGTCTCTGTCACTCTCTATACACTACGTATGCGAAGCACTAAGGTAGCACGCGGTGCGGTAATTCTAAAATCATCATAGCCACGCCCTTTTTTCTTATCACAGGAGTTATCCATGCGAAAATTATAGCATTTTTATGTATCTAGGAGTCAGTGAGATGTGAGTAGGAAATACAAGTAATGCAAGGAAGGTAGACTACTACAGCAGGAACAACCATTGTCAGGATATTAGTAGAAATGATGGATTCAGGATTTCGAGATAACCTTTTTGTGAAGGGGACCAGAGACAACTGAGCAATTATTTGGGGAATGAAGGAAGAAAAGGAATACAATATTTAAAACAAATGATCTTCAGATATAGCACTATAATATAGCACTACACATACATGAAAAGCATTTCAGCCTGGCTAACTTTGGTGCTGGCTAGATTAAAGGAGACCATGCCAACTCAGATTACAACTCATGTATGCTATGCATGGCATCAGCATACATGAGAACTGCATAACCAGACTACAAATATTCCCCATTTTTCAGTTTAACATTTTACTTAATGCTATAATTCTATTTCACTCCCGTACATACTCATTGAAATGGCAGCACTGTTGCATTATTCTTTTTTTTTTTTCTATTTTCAAATTTTCCACAATTAAATCATGAAATACAGCTTTATGAGAATTTCGGTACATATTCCGGAATCATATTATTCTTTATCTTAAACAGAAACAAAAATAAAAAGGGGAAAAATTTTTTTCTTTCCGAATATATTCCTAAATATAAGAATTACGGAGGCAAGTACACATAGAACGAGTTTAAACAGAAATTTCAAGATATATTAAGTTAAGGAATAGGATAGGTGAGCAACCTAAATATACTTAATCGGTCACACAACAGGATTCTCTGGGGGATGGCCCATTAGAAAATCCCTCAGCTGTATAGGGTCAAAAAATACTGTTGCATTATTCTTGTGTATGTCTACTACATATTTTTAGTTGAAAAAGGAAGAAAGAAGGAACACAAATAAAGTACCTTGATGGAATTTCACTGATGTCAGATGCGCATCACCAATAACATGACTAGCTAAAATGCCGCTCCACTTTAAGTTTGTTTCTGCAATGGTGCTACATAAAATTTTGAAAAAGGGGTAACTTTTTTTTGTGTGTTAGTACTATTGCCATTCGCAACACACAATTACAGCCTGAGTAAGTAGCAGTTTTCCTTTCCATTGAAGGAGATAAAGCAGGAGAACTGTCACTCTGCACCAGAAGCCTCCCTGCCGGAGTACTGTATCCAGCTGCTGCTCAGCAGGAGACTTATTCCCTCTTAGAGGAGACATGCCTGAAGCACTGCATCACCAGATTTTGCTTCGTGTTCAGTTGCACCCCACCTGCTAGTTTCTGATGTTCAATGCTTCTTTTTCTTGAGGATGCACTTTTTTTCAGCGTTGATGTACTAGTAGCAGACCAAAAAGCAGGGATCTGAAGCAATGTTTTAGAATTAAGGACATTATATTCTAGCCAACAAAGTCAGCTTGGTTAAACTGCTACCTCATGGACACCCACTGGTAAAATAATGCACTATATTCCCCAAGAGAGAGGGATAAAATCATCACTTTTTAAATTCATTTATTCTTTTTACATCCTGGTAGTTTTCACTGCCAGTCAGTACAGGGCTTCAGTCAACCTTTTCAGGTGCCATGGAGTTTTCATTTGCAGCTACAGGATCTTCCTCCTCCCAATTATCAGCCATTGCAGCTATGGTCCTCTGTCAAGAGACACAGGCTATAGCTCCTTTTGGAGGCTGGTGCAAGCATGCCTTACTCTGGCCAGAAGGTGTACCTACAACACAGCCAGGGCACCCTCACCCCCAGGGTCTGTGAATGCTGCCTCTGAAGCATCCCCAGCCCCAGGAACTGGGTCCAGAATCAAACCCAGAGCTGTCACTTCGCCAGCCTACATAAACCAATCACTTTTAAATGAGGAGTAGTTTTTCCTTATAATTGTACAACTTTCTTCTGAATGCTGTGCATCCAGTTTTCCTGTGAACCCTACAAAGGTCCTCCAAGAAACTGAATAGAAAGACACATCTGTCTCACAGGCTCAGTAAAGGGGGTGGGGGTGGGGGGACAGAGAGCCAAGGCAGAGCAATAAAGCAAAATTGCTTACCTTGTTATAGGTGTTATCCCAGGACAGCAGGATGTAGTCCTCACACATGGGTGACGTCACTGACGGAGCCCTATTGCGGGAAAACTTTGTCAAAGTTTCTAGAAACTTTTGACTGGCACTGTGAGGCCACTGAGCATGCCCAGCATGCCATGATATTCTCTGCCACAGGGGTCTCTCTTCAGTCTCGTATGTAGCAATAAGCTTTAGCAAAAATAAAATAAAAGGTATGAGACCCAACTCCACGGGGTGGCGGGTGGGTTTCCTGAGGACTACATCCTGCTGTCCTGGGATAATACCTATTACAAGGTAAGCAATTTTGCTTTATCCCAGGACAAGCAGGATGCTAGTCCTCACATATGGGTGATTAGCAAGCTAGAGGCTGAGTCATTTTGTAGTGAAATAACACCGAAGTATTGTTGGTGAAAATGAGGCAGCCGAAGATCACAGCAGGTTGGATGTAGAAGGAGTTGGGATTAAACTGGAAACAAGTTCTTTAAGACATTGTCCATAGGCTGAATCTTGTCGTCCTTCTTTATCCAGACAGTAATGAGCTGCAAAGGTGTGAAGAGAACTCCATGTTGCTGCTTTACATATGTCAAGAATTGGCACTGAACGATAGTGTGCTACTGAGGTTGACATTGCTCTTACTGAATGCGCCTTTACTCGCCCATGGAGAGGAAGGCCTGCTTTTTCATAGCAAAACTGTATGCAATCTGCTAACCAGTTAGATAGAGTATGTTTACCCACTGCTTTACCCGGTTTGTTTGGATCAAAAGAAACAAAAAGAGTTGAGTGGATTGCCTTTGGACTGCAGTGCAGTTTAAGTAAAGAGCCAGTGCACGTTTACAGTCTAAGGTGTGTAAGGCTCGTTCTCCTTGATGAGAATGAGGTCTTGGAAAGAATGTGGGTAAAACTATGGATTGGTTCAAGTGGAATTCCATAACTATTTTGGGAAGGAATTTTGGATGCGTTCGGAAAGCCATTCTGTCATGAAGGAATTTTGTGTAAGGTGAGTACGTGACAAGTGCTTGTAACTCACTAACCCTTCTAGCTGATGTAATTGCTATTAGGAAGATAGTTTTCCATGTGAGAAATTTAAGATCACAGGAATTCATGGGTTCAAAAGGAGAAAGCATGAGTCTTGTTAAAACCACATTCAGGTCCCATTCTGTGGCTGGTGGCCGAATTGGTGATTTAAGGTGAGTTAAACCTCTCATAAGTCTACTGATGAGAGGTTGGTGGATATTGATGCAGCTCCCAGCTTGTTAGGGTAAGCCGAAATTGCACCCGTACAGATGAAGTCTGGAGACCAGAGTCTGAAAGGTGGTATAAATAATCTAATAGAGAAGTTGTGGGGCAGGTAAAAGGATCAATACTCTTTTGCTTGCACCAGAAAGTAAACCTTTTCCATTTCGAAGAATAGTTCTTTTGTGTTGAAGGTTTAAGTGAAGCTAGAAGCACTTGAGATACATTGGTTGAAAGATTGAGTGGTTGTAATATCAAGCTTTCAACATCCATGCTGTCAGGAAGAGGGATTGAAGGTTGGGATGGCGCAACTGACCCTGATCCTGAGATATGAGATTGGGATCTGAACCCAGGAGAATTGGATCTCTGATTGAGAGGTCTAGAAGTGTGGGAAACCATACTTGTCGAGGCCAATATGGGGCTATGAGTATCATAGACCCCTTGTCCTGTTGTTGCTTCACTAGAGTTTTGGTTATGAACGGTATTGGAGGATATGCGTATAGAAGGCTTAAGTTCCAAGGGCGAGCAAAGGCATCCTTGGCTGGCTAGTTCTTCTGTTTGCGTCACACCTGAATCACAAAGTGGACATATTTTGTTCTCTACACAAAGAGGTCTATTGTTGGTTGTCCCCAACGTTGAAAGATCCTGGTCGCTATTGAGGGATCCAGGGACCATTCGTGTGGTTGGAATTGACGACTGAGTCGATCCGCCAGTACATTGTGAATGCCTGCCAGATAAGTGGCCCGGAGAAACATTGAGTGTGTTAGGGCCCAAGTCCAAATCTGTGCATCTTCTTGACAAAGGAGATACGAGCCCGTATCTCCCTGCTTGTTGATGTACCTACATGGTTACTGTGTTGTCCATTTGGATCAGAACATTCTTGTGTGAAAGGCAGTCCTTGAAAGCATGAAGCGCATAACGTATAGCTCGAAGTTCCAGGAAATTTATTTGAAATGTTGCTTCGAGTTTTGTCCAAGTCCCCTGGGTTTGGAGATTGTTTATGTGAGCTCCCCAACCCAAGGTGGATGCATCTGTAGTTAAAGTAATCTGTGGGGCTGGTTGCTGGAAGGGTAGGCCCTTGCGCAAGCTGTCCTTGTTCGCCCACTATAGTAGAGATGAACATAGCTGGTGGGTGACATGAATTGGAGAATGTAGTGGTTGAATGGCTTGGATCCATTGTGATCTTAGAGTCCATTGGGTTACTCTCATGGTGAGCTGTGCCATAGGAGTGACATGAACTGTGGAGGCCACGTGGCCTAGTAAGGTTAGAAACTGATGAGCTGTTGCTTGCTTCTTTGAACATAGCGAGTTTGCCAAAAGGGAAAGTGTGGTCGCTCGATCCTCTGGTAGAAAAGCCCTTGAGAGTATGGTGTTCAATTCTGCTCCTATGAATTGAAGCAGGTGAGATGGAGTGAGATGGAACTTTTGATAAATGATGAGAAAGCCCATCGAGTGAAGTAGAGTAATTGTTCGATTGAGAGAAGTGAGAGCTCCTTGTAGAGATTGACTTCTGAAGAGCCAGTCGTCTAAATAGGGAAAGACATGGACACTTTCATTGTGAAAGTGTGCTGCTATTACTGCCAGACATTTGGTGAATACTCTGGGAGCAAAGGCAAGTCCGAAAGGTAGTACTCTGTATTGGAAATGATGATCCACCATGAAGCGCAGATACTTGCGATGAGGAGGGAAATTGGAATGTGAGCGTGTCTTGAAGATCCAGAGAACAAAGCCAGTCTCCTGTTTGAAGATGTGGAAGCATGGTGCCTAGAGAAACCATCCTGAACTTTTTCTTCAGAAATTTGTTGAGATTTCTGAGGTCTAGGATGGGACGTAGGCCTCCGGTTTTCTTTGGAATGAGGAAATAACGGGAATAGAATCCTCTGCCCTTCTGAGACTGGGGTACAGGCTCTACAGCCCTGGCTCTCAGAAGGGTGGATAATTCTACTTGCAATTGGAGGATGTGATTTTCGCTGAGAGAGAAAGGTCTCGGAAGAAAATCTGTTGGAATTGAGAGGAAATTGAGTTGGTAACCCACATATTATTGCAAGTACCCATTGGTCTGTTATTGGAATCCAATTGTTGTAAAACCAGGATACTCTACCTCCTACCAGAAGTTCTGGCTGAGGATTGGAGAGGAAGCTGTGTTCTCTGGGAGTGGCCTCAAAAGCCAGCAGCAGGCCCTGTCTGTGGCGTCGGTTGAGGCCTAGTCGCCCTAGGTTGTCTGGGCTGAGGTCTTTGCTGTGTTCTAGAAGACCTGGTCCTAGATGCAGGAGGGTAGTACTGTCTTTGTCTATAAAAAGGTCTTCTAGTCTCTTTTCGTTGAGGCCTGTGGGATCGAGGAAAGCTGTCTCAGGGTTTCAGTATTTTCTTTTAATTGAGCAACTGCATCCTGGACTTTGGATCCAAAGAGGTTATCTCCTAGGCATGGCAGATCTACTAATTTATCCTGGACTTCAGGCCTGAGGTCTGAGGCTTTAAGCCATGCCCAACACCTGGCACCGATCCCAGATGCAGCTACTCTGGAAGCTGTCTCAAACCCGTCATAGGCTGCGTGTACTTCATGTTTGCCTGCCTCCAGCCCTTTGTGGATGATGGCTTGGGCTGCTTCTTGATATTGTGATCGAAGAGATGGAATTAATTCTTGCATTTGCTTCCACAAATCTCTTTGATATTGGGTCATGTAAAGTTGATATGAAGATATTCTCGAATTTAACATGGCCCCCTTGGTAGACCTTCCGTCCCAGGGAATCTAAAAATCTATGATCTTTTCCTGAGGGATTTGAGGAATGCGGCCTAATTCTTTTGGATTGTTTTTTCCTTGGATCTGGTGGAGATGGATCAGACAAACTCTTCAGATGAGGTATCTGATTGTGTATCGCTCCGTCATATGGATCTTGGACTTGCGGAGAAATTGTGGAAGTCTTAGGCGGTGGAGGAATTCCTGAAGGTCCTGGTAATGGATCCTCAATAGGTGACTCCTCAGTATGCTCTTCCTGTGGATTAGAGCAGCGGTTCTCAACCGGTGTGTCGAGACACCCTAGTGTGTCGCCAAGCACCGGCTAGTGTGTCACGTGCTCCGGGTCTCTCCCGCTGCTCTTTCTTCCTTGCTGCCGTTGCCGCCGGGCTATCAGCATGTTCAAGCCCAGCGGGAACGGCAGCAGCGCTACAAGAAGCTGTGGCGCTTATGCTGGCCTTTTCTTCTTCCCGCGCGCCCCCCCCTCCTGTGACCCGGAACAGGAAATGATACGCGGTGCGCGGGAAGGAGAAAGAGCCGGCCCGTGCCGCGTGATAAAGTAGCAGCGGCAGCATCATCGGCCCCCGGGCAATCGAAGCAGCCAGTAATTGAGAAAGGAGACAGCAGCAAGAGCCTCCCGCGGCCGATGGGATTCTACTTTCTTGGCTTGCGGGGGCTGGAGGAGGAGGCTGCTGCAGCTACCATTTGTGCTCCCGGGGGGGGGGGGGGGGGGGGAGGGAGGAAGTGAGTGAGAGAGAGAAAGAAGCAGCCAGCCTGCGTGTGATTGAGAGCACGTTTGTGAGTGAGAGAAACTGGTCAGAGAGTTGATGTGGTGTATGTGTGAGAGACAATGAAAGTGACTGCTCAAGGAGATGACTGATATGTATGTGAGAGTGTGAGACAGTCAAGGAAGTGACTGGTGTGTGTGTGTGTGAGAGAGAGAGAGAGAAAAAGCACTGAAGTGAGAAATCTGGGTATGTGAGAAAGCATGGGCGTAAGAAGCCTGGTGTTGGGGGGGGGGAGGGGGTGTGTGTGAAAAAAAGCATGGGAGTGGGAAGCCTGTGTGTGTGTGCATGCGTGAGAGCGAGAGACTGATTGGTAAGGTGACGGGGTGTGTGAGAGAAAGAGACTGGTGCGTGTGAATATGAGAGAAAGAATGTGATTCAGGGAATGAGAAGCCTGTGCAGTGGAAAGTGAGCACGGAAATGAGAGAGAGACTGGTGTGTGTGTGTGTGTGTGTGTGTGTGTGTGTGTATGTGTGTGTAAGAGAGAAAGTGATTATGGGAATGAGAAGCCTGTGCATGTGAAGAGAGTGAGCATGGGAGTGAGAAACCTGGGTGTGTGTGAGACACAGCATGTGAGGGAGAAGCCTGTATATGTAAGACAGAACATGGAAGTGGGAAGCCTGTGTGTGTATGCATGAGAGAGATCAGGTGACTTGTGTGTGTGTGAGAGAAAGAAAGTGATTATAGAAATGAGAAGCCTGTGCATGTGGAGAGAACAAGCATGGGAGACTGGTGTGTGTGAGACAGAGAAAGTGATTATGAGAGTGAGAAGCCCGTATATGTAAGTAGAACACGGAAGTGGGAAGCCTGTGTGTGTGTGTGTGTGTATGGCATGAGAGAAACTGTTCAGGAAGGTGGCTGGTGTGTGTGTCAAAGACTGGGAGATGATTAGTGTGTGAGAGACAGAAACTGGTCATGGGGGCATGACTGGTATGGTGTGTGTGTGTGAGACATGGGCATTAAGTAAGAGGACCATGATTATAGAGCTTAGCCACTACTGCTGCTTCTGGTGTGTGCCACGGCCTGCATGGAAGAGGAGCAGGAGAGCTGCTGGAGGGGGTAAGTAAAGGTGGGTTTTTAAGTTTATTTTTCTTGATTGACTGCCATTTTAATTATTTAATATTATGTGATGTGTCTGCTTTTTTTGAAATATTTTATTGGTGTTTGGAGAATTTTTTAATAGTTTTTATGAGTTTTTAATTGTTGGATGTTATTCTGTTCATAGCTGTTTAGAAACATTTATTCTGCTTATTAGTATAGTTTTACAATTATTTCTGTGTGGGGATCTATAGCTGCTTGCTAGTTCTGTTTTCCTAATAAGAGGTGTATTGGTTTTTAGGGCCTGATTTAATATTTATAGTGTTGCCTTTTCATAGATAGGGTTGCTCCTATTTGAGTGTATTCCATAATACAGGTGTAAATGTGTGTGGATTAGTTTATGTGCATTACTACAGACCCTGGGAGTATGTTAGGTCGGTTCTGTGTCTGTTACTGAGATGAGATATTTTACTAGCATGTAAGTGTTTGTATCTGTCTTATTTGTTGTGTTTTCTCAAGAGGACATGCATTGGTGGTAAACTGCTGTCTTTTCATAAGTAGGGCTATTGAGCCTGGAAGTAGAAGGAGTTTGAGTTGCTGTTACTGAGATGACACCAGAACATCTTTTTTGTAGGGTGAGTTGTATGGGGAATGTCATAATTCTGCTTTACATCCATTATTGTGGGTCAGGGGGGTTCCCGTGGATGCAAACTGTATTTTTACATCTAGCCCCGTGACGATCATGGGTCAGTGTGTCACGCATGTGAGAACCATCTGTCAGGTGTGTCCCGACAGAAAAAAGGTTGAGAACCACTGGATTAGAGGGAAGATAATCGAGCAGATCATGATATTTTTTCATTAAGATCTGATATAGTGCTGACTCTGGGCGTCCTGGATCCCCAGGAAGGAGTGGCACCGATGGTGATGGCGTTGGAACCGAAGATGGGGTTGTCTTCGGTGGTCGCTTTGAAGTCACCGTAGTTGTCATCTATTTAGGCCCCGGCATAGATGCAATTATTGACATCGGCGCCGGCATCAACAGGGTCGTCGCATCGGTATGGTGACCGGTGTTGGTGGGATCACCGACATTAGCAAAGATACTGGCATCAGTTCGAGAACCGGCATCTGTGACGTCACCGGCACAGTCACCGGAATAGGTGTCTGTTCCTTCAAGGCCTGGATCACCGCTTGTCTTATAAACATAGACAATTCCTGCGATACAGCTGGGGTAGATGGAGCAGCTGTATGTGGTGGCGGTGTGAGTGTTGATAATACCTCCACAGATCCCTGTGTAGGTTCGATCGATGATGTAGGCCCCGACGCTGGTAGCAGAGTTTCCTGATGCTTTTGCCGTTTAGCAGTCGGTTCCCCCGGGGAGAGGGTTAACGCTGAAGTCTGTGCGTGTCGATATCGGTGCCTATGTTTGGGCCTATGCTCGACTACCGACCTTATCAATGCCGAAGTCTATGGCGATGCTTGATCTCCCGATCCTTCCAGATGAAGTTTTTTCAGCAAAACATTTTTGGAAACTCCTGCTGGGGACGATATCGATGTTGAAGGAGAAGGAAGAAGCTGAAGGTGAAAGATGTTCCATTTTCTCCTGTCTAAGTTTTCTTTCTTTGGGAGTCATCTCTGCCCATTGAGGGATGAGACATCGTGTTTATTTCCCAAACAGAGAATGCACTCTCAAGGTGTGGATCTGTTATTGACATTGTCCTATTACATATCGGACATTTTTAAAATCCTGAAGCCATCTTTTCACCAACAGCCGTCGATGAAAAGAGGGGAAAATACTGAGAGAGAAAGTTTTTACTTGAAGTAAAAACAAGACTAAGATTTCTCACCAGCCGGTGGAAATATGAGAGATCCCTTATGGGAGAAAATCTTTTGAAAAATAAATGACTTTCTAGTCAGTAAGTCTGTGAGAAAAACTCACAGGGCTCCTCACTTCACGATGCTTACAGCAGCGCGGAAAAACAAAGACTGAAGTGAGACCCCTGTGGCAGAGAATATCATGGCATGCTGGGCATGCTCAGTGACCTCACAGTGCCAGTCAAAAGTTTCTAGAAACTTTGACAGAAAGTTTTCCCGCAATAGGGCTCCGTCAGTGACATCACCCATGTGTGAGGACTAGCATCCTGCTTGTCCTGGGATAAATATTTTTTTGGGCCATGTATCAGCGGAATAATTTCATCTTTTTTTATCCAATACAATTGCATTCATTTATTATAGATAAATCCCAATGATTTTTGGGAGGGGAGGTTTATTTATTTTTTTCTTTTCTTAAGTGTTAGCTCCCCCATGTAATGTGGACTTGATAAGTTTACCTGTTGAATTGGCTTTATTGTGAGTATGTTCTTGCATCTTATATTTTTTGGTTGTGTGTTATGTAAAGTATAAAGAAATAAAAATAGTATATGCCAAAAAATTATTTTTTATGTTCCAAATTACAGAAAAATTTGCGTTCCTTTGTCTTTTTGAGATAATATGATGCTATATTGTAGTACTGTACACATCCTAGGGGTGCATTCCATCCCTGGAACAAATTCTTAAACAGCAAGAATGGGAATACTACAAAATTAGAGCATTTTTGTTGTTTTATATTATTATTTTAAAAAAAGCATTAATATTCCTGCTAAAAAAAATAAAATAAAAAATGAAGTTCTCTTGTGGTAATGTTTCCAAATAGGGTGTTTTGTGCATACCTTGACAAGAATAAGCTTCACTCATAAGCCATGGTACGCAGACTTTGAGCATAGTCCCACTAGTGCTTGCCTCAGTATTTGAATTGTGCCACAAAAGAGCATCCTTGTGGAGTTCATAAAATGAAATACTGTATGTATAGGCAGCATATTCAGGCATGATTCCTCTTTCTTCCAGTTTTTGGCATGCTCTCTTTGTGAACCCTCCCGATTAAAATATAGGGTATATGGCATAAGAACAGAGGGTCATTATCTCATTTTTATCTTCAGGGGTCCACATAATTGTATATCTTCCTCTTCGAGTTTTCATTAATTGTTATGGTCTGTCTCCTGCTGCATTGGGTCCACAAATGGTTTGCTATGGTCTACGGCCGTACCAAGGATTTTATCTTCACCTGAAAGCTCTGTATTATCACTACCATCATTAGTCCTAATGCTGAAGCTAAAGGTGGGCACCTTTTTATCCCTGGTAACGTGCGGTCAGTGGACTTTTTCTCTTTGCTTCCTTTCATACTTCAGTAGTAGTGGTTGCCTTGCTCAGATTTTAATTAGATATTTTACAAAGTCAACATGTGAACATGCTCAGCAAGACTTTATGAGGGAAATTTACTTTATTCAATTCTTCTTTCCTCCTCAGATGTTCTTTACAAGCTGCTGAGTGGTTGCAGGTGGTTAGCATACATTTCAGTGAATCTGAACACAATTTTCCTCTTCATGGACAGGTTCTGGCAAACAGTCAGAACAGCCTGATATAAAACATTCAAAGCAGCATTCCAGCTTTCCTAAAAACTATTTTTTTTGTTAAAGAACATACCTACAGGGCAATTATTGGCACCAGGTTCAAAATAGGACAAAATGAGGCACAGAGAGCATATAGTATGAAGCAAGACAATGAGTCCCATCTTCCTTCCACAAACTTATGGAATCAGAGGGCGGGTTTCATGACTTACCATGCTTGAGCTTCTCAATGAGGGCTTCATTATCATCCAGCTTCAACTCATTGACTTTGTCTATCAACCCTTCAATGTCCCCCATACCTGAAGGACAAAACGCAAGAGAACATTTTGACTGTAGAAGCTCTGTGGATGGCTGCAAATAACTTCTAAACTTCCTCCCCCACCCTCCCACCCCCAACCTTTAACAAGCAAACAAAGTTTAGCTAAACTGGGCAAAGATACAAAAAATATCTAGTGAAGAAATAATATATACCATGTACATAACGAGATCTTTGCAAGTAGTATAATTTATTTATTTAAAATTATTTATACCCTGCACCCTCCAAAGTTCGGGGCAAGTAAGATTACATACACAATTATTAAAAACAAAATAAAAACAAGCAATGAAATAAACGAGTCATTTGACTGCGTTATGTGCATGCCAACAGATATCAAAATAGGGCATGTCAGGGACATTATTGCTGGGTGGATGTCAGGCTAGCCGCAAACAGATGTGTTTGAAAGCCATCCTAAATGCCTTCGAGCCGCTGAGAGTGCATAAGCACCGTGAGAGAGAATTCCAAAGAGTCGGGGCGGCAAGTAAGAAGGCTCTCATGTGTTATTGATAGTCTGGCAGAATGTAGGGAGAGGATTTCCAAGAGTGACTGGGAAGAGGAGCAGAGTGTTTATGTTGGAAGATGAAATTACTTCTTACTTGATAATTTCCTTTCCTCTAAGGAAGACATGCCAATCCACACTGCTGGGGGTCATGCACTCCTACCAGCAGTTGGAGACGGAGACAACTGATTCGCTGATGTCATTGACATTCAGCCCTGCCCTAACATCAGCCTGCCAGTATCTCTAGAAAAGCAAACTGTAGATAACCAATTATACTTGAACCATGACTATTAACAGCCAGCACCTTGTTACTTCCAGCCAACTCGGAAGTACCGAACTCAATAAAGAATATTAACTACAACTGATTATATAGGCTGGTACTTCACTTACCAGTGCTTCAAGCGACCCCTGAAAGAAATGAAACCGAAAACACCACAAATAGGCAACCCAGGGCAGAATTGTGGATTGACCAGCCTTCCTTAGAAGAAAGGAAATTATCAGGAAAGTAATTTCACCTTAAGCCGCACTCAAGCAGGCCAATCCACATCAGTGGGATGTACCAAAGCTATTTCCGAAATGGGTGACAGGCTGCCTGCGCTCCAATCAACACCGTCCAGCAAAGGCCATGTCCTCTTGAGCTTTAATATCCAAGTGGTAATACATGGAGAAAGTATGTAAGGAGGAACATGTTGCTGCCCAGCAAATCTCGGAAAGAGACAACAATCTAATCTTGCCTAGGCAATGGTTCCTCTGCATATACAGAGGCTGCTGTGATAACCTCTGTAACCCAGCGGGCCACTGTAGCCCGCAACGCCATACTCCTTGTCTACCTCTACTATGAAGAACGAACAGCTCATCAGTCTTCTGCAAGGAGCAGTGGACCCTCAGGGACCTTAACAGATGTCACATCATATGTAAGGCATGCAATGGCTTCTTGCTCATCTCTTTCCTTGTCCAGGCCAGCAGGAAAATAAACCAAAGTGGACCTCTACCACTACCTTCGGCAAAAAAGAAGATACAGTCCTCCGCCTCTGAAGTTATTCACAGAAAAATCTCATGGCAAGAAGGAGCCTTTAGCTCAAAAACGTACTTCGCCAAACCTATAACAACCAGGAACACATATTTGCAAGGTAAGTAGTCGCAAGGGGAGATCATGCAGTGGCTGAAAGTTAGGGGCCTGCCAAAAATCTCAACACCAGGTTGAGATCCCAAAGTGGCACCAACAGATGCAAAGGAGGATGTAGATATTAGACTTCCTTCAAAAATCTAGAATCATCATAAGAACATAAGAAATTGCCATACTGGGTCAAGATCAAGGGTCCATCAAGCCTAGTATCCTGTTTCCAACCAGTGACCAATCCAGGTAACAAGTACCTGGCAAGTACCCATACACTAAGTAGATCCCATGCTACTGAGGCCAGTAAAAGTAGTGGCTATTCTCTAAGTCAGCTTGATTAATAGCAGTTAATGGATTTCTCCTCCAAGAACTTATCCAAACCTTTTTAAACCCAGCTACACTAACTGTACTAACCACATCCTCTGGCAACAAATTCCAGAGCTTAATAGTGTGTTGAGTGAAAAAGAATTTTAAAATGTGCTACTTGCTAACTTCATGGAGTGCCCGCTAGTCCTCCTATTAGCTGAAAAGAGTAAAATAACCGATTCACATTTACCCATTCTAGACCTCTCATGATTTTAAAGATCTCTATCATATCCCCCCTCAGCTGTCTTCTCCAAGTTCAACAAGCCCTAACCTCTTTAGCCTTTCCTCAGAGGGGAGCTGTTCCATCCCCTTTATCATTTTGGTCACCCTTCTCTGTACCTTCTCCATTGCAATTATATTTTTTTTGAGATGCGGCAACCAGAATTGCACACAGCACTCAAGGTGTGGTCTCACCATGGAGCGATAGAGGCATTATGACATTTTCCGTTTTATTCACCATTCTCCTCCTAATAATTCCTAACATTCTGTTCCCTTTTTTTTTTTAAACTGCCGCAGCACACTGAGCCGATGATTTCAATGTATTATCCACTATGATACCTAGATCTTTCCTGGGTGGTAGCTCCTAATATGGAACAAGCCAATGCTGCAACCTGAACCTTCAAGGTGTTTAGGGTCAGACCCTGCAGAAACTCTAGAATTAGTGGCATTTCCACTCAGAGGGTGACAATCTCTCACCCCACACCAACTTTTGAACACTCTCCAAACCCTGGTATAAGCCAGAGGATATAGAAAACTTCCTAACTCGAAGCAGTGTGGACACCACTGCCAGAAAATAACCATTTCTCAGCCTCTTAAGGGCCAAACTGTAATTGATCCGAACTTTTGTATAC
Organism: Rhinatrema bivittatum; assembly: GCF_901001135.1. Taxonomy (NCBI): domain Eukaryota; kingdom Metazoa; phylum Chordata; class Amphibia; order Gymnophiona; family Rhinatrematidae; genus Rhinatrema; species Rhinatrema bivittatum. The sequence continues at coordinate 147,383,357 of NC_042618.1, read as the reverse complement.
AAATCGGCCCCAGTCATAAAGATCCTTTTTTGATCAGCAGCCTCATAGGACTGCTTATCAGTAAATGTTGGAGGTCCACATATCAAGGTCTCCGTGGTCAATCTGCTGCCATCAGAAGTCTTGGGATGACTCACATTCCTCCATATTATTCTGCCGATTATCGGCTAAGAAGGGAATACATACAGCATCTCACTCTGCAGTCACTGTTTAACAAGAGTATCGATTCCCAATATCCTCGGGACCGTTCTGTGAGTGTAGAACCACTATACCTTCGTGTTGTTGCAATTCGCTATCAGATCCAGATAAGGCTGATCCCATTAACAGACTATGAACTAAAAGGCATCGTCCACCAGCTCCCACTCTTGGATCTAAGGCATGTCTTCTGAGAAATTGGCCTCACATGGTCTGTCCTTGCAATGTGAAAGGGTGATAGCATCTGTATATGTTGCTCTGCCCATTCCATGATAGCATCTATTTCCATCATCTGATGATTCTGGTTCCACCCTAATGGTTTACGTAGACAACTGTCATGGCATTGTCTGACATCACCCTTACCGCTCGGCCTGTCAGCTGCTCGGTGAACTGTAGGCATGCCAAGTGAAACACACAAGCTTTCAATCGATTGATGATTCACTGTCATTCCTCAGAATTCCACCAATCTTACACTATTAACTCTTGGCAGTGAATCCCCTAAACCAGGAGGCTCACATCCGTTCTGAGCACCAATCATTTCAGGGTCCCTAAGGGTGCCTCTTGTTTTGTATTCATTTTTCAACTACCACTGCAATTTCATGCTTACTTCCAGCAGCAAGGATAGCCTCACAGTATACTCATGTGTGCTGCAGATTCCACTGCAATAGCAGAGTCTCCTAAAGTGGCTGCATATGCGCCCTCGCCAGGGTACCACCTCCAACATTGCTGTCATTGACCCCCAAGACCTGTAAATTACTCCACACCACTGGATGAATGGACAATCTCAAGGACTGAACTTGAGTCTCCAACTTTCAGATACGTTGCTCTGACAGGAACACCTTGTCCTGCACCATATCAAATTCCAGGGTCTGTGTTGGCTGTAGACTGCTTTTAGCTAAATTTACTATCCAGCCCAGCACTTGAAGGAGACAGATCACTTTATAGATACCAACCGACTCTCTTCCGCAGTCTTGGCTAGAATCAACCAACCGTCCAGGTATGGACGGACCAGAATACTCTCCTTGCCCAGAGATGCCGCTACAATGCAAGGATTAGTTCCGGACTCGCTAAAACTAGCCTCCCTCAAACCTCTACTACTCAAGAAACACAACCTGAACCCAGTGGACCCGGCCAATTTTCACCCCATCGCTAATCTACCATTTGTCGGCAAACTCATGGAGAAGATAGTTAAACAACTCTCGGAATACCTAGAGGAAAATAAGATTCTTACACCTGCCCAATTCGGATTCCGCAAATATCTCAATACGGAATCCCTTCTAATCTCGCTGACAGCATCCTCACAGGCCTTGAGAAAAAGACCCCCTACCTGCTGGCACTTCTCAATATATCTGCAGCATTCGACACTGTGAAGCACTCCATCCTCAATCAGCTCTTAGACATAGGTATTTCAGGAACAGCCCTTGACTGGTTCAAATCATTCCTTGACAATAGGAGTTTCAAAGTTAAAATAAGCAATAAAGAGTCTCTCCCGGTCAAGTCCACACTCTGAGTCCCTCAAGGATCCTCCCTCTCCCCCACCTTATTTAACATCTATCTTCTCCCCCTATGTCAATTTCTCACAAGTCTAAAGGTTACGCACTTCATTTAAGCCGATGATGTCCAGATCCTGATACCAGTCACAGAACCAATCTCAAACACCATCAATTTCTGGAATAATTGTCTACAGTCCATAAACACCCTCCTCACCAGCCTTAACTTAGTACTCAATACTTCAAAAACTGAACTTATGATTATCACTCAGGATGACAACGCGCAGGTTGTCAACAACCTCAACACACCCCAAATGACCTCCTCAACACACGTAAGAGACCTCGGTGTAATTATTGACAACAGGCTGAACCTAAAAAAATTTGTTAACAATACAACCAAAGAATGTTTTCATAAACTTCACATATTAAAAAAGCTGAAACCTCTCCTCCATTTTCAGGACTTTCGAACAGTTCTCCAAGAAATTTTATTCTCAAAAATTGATTACTGCAACTCTCTGCTAATCGGCCTTCCAGCTATCACCAAACCACTACAAATGTTACAGAACTCCGCTGCCAGGATCTTAACCAATTCTAACAGAGGAGAACACATCACACCTATCCTTAAAAACCTACATTGGCTCCCCATTAAATCCAGAATCTTGTACAAAGTTCTAACCATAACCCACAAGACCATCCACTCCCAAACCTCGCTAGAACTAAACTGCCCCCTTCGTCATCACTCATCATCCAGACCAATCAGAACCAGTTATTTAGGCACACTCTATGCACCTCCAGCCAAGTCATTGCGTAAGAAACGTGCTTTCTCGACTGCCGGTCCCACACATTGGAATGCCCTCTCCACAGACCTTCGACTAGAAACTTGTAGGCAAACGTTTAAGAAAAAGCTTAAGACTTGGCTTTTCACAAAACCCTTCACTTAAAGATTTCAATAACCCCATCACCTCAGCTTTATTCTGGCCGCTCTTCTCTCATTCTTAACCTTATCCCGTGCTAGTCTACTCCTGGACCATGATCCAGGGCTAGAAAAATCGCTGGAGCTTTTGTCCTTTTATTCGTCTGTCTTCAGGCATACACTTATTTTCTCACATTTTTCATACAATTGTGTTTAATAAGTTAGTTGTAATACAAAAATTTTGGTTGTATAACTATTATTCCTATTACATTCACCTTGTTATATGTATCTCTCATGCTTACTACTTTAGATGTAATACTAAGTTTTTTGGTTTATCTATAATGCTTATTAGGCACGCCTTGTTATATGTATCCCTCTGTTCGATGTAATTTCTAACTTTAGTTCTCTGTAAACTGACGCGATATGTACTATTACATGAACATCGGTATAGAAAAGCCTTTAAATAAATTAAATAAATACTACCACCATGATCTTGGAGAAGGTCCTGGGCACCATAGCCAGGCCGAATGGCAAGGCTCAAAACTGATAATGCCATTCTAGAATGGCAAAACATAGAAACTGCTGATGATCCTGTCATATGGGGATATGCAGATATGCTTTCATCAGATCAAGACACATGAGAAACTCCCCTCTTAGCACTGCCACAATGACAGAGTGCAAGGTTTCCATTCTGAAGCAAATCATGTGCAAATGCTGGATGACTCCTTTCAGATCCAGAAACGGTCGAAAGGAGCTCTCTTCCTTATTGGGTACAACTGAATAAATAGAATATTGCTCTGTATTTTCCTGCGATTTGAGAACTGGAATTATGGCCCTGAGGTCCATCAGCTTTTGTAACGTGCTCTCCACTGTCACTCTCTTTGCTAGTGAGTGCATGGAGAGACCATAAAGGTATCCAGAGGGAGTCAAAAAGAGCTAGAGCAGGGGTCGGGAACCCATGGCTCGCGAGCCAGATATGGCTCTTTTGAGGGCTGCATCTGGCTCGCAGACAAGTGTCGCCATACTTCGCGGTTCCCCGCTGACCCAGCTGCTCCCCGGTCCTCCGCCGCCCGGGCTTAAAATGCTGTCAGCCCCGGGCGGAACGCAGCAGGACAGCTGGAGTCAGCGGCACCGGCGTGCTCTCTTCTCCTCCCCCCCCCCCCCCGCGGCCCGGAAGAGGAAGTGGAGAGCATCGGGTGCCTGCGCGGGAAGAAGAGACCACACTAGCGTGGTCTCTTCTTCCGCGCAGGCACCCGATGCTCACCACTTCCTCTTCCGGGCCGCGGGGGGGGAGGAGAAGAGAGCACGCCGACTGGAGTCATCCGGGTGCCTGCGCGGGAGTCATCGGGGTGTCAGCCGGGTGCCAGCGCCGGAGTCGCGTGCTCTCTTCTTCCCGCGGCCCGGAAGAGGAAGTGGAGAGCATCGGGTGCCTGCGCGGGAAGACCCGCGCAGGCACGCTAGTGTCAGACGGGAAGAAAACTGCAGCGCGGCTCGGAGGAAAATGAAAATCTTCAACCGCGGCCGATGGGACTCCGCCTTCGCCTCCGCGAGGGCTGAAAATGAAGGAGGTTAGCGTTGGGAGGTGGCTGCTGCTGCCGCGAGTTCCCGGGGGGGGGGGGGGGGAGGGGGAGAGAGTGAATGAGCGAGCAAGCATGTGTGTTTGAGATCCTGTGTGTGTGAGTGAGAGATTGCATGTATGTGAATGATTGAGAGCCTGTATATGTGAAAGAGAGTATGTCTGTGATTGAGATCCTGCCTGTGAGAGAGAGAGCATGAATGTAAGTTTACCATTGGGAACCTGTATGTGTAAGTTTGTAATTGAAAACCTGTTTGTTTGAAAGAGTATGTGTGTATGATTGAGATCCTTTGTGTGTGAGAGAGATCATGTGTATGTATGATTAAGAGCCTGTGTGTATAAGTAAGAGAGAGATCATGTGTGTCTGTGTCTGATTGACAGCTGGTTTAGGTGATGGAGCATGTGAGTATGTGATTGAGAGCCTGTGTTTAAATGAGAGAGAGAGACCATGTGTGTCTGTGTGATTGAGAGCTGATTTAGGTGAGGGAGCATGTGAGTATGTGATTGAGAGCCTGTGTGTAAATGAGAGAAAGAGAGGACATGTTTGTAAGCATGTGAATGAGAGTCTGTGTGTGAGAGAAAAAGACAGCATGTATTTATGTGATTGAAAGCCTGTGTGTGTAAGCGTGAAAAGATAGACAGCATGTGTGTAAATGTGTAATTAAGAGCCTATATAAGTGAGAGAGAAAAAACATTTGTATATGTGAGTGACTGAGAGCATGTGTGTATAGGTGTGTCATTGAGAGCCAGTGTGAGAGAGAGCGCTGGTATGTGACTGAGAGAGGAGAAAGTTCCAAGCAAACCACCCCACCTCCTGCTAATTCAGAACAATCTCAGGACACCTGGATATCAAACGTTCCCAGGTATGCAGAGCAAAAAATTTTTGTATCCTTATTTTTCATTACTGGATCTTTGTGTCTGCTATTTGAAATATTTTGTTGGTATCTGGAAATGTTTTATATGAGTTTTTAATTATTGGATATTCCACTCATCTGCTGTTTCGAAATATGTTCTTTTTGTTAGTACAGTTTTACTGCTGATGATTTTATATTTCTTGATTTGTTTTATAAGGATGTGTGATGTTTCTTTTTTCCTTTGTTACACTGCATACAGAGACTCTGGCTTGTTGCAGTTTCCAATTCAGTTTTTGTCTGCATGCTTCTTGTTATGCGTTTTGGTCTCTTTATTCTATGTTAGGTGAGGGACAGCACGTGATTCAGGTGAGGTTTTCTGCTGGCGTGTAGTTTCTGTGTAGGACTCTATAGCAGCCTGACTTGGTCCGTTTTCCTAATAGGAGATGTATTGGTGTCTTAAGGCCTGGTGTAATATTTTCAGAGACTTATTGTACTTTAAAAGTGTGATCTTACATAAAATGCACACATTTACTTGTATTTAGTTTTAAACATATTGTATGGCTCTCATGGAATTACATTTTAAAATATGTGGCGTTTATGGCTCTCTCAGCCAAAAAGGTTCCTGACCCCTGAGCTAGAGCATAGCCATCTCTTATTACATCTAAGACCCATGGGTCTGTTGTGATATGGATCCTCCTTTGATAAAAGCGAAATTGTCACCCACCTATCTCCGGAACCTGTAGGTGGATCCCCGTACCTTCATTGCGAGGTCCAAGATACTCCGGCACTGGACCCTGAGTCCTTATTTGGCTTCTTCGGGCTAAAGGACTGATCTTCATAAAGGATGAGACTTCCAACATCAATCTCTTGGTAAGGGTGAAAACAGGAATCCCTGGAGAGATTTCTCTCCCCAAAAGAGCGCAAAGCTACTCTAGTCTTCCAGCAACCACAGAATCCTGGAATCACTCCATTGATTCACTATCTTCAACTCATTTCCAAATAAGAGAGAACCCTTAAAGGGTAACTTGGTCAAATCTGACTTAGAAATCATATCTACTGACCAATTTCATAGTCACAAAAGACATCTAGCTGCTATAATAGAAACTACTCCTCTAGCATCCATATGCACCAAGTCACAGCCTGCATCATCTAGAAATGTGGCTCCTCTTTCTAAGCAGCCAGAAGCTATTAGCAAATTCATCCTGTAAATAGTACCTAAATTGTATATAGACTTTAGTTTGCCTTCCTGTCACCGTTCAAAGTTGATGTTTGCTCTCTTCCTCCTTACTGTCTGCACCTGTATTTATGCGCCCTGTTTACCCTGCCCTGTTAATTGTATTTTCAGTCTGTTAGTTATGATGTAAACCGGCATGATGTTTGCATACTAATGCCGGTATATAAAAGTTCTAAATAAATAAATTACTATTGCCTCAAATGCCTGCTTGAGGATAGCCTCAATCTTTCTACCCTGGGTATCCTTAAAACAGCACCCCTCCACCCCTTTCGACCGCAATGGTGGTTCGCTTAGTGGCAGCACACAACAGGAAATCGAGACTGCTCCCTTGCCTTCAAATCTAAGGGGGGTACAGGCCACCAATGATCACTCCCCTTTAACATTTGCTTCCCGGGTGTTCCACTCAAGGTCAATCAACTCCTGCACTGGCTCAAGGAATGTGTGTGTGTGTGTGGGGGGGGGTCCTTGCGTAAGGTGACCAGGATGGGGGCCCTTCTTCTGCATGCCCATAACGGCACTCCCAGACGTGCATGCAGAAGAAGGGCCCCATCCTGTTCACCTTACTCCAATCATTTTCAGGGTTTCAGCCAATAAACCTAGCAACTTGTCCCACTAGAAGAATCGGAGCAGAGTTCTGTGTGGCTCCAGGTCAGGCGGAATTTCACAGTCTTCCAAAGGTGAGGAATTTGAATTATCCCCAGAATCATCAGTTGGGTTGTGAGGCTCTTCTTCCTCTTCCTCAAATGGGCTTTCCTCTTTAAGGGGCTTTCCCAATAGACACTAAGTAAGGCAGCCTAGGATGCTTCTCTTCCTTTTGGGGCTGCTTAGCCTTCGCTGGGCACCCTTGCAAATCCTCATTTGGCAGGGGGATACCTTAACAGTGGTAAAATCCTTGGAGGGCAATTGTCCTTGAGCCTCCAGGCAACACTGCATTGGCGAAGAGGCGGCAACGGCTGGACTGCCCTTATATGGCAAGCTGCACAAACGGGAAGCCTCTGCCCTATTAGTCACACAGCGCCATTATCTGTCACAAAAGGGCTGCCCTCCTGTACAATACTAAAACAGCCAAAAGCCATACTAGGGCACTTGGTCATACCCATTCACAGATGCACAAAACTCTAGTCTGCAGCCTTGTGTGCATAGAACTCTAAGCTCAGCCTTACTGCAGGCACTCGCTCATAGGAAAAAAAACAAACCTCAGCCACCGTCTAACCTACTGTCGCAGTGGCCTATCCTTGACTCACACAGCCAACAGTCAGAGACAGCAGTGCAGGAACTCAAGAGCACTTTTGCTGACCAAACTAATGCCAGGGGCACCACCGGTATGCTGCTCCCCTCCACCCTCCAGTAGTTTGATCAGAAGTGCAAAGGGGCAGGTAGAGCCAAAGGGAAAAAACGGCCTAATAGGAAGAAGAGATCCCCTTTATTATTTTTTTTTTTTTAATCTGAGCTCAGACCTCTGCCAGTTGAAGTCATGACTGGGCCAGTGGCTATGGAGGAAGAGGGCTCAAGTCTTCACTCCCGAGCTCTCCCTTCTCTTTTCTTTTTTAGCCTAAACCTAGCAAGGCAAAGAGGCTCAATCGCTCAGCTGAGGGAGGGTACCAGACTGCTTTCACCTCAGGAGCTCAAATCCATTTCTCCTCTTTTTTTTATTTTTTAAATAGGCAATTCCCACTAGGGAGTCGGGTTAAGGCTATATACAGTGACATCAGCAAATCAGTTGTCTTAGTCTCCATCTGCTGGTAGGAGTGCATAACCCCACCAGTGTGGATTAGCCTGCCTGAGTGCAGAGGATTGTACCTGTGAGAAGATGGGCTGCAGAGTTTTGGAGTATCTGTAGTGGCTTAAGTGTGTAGTAAGGAAGGCCCGAATAAAGGAAATTGCCATAGTGTAATGAGGTAAGGAACAGTGACCGCAGTTTGACCCTAAATGTGTTCAGTTCAAGCAGGGGGTTTGAGGTGGCAAAGAAGGCATAGTTTACAAAATGAGACGTGAACTATTGCCTTTGCATTAGCATGCATAGAAAGGATAGTGTCCAGCCCCAGCCGAGATTTCAGACAGTTTTGTCAATTGTTATGACCTGAGAGTCAAATTATAACTGTGAGGGTGTGTCAGACTAATATGGTCTAAATCATGACTTCATTTTTTTGTAAATGGAATGAAAGTCTGTTGTGATTTAACCATGCTCTAATGGAAGAGAGAGAAAGGCATATTGAGCAGTGGAAGACCAGGAAGTTTTGACAAGAAAGAAAAACTGGGTATTGTCTACATAAATTCTGTATGAAAAGCTGAGAGTGGATAGTAAGCAGGTCAATAGGGCAATATAGATGTTGAACAGGACCACGGAGGTCTATACATCCATCTTTGTTTTCAAAACAAAAAAAAAAAAATATATATATATAACTGACTTTCTCCTCTAATGTCCTATTATTCCATCTAATCAGTTCATTAAACAGAGTGTGACGTACACACACTAAGGCAGGCACTGGATTGGTTGCAAACACAGAGATTGACATCAGTGTTATTTTAATGGGGCCCAATGATAAGGTCTTCTAATCATTAAAATTTAAGTTCTTTCCAGTGTAGTCCAGTGGAGAAAGCTTACAGACATTTAAATTAACTTCTGGCCTAATTTAAAATTCAAGAGCATAATTCACTACTGCACCACAAACAGTAGCAGCCATATGGCTTAGAGCACAGAGTTTGTGGAGATCTAGACTGAAGTTTCCTGGCATCTGGGATTATGACATGCACTGCCAAGTTCAGAGGAGACACCTGCTGACAGAGAGCAACCAAAAGTCATTTGGGCAAACTGGGTGAAAGCTCAAATTTCTTCTTGGCCAGAGCTCTTGCCCTAGAGGATATTTATAAGGCAATCACTTTGTTTTCCTTAAATTCTTTTACTAAACATTTCAGTCTAGATGTTCATGCAAAAGATGCAGCCTTTGAAGCTGACATTCAAAGCAGCTCTAACTTCCTCTCTCCCACATTAACTGGGCTTGGATACTTCCCACTCATCTGGACTGGTGTAGCAGGATGAAAAGGATGGAGAAATTTAGTATTACCTGATAATGTTCTTTCCTTGAATCCTGCTATGTCAGTCCAGGACCTTCCCTGGAAGCTGGATCTGTGCGGTGTACCACAGTTTCCAAAGATTATTTTCTTCCTCGTCATTTATTCAAGAAAAGCTTGGAAGAATCATTTCTTTGAGGGATCCTTTTAGTGTTTCAAAATTTTGTACATATTTAAGAGACTGAATCTGCTATTAGTTTTTTCTTCTATGGCTTTGACATAAGAATACTAGCTTTTTGCTGGAGCTGCACTATGATAATCACTAGTGATAATGTTATGGAAAAAGGTGTGTCCTCTATCTCCATCTGCTAGTAGGGGGAAATAACCCACACTTCTGGACTAGTGGAAAGGAAATTATCGAGTAAGACTAAAATTTCTCTTTTCCTTGCAGTAATTTTCATAATTAAACCCAAGTTATGAAAGAAAACATAAAACAGGAAAAAGATAGCAAAATTAAGCACAGCACTTATTTTTACATTTCCTTGACAAAGTCAAAGTTCTTTCTAATATAGATTTGCTATGACCTGCAAGGCATAGTGACCATTACTGTTCCATATTACTGGAGTCCTGTATATTTAATACCCTGAAGACCATAATCTTTTCTTATCAATAGGAAAAGCAAGGTTATAGATCTCAGAATGATATGGGACAGGCCTCTTCCCAGAAGTCTATTGCTGTGAATATAAGACTTACCTAGAAGTTTACTGATAAAGGGCTGTGTTTTAAAAGGTTCAAAATCATCTATATGCTCTCCAGTCCCAATGAAAATAATAGGACTTTTTGTAGCAGCAACACTGTATAAAAAGAAAAATAAAGGTTATATTACACTAAAACGTCATTAATCAGCCAGCTCAAACAGGACCAATAGAAGGACATCTTAAGAGAGTACTTTCTTTCACAAGACTAATAGTGTGTGTTAATCGAAAATAAAAATATTTTCCATTTCTCTATATAATTTACTGTGTGTGTGCTGGTCACTGTTATTCACACTCCAAAAACCATATCTGTACCATCTTTTTGGGGGAGTTTAATGACCAATTTTATTTTCTTAGGATCAACTCTAAGTATCCCACCAAAATTTGTCACTTACCTGAAAACAAAATAATTAAATGGAGAAATTATTTACCTGATAATTTCGTTTTCCTTAGTGTAGACAGATGGACTCAGGACCAGTGGGTTATGCTCCCCTGCCAGCACATGGAGACGGAGCAAGCTGATGTCACAGTATATATATATATATATATATATATATATATATATATATATATATATATATATATATATATATATATATATATATATATATATATATATACACTCCTGCAGTGACCCAGCCTGTCATTATTCTCTTCAAAAGCAACTATGGACAGACTAGCAAAAAACTTGCTTAAAAAAGGCAACCATAACTGCACTCAAACACTGAACTCACGTAAGAAATATAGGGACTGGATGAATTCTTTCCAGTAATCCCTTGGGATCCAAAGCCCCACAGGAGGACTATTGACACACTCATGTGGCAGCCAAGGGCAGGAAGCTGAGTCCATCTGTTTACACTAACAAAAATGAAATTATCAGGTAAGTAATTTCTCCATTCCCTACAATGTAAACAGATGAACTCAGGACCAGTGGGATGTACCAAAGCTACTCTGAACAGGGTGGGAGGCTGCCCACAGTCCAGTCAACACCGCATGTGCAAAGGCTGCATTCTCCCAGGCTTGCACATCCAGACGATAAAACCTGGAAAAGGTGTGAAAGGAGGACCACTTTGCAGCTCAGCAAATGTTGACGGGAGACAACCTAACCACCGCCATGACACTGCCTAAGCTCTAGTGGATTTAACCTTACCCTAAATAGGCAACGACTTTTCAGCATCCTTATACGTGGCCATGACCACCTCCTTAATCCAGCAAGCTATTGTAGTCCGCAAAGCTGGTTTACCCTGCTTCCTTCCACCATGAAAGACAGACTATCCAACTTTCGGAAAGGTTCAGAAACCTCCAGATACAGCACAAGTCTCTTGACATCCAAGGAACGCAGGAAGCAATACTCCTCCACATCCCTGACCTTATCCAGGGACGGCAAAGAAATGGACTGATTCAAATGAAACTCCAAGACAACCTTAGGCAAGAAGCATGGAACAGTATGCAACTGCAACACCCCTGGAGTCACTCAAAGGAATGGCTCCTGGCAAGACAATGCCTGCAACTTGGAAATTTATTTATTTATTTATTTAAGAGTTTTTATATACCGTCATTAAGTTATTCACCATCACAACGGTTTACAATAGGGAACCAGTAAAAAATATGGGTCGTACATTACATAGGTGGTGCCAATAGTGTTCGGTAACAATAAGGCGTTTATTAGGGGGATTAAGTGTATCATAGCAATATGACCTGAAGGTTGCCTACAGTTAAAAAAATGTTGAAATAATTCAGTAAGGATTTATAAAATTAGGCATTTGGTGCTTTATGCCGCATATCTTTTACTTCAAATAGCCTGCATCAGTTTTCTTTCTTGAAGGCTTGTATGTAAAGCCAGGTTTTGAGCTGTGTTTTGAAAAGTTTGTGATTGCTCTGGAGTCTAAGGTCAAGGGGCATTGAGTTCCATAATATGGGACCGGCTAGAGACAGAGCTCGCTCCCTCACTTGGGTAAGTCATGCAGTTTTCACAGCAGGAATGGGAAGGAGTGCTCTGTTTGCTGACCTTAGATTTCTGTGTGGGACATGTACTCTAAGTGCTGTGTTCAGCCATTCTGCTTTATCGTCGTGGATGAGTTTGTGTATTAGGCACAGTGCTTTGAACTGTATTCTTTGTTCAATGGGAAGCTAATGTAGGGTGGCGAGTGTATCTGTTATGTGATCTCTTGTTTTTTCCAGTGAGGATTCTTGCAGCAGCATTTTGTAAAATCTGTAGAGGTCTTACTGTAGTGTTAGGTAGGCCTAGTAACAGGGCATTAAAATAGTCTGTGCTGGCAAAAATCAGCGATTGAAGCACAGTACAGAAATGTGGTAATGATAGTAATGGTTTGAGTTTTCTTAGTATCATGAGTTTAGCATATCCTTCCTTAACCTTTATTGATATGTGTTGTTTGAGGCTTAGTTCGTTGTCAATGAGACATGCAGAACATATAACCACCAGGAACACTGTATTCAGGGTCAATAACCACAAGCAAAGGCTATATATACTAGTGGTCGAAACATGGCCTACTAAAAAAATCCAGCACCAGGTTAAGACTCCACAAAGGAACCAGCAACTACAAGGGAGGCCGAACATGCTTCACTCCTTTCACAAAATGGGCCACATCAGGATGGGACGATAGGCGGACTCCACTTACCGTGCCTCTAAAAGACATAAGAGCCACAACTTGAACCTTCAAGGAATTAAGGGCTAGTCTCTTATTCAACGAAAAATACAGAAAGCGCGGGATTTTAACCAAACAAGGAAGAACATCGCACTCCTTGCACCAGGCCTCAAACACTTTCCAAACCTGCAGATATGCTAGAGAAGTGGAGAACTCCCGAGCGCGGAGTAAGGCAGCAATCACTGCAGAAGAAAATCCACGCTTCAACAGGCGAGCCCTCTCAAGGACCTAACCATAAGACAGAACATATAGGAGACTTGTCGCCCAAGAGAGGGAGAACACATTTCTTGGTTGTGAGTGTTGGCTGCGAGTGAGAGCAAAAGTTCTCTACTTTGCGGTTTTGACATGTCGCAAAGATCTATATGAGGGTAACCCCATTGTTGGAAGATCGAGTCCGCCACTAAGGGGACCACTCGTGCAGTTGAAAGGCACGACTTAGCTCGTCTGCCAACACATTGTCCACTCCCGGCAAGTAGGTGGCCCTGAGGTACATCGAATGGGAGAGGGCCTCAGCCCATATCTGTGCAGCTTCCTGGCACAGTATTTAGGAGCCCGTCCCTCCCTGTTTGTTGATGTACCACATGGCCACCTTGTTGTCTGTCTGAATCAGGATGACTTTGTTTGAGAGGCAATCCTGAAATACCCTGAGAGCATATCTGATTGCTCAAAGCTCCAGGAAATTGATTTGGTGTTTGGCTTCCTCTGGAGACCAATCTCCTTGTGTCTGCAGATTGGCCACATGGGCTCCAGCCGAGATTGGAAGCATAGGTGGTGAGAATTATTTGAGGGTCTGCAGCCTGGAAGGGCAAGCCTTGGAGGAGATTGATCTGATTTTTCCACCAGGTGAGAGACTGATGGAGTGAGTCGGTGACGTGGACAATGGTCGACAGGGGTTGAATGCATCGAGTCCATTGTGACCTTAGAGTCCCACTGCATGACTCTCATGGCTAGGCGGGCCATTGGGGTGACCTGAACTGAGGACGCCATGTGTCCCAGTAGGATGAGAAAGCGGCGTGTAGTCATGTAGCGCTGAGACTGCAGCTGGTGTGCGAGAGAGACGAGAGTAAGCGCTCGTTATTGAGGTAGAAAAGCTTTTGTCTGCAAGGTGTCCAAATCTGCCCCTATGAATGATAAGGTTTGAGATGGGACTAAGTAGGATTTGTCGTAGTTGACGAGAAATCCTAGCGAAATCAGGGTGTGTAAGGTAAGATGTAGGGACAACAGCAGTTTGCTGAGTAGGAGCCCTGATCAACCAATCGTCTAGATAGGGGTAGACGAGAACACCTTGAGTCCTGAGGAAGGCTGCAACTACTACGAGACATTTTGTTAAGACTCGTGGTGCAGACGCGAGGCCGGAGGAAAGCACTCGGTACTGATAGTGCTTGGGGCCTACCAGAAATCTCAGGTATTTGCGATGAGATGGAGTTATCGCAATGTGAGTGTATGCGTCCTGGAAGTCTAGAGCAGAGCCAGTCTCCTTTTTGCAGAAGAGGAAGGAGGGAACCCAAGGTTACCATCTTGAACTTTTCTCGTTGGAGGTAATGGTTGAGGGCACGTAGGTCCAGAATTGGACGAACACCACCTGATTTTTTGGGGATTAGAAAGTACCGGGAATAGAATCCTAGGCCTTGTTGGGAATAGGGCACTGGTTCTATTGCTCTGGACTAGAGAAGGAGGGAGACCTCCTGTTCCAGAAGTGGTGCGTGGTCGGATGTTCCCGTCAGCCGAGGTGGGGAGTCCGGTGGCATGGAGAGAAAGTTCAGGTGATAACCCTGAGAGATTATGGCAAGTACCCACTGGTCTGAGGTGATTGTGTGCCACTTGTTGTGGAAATGGCACAATCGACCTCCCACTGGTATTTAAGGCAGTGGAAGCTGCAGATACCCTGGTAGCAGTGTCAAAGATATCGTAAGATGATCTTATCTCATGCTTGCCTGCCTCAAAGCCCTTGTTCACTAGGGCTTGAAGTTGATCTTGGAACTGTTGAGGCAGGGAGTCCGTCAATTCTTGTATCTGCTTAAATAAGACCCTGTTGTATTGGGTCATATAGAGCTGATAAGACGCAATTCGGAAGATGAGCATTCAGCCCTGGAAGAAACGGTGACCAATGGCATCTAGAAATTTTTGCTCCTTGCCTGCGGGAAAGGAAGTGTGAGGTTTTGATCTCTTTGCCCTCTTTTGGGCAGATTCCACGACAGAGTGGTGATCCAGTTGAGATTTTTGAAAACCTGGGGCTGACTGTACCAAATAAGTGGTGTCAGCCTTCCTGTTGACTGGAGCATCAGAGCCAGGGTGTTCCCAGTTCTTTTTGAGGAGATCCAGAAGAACTTGGTGAATAGGGATGGAGGTTATTTCCTTGGGAGCATCCAGGAATTGCAACAGCTCTATCATTTGGTGCCCATCATCTTGTTCAGTCTGTAATTGGAAGGGAACAAGGTCCTCTGGAGGAGAATGCTTTCTGCTTTCAGAAGGAGAAGGTGGTGAAGGAAGGTCATCGGTGTCTGGTGAAGAATCATCTGTCCAGGTATCGTAGGGATCGGCATCTGCCCCTCTAGGAGCCCTAGGGGGACGAGACGGTGGAATCCCTGAAGGTCCTGGTCTAGGCTCCAAAGGAATCAAAGGAATAACTGGAGGCACCGATGAAGGCATCAAAGGCACCGGTGCAGGCATTGAGGGCATCGATCAATGGATCGGTGGTGGACGTATCGGCATCGATAGGACTCTCAATGGAGGGATGCGGAACGGTGTTTCCCCTCCCAATGACAAGGTAAGCGGAGAGACCACCGGAGCCATCGGTGACCCGGGATCCATCGGTGGAAAAGCGGCAATGAGCGCTTCCATTTTCGAGAGCAGCAGTGCCAACGCTGCCGGAATCGGGTCAGCGGTCGGTTCCATGATTGGTACCGGTGTCTGTGCCGGAGGAACTTTTGAGTCGATGCATCGCCTTGTCGATGGCCTCCTGAACCAGCCGGTCCAGTTCTTCTCGGAGACGTGGTACAAGCAGCCCCGGCTCCGGAACAGAAGAAGGAGGCAGAGGCATAGCCAGAGGGACCACCATTAAAGGTGGAGTCGCGGCTCCCAATCCCCTTTCAGGTGAGGGTTGCCTTGGTGACCTGGTCGCTGAAAAGGTTGGTGCTTTTTCTGAATGGGGTTTCTTCGACGGCGGCTCAGACGATTGTGAGGTCAATGATTTCTGGCCTTGCGACATTTTGGTGTCATTAGGGCACATTTGGTGCAGGTCAAGACATCGTGCTCACAGACACACATTACACAGACCTTATGAGGGTCTGTTATGGACATGGTGCGATTGCAGTCCAGGCACCGATGGACGCCATGGCCATGACGACCAGTCATGGTTGACGGCCAGTAGGCCACGAGGGCCAAACTCGACAGGAATCGACCGAAAACGGAGTACTACGGAGTCAAAAATTTGAAGGAGGGACCCCTGTGGGGTATGAAACCTCTTAATAATTCCATGAGGAAAATTCCTGTCAGGAATCTCTGTGGAGCTCCTTAACCGCGTGGCTACTGCTGCGCGGAAAAAAGAAGACTGAAGGGGGACCCTTGCTGGCTGCAGGGTTAGTGCCATGCTGGGCATGCCCAGTAGGGGCCAAAGGTCTAGAAACTTTGACAAAAGTGTTCCGTGATTGGGCTCCATCCTGTGATGTCACCCATATGTGAGGACTACCATCCTGTTTGTCCTGTGAGAAAATAGTTAATTCTTCTTTGTCACAGCTTCTAATTTGTTTGGAGCCAAATCAGGTAACAGGTTTGTTTGTTTTTTTTAGCAGTGGTTCCTCCTATTCACAGCATCAGAACTGACTCATGACTGACTATGGTAGGAAATATGCCACAAGTGATACTTACGCACTAAGTGCACCTCCTCCTTTTGCATGGCCATCGAGTTTTGTCACAATTACAGAAGCTACATCCACTTTGTCTTTGAAAGCCTTTGCCTGAGCTTCACATGCCTGACCAATGGAGGCATCCATCACATATACGATGTTATCTGGTTGCTTGAAAGAAAGAAAATAAAACTATAAAAATCAAATACTTACACAAGATGGAAACCACAGTGGGTAAAGTAGCTCTCTGCTCAAAGGGTCCCCCCCCCCCCCCCCCCCATGTCATCACAAGAAAAAGTACAAAGAAAGAAGTCATTCAAAAAAGCAATAAAAAAACTAAACCTCCCCCCACATCTTTTGAGGCCATCCTGCTCCTCACATACAAGTTTTGTTTATAAGCCATAAGATGGAGAGTGATGCAGGACTCTAGCATCTTGATCAAGTCCTTCATAGACCTCTATAGGAATATTGCCTCAAAATTGCAGGGCTGACTGGATCCGCATTGTTCTATGTCATGATTTAGAAACAAATTTTAAGGGGACTTAACATCATACATTAAATTAAAAAGATATCTTTTGGGCACATTCTGCTCCCTCACTTGTTTTATAGGTAAGGCTCACTATCTTTTTAGTAAGGACATGCTTTGAAGTAGAAATGTTAGTCAGTGGGGAAAAAAATCCATTAGTAGACCAGACAAAAAAAAGGCATACTAAAGAATAAGACCTCACAGAGTCACAGCTCCATATTCTGATGGAAGGCCAGATTTGTGAAAAGAACAGTTGTGCTACTCCACTGCACTCTATGAATAGCTTTCCTGTTATACAGGCTATAAAGTCATGCTATAATTACAGAATGCAGAAGCCAAGGTAGAAGGTAGCCATGTTTTATTAATCGAATCCTTACAGGAAAGCTATATTGAATATTAAACACATTCAAGTTATCAGGGCCAGCCTGTTGATCCAGCAGCAGTACTATATGCTGTCATGCAGGAGACTTGGTTCTGATTCCTGAACCCAGCTCTTGCTCTTTGGCTTACTCAAGCTGGGGATGCTGCTTGGGGTCAGCATCAGTCTATGGCACCTGGCTAAAGACTGTCACTGCAATGGCTGTGTGACAGAGCATGTACCCAAGAGCCTTAGAACACCTTAAGGACCAGCTCCAGTTATGAGGCCTGATCCACCTTAAGGAATAATGCTGCAGGAATTCTGGTCCCAGGCAAGATACCATACTGGGGAGAAAGAGTGCAGCCCCACGAGGAAAGAAGGCCCAGGAACTACAAGAGAAGGCAACCTGATCATTTGTAGCAAGGGAGAGGCAACCCCTTAGAATAGCTTGCCTGTATTATGTGTGCATTATAAGGGAAGGCAGCCCCTTCAATATATCTGGCCTATTTTGAATTTGTATTAATGAGTTGGGATAACTAATTGTGAATACTGACAATTTTGTACTGTAAATGGAGAAATTACTTACCTGATAATTTCGTTTTCCTTAGTGTAGACAGATGGACTCAGTCTAGACCCAGTTGGAGACAGATCAGATTTCAATCTGATGTCAGTCCTAGTACATATACCCCTGCAGGAAGTGCAGCTCTTCAGTATTCTCCTCGAAAAGCAATTGTGGATATATGCATGACTGAATAACTTGGATAACTTGATTAATTTGAACTGGTTATAGCTAGAGACCGCCAGTGTTCTCAACCGAGAAACGTCGACACCCGGTAGGATGGGTGTCTTAGTTAGAGGAAAGCATGACTTACCCGTGAATCACTCGCTCTCGGGGATGTCACCCAAGAATTCATGAATAACGGCAGCCGTAGGTGGGATGCCGAGTCCATCTGTCTACACTAAGGAAAACGAAATTATCAGGTGAGTAATTTCTCCATTTCCTAGCGTGTAGCAGATGGATTCAGGACCAATGGGATGTAAAAAAGCTACTCCTGAACTGGGTGGGAGGCTGCCCGTGGCTCACTTAGTACTGCCCTTGCAAATGCTGTGTCCTCTCGAGCCTGAACATCCAGGCTGTAAAACCTGGAGAAGGTGTGGATGGAGGACCCATGTCGCCACCTGACAGATCTCGGTGGGTGACAGCATCTTGGTTTCCACCCAGGACACTGCCTGGGCTCTAGTGGAATGGGCCTTGACTTGTAAAGGCGGTGGCTTGCCTGCTTCTACGTAGGCTGCCTTAACTTCTTTGATCCAGCGGGCTATGGTTGCTCGCGAAGCCGCTTCCCCTTGTTTCTTCCCACTGTGAAGGACGAATAGATGGTCCGTCTTTCATATGGATTCCGACCTTTCCAGGTATCGGACTAGGAGTCTGCCGACGTTGAGGTGGCGTAGACTGCAAGACTCTTCCGAATTCTTATGCTCATCTGGCGATGGTAGCGAGATGGATTGGTTGAGATGGAAGTGAGAAACCACTTTGGAGAGGAAGGATGGTACCGTGCATAACTGGATGGTTCCTGGAGTGAGTCTGAGGAATGGTTCCCAGCAGGACAGTGCTTGTAGCTCGGAGTTACGACGGGCTGAACAGATTGCCACCAGAAAGGCTGTCTTCAATGTTAATAGTCTGAGAGACAGGCCGCGAAGAGGTCTGAAGGAGGCTCCTGCTAAGAAATCTAGGACCAGGTTGAGGTTCCATAGAGGCACCGGCCACTTTAGGGGTGGTCGGATCTGCTTGACTCCTTTCAGAAAGCGGGAGACATCCGGGTAAGAGGCTAGGCTGCCGCTCTCACTCTTGGTTCCGTAGCATGACAATGCGGCCACCTGTACCTTGACGGAGTTGAGAGACAATCCCTTCTGTAGGCTGTTATGCAAGAATTCCAAAATCGAAGGAATTTTGACTGAGCATGGAATAGTGTTGCGGTCCTCACACCAGGCTTCGAATACTCTCCAAATCCTTATGTATGTTAGGGATGTGGAGAACTTGCGTGCTCGGAGCAGGGTGTCAATTACTGCCCCCGAGTATCCGCTCTCTCTCAGGCGAGTCCTCTCAATGGCCAGGCCTGTAAAAGAGAATTGAGCTGGATCCTCGTGGAGGATCAGCCCTTTTTGGAGCAGGTTCCTGTGAGGCGGTAGCAAGAGGGGGCTCCCTGTCAGCCACCTTCGCATATCTGCGTACTACGGTCTTCTTGGCCAGTCCGGAGCCACTAGAAGTACTGGTCCCTTGTGGTGTTCTCTCTTGTGGATGATTGCGCCCAATAGGGGCCACGGTGGGAAAGCGTATAATAGAGTTTCCTTTGGCCAGGTCTGTACCAGGGCATCGATTCCCTGGGACTGAGGTTCCCGCCTGCGGCTGAAGAAGCTGAGCGCTTGGGCGTTGGATCGGTTTGCCAGGAAGTCCAAGGTTCTCCAGTAGAGTTTTGACTGTTGGTCACCTGGTGACTTTCCTCTGGGGATTTCGCCCTGATCAGCCAATTGTCTAGATAAGGGTGTACGAGGATTCCTTCCTTCCTCAATGTGGCTGCTACTACCACCATGATCTTGGTGAACGTCCGGAGTGCTGTGGCTAACCTGAATGGTAGTGCCCGGAACTAGTAGTGGCGGTCCAGGATCGTGAAGCATAGAAAACGCTGATGCTCTTGATGGATCAGAATGTGTAGGTAGGCTTCAGACAGATCCAGGGATGTAAGGAACTCTCCCGGGTGTATCGCCCTTATTACCGAGCGTAGGGTTTCCATGCGGAAGCGAGGAATTGTCAGGTGGCGGTTGACTGACTTGAAGTCCAGGATGGGCCGGAACGTTCCTTCTTTCTTGGGAACGATAAAATAGATGGAATAATGTCCAGTTTTTATTTGTTGTGCAGGCACCGGTGTTATAGCCTCTAAGGCTAGCAGTCTGGTCAGTGTAGCTTCCACTGCTATCCTCTTGGCAGGGTCATGGCAAGGGGATTCCACAAACTTGTCCAGAGGGAAGTGGTGGAAATCCAGGAAATATCCCTCTCAAATGATGGCTAGGACCCATTTGTCCGAAGTTATCTCGACCCATCTTTGGTAGAATAGGGCAAGTCTGCCCCCTATGCCTTCTTCCTTTGGACGGGTCGGCTGATTTTCATTGTGTGGTGCGGCTGGGGCCTGGGCCAGAGCCGGCTGCCCTTTTGTTGTGCTTGTTCCGAAAGGACTGGCTCCTGCCTGCGGGGCGAGCCGCTTGATATGTGCTTCTGTATGGGTTGAAGTGCTGTGATCCTCTGCCCCTGGAAGTTCAGGGGAAGGGTTGCTGGTTTCTCTTATTCCTGTCCTCCAGTAGCCACGGCAGTGGGGATTCGCCCCCATTTGTTGGCTAGCTTCTCTAGTTCGCTTCAGAACAGGAGAGTTCCCTTGAAGGGCACCCTTGTGAGTCTCGTTTTGGAAGATGCGTCGGCCGACCAGCTTCGGAGCCAGAGTTGTCTTCTGGCTGCCACGGCTGATGACACTCCTATCTGTGGTGCGCACCAGATCAGAAGCAGCATCCATGAGGAATGATACTGCTGGTTCCAGGGCTTCCCCAGGAGTGTTGTTCCTGGTCTGTGATAAGCAGGCGCGTGTCACCACGGCACAGCAGGCCACGATCTGTAGAGACATAGCGCAGACGTCAAAAGACTGAGGATGGATTCCAGACGTCTGTCTTGAGCATCCTTGAGTGCTGCTCCTCCCTCAACTGGGATAGTAGTGCGCGTCGAGACCCGCGCAGACCATGGCATCCACTTTCGGACATGCCAGGAGATCTTTGGCAGCTGGGTCCAGAGGGTATATAGCTGCCAGGGCACGCCCCCCTTTGAACATAGTCTCCGGGGTATCCCATTCCAGGTCAATTAGCTGCTGGACGGCTAGTAATAGTGGGAAATGACGGGAGGTCTGACGGAGTCCCTCTAGGAGGGGATTCATCTTAGGTTCCCTCGAGGCACTTGTGCCCGGGATAGCGAGCTCTTTCAAGCTGTGTGTGAACAGGTCTGGAAGCTCGTCCTTGGTGAATAAGCACCTCATGGTTCGGTGGGGCTCTGTCCCCGGGGGGAGTTCCCCTTCCTCTAGGGGCTCTGAATCCTCATCTGAGTTGTCCGTGTCCCCAAAGGTGGGGCTTCTGGGCGGTGGAATCACTTCCCTGGACATAGAGGGTCCCGGGATGTTGAGGTCCTCTGGCGGAGGTTGTGGCAGTATTATCGGAGGCCCCGGTTGCATGTGAACAAAGATATGCAGGCCTTTGAAAAATTCCTCCCAGGAGATAGCTGCTGGGTCTAAATTAAGAGGCGCTGTGTCCCTGGGGAGCCCCCTTTGAGGGAGGGTCCCACTGGGGGACGCTGGGTCCGGCGCACTGTTCGAGAAGCTGGAACCCGGTACCGGCTGGGTAGGGCCATGGGCTGGATTCCCCAGGGCCTCCTCGCATTGTATTCACCGGGCATGGCCTTCTCATTCTGTGCAGCTCTAATGTGGTATGCTGGGCAAAGGCCCTGAGCTTTGAGCTTCTTCTTCAGTGGTGCCATGGCTTGTGCGCGTAAAATACAGGGCCCAGGTAGCTTAGTTATGCGCTCCAGTGCGTCGAAGTTGTGCGCACAGGTAGACGGTATGCGCCCGGCACAGTAAGCGTGTGGCTATGCACGACGTTGTGCGTACGGATCGGGGAGGCGGACAGGTCAAGATGATGACTGCGACCACACGGACAATATGGCGACCACCTTGGAGGGTCTCCACGTGAGAG